>NC_081289.1:131799094-132399094 GCF_030490865.1 Poecile atricapillus | reverse complement strand
GGCCTGGACTTAGAAGCTTAGACTTATATGCCATGCAACATATGCATTATATTAAAACAACTCAAGACAATTACATTTCAGAACTATTTACTCTTCAAAAAAACTATTTCAAAAATACATTTGGTAGTCAATAGGAACTTAGTAGTCCATACTAAACCAAATAGATCTCCATTTCTGGACAACAGAAAGTGAAAATACGTTGTTCCAAACGTATCATCTTCTTCAAGTCTCACATGCAAATCTCTTACTCTGAAATACCAATTTTCTCCTTCAGCTCTATTTTTTTATGCTCAAACCAAAACACTGGGCCCAATGTAAGCTGCTTCTTAAAATTTTGCTTCATATTAAAATAATTCATAATAATCACTGTCTTGTATTTTTGAAGTATTGGAGACAACAGAAACATTACAATAGAGATATTACATCTTCTTAAATGGGAATCAGATTCACCCAGAATGAATAAACCCATGATAGATGCAGTGCACATTGTGCTCAGAGAAAGCAGTTCTCTTCCACTTTGAAAGGGGACTTATTAACTAATTACACAGTAATAATCAGAACATACTGATCCCAGTGAGTGAAGACCAGAAGGGTGTGATTTTGTCTGTGCACACCTTGACCCAGCAAGCTCTGAGTCATCCATCCTCAGGAAACTGCATCATTCTTATTGGAAAATTAAACTGCATATAGGAGCAGAGCCTGCAGGTGTATGGACAGCTTAGTATTACTGGCTACTGTGGAAATAGTTGTGTGTACAGCAAAGGGAATGAATATCATGTATGTCAAACGTTATGTATGTCAAATTAATTGAGAATAATCCCCAGACATTCTAGTCGCTTAATAATCACAACAAAATTTCCAGTAATAACACAACTGATTTCATTGCACACCACGGTACTTATTACAGTAGGGTTGGTTTTGGTTTTTTTTAATAACAGTGGTCTATATGAAACCTGAAATCTTTGGTGCTTACTGATCTCAAAATAGCAATTGCAGTCATTCATGAAATTACAAAACTTTGAAGAAGGAAAGAGCAAAAAGGGAATTTTCTGAATTTTTCCTGCTGCTAGCAGGACTTGCTTTCACAGAGGACCATCTCCCATTAATTAACAGCAATTAGAACCATGATCCAAAGTTCCTGGAGAGCTGTGGAATGGCAAGTCCTTGCAGAAAACAGCCTCTTTCCTGAGGGAAATAACCATTAGGCAAGGGCACAGTCTCTTTCCTGCTGAATATGTTTTTCCTTCAACATGATTTTCCACAACATAAAATATAATAGAACTGCTTTGTTAAACCTCAGCTAGACTAAGTAATTTCTTGCAACACGGTTTTCTAAGACAAAATAAAAGGAGCTGAACATATTCCCAGACTTGAAATACAGTGCTAGTGCTATTGCATCTAAAACTCGATCTAATGGCTTGTTTTGTGAGAAGCAGCTTTAGCATGTGGTTTCTTCAGCTCTGCATTTTTCAGCGGCAGTTATTACTGGCAGTTTAACCAAGGCATGGATTGTTACTGGCAGCAATGGCTTGGTCACATTTGTCAGCACAGTGTGACACACACCATTGTGGTAACCTTTCAGACAAACACAAGTGGAACATATGCTCTGGACTTGTGCCATTTTTTAGAAATGATGGTCTTATTGTTTATGAAAGAAACAGTATCTAAGCTTTGGACGTGCCTTCTTGAGAAAGGCAGGCTCAATGAGAAAAATGGGATAGCTGTTACTCCCTAATCTAGTATAGAAATATGAGAATGAACAATTCTACAGTGACATTCAGCCAAGGTGCTCCAAGGGGTTTAATTAAACATATCTTGAATTCTTTACTTGTCCAACATTTGTAATTTTAGAAAACAATCTTTGATATTCATGTATTAAGTTTGATTTTATCTGAGTAGCCTATAGATTCAAAAGCTATTAGTATTTTTTCCCATCATTATGTTATCCCAGTCCCTAACAATCATTCATTGACATAATTTAATTTCCTGTGAATAAAAGACAAAAGCAATATTTCAAGCTGTAATTTTACAAATGAGGTAGCAAGGTCCAGACAGATTTTGAAAAATGGACAAGAAAAGCCTGGGGACAGCAAACTGATCACAAGATCTGCTTCCTGCTTGCCTGGCCTGTTTCCTTCCCTACAGCAGGGTGTGAACATAGATAAAAGGAGGTTTGGTGTCTTGGCTTTTTTTTATTGTTGTTGTTGTTATTGTTTTTTGTTGTTTTTTTTCATGTGTTATAACCACAGAATGGTTTGGGTTGGAAGCAACCTTAGAGATCATGTAGTTCCAACCCTTTTACCATAGTATTGGTTTTCATACCAATCCCTGGTTTTAAAGAGGAATGTGCTATACACTTCACAGCAAGGCTCATGGTCAGCTCACTCCTCCCTCTTCTACAGGGATACTCAACTGAAGATTTCCTGTGCACCTCAAGAACCTGTCCCAGAAGTATCATCTTGCCTGGAGCATGGAATTTTCTGGATGATGGAGAAGTCCCTCAAGCAGAAAGCTTATGATTATTCTGGCAGTGATTTTGTCAATGAAGATGAGGATTTTTGAACTCTGAAATGAAATTGTGAATTGTGAATTGCACACCTCATATATCATTGTTTTTGAGACACATTAGCTGTATGCTATACAATCATGGCCTCTCATAGCATTCATATTAAGAAGAGGAAAAAAGGAGTTGTGAGAACCTGTACTAGATGTGACAGGAATAAGGATCAATAGAGATGTTTCTTTGCTGGAAAAACAAAATAAGAAGTTTCTGGACTATTTGAAAACTTCCTGACCAAAACATGAACACAATGCTATACTTACTTTGCTAGCCTGGTTTGAGGTGCTCAAAACAAGTGAGTGAGACAAAAAGATGAATTTGGGTCCCTAGGTGTTTCCTAACACTGGTACACTAATGCTTGTGTATGTCTTGACTAGGTAAAAACTCCATCAACTGCTCTCTGCCCATAGGTTTAGAATTTCCAAGTGCTGGGGTTTCTGCCAAAAGGAAAGGATAGAAAACTATTTCTAATCTCTACAGAAGTATGACATAAATGTCTTGCTTCACATCCCTGAGGATGCATGGTGGGAGGGAGGGAACGGAGTGGGGAAAATAGAGCCTGAGTGACTCAACGAATATACAGACCTATATAAACAGAAGTGTCTGTCTAATGAGGATCCAGAAAGTTTTCTCTCTGTGCATGGAGATCTTCAAGTCCTCACTTATGGTCTATTACACACCTTGATATTACAGGTTCGCTGATGGAGGTGAGGCACAGCTTTCCACAGATGCATAGGTACTCCTGATCTCCTGTGCTGTGAACAGAGATTCAGCAGACCATGAACAGCCTTCTGCATTTCTGTTGGGAGATGGCAGATCTAAGTTTCAATAAGGCTATTTCTTGAGTTTGTTACATCTAAGCAAAAATCATTGTAGTTTTGCCTTAGAAACAGGAAGAGAGCCTTAACAGTACAACTGTCAGGCAGGACTTTTCACTTGTGTGCTGCATAGAGCTGTTAGAGTAATTAGAATTTCCCTGATAGCTGTGCCTGAGAGAGAGATTATTTATATACCTGTTGGAATGGCAACACAGAAAGACATCAAGAGTTTTCAGCTGTGCTGATTTTGAGTCAGAATGAGTTTTCTTCAGGGATGCTGATCTTCATTTTTTTTGCCCCCTACTTTTAATATACTTATGACAAAACAATGAAGAATTGTGGGGCCATTGAAGTGTAGTGGGTTAACCTGGGCCAGATGCCAGGCCCCCACCTAAGCTGCTCACTCCCTCCCCTCTCCAGCTGGACAGGGGAGAGAAAATTTAATTAAGAGTTCATGGGTTGAGATAAGAACTGGGAGAGATCAGTCACCAAATACCATGACAAAACAGGCTCAACTTAGAGACTTGAAGTGAATTTATTACTAAAAAAATCAGAGCAGGTTAATGAGAAGTAAAATAAGTCCTTAGAAACACCTTCCCCCACCGTATTCCCTCCTTCCCCAGCAGCACAAGGAGACAGGGAGTGGGGGTTGTGGTCAGTTCATCACCTGGTGCTTCTCTCACTGCTGAGGGAGAGGAGACATTCCCCTGCCGCACTGTAGAGTCCCTCCCACAGGAGACAGTTCTCCATGAACTTCTCCAATGTGAGTCCATCCCATGGGCACCAGCTCCCTGCAAACTGCTGCAATGTGAGTCCATCCTATAGGCACCAGCACCCCTCAAACCGCTGCAGTAGTGGGTCACTCTTCTGTGAGGCGCAGTCCTTCAAGGACAGGCTGCTCCAGCCTGGGAGCAGGGCCCTCTTCCCACAGGTCTCCCCCAGGCTCCTCTCAGGCACCCACCTGCTCTGGTGTGGGCTCCTCCAGGGGCTGCAGGTGGATCTCTGCATCCCTGTGGACCTCCCTGTGCTGCAGGGGCACAGCTGCTGCACCAGGGGATGCACCAGGGGCTGCTCCAGGGGCTGCACCAGGGGAATCTCTGTTCAGGTGCCTGGAGCACCTCCTGCCCCTCCTCCTTCACTGACCCTGTGTCTGCAGGGCTGTTCCTCTCATATGTACTCACCCCGCTCTGCTCTCACTGAAATTAAACCTGCACAACTTTTTGTTTTGATTTCTTCTTAAACACATTCTCACAGAGGCGTTACCACCATCTCTGATTGGACCAGCCTTGGCCAGTGGCACCTACATCGTTGAAGCCACCAGGGATTTGCTCTGCTGGACATAGTGGAAGCTTCTGGCAACTTCTCACAGAAGCCACCTCTGCTTCCCCCTTCCCCCCCCCACCCCACACCCTCCCCACCTCCTCAAAACAAAGCTGTGCAAAACCAATACATGAAGAAATGCAGCTGGGTTTGGTCTGACATGGTCAGGTTCTGTGGTATTTCTTCGGTGTATCAACATGTTCATCTCTCTGGTAGTGAATTTTCTCCTGTGTTTGAATTATTCTCAGATTATGTTTTTCCTCCAAAGCACTGTCTCAAGACTTTCAAATAAAGGTCAATTATCTGATTTGTCCTTTACTAGGTGACAGATCTGCTTCTGAGGTTTAATCTTCAGTCAAAAATAAGGGGCAAACTTCTAATTGCAGCTAGATTGTCTTAGCATAATATATTCATTATATAATTTAAAAATTGCTATGTATTTTTGGACTGGATAAACAACATAGGGTTTTGTAGAACTACAGAGCTCAAAAGGTGCATAAGGGGTCCCTTTGCCATCTGCTGAAATACAACCATCGGTAAAGAAGAGCCATCTCAGTCACAGACCAGAGTAAAATAGGAATGGTTGTCAGACATCTCCACCTTAGAGTGATGATAGCTCCAAGCCTGGCAGGTGAGGATGCTGACAGCTGGAACAAAGCACCAAGAGACACTGATGTTCAGCCGTCACTTGGTCTCGCTAAATCAAGACTGGGTATTCTTCTGGAAGATAAATCATTTATAGATCAATGAGTCAGGGTGAAGCTTTATAACATGTGGCATATGGGTTGGACTAAGTAGCTAAAGGTGTCCTCCAGCATTTATGTTGATCAGTCAGCTGACCAGAGGAGTGAATGACAGATCACGTGTTCAGTGAGAACCACAGGAAGGAGCCAAGGCAGGCAGGGCGAATGAACTCTGACCTTCCACTGTGCAAATCACTGCCCCTTAAACAAGTAAAGCCATAACATTTTATATAGAAAGGTACACAGGATCCTGATTTCACCCCTGTGTGGTAGGGCTTTTTTCCTTAGGAAACTCTCTGTTTTTCTCCATGCTTTTTGTTTGTTTATTTGTTTCATTATGAGACAAAGCATAGGAGCAGTATGCGACTTTCTTTTGCAGCTCATGATTTTATATCCTACATCTGAAAATGAAATGTAGCATGAAATTTACTTTTTGTAGTAATGTGAAATTGGATCAAGTAAAAGCAATTTCTGTACTATTAGCAGAGAGAGCCCCTTAAAAAGGCTGAAAAGGCCTTCATTCAGTTTAAAAAAAATAACCATCAGATTTGTACCTTGTTTCACAGTGATTTTATTACCATCTGATATATGACTGATATTGAATTACAGATGGATCACCATATCAAGCCACAAAATTATGAGATTTTCCTTTTTCTCTAATGTATTGTTCAAATTCTTGCTCTCTCTGACTCAATAAAAAGCATCAGGCTCTACACAGCTGCAGCTAAAAGAACTTCCACCATAAAACATTGGCTCTGTTTGCAGCAACTTGGACAATGGTTTTTATTTTAATAACAGTGTTCAGTGATTCATGTTAATAAAAAGATCCTCAAGAAGTATAAGCCTTCAAAGCTTGGATTTTATTTTTTTTAATTAATTATTCTCCTGTTTGATTATGATAGTACAGTTCAGAAATCTCTGGAGAAAGTGTCATATTATGACAATTATTGTTATTCACCCTCAGGTTAGCAAAGCAGATGACCTGTTTGGGAAGTTGCAGCAAAGTAAGGAGGAAGCATTGTAGCCTCTTACCCAGTGGCTTCCATTTGCCCTTGGTCCTGCTGTGCAAGCTAGGTGACAAAACAGGAGCTGTCACAGCACTGCCCAGCTCCCCTCACACATCTGCCTGGCAGCACCACGCAGCAGCATATGCTCTGCCACAGCCCACAAGGTACAAAACAGCCCCGGGGTACAACAAGAGAAGCTCTTGAACGAGCTTCTGATAAGATGCTATTTACCAACCCCATCAAAAAGAAACACAACAGACCAGACCTCATCAAATAAAACAGCTCTGAGACTAAACTGATCCCTAGAAGTCCTCCAAAATATCCTCCTCACAGTGAATATTAAATAGCACTAATACACACAAGTTGGCAGAATAAGTGAAGTGTGGGTTCCACTACGCATCTGTAATGTTGGCAGCCTGTGCATGGGGAAAACGAGCCCACTCAGAGAGCAACTCTCTTCTTTGCATTTCACATTGCCATGCAGAGTACCTAGCAATACTGCTGAGCCCCTGTGGTTTGAGTAAATAAACAGTTCCACTTTGTAATTAGCATGAAGCAGAATGATAAAATATAATGAAAAATGAGACCTTCACCAGGCCATAAATAATTGTTTCTGATACAGGACTGAAGAGTGATTTGTCCATGTACAAGAACAATGCAGGACAAACAGCAAACTGTGAGAGCTTTTATACATGAAGAAATTAAAATTATCTGGTTGGAAATACACACACACTCATAGTATACACAGAGATTTCACTGACAAAATTGATGTTCCTCTGAAACCACAGTGGTGGAATGACCAAACCCAGACAAGTACTCAGATGCTTGTCTTCACCTGCTCAGGCAGCCTTACCACAGGAAAGGGATTAGCAACCAGTAACTGCTTAAGCAGGTGCAGAACGAGCTCCCAGACAGCAAAGCTGCTATTAATTTTGAGCAAGTCTGTTTCCATGGTTTCTACAAAAATATTCCAGGTAACATCAAACCACCTGCTCATCTTCTTTCAGTGATATTCCCCCTCATGATGGTAATGGTGCAACAAAAATCCTTGCCCTAGCGTTCATGCCTTTCAACTGGAGATTGTCCATTCCATGTCAGGAAGCCACAGGCAGAGCTCCCTGCACTCTGCCATTTTGCAGAAAAAGTGGGTGATGGTGCCTAGGTCACTATGACTGGCCTGGTGTCCATGAGCCCCAGGAATGGCTCAAGGCATCACTGCATCACTGGAGCCCTAAAACTTTCCAGTTGTCACTCCAGGATGCAGTGACCTGTTTAAACCCTGTGATTCCCTCCTCACCTGCCATATTTGGTCATCACAGGGACTCTGTGTCCCTGCTCTCAGCTGGAAAGACCCTGTGGACCCCAAGGGCCTGCCCAGATCCCCATAGCACTAGGAAACCTCACCTAGAAGGGTGTGAACACCTGCCTGAGTGCTCAAGCCACCAGCTATGGGCTATCCTGGAACATCACTTTGTACAGAATAATGAAATACTCCTGAGACTGGAGAGAAGGGGAGTATAACCATGCTTCAGAATTGTGGTTGGAGCTCACATCCATTGGGCTATGGTCTTACCGCATCCAGGGGCTAATATTAAACAGTATTATTACAAAAGAGAAAAAACTGTTGCTAACATACTTTGAATTAATTTTTTTTTTTTTTTTTAGAATTTTGTTTTGTTTTGCTTTCTTGGGGTTTTTTTGGGGGGGGGAAGGTATTTTTGGGTTGGGTTTTTTTTGTTTGTTTTTTTAGATTACAACAAAAGCAATTTGCCTGCAGTATGAATTGATGTGGATTAGAGTAGGCACACATCAAAATGGGTGTCTGGTCCGTGTGAGGACACGAAACATCCTGGAGCAGTTAGCCATTGGAAACTATTGGCAAAGAGCAGTGGAATTTATCTCTTGAAATATAGATAAACTGAAAAACAGAAAGAAGAATTTTTAAGGCTAAGAGGTGTGTGTTTGGCACTACAGCAAAAGGTGAAAACTGCCATAATAGTGTCAGGAAGACAGTGGTCAGCCACAAGAGTCTCTGGAGCAGTCTCTCAGCCTGGACAATGGGCAAGATGACATGCAGAAGTGGGCTTGGTAGACATGTGAATAGGAAAACAAGAAGTGACAGACAGGGATAGTGGGAGACTTTATTTAATAGCTCAGGAAGGCTTGATTTCTATTTGCGCATCTGCAGGCAGACAAAGTTCAGTCTGAACTTTGCCTTGTTTTTCATGGTGCTGATGCTGAGTGGCACAAAAGGACAGTGCTTTTATCCTTGTTGTCTCTGCAAGAGGTTCATTCCCATCATCACATACGACTCAGCCTCAGCTTCACAGCTTTTTATTAAGGCCACCAGAACTGTAGCCATTAATAGAACCCATAACTCAAAACGGTTCATGTCTAAACAAAGCAAAATGCTTTTCTGCAACTGCATTTTTCTATCTGATGACATACTACAGAATGACCCATACCTGGGTGAAGCACCATGGAAACTCTTCAGACACTACACTGGTGGGGGTTCTGTAAATGCCTATGTAAAATCTGCACAATCCTGTTTAGAAATGTGTACACAGAAGGGAGACAGTAATGCTGTGCATTAGAGTCTCTGCAGGAACACACTGTGAATTGCTTTGTGAAGTGCTTTCTAAAGTTTATTCTTTGGTGTAAATCTAAATCTGGTGAAAGAAAAAAATCTCTGTTCAGATCATCTGGGAAAATATTATATGTTAATGTCATTAATATTATAAAAGAATTAATTACAAGCCCACTGTTTCTTGTACAAAGCAGTCCAACTCTCTATACTCAAGGGCTTTTTGAAATATCCTTGTAGCCACATCACTGGAAGAGCCTGGTGGTGTCTCATAGCACTCTCTCCACAGCCTGCTTTGGCCCAGCACTGGGCACTATGCGGACTTTGCTGCATTGGTGTCCACAAAGAGTCAGGGTGTTCAGTGCAAAACCTGTGTCTTTATAACAAGGCAGAAGGCTGTTGCTCAGCCACGGTCTCTAAGGCTTGAAAGCATCAGCAGCAGAGAGTGCATGCGTTCATGCATGACTAGTGTGTGAGACTAAACATCCATGAACATTGCATGATTTTGAAGAATAAACAAGTAACATTGGGTGCATTCACTGCCTGGATAGTCCAGAGAAGCCTTCATTTTTCACTTTGAGTGATGGCATGGGTCATGTTCTGAGTAGAAAGAGGGAATTGCATCTTAGGGGTTACTAGCATACATACCTTAATTGCTATTTAATGAAAGGCTGCCCTCAAAGGACAAGGCAATTTGATTTGATTTTGTTTATGGACAATGACAAAGCTGTCCCAAAAACCCCACCTAACACAGCAACTCCTGCTGTTTCAAGACACGAGAGTTGCATGCACACATGAAAGTGTGGTACACCCCTGAAGAAGATGCTGACATTACAGATCCACATTCTTCTCATTTAGGGAGATGGCAGGATGTTAAATGGGAAGCTTTTAATAATCCTTGGTCACAATTTCTATGCAGACTCTTTGTAAAGCATCCCTAAACCATGTGCCAGACTCCCATGGCTACTGTTAGAGATGGTCCTATGGACATCTACAATTATAGGTAATTATTAGCCATAGTTATGAAGAATTTATTGACCTTTTGGATTTGTTTATTAAGTTAGCTATGATTATTTTACTAGCTTAGCCATGGTAAAGTGCTTAAAATCAAAAATGTAATGTTAAGTAAATATATTTCTTTCAAAACTGTGTTTTTCAAACAAAAACAAGAATTCCCTACTGAAAGATAAAAATGTCAGTAAGATGTATTGTTGTGAAAAAAGGACAACTGCTGCCCCTGACACACTACATCTAGCTGCCTGCATGTACACAGACATGCCTGTTCAGTTCCAGGCTTTGGAATTTCCCAGAGACTTGCATCCTTGCTGGGCCATTGCTCTCACTTTCTGTCTGACCCTGCTGGCATTTCCAAAAGAAATCTCCCTGACAGATGAACTGGTTTGGTCTTTTATCTTCTATTAACCAAAACCGGTCACTAGAGTACCCTGCAACAGAGGAGGACAGAGCTAGGCAGAGCTGAAGACCTATTGACTGACCTGATATTCAGATACTGAATCAATGCTTTCACAATATTTTTCCTCACAGTTAAGCTTTTCCTTTCACCCTCCTGCCATGCACAAAAAAAAAAAAAAAAACGAACAAAAAAAAAAAAGAAAAGAAAAAAGCACGGTTTCATGCTGCTAATGCCACATGGGAAGCTTCACAGCTTCCCTGTGTCTGCTTTCCATGCAGAGCAAGCAAATCATACACAGCAGCAGCATAAGTAGTAGGAAAATGGACATTCTGTCTCATTTAACATTCCTTCATGGTTCTAGAAGTTGTAGGTGCTGCACCCTCAGTCTGTAGTGGGTTATTTATGAAGTTTTCAGAAGACATTCAAGCAGTTAGTGCAGAAGTAAACAAAAAGAACATGTTTTTTTAGAACAGACCATACTCTCAGACAATGCTGCATCACGTTCTCACAGAAACCCTTAACTATCAAAAAATTCAGCATTGTTTCAGTGTGTACACATTCTTCTCAAAATTCCCAATTTTTTTTTTATTTTTGGCAAAATTGTTTATTCAGTAGCATTTGCCTACCCTTGAAGAATATAACAGAAGAAGATAGCTAAAACTTGTTTGTCTGCTCCCAAGGACTGAGCTTCCACTTTTTATGGAATTTTTAACTTCCACTAGTCAATGCTACACACACTGCACCCAGCAGCTCCTTTGACTTACTGTGGGAGCAGTCTAAAATCCAGAATTCCATCCCAGGCAAAGACAGCCTGCTGAACATTAGAGAGACAATTAAACAAGAAGCTTTTTTGCAAACAATTCCCTCTTGGTGGATGTTATATTTTGAGCTATCACAGGCCTGGTTGATAAGAGTTAGCATGTTCAAAGAGAAAGGTCTTTCTAAGCAAAAAAACTTCATTTATATAGAACGTTGTGGTTTCATGAAGGAAGGCTAGAAAAAAGTGCACAGCAGATGGATACAGGAGGGCAATTTTATGTGAAGATTCAGCCTGGAATAAAAACCTCACAAAGTATCATGTCCTGCTTTTCAGAGGTATCAGCAGGGCAATGGACAGTGGTACTCAGTTCAGACAGGAATGCCAAGCCAGGGGGACTGTCATGATGACGAAGGGCAAGGCAGCGAGTGTCAAACTTAGAGGAACCCCAGGACATCCACCCATCTGCCAAGATTTTCTCAGGCCACAACCTCAAGACCTATGATGATAAACCAAGATTCACCCATAGGAAGAGAACAAGAGACAAGGGGGCATCAGGGGCCCTCCAGTAACTGCAAACTGCTGTGCTATTGAAGCTGTTACTATTTCCTGCTGTTGTTTAAACCACTACAGAGTTTTAAGCAGAACGAGACAAGAAAACCTGCACTGAGACTCACTGAATGGCCCAGCAGCAGCACTGCATGATACCAGTGCCCTGGTTCTCCAGTCACTGTCTTGGGTAAAGCCAAAGAGAAATTACTTTTCAGAACCCCAGAGAGCTCAAACACGAGTAATGACATTACAAAAACTGTGTCAGCAGTGGCACAAACCTCATCGCTTTTCTCTGAGAGCTCCTCCCTTCATCTGTTCTGCCCCTCACATGGGACCATGATGCTCCATCTTATAACAAGCCCAAGCCCTCCACTTCTGTGACCAAATGAGCTCCTCACAACTTGCCTCTTCAGATACCCAGAAACTGTGTATGAAAGTATAAATTTATCCATAACCAACACATAGTCATTTGATCCTGAGTTAATAATATGTGTCAGCTCAGAAAGCTATTTTCCTCTCCTCAGCATTTACCTCCCAGCATATTTATTAAGAGATATTATATCTCCTCTGACCTTTGTTTGACCTGGCTAAAGGAGCTAAGCTCATCAGAGGAAATGTTGTCATTATTTCAAAATACAATTACCAGTTCTGCTAACAAGAGAGAATAGAGTGACTACAAAGTTATGGGACTTCAGTAATAACAATTAAAATGGGAAGGTGCCTTAGAGGTTTTAGCTGGAGACAATCATTAATTTCCCAAATACATGTTTCCCCATGAGACACAGAAATGAATAAGTCTTCTGCTAAAGATAAGGATAATTCACTTTACACTTCACAGTATGAAACCTGTCCAGCATCCAGCCAGCCTCCAGCTGGAACAGCTCTTTGCACGTCTTCTGGTCTTTGCCAGCCTGGATCTCAGGAGGTGCCTCCAGCCATGGGGCAGGCAGTGCATGCATGAACTGTGGCAGGAGGCAGAATATTGGCAGTGCCAAGGAGCCCTGTTCCACAGGTTATTAGTGAATTTGTTTTCCACTGACACAGACCATTAGACCCACTTGGCTTTAGGTCCAATCAAGTATCTTTTCAATCTTTTTTGAAAGAAAAATCAACTCCCAATTTCTTTTCTTTATCCAAGCTGTGATTTTAAGACACTTACATTTTCACTTTGACATGTCAGAAGTTGTATGGCAGCTAAAAATTAGCTGGGAAATCTGCCCCCACACTGGGGAAGGGGCCTGTCATTAAATCAGAAGCAGTCCATATGCCAAAAACTCCATTTCCAAGAAAGAACAGCAGGAAAAAAGTTTCTGAATTAAATGACAGTCTCCTCCAAGAGGTCACTGGCTGAACTAACTGGACATGAAGCTATGCCTGGGGCATGACACTGCTCACCAGTGCAATGGGAAAAGGTGCTCTGGAAGGACACCCTGGAGACATTTGCCTCCTTGTTCAAATTAGAGTTCTTCAGAGGTGGTGGGCACATCACTAATACAAACCTACTCCAACAAGAAGGATTAATCAGCTGCTGAACCCTCTACCCTCTCTGTCCCACTGTGCTTAAATCATGGAACATCTCCATGTGTCCAATAAATGTATTATATGTAGATAGATAAAATGTGTGAAACCATGTCTTGGGTTAAGCTCACCTGGCAACTACGCACCACACAGCCACTTGCTCACCCTCCACACCCCAGCCCCTCCCTGGTGGAATGAGAAGTAGAATCAAAAGTAAAACTTGTAAGTTGAGATAACTAAAAAGGAGCAAAATATAACAATAATAAAACGAGATATAACTCAAGAAGAGAATAAGTGATGCACAATAAATTGCTCACCACCTGCTGACCGATGCCAAACCCTGTCCCCAATACCTGGCTGACCCTTTTTCAGGTAATTCCCAGTGTTTATGTGCTGGCCATGTTGGTCTGTGTGTGGAATATCCCTCTGGCCAGGTTGGGTCAGCTCTCCTGGCCGTGCTCCCACAGGCTCTTGGGCACCTGATCACTGCAGAGCACAGGACACTGAAATGTCCTTGACGCTGGGTGAGCATTAATTACAACAATCAATACAGCACTGTGCCTCTAACATTATTCTCATACTGAATCCAAAGCACAGCACTGTACCAACGAAGAAGAAATTATCCCAGTTAAAGCCAGGACAAAGTTTCTTCTATAAATGCTAGAGAAACTGCTTCTATTTGCATAGAGGAAGAAAAATATCTTTGCCTTGCAGTCTGATAAAGCTTGTAAAAGCTGTAGGAGATTACTTCTCTTCCTCATCTGTACTTCATTTTTCCCAAACTGTTACATGGCCTTATGGGCCTTTGGCCTAGTCCTGGTACATCTCAGGGAGGTTATAAGAAAGGACACAGCTTAGAGTTCCTGGCAGAAGCTGGAGGTGAGTAAATGGCTCCAGATGACAATTAGGCTGTCTGCAGGAGATACTGAGACACCTGAATCACACAGGAGCCTAGGGCATCACCACAGAGCTGACTCATTGATTACTTGCCCCACTTTCTGCCCAGACTGCACTCCAGAAAAGGGAGATAGGGAAAGGAAAAAACGCTTGTGTACTCATGGATACTGCCTGCATTCATATGTGTGGCAAGTGCTTCTCCTGTTGCTCAGGATGATTTAAGCCTAGTCTCTCCTAGCTTTCCAGAAAGCATGATTCTTTTGATTAATGGTCTATGAAAGAGATGCATATGTGCTCAGGGACAGTGCCTGTTCCAGTGCTGGAGCTTCTGGACACAGCCTTGGTGGCAGCCAGAGCTGAGGACACAGGTTTGGTCTGAACAAGCGATGGAGCACTTTGCTGCATGCCGAAGCATCGTACAGGATTCAAGGCAGACTGCAGGGATGTGGTGTCCATCCCCATGGCATCAGCTGCCTCTTTCATTGCAACTGCAATAGAATCAGAAATTCAAGCAACTTCATTACTTTCCTACCTGCTTCAGCTGTGTAGGGACAGCTTTAGATGGTGTAGATAATGCCACAAGAATAAAATCCTGACATAACATAATGTCTCTTGGTGGTATATAAATGTCAAGACATTCATGGAAGAGAAGTGTTGCAGCAAAACAAATGCAGTATTTTCATTTAGTGAGTGATAGATGAAGATGCAAATGTCACCAGATGGCTGAAGGGTGCTGTGCAGATAAGTGGAGGTGGCTCACTGTAGCATGCTGCCCAAGCTGATGTGCACCATTGCTCCTGGGAAGGGGACACCCCAGGAAATTTGTACTAGAGCTGCCCAGGAGGACAGGCTTTGGTCATTCATCATACACTCACTGAATAGTTTGGTTTGCTAGGGGACCTTAAAGACTGTCTATTTGCAACCCTCTTGCCATGGCCAGGGAGCCTTCCACTTGGCCAGGTTTCTCAGAGCCCCATCCAGCATGATTTGGACTGATTTTGATTTTGAGGGATGGAACACTCACAGCTTCTCTGGGCAACTTGTGCCAGTGACTCACCAACCCCACAGTGAAGAAAGTCTTCCTAATATCTAATCTAAACTTAGCTCCTTTGAGTTTAAAGCCATTACCTTGATTCCCTTTTTACCTGCCCTTGTAAAAGTCCCTCTCCAGCTTTCTTGTAGATGACCTCCATAGATACTGGAAGATATTCTACAGTACCCTCAGAGCCTTTCCTACTCCAGGCTGAAAACCCCTAACTTTTTCAGCCTCTTTGGCCTACATGTTGCGGGATACATCCCTGCAGCTCTTTCCTCACTGGATTAATCCTGCTCCAGCTGATGTGATATCTGTCTTGCACACAAATCACACATAGGCAAAAGAAAACACAGGTCCTTGAGGAAGAAATGGGCAGAGAGGACCCTTTTCCCAAAGTCCTTCACACAGTAAAGATTTGGGCACCTTGACAGTATAAGCAATGAGTAGTAACAAGATATAATCTGGTCACAGGACTTCAGTTTGAAGACGATATGACTTTAAATTAAATTAGCCTTTATGTTCTACTCAAATCATAATCTAATTTCACTGACATTTTTAGTAGTCTCCAACAATATACACAGCACAAATAATGCATTAAAAATTCAAATGGCAAATCAGGAATAAGCTCATAAATGAAGACTATAAATACTTTTCTAAAAGGGAACAACCTCTTTCTTCCTTTTGCCTCAGTTTTACTGTTGGCATTGAATGATATTTTCCATTTCAGGGTTTTTAAATATGGACCCAGGTTTCATCAGAATGCGTAGCTACAACCACTGAACACCACCAGGTCCCCAGGTCATGATCACAGCTCTGTGCAGCCTCCCAGCACCTCATCACAACAGGAGCAGCCTGAGCCTGCCAGACACAGCACAAGAACATGTGCAAGAGTTTCATATGCACCATTTACTGTGTAGCTGAGGATGATTCTCATCCCCTTCCTTCACTCCTGCTGAAAAAGAACCCAACAGCAGTAAGAAAGGCCAACTAAGACCTTGCAGCTGGAGGAACTTTTAATTTTATGCATCTCCTGAATCCCTGAGGAAATGTCCTTGTCGTGGTTTTAAACCAGTAACAAAAAAAATTACTTATTTCTTGCTGTGAGATATGGATTAGAACAAGAGCAAAACAGGCTTAAAACTTAAAAGGAATAAAGACAGTTTATTAACAAACTACAAGAATAAGAACACCAGAATAAACTTTCAGAAAACCCTTTTACCTCCGACCACTTGACCACTTGACCTTAGCTCTCAAAGCTGTCTTAAAGGTAAAGCTACCCCATCACAGTCCTGGAGTAGCAAAAAGATTATCTGCCTTTTATTCAGCCACAAAGGGATTTATCTGAGAGAGGTGCTACAACAGAGGAATTCCCTCATGTGATGATGCCAAGAAAAATTTTGATATATAATTTAGAGAAAACAGGCCAAAACTCCACATTATTCAAAGTGAGTTCCTGTTAAAAGCAGGGTTTTCATAAGCAGGCAGCTTAGGTGAAAAATCAATCATTAAAAATATCAGTTGATGGTCATCATTTAAGAAATAACAGAAACTACCAGAAAACACTGTAATTTAGACATGTTTAAACAGGCTCTAGAAAAAAATCAATCAAACTGTTTTCTCTCTACACATTAATGACATCCTTTCCTTCAGCAAAGAATTTTTCCAGCAGTGCCCTACACTGTGGGAAAATTGCAATGCATTAATTTATTTTCCAAGTAGGTGATTTAAAACAATATTAAAGCAAGACAGAGCCAAATTTTTACATTTCTTCCCTCTGAGGGACTGAAGGTCAATCTTCCCTACTGTCAGTATTTTAGTCTTTAATGCATCTATTTTCTTAAGATTTTTGTTTTCTTTTTAAATCAGTTAATCCCTTAGATAGGATAGCCTGATTTTTGCAGCTAATGCTTCAGAAGGCAGGTGTCCTTTGCCCCTTTCCCCTGTTTCTGTAGGTCTCCTGTCATGAGCACCCTCCTGCAGCACCTGCCCACAAACATGCCTGCAGGCTGTGGCTGAGAGACAGCAATGTGATTAATGGAAACAGTTTTCTTGTATTCCATGTGCAATGGCAGACATCCTGCCAGACAGGAATACAGCTCCAGTTTTGCCCACTTCCAAAAACAAAACTGCATACAGTCCTGTCCTCAGTAGAAAAGTTCTTGTCAAGCTGATGACATCCCATCAAAGGGGAGGGCAGGCCACATTTGGGGGATGTATGTGGCCACTAAAGCTACTACAGAGTGAACAGAGCCTTGGAAGGAAGAACCAGACTGCAGGGTGCAGCAGGGACTAAAGGGATTTTGGTGGAGGTTTTGTTTGGTTGTTTTTTTCTTTTAACCCTCATTTCCATTCTGTCTCACTTTGAGGTTTTTCGTCAATCTTTCTGTTTTCTGCTCAGGCCCTGGGGTTCAAAACATTTTGGCATCTCTCTCAACTGTGGCAAGGGAGTGGTGCTGCAGCTGCCCTCAGAGCTGGCACTGGCTGGAGGCCCATCAAGAAAGGGGGATCTATCTATGGGCCATTCCATTTTCATTCAAAGGCAATATGAAATAGAAAGAATGCAAAAGGTTCTAAAAGGTCATTATTTGCAATATTGTAGGCTGTGTGACTTGGAAAGGCATCTTTGGAGGTCAGCTTATCTAAACGCCCTGCTCAAGCAGGTCACCCAGGGCAGGTTGCTCAGAGCAGCACCCACTCAGGGATGGAGACTGCACACCCTCTCTGGACTGCCCAAGGCATGAGGAAGGAGCTGATAGGCATGGTATCACCGTAAGTATTTCATTTTCAGCTTTTCTAACATGTGGCAATGTAGAAAGTAATTTCTCTCTCTCAACTCATGCTTAGCACAACTAAAAAAGTCAGTTTTCACCAACTTCTGATGTGTCCAGTAAAATATATTTCCCACTAAACTAGTGAATCAGAGAAATTTTTAGCTTGGAAAAGACCTTTAAAATCAAGTCCAACTGTAAGAGGCATGGATGAAAGACGACAAAGAAATAGAAATGCCTGTTGCTGTGAGCAATTCACAATTCCTCTGGTGTGAAGGTACTTTCAGCAGCGTTTGACTCCTGTGCCAGGCCCTAGAGCAAGAAGGAAAGGCTGTTTCTGCCTGTGCAGGCTCTGCAGTGCCTGAGCATGTCATCCTGACCAGTTGATATTCTGGTTGTAGGTTTATTAGCAGATCATACACACAACACCTTGTCTTTTGCTCAGGCTTGCTCTTTCCAAATATGAATGCCTCTGTGAATTACCTTACAATAAGTCTTCAATGCCAGCAAACACTTGTCATAATACCAAGCACAGAGAACCAGTTAACCATTGACCTCCACTACAGGGTCTCTTTCCACCCCAGGGACTAACAGGAACACTCAAACACTGTTCCCTTCCACTGCCACTCCTGGCAGTGTGCTTGGTGGCTGCAGCCTCATTGTTCTCCCCAATAAATCTGTACCTACAGTGGAACAGAGCCTGTCAGCTTCCCCACAGCACCCCACTGTCCCTGGTGCCACTGTCTTGGTTTGAAAAGATAGGCGTCTGCTAAGGAAGGCAGAAACCTCCTCTGAAACAGAAAAACGTAAACAACCCCCCACCCCTTCTGAATTATTATAATCTCAGAATCAAGGGGCTTTCAGGCAAAGATATGGGAATAGGAATAACTGTTCTGTACTAGGAAAATAAAAATAAAAATGCAGTAGTACAAAAAAAGCCCCAAAACAACCAAATAAACAACCCACTGACAGAATCAGAATACAACCTGACACCCTGTTGGTCAGGGTGTTGGCAGCAGTCTGATTATGTGGTGGCTGCAGTCCTCCTGGTGTGACAGATGAGGTTCTGTTGAAGCAATGATCCTGTAGAAATGCTGTAGTTTTCCTCTGAAGATCCAGTGGTGGTGTAGATGGTGTTTCCTCTGGGAAGCCAGTGGAGAAAGACTGCCTGTGTTGTTCCAGGTTTCAGATTACATCCAGGTAGGAATGCTTGGCTCCTCCACCTGGGTGGAGCATCTGACAATGGGATGATGGAATTTTATCAGTCATGCAGTGAGACTCAATGGCCCATAACAGAAGATATCTCCCTGGAGGGAGGATGGAAGAGATAAAGAACCCACCTGGTTTTTACAGATGGCAATAGAACACATACTTCTGGTTACATCTTGCATTGTAACCTAAGACAGCCACACAGAGCAGCCCCATGGGGAACCACTGGCTGAGGTTTCACAGTTTGCTGCAGCAGCACTCCCCCAAACACTGGCAAAGGCATCTAACAGTGTTCCCAGCAGGTGCCCGCCATTGTGCCCCATCCTCACCAGTCTGTTCAGCACTTGGGAGCAGCTGCTTGGACCATGCAGTCTGGGAGGTCAGTGGGAAGTCATTTGCAGCCTGGATGTCAGTGCAGAGTCTGGTCATGGCCCTGGCAAAGTGTGCTGCCCAGTGAAGGCAAGCCCCTCAGATGCTGAGTTTAGGTTAATCTTTGCTTCCCTCTCCTTGGCTTTTTCACCTGCAGAGGAAGGGATGCTTGCAGGAAGTACAGCAGGGCTTGACCCATTCATCTTTCTATACCTCACCCTGGGCCATTCCTAATCAGCCCTACTGCACCCACTCAGTGTCATCACCACCCTCATGTTATACAGCTGGTCTGCTCGAAATCCTCTTCTGCATTCATTTATTTCACTGATAACACTGTCTAACTCCGTGGGTGCACCTGTGAGCCCCTTTAGGAGTACACCAGAGAACAGCACCATCTCCTTGCTGTTTCACCATTCCTGGATGTGCAGGAGTGTGCAACTCCTGATTTGGGGAATAAAGTTGCTGAGGTTTAGGTCAAAGTTTAAAGAAGGATCTTTTTTCTGCCTGACACAAAGCGCAGCAGATGCCTTCTGCAAGGGACCCCTGCAAGACCTGGAACGATCAGTTTCCCTGGAGAAACTCCTGCTGTTTTGGCTTGCCAAGCAGTCCCTTCCAGGGACTGGGGGGTGGAGGCTGGTGGGGAGCAGTAAAATCTGGGACAGTTTGCCTCTCTTTACAGGCCACTAAGGTTGAGGCAAGCCCAGCACCTCCATTAGATCCCAGCACAGTTCAGCCTCCATCTGATGCCTAACCTTTGCTGTGGTTTTACTTGCTCCCCTGATGTTCCAGAGATGTTTCAATTCCATACCAGGTGCAGTGATGAGTAGAAGTGGCAGAAGGCAACACACAAAGAGACGAAGGACAGAAAGAATTTCTGTCTCTTAATTTGAAGATACCAGGACAATGCCTGGTAGCTGACCCTCAAGTTATTCATGTGCCTGTCCTGTTTCCCTCAGGGAAGTTCTATGGCATCCCTTTGAAGAAGGCTATTTGGATGTATTAAAATAAAGGAAGCATTTGCCCAGTCCCTTCTGCTCTTTCTCATCCAGCAATTGCAGGCTGACATCCAGAGCTGGGCTTGAATTCCTCTAGGATCTAAAACTTATGGTTTCAGCTTCCACATTTGCAAAGCTGGTTCCACAAGTGTGTTACTGTGCTTGCTTCTCCTAGAAACATTTCTGAGCCCACAAAGGGCATGAAATCACAGATAAACCTTCTGATTGCTGGCTTTTATGAACTGAAAAAAGAGTAGTAAAAATCACCCATGCCCCCAGAGATAAATGAAGATTGAGAATGTAAAGAAGAGGGGCTGAGTCTCCTCTAGCAAGTATTCAGTGAGAAGCAGCCAGTTACCTTCACCAGGTGCCTGGGATTTTGTGTCCTGGGGCCAGGATCACTACCCAGCTGTGGAGTCAGAGAAAAGACCAGGTGAAATTCAGCAGTGAGATCTGAAAGGGAGTGAAACCAACACTGCAAAATCAGCCTGGTGTGTCAAGAGATTAAGATAGAAAGGGAGCAGCTAAGAAAGCCATGAATATTCCATAAAGCTTTGATTTACTTCCATCAGTCATTGTTACAGTGGATGCCATCCTACACGTCACCAGATGACATTTTTTGTGCTCTGGCTGTAACATGCATTACTGCAGGATAGCGCCTACCACTGTGAGGTGCTGATAAGCTGTGCTGAACTCCATATACCTTCACAGGAGAACAGTGTTTTACGGAGTTTTACATCCCGTGGTGCCCATCAGCAGCTACATCCCTCCCAAACTCCATGCTTCCCCAAGTGTTAAGCTGTGCTACTTTGATATTGTGAAAGTGCATTAAGCTTCATCAGGCAATCACGGCCCTGTTCATATTACTTCACTGATCCTGTGATAAAAAGATTTCCCTTTACTCCACCCACAAATGAAGTATTCACAGGCATCATTGTCTGCTCAGCTTGGACAAGTCCGCTCTCCACCCTGGTGATGGTTTCCAACATCCTGGGCCTGGTTAATATGTTAAGACGTGGAAAAATATGAGTTTGGTGAAGAAATAGCATTATCTTGTACACTCCAATGGTCTCCTCACACATCTGGGTTTGGCAGTGAATTTCTGAGTTCTATTCCATTAGGGTGTTGACAGTGCTCCCAGGAAGGAAAAACTCAACATGAAAAATCAAGCCTGTAAGAAAAAGGCAAAAAACTGCCTGTGGGGTGTCCAGGTAATGATGTGATGTTGACCCCTTTGGGTGTCTAAACACTATCCAAAGTGTTGAAACCCAGTGCAGAGTGTTCAGCCAAGACCCCAAACCTTGGAACACATCACTTCTGGGAGTGTTTTACTGAGTGGGATGCACACTTCAAAGAGAGTCAAGGCAAAGCAGGCAGGAAGGCAAGGGGCCAACAGGTACCCAAGCAGTTTTTCTGTCCTACCACCTCAGCATGCTGTCCAGCACAGGCTGTCCATCTGGAAAGCCCCATTGTCCAGAAATAAGCTGCTTTTCAAGCTTCAAAACCTCAGCTACTGAATCAGCTACTTTCAAAAACCCAAAAGGCTGGCTCTTTGTCAATGTGAAAAGAAACTTCTTAAAAGCATTTGTTCCCCTGCCTTGTAAGAGTTGATCAAAACCTCACCAGCACTGGAGATGGACAACTTCAGCATTTTTTGCCCAGTTATGTGCATCTTGAAAGCTGCTGTCTGGTCAGCCTTTGAAAACAACTTCCCAGAGAACATCTAGAAGCTGCTTATTTTGTTTTGCAAATACATTGAAAATAAATGCTTCTGTTGCACTACAGAATATTTTTATTTTTTTCAGTTTTAAGTGTAATTTTATTCTGAACTGTTTTATTTTGCATTTCACTGGAACAAAATGTTCTAAATAGTGGATTTGAAATTAATATTTATCTCATTTTGCAAAGGAAATTTCACGCTTTGAGCTTCCTTTTCATTTTGCTGTGAAAACAAATAGCAACAATCTGTGGCTTTCCCACAAAAAGGAATATTGAATTTCAACCAGATCTGGTTAAAAAATCTCAATTGTTATACTCTCAAGCATATGAATTGCAGAGTTTTCTTAATATCTTTACAAACAGTGATTTTTTTCCCCCCGTTTTTCCTGAACTTAACAAAGATTGGTGAGCTAGCAGAAGAGGCTAGGGAAGAGTCTAATTTGTAGCTTCTTAATGGTACAGATGTAAAACATTATCTAGATCCCTATTTACAGCTAATAGCAAGATAACATACCCGAGAGACAAATCATAGGCTCTGTAAAGTGCATGATAGCTCTGAAACACAGCACCCCACAGCATTCAGCAAATAACAAAGACTTGCAAAGGCATTATTAAGTTTATTGTTAGAGAGTAATGATGATGTGAATGGACACAGGACTATATATAATATAATTTCATGAAAGGCTGCCAAGATAAAAAATTGAAACCAGCACCATTGCGGCACGACGGCAGAAGTGAACAGGGGTGAAGCCCTGCTGAGGGTGATGGAGGAGGGTCCTGGACCAGCTGCTCTGAAAGCTGGTGGGAGGGTGCTTAGCCACTCCAGTGACCCTTACTTAAAGGGAAAAAAAATGGTCTGAAATCCCATTTGTTTTCCTTCAGTTCTTGTTCCCAGGCTTTTGCCAGTGCTGCAGTTTCCCTGAGGGGGAACATTTCTTTTGCTGAAGTGTTGCCTGGAGTGGTGTGACATGCCAGGGTGGAGGGGCCTCAGGCATGCTGAGGTGGGTGGGTACCCAAAACCAGGCAGTACAGCTTCTGCAGCAAAGCTTTCAGCTTTGATAAAAGCTAAAAAATCATGGGGTTTTTTTTGGTTTTTTGTTTTGTTTTGGTTTTTTTTTTTTTTTGCATTTCCTGCTGAGAGCAGTCTCGTTTGCCAGACGAATGCACTTTCCTCTCATGTTATCTTGTGGCAGAGCAGGAAACTTGCCCTGCTGATAATTCAGGAACAGGCGCCTCTCCCCATGTTCCATGCAGGACTTCCCTCTGGCCCCGCAATACTCTACACAGCATGATAAATCCCAAGAAGTAGTCATGTAATATCCTCATCTTTTTCTAGGGTTACTTGAGGACTTCCATTGTGAGCAATCTGGGAAACTTCCTTGAGCAACAGTATCCTCTAAGTCCCTTTAGCCACAAACGTCAGAGAAATGACCCCAGTGTAGGGGCATGAGTGAAGCTTGCACTGTCCCTTGTGCCTGCTCTCTTGGAGCAGGCTTACCCTCATCGAAAGAATGTTTGCATTGTTATACACCATAATTTTCCAGACTTACCACCCTGTGAGATTGACTGTATATTTAATTATGAAAAGGACATTTAACAGGGGGACATACAGATGGTCAAACCTGCTTTACACTCGGTAACAGCTGACATGCAGGTTCAGGGAAAGGATGAGCTTCTAATGATGCTGTCAGATGGCAGGAAAAATAAAAACTTTTCTGGTAAGAGGAAAACTACCACTATTGGCCAAAAGTTTCTGTTTAACACAAGTTTCACAAGACTTTTCCCAGCCATGGGCATAGGCAAGGAACAAATTATTCTCCTGTGTTTGGGAGTACAGCAACTGCTCCTCTCCAAAACATGTGAATTTTAAAATGAGCTGGTTCCTCTAGATAGTATTATATTTTGCTTTGTCTTTCCTTGTACCAAGATCCTCTGGGGACTATTCCAGAGCCTGAATAAAAGGCAGACTCCAAACTGAACACACACAGAACACCCTTATCCCAAGCCCTGGCCCCAGCAGGTCCTTGCCTGGAGCCTCAGCAGCCCCAAGGGCAGCAGTGACCTCAGGCTCACATCGGTACCCTGGGTCTGCCATCAGACACATTCCCCATTTTGTAATCAGATATTTATTTTCACCTGTTAAAGAATAATAATGGGAAGTAATACACATCTTCACTACTGAGGTCAGATCTTGTCCTGACAGCACTTCATGTGATTTGTCAGTTCTAACACTGTCCAAAATACAAGTTGGTGAACTTTATGCTCTTCTGTGATCTAAAAAGCTCTCAGGCTCTGAAAGCTGAACTTTCACTACTTGTTGTCTCACTCTTCTCTCTTTTTAAGTGGTCACAGGATTTTCAGGCACTACAGCTTTTAATAAGATGCACAGTGGCTTGACCAGGACAGGCAACAAGACAGTGACTTGGCCAAAGAGATTTTAAATTATCCTTAAATGATTCTGTGGCATTTCTAGTCCCATGCCACTTAATATCACTGCAACATGTTTGCACACCATCTTTTTCCCCTTTATCTTACACTCATACAGATGTTCATATGCTGAGAGGATCCTGTTAGGATCATGTGGGATAAGTGGTATTTAAAAAACTCTTGTTATAAGGAAAAAACCATTTTATTCCTCCACACAGGGAAAAGGGTGAAAAAATACTGTGTACATGACTGGGGGGGGGGGAAAAAATCAGTGGAAGAACAACGTGGGTGAGCCAACCCTGCCTGTGCTTTCTGGAGATGGTTCTTAGCTGCAGGGATTTTTTTGTTTACTAGGATTAGCAAACACCTCTGCAATCTTACTGTGAACACTCAAAAAGCAGTAAGAGCCCTCTTCTTTGAATAATATCTCAGCCACAGCTCCATGTCATGCTTAAGAACCTCTAATGTTTTGTGATGCCTTAAAAATTAGTAACAGCAACAAAGCTGGTAGAAGGTGCTAGTGGGGGCTGGCTGGCACCCTGCCACCCAGAGCCTCACAGCTGAGGCAGCAACCAAAACCTGGGGCTCACACCACCCCAGAAAATCATGCTTTGGGGAGTTAATGGTAATGTTAGACCACCAACTTAATTCACCAATAGCAGCTTTCCTTCTCTGCAGTCCTGGCTTTAGTGCCAGAAAAGAGTTAAGAACTGACCTTTCCTTCTGTCATTTCAGTGCATTTGGGTATTATCCTTCTGTGGATGAGGATGTGCTGAGTGCACCATTTCCAGCTGCATCCCCACCTCTCCCTTGGGTAATTGCACAGAGCCTGAGCACAGGACGCTGACCTCCTCCTGCTGTGACACACTTAACCACATTCCCCAGCAGGGATAGCAGTGCTGATTTATTCAGCAAACCCAGTTATCTTTTTTCATTTCCCACCTTAAAGATTTTGTCTAAGTAGTGGGACTCCAGCTGTATTCATTTCTATTACTGAAGGCTTCACCTGCGAATAGCGGTGGTAAAATTAGAGTAGAGCATGCTCCCTCTTCTCTGGCCTCAGTAGTTATGAAGATGAATGTCTGCTGCTGGGTTTGACTTGACAAAGTTCTCTTAAACTGTGAGGTACTCTGTGAATATACAAAATTTGGAGTGATAAGTGGCAAGAAATTCACAGGAAAGCCGTTCTCTTCCTACCCTCTTAATTTACTAGATCTTTACAGAAACTTTTATATTAAATCTAGTTTTATATTATATTGTTATTATATTATTATTTCAGATTATATTATTATTACATTATTTTCAGATTTTAGTGCAACCCTTCCTAATATTTGAAAGCCAAATACAAGTACTGTGTACTCAAAGATAAAAGCCCACACTGGGGAGCAGTAATCCTGGGATCCTTAGGCCACAATCTCAGTAAATTAATACACATTTAGTAGTTAATGCTTAAGTAGCTAAAATTGCTCTGGGCAACCTGCACTTCCCCATGCACCTGCCCCAGCTAAAGCATGCTGTGCATATTGTCTTGTACTAAGAATTGGGCTCCCTTTGGGGTGAAGTTGTCAGGTACTGCCAAAATTTGTCACGTCAGAAGCGCTATTCTATATACAGAAAGCCTTCAGATGTGCCCATCCAAGCCAGGGTTCAGCACTCAGCGTCTCTGGGAAAAGATGTGAAATCTCTGCAAAGCAGGCTGAAGGGTCTGCCCTGATCACACAGCTGTGCACGGCCTCGACCAGACTCAGAGATGGGAACTGGCAGCAAGGGGAGACCTGCACTGCACAGCACTTCCCAGCTTTCCTGTCCCACCATCCCTGGGAGAGCACTGTGTCCTCACACACTGCTGATTCCCCACCTGCTGGTGGGTCCTGCCTGGCCACGCTCTGCTGGAGCCAAAAAGCCCTCTCAGGTCACAATGCCTGTTGTCTGACTTCCTCTGACCCTCACCTCTAACCCCAGGCTCCTCAAGGTGCTCCTCAAGGTCCCCAAGTGCACACTAAAATCTGATAAATTTGAAGATATGTTTAAACAACATGTGCGCTTGTAGAGATCACCCCAAAGAGGATCCCATCCAAATCAAGAGCCAGGATTCATGACCTTGGTGGGTGGGTTTGCTGCCCCAGGATCAGCAGTGCCATGATGTGATGGTGCTGCTCCCTGATCTCTCTACCCCTTTCAGCTCCACTGTGAAAATAATCTGCTGCACAGTTAAAATCTTCATGGAAAAAAGTCACATGTTATTGCTTTCTCAGAGGGATTGTTTTGCAATAGGTCAGTGTCGTGGTTTTGAACCAGTAATTAACAAAAAGGGGAAAAAAAAGAATTACTTATTTCTTGCTGTGAGATGTGGATTAAAACAAGAGCAAACCAGGCATAAAACTTAAAAGGAATAAAGAAAGTTTATTGACAAACTACAAGAATAAGAACACCAGAATAAACTTTTAGAAAAAACCTTTACATTTCTCACTGCTCATCATTCTTTTGTTCACATGACAACAGAGACAAAAACTTTATAATTTTGATGGTTTAAACAATCCTAATTCCTTCTATAGTCTTTTCCTCAGTTTCTGTAGAGAAACAGAAGTTCCTTTCTGTTAATTTATGGAGTTTTTCACAAGAAAACTATTTTTGTTATAGTTTTCCGTTTCCCTGATATCAGCTGCTCAGAGCTGCTGTTATCAAAGCCCACCCCTCCCATTCCACATCACTCTGAAATGTGTTATGGGCCATTAGTTTAGGGATAGCATTTTTAAGGATAAGTTATTCAAAGGTAAAAAGTATTCTTCATCTGTTTCTGTGAACTTCACTAGAAAACAGTTTTCTCATTGCCTCTCAAGGCTTCAAATCTCCCAGCACTTCACTATACCACAATTACTCTGCTTTTTACTCAAATTTACACTTTGAACACTCTATTCCTCCCCATACTTTACCATGAATTAAAGGAGTTCTTTTCAGGACTTCATTGTCCATCCCCATAGTTTTAACAGAAAGATATTTCAGCTTAATTAAAGCATCTTCTTAATTCTCTACTTTTTTTGAAGTTTCTTTTCTTTCTTGCCACTAGTAGTTTATAAAGTCTCTTTTCATGTTGATCACTCTCCTTTTCTCTCTCTGGATAAAAAGATTAATCCGCAAGTCTCATCTGGATAAGAAAGAGTTAAAATCTTGCCCAAGCTTTTGTAGATGGTTCGGTGATTTCTGCTGAACAGGAGCTGGAGCTGTCTGCGATAGAAAGTTCCTCATGGCTGCTCTGGAGAGCATGGCCACCGTCTCTGCTTGCAGCAGGCTTAGAGCTCTTCTCTTTCTTTACTCGACAGTTTCTGGTAAATTCCATCCCAGCAAAACCTGCAGCCAAGCCAGGAACCGGCCTGGCCTGGCTTGGCTCGGAGCAAGCTCCCGCAGGCCCCATCTCCTGGCCGGGAGAACGGCAGGCCTGGCCCGGCCCCTGCCCGGCCGCATGGCCTGGGCAGAGAGCGAGAAGCCGAAGCTCTGCTACCTTTCACAGCCAGAAAACAAAAAAGCTCAAAACCACTCTGGTTTTACACTTTAAGGTAGGGTTCACAAGTTGATCCCCCTTTTCAATGGCTAAAACTGCTGTCAATTCTCAGCAATGACCGATAATTGGTCAGGAGAAAAGACTCCCAGGAGTCCCCAGCAACTTTAACTTTCTTAAAGGTAAAGTAACCCCATGACAGTCAGATAGCTTGTTTGGTAGAGATATACTCAGGGGTGATTTGGATAATTACTAACCATGACCTCTCCACTTTTGGAGTTATCAGTGATCATTCCCCTTTCTCAGTTTCTCTGTGACAGGTTACCTCCAGGCTTTTGTCATTACAATATGGCAATGTTTTTCTCAGATTGGATGAGTTTTGCAGCTCCACATCCAAAGAGGTCTGAGGCTTTCTCTGTGACTTTGTCCCACTGGTGTACCACTGATGACTTTCCCGCACAGCTGAGGAAAAGTACTTTGGAAATTATAAATTGACTTTTGTGAAGCTGTGGTTTATTTTATATTGATCTGCAGCTTCTTCTTCTTGCTGCAGCAGTTAACATGTCCTAAAAATGCTGAATTGCTCTTAATGAGAACATGGATATGCTGTTGCAGAATAATTTCACCATCCTTCAGTTTTATAGCTAGCAGATTTATGCAGCTGGGTTTATTTTTCTCTTTTTCCAGGCCAAAGGTTGCCTGAAGACAACAATCTGAAAATGCTGGTATTAATCAATACAGAAGCAGAAAATCAGCAATACCAGCCTGTAATCCTGAAGAAGTATTAGCACTACAATGAGAAGCATCTCTGGGTGGAACTGAGAGTTTCAGCAGTGGTTCTGCCACACAGGACAGAAAAATGGGTTTGTGCCAATTTAGTCCCAGATCTCAGCTCCTGCCTTCTGTTCCAAAGAAGTCCTGAGCCATTCTCAGCCTTGTCCCCCACCAGTGTATAAACACAGCCCACAAGACAAGCATCTATGATCTGAGAAGAGCCACATCCAAACCTGATGTTTTCCTTCTCGCCCCACTGGGCACTGCAGTCAGGAAAATGCCCAGGGCTTGGGTACTCAAGCCCCTGTCTCTTTGCTCAGATTCATCCTCTTCACTGGAGTTCATTATTTTAATTTTTCAAACAGAGCAGCCATGTGACCTTCAAGTTGAAATAAAATTAAAAACAGAGAGAAGAATGTACTGTGAATCTGTTTTTTTTTTTTTTCTGACAGGAGATGTGTGATTGGCAGCGCACTAGAAACTGGCCAGAACACCAGAGGTGCTGATGCTCAGCAGTGGCTCTCTAACACCATTCCCCAGCACCATCTCTGCTGTGGTGTCTGCCCTGCTATTCTGGTCTCACTTCCCCTGCTGGCGTGGCTCAGCAGAACATGGGCACACACACTTCTACTTCCTCTCCTCCCCCTAAGAACAAGCCCAGGCAAGCAGGAAAACTGATGAAATTTGGGCAGTCTTCCTTGAGCAGAGGGAGCTATTTGTTTAGGATTAGTAGGGTGCCAGAAAGAGGAAAGCATGGATGATGGGTTTTACTGGAGCAAATGCAAGATGGAATTAGACAAAAATGAGTGTCCACTCAGAGTGTCTAACTAAAGTTTGTATTTTTAGGGTATTATTGGACAAGACAGCCTTGCCTGCTATAGCATCACATAGCTTGCTTGTTTTTGGACAAATCTTAGTGAAATCTTATAGCTCATACAGCCAAATTTTCCAAACAGGTAGTGGAAGCATGATTTTGCAGGATATATGTATCAGATCCAATTCATAGTCTTTATTCACTCACGGCTTGAACAGATGAGACGGAATTTGTATTAAATTAATTTATATATTTTTAAGTGGCATGAATGTGTTGCTTCTATGGTTTGTCTTTGTTTTTTGCATGATAACATATAAGTTTGCTTTTCATGTTGTTTTTGTTCAGTTTCTGCAAACTAATTCTCCTGGCTGCAGTTTTTGCTTTTCTTGAAACAGGTTTTCCCTGCACTTAGTTTTCAGTTACCTTTTCTACCTCCGTATTATGTACTTTCCAGCTACAGAACCAAAGGAAATATTTAGGAATTTATCCAAATAATATAAGTAATTGGAATTGGCATCTAGAAACAAATTTAATTAATTTAGACAATCCAATCTTAAAATGGAAAACCCCTCTGTGTACTGTGCTGAGGTGTCACAGCAGTATATTGCTTGACCTGACAGTCCTTTAAGAGACTCCACAGTGTTGTTGCTTGCCCTGAAACACCTTGCAGGTAGGTGCCTACACATGGGGCAGCTAGAAAGGAGGGGAAGCAAGCTGCTTACACATTTGAAAGTGTGTGTTAATAAAAGAAGATTCATCCTCTGAAGGATAATTCAAGCCTTGCCACTGCTGGGCAAATGACTTGCACACTACATGAACATTTCTTGCTCCTTCTTGACTTCATTCACAACCTTGTGGCTTTTTCATCCTTTCTGCAAAAGAAGACATTACTCCCTGGAGAAGGTAGCTCTCCCACCCAGCTCCCTGGGCAGCATGATTGGTTAGGTGTTTTCCTGCGACCAGAAAGATGTACTTTGAATCCTACTGGACAGGGTTAGGAGCTGAACCTTTGCAAAAACTGTCCCTGCTGATAATACAGCGAAAGAATCATCATCACAATTTTTCAAAGGCGATGGGGCTATGCCACTTCTATGTTGCAAACAGCATGAACCTACATACATGGTGAGATCCTTTAGCAGCCAGGTGGGTGGGCACCAGCTTATGAACCTCATACAGGCACAGGTTGGAGAAAAGCATGATGATCTGCACTGCACCAAAGGCAGCATTTACCACCTGTGCAGTAGTAGCAGGGGCAATGCCTGAAAGCACTACAGCAGCTGCAGTCTAATAATCTATCAAGGATTTACACAAATTAAACAGTTTTTCTCTGGATTGCATGCTCAGGGGACAGTTTTAGGAACATGGAAATAAAAATTCTAGTTTTAGAGTCTACTGCTCCCACTAATAAGTAATGTTCTGCTTGCTTCCGCAAGCCATTACACCAATAAAATATAATCAATAGAAAGTATCATGGGAGGCAGATGGAGAACCCAGTCACCTTGAAGGCAAGGATTTTTCCCATGCCCTTACTTCTAAATGTGTACATAAACATGTGAACCAGACACAGCAATTTTTCATAACACAAACACAGTAGCTACTTTTATCTTTGCTGGAGCCTCAAAACCTGATGTCATGTAAAAGCATTCAGAAAAGGAATTTCTTCCCCATCCTGGTGTTCTCTGAAATTTCTCCATTTAAAGCTGCCAAACACACTGTGGTATGGATATGTTAAGATCCCTGGTCTCCAGGAGCAGATGGCTATGCGCAGAAGAGGGGTTCTGCTCTCAGAAGACTACTGCTGTGCAGCAAAAAAATGATGTCCTGGTCGAATCCCCTCTCATCTCCTGTGATCCCAGCCTTCTCTCTGGTGGGATGGGATGAAGAGCAGAAAAGGCATTGGCTCTGCAAAAGCACTGCTCAGGATAAGGGAGACATCCCTGAGTTATCCATCCTGAGATCAGCACAAATGCAATACACAGCTCCATACCAGCTACTGGGAAGAAATTAACTCTACCTAACCCACACCAGCACAATAGGCAAAATGGAAGACATACAAGGTACCACAAGACTTCCCAGATGTGCCTGTAACCAACTTTCCCCTCTTGTCAGAGGAAAACATAACCTTCCACATCTGTATGAGAGGATTTCAGAGCAGCAAGATTGCTGTATTATCTCTGGGGGTTTGGCACTTACCTTGTAGCCCCCTTCACAGGGATGTTGGATTTTGACCACACATATACATTATTGAAGAGTTTCATTTCTGAGAAAAACATCGGGTATTTTTTAATGACTCTAAACATTTTTCTTCACATTTATCAACCTGCTTTCTGATGATACTGAAGAGAAAATGATTCTATGACACATTTATGAATGACCTTATGACAGGTATAGAAGGATGACCCCACTACACACAGACATTTTCATCCCTTTGCAATCATCTACTTTATCATTCAGTAGGTGGTTAATGGAATTTGTCTTCATGTGTCATCTAGTACAATTTTCAGAGTGCAGCCACACGCTAACATCGATGATTAACATCTCAAATGTGATCAGTGCTACAGCAGTTTTAATCAAAAGGTAAAAAATCCCTTCTCTAAGGACTACATATGCAGTCCATTATTTAACTTGATTGAAAAACAAGTCATTTCGAAAATGAATGTGATAATTATGTTTGAGACTGACCCAACAGAGACATCAGTGAGAAGAGAGAACATGTAGAATCCAGCTGTTAACTGATTTTCGAGCTTCATTATTTCTGTTTATCAAACCCATCTACATTCAGACAAGACCTTGAGTTCTTGCTGTTTTCTGAGGTGTGACATGCTAGTGTGAACACAAGCTAAACTTTCACTTCTCCCAAAAGCAGAACAAAACACCACAAAAAAAATGGTAACAGACAAATTAATAGACAAAATCTGCCATTTCAAACCTTTATTTATTGTTTTGCAAATACATAGGAAGTACTTTGATGTTTAGTTTGCAGAGTTTACAGCACAGCTATGTTTTCTATGCTTTTTTTTTCTTTTTTCAGGGACAAAAAGTCAATAAAATATAAAGTGAAGTACAATGTAATAATATAGCAGAATCATCATCTTCTTCAGGACAGAGTTATCCACTGTCCTTGTCTTGTGAAGTGCTGTCAAGCAGGGAATTATTTCAGTCCCAATAAACCTTCATCCCCACGATACTGACTTTTGCAACTACTGCTCAGAGTATGCCTTACCTGTGAACCACACTTGTGTCCACAGAGAGGGAAATACTTAGGAGTGCTTTAATTTTTATTTTGCTTAACAAATGAATTTTAAAAGTGGATTCAAAGCTTGTTGCAATTAGCTTGTGCGGACTCATGACATTTTCATCACAATATCAATATTTTACCACAATCTTTTGTCCTCAAGGTAAAAAAAGTCACATGTGACATACATATCTTGTCTCCTGTTGCAACAGCATCATTGCTGTGTATGGAGAGAGCCTGTTCTCCTTTTATCCCCAATTTTCAGCACCATGGACTTCTGCTCTCTTGCATTAACACTGACACAAATAAGACACAGAACTCAAATGTACAGCACGTATGACAGTCTTCAAGTACTCTTCCACACTCTTGATCAAGTGTGATCCCCAAGTTGAAGAAAAACAAATAACCTCTTGCACAGACCTAAGCTTCTTTTTCCTCACAACATCCCTGTGAGGTAGGAAGAAAAACATCCCCTTTTCCAGCAACAGGAGACAAGGCAGAGAACACAGCTTTCATTCCACAAGGCAGTAAGTGGAGAACCAGAAAAACTGGAAATCAGGAATTCTTGGGTCCTAATTCTTTGATTCAGAAACCAAAGTGCTAAACTTCCAAACATTACCAAGTCATTAGTCTTTTTATAGCCATGTATTAATGACAACAATGGCTGCTGTGCGTGTACCAGCAAAGCAAAGCTCTATGGCAGAAACAGTATACACCTGCTCCTACCCTCAGACACTTCTCCTGTACTTTACAGATGTGTAAATGTTCACTGTAATTAACTAATCAATCCTACAACTAATGTAGCATAGGTAATTACAATAGATCAGCATTTTCATTTATAGATTTCTTTAAGACTTGCCCATCTATTTAAATGTTTGTGTTCTTTGGTCTTTTTGTTTTTGTGGGGTTTTTCCCCCCTCTGGATAAGTTAACAGTAACTGCCTCCCCCTGTATAATAGTTTTTGTAATTCTCCCCTAAAACCATCATCCATTTTGGGTACTCTATACAAGAGCTTTGAGTGAAGATGAACTAAATGCTTTCAAGGATTACACCTCAGAGTAGCTCTTCACCCATCTCTGGCCCTGAAGGCAAAGACAGGCACATTTTGCTGTGCACAGCAGCACAAGGGTCAGAATTGCCACTGAAGTTTCTTCACGGATTAGGGAAGAGGCCTCTGGGTTGCTCTATTCAAAAATGAAACTGTTTACAGTGAGCTAAAATAGTCAGGTTTTATTATATACAGATTTTTAATCTTCAAAACCTCTGTATGCAAAACTTGAGTCTGCTTTCACAGCAAAATAAATGGTCAAACTTGTATGGAGTGAGTGAGTAACACAGGGACTACATCTAAAGAGCCTAAATAGTGAAAACATGTGAAAACTAACATGCTGTGTTAAGATATCTGGAGCACTACAATAAATGCAGTTTCAAGTCTTCGATGCAAATTACATATCAATCAAATCACTTGTATATGTTAATCATGAAATTAGCACTGGTCTTTCAGTGTACAACACATTTCTTTCCCACAGCATCAGGTCTTGACTATAGATTCAGGCTACACAGGGCCTACCACCCACTACCAGCCACGAGTTCAAGTCACAGCTTAGTACTATGGGAACACTTTTGTACTGGCATAACGGTGTTTACAAAGGCATTTTGTTTATTTCTTTCTGGGATGAAGGGTAGCCTGTTATGATACTGACAAGAGATTATCACAGAATTGTTTAGGATAAGTGCAACTTCACAATATAATACCTCCAATCAAAGCAGTTTTACTGCTGTAAAACACATGTGTGGATCAAGTGAAATTTTGTAACTGTTCCATGAAAGAGAAGCATTTAGTGTTTTAGAATGGAAAAATGCTGTACAAAGGCTAGTACAAGAGCTAAATATTTCACAATATTTTGTGAATTTTGTCTGGTTGCCCAAGAAATGTGTCACATTCATTCCACAACACGCATTGACTAGGGTGAATCCCTTATTCACTTAGTATTAGAATGCCTTTCTATGTCATGTGCTTAACATGCTTATTACATGTATGATAGGCATTATGTAAATGTTTCCTTGTGCATCTACATTTTACTCGTTTTTCAGTAACTTAATATGCTCCAGTCCTGATGTCACACATTATGTCAGGAATTATTTTAACTGAAGTGTTTTACATGCTCCTATTTATACAAATGACAGAAATGACAGAAACCATTATATTGCAGAGAACACTGTATTTTAGTAAACGTCGATTTCCAGTCAATTCGTGCTCTGTATAATAAAGACATATTGTACTGATTTGGTACGTGAGATCCAAAGCTGTCATACTATCTGTTTGCAAAAGTAACAAACTATAAAAATGATTTTGTAATTAACAGGGAAAAGAAGGCCTTCATCAAAATTACTCTGAGATAATGTCTTTTTGCTTTGATTGTTATAAGTTATAATGAAATTGCATTCCAAACTCTTTAGATTTTGCTGGTGCCTTGACTGACAAGTGGTGCATATTGCTTTTACCCTTAACCATCTGTATTCCCTTCAGAAGAATCTTCAAAGTGTCCACGACCTTCTCTTCCCCTGTTTGTCTGTGAGACACTGGAAGGACAGACCTGACTCCAGAAACAATATTCATTTGGGAGTTGGGGAGAAGCATTACATCTGGAGAATAAGAGCAGTTCACATGGGAAATTGTGCAGCTACCAGTTGTCTGCATGAGGACAGACACTTTTTCATCTTCATCTTTCACACTAGCCCCATTCTAGCTTGTATGACTGAAACATGAAGGGTCATAGTTGGACCTTGGGAGGTGTAGGCCTCTCAATACCAACAGCCACACACTGTGGAAACAGCAGATATATTTAGGTCCCAATTATTTCCACTTGTTTAAACAATTTTGTTACAGACCGATGGAAAGGTTCAGGAAAAGGAACATCCATATTCCAAATATCTCTCTACAGGATACATATATTTGTTATAGATCACTCCAGAAAACAAAAACCAACACCTTTACAGGAAAATGGACATGGTAAGTGCTGCAGTTCCAGAGTAACAGATTTCAGGAAACACAGAGGCAATCATAAGTTTTGCATGTTTTTTTCTAATTCTATGTAAAAATACCTAGTATTTGGCAGAGACACTACAAGGCATTTTTTTTTTCTTTTTTACAATGACCATTAACATTTTACTATAATATGATTCAAAACTTAGAGAATATATTCACCAACCCAATAAAGTTGCTAATGTTATGAAAGCAGAATACAATTAGGCTTATAGTCACAGCCTGAGTTGAACTATCTGGAAACTACTTAGAGAGCCCTTAAAAATAAGAAAAGGAAAAAAAAAAAAGTAAAATTGCAAGACAGTCATCAATTTCTTCCATTTGCAAACAAGCCTTCTTAGGAATTAAGCCCAGTCTGTAATTCACATTTAAATCTGCCTCATTGGTATTAGTTTCGGTGAAACCTAGCAAAAAGGAGGGAAAAAAAACCAACAACAGTTGTCATACAGATAAGATCTAGCAGTCCAACCCACCCTTCACTCCCACCTGTATCAGCTATGTACCACTGAAGACTAGACACTATACTTATTTAACCTGCCATATTTGCAGTATGTCAGAGATAAACACTATCACAATTAAATTTTCTGATGCAAGAATTAAAGATATGTGTGGTGCTAGTACCCAGACTCCCAATTTCATTTATTTTGAGATAGGTTATTGGTGTAAGAATGCAAGCATACTAAAGTTGGGCAAATTAACCTGTACTTGCACCCTGCAAAGTCTTCTGTACAGAAACAGTCAACTGAGTTTTAGAACATGCATGTTAGCAGGGGATATGCAAAGGTATACATATACAATAAACACTCTGCATCTATTGTATGTCGATACATTTGATAGGATTATTTGTTTGATGATATCATACAATATCAAATTTATATTTCCTTTTTTTAAATGCCTTTCTTCCGTTCACACTCAATTTTATCTCTTTAATGATTATGTAGTTAATGAATTCAAATTTTGCTTTTTTTGAAAAAACTTTGCATTTTCCCATTCACATTTATTTTTTTTATAAGGATGCATTTATGTATTCTATTGTTTTAATTCATTCACTCACAAAATTAAATAAGTGATATTGTAAGATGTATAGCAGACAAAAAATGAAATACAGTAAGCCTAAATGGGAAGGTAGATGAGGGAAGAAGGTGTAAATAGTAACAATACAGAGAAGACTTTATAGACCAGCAGTGGTTAACATTTGCTTGAACTCTCACTACAGGTCTACACAAAACCCCTGAAGAACAAGTCTCCACAGAAGATCCAAGCCTCTTTAATTACATCCTGTTCCCAGCACAGTGCCCCAGATCAGTAATAACTCACGTGATCTTACTTTTTCAGAACGAAAAACAGTTCCGTGGCTAATCTGGCTCCTAGTTGATTAATGTGCCCCACAGAAGCATCACCTACTGCATCCTCCTGACTCCATAACCCATCTTTTTCAGTTAATAGTACTAAAGAAGCTATTAATGAAAGAATATTATGCAAGCACCTTTTCAAGCATTAATGCCTCTTTCTTTTAGAGGTACAGGGCTGAATTTTCTCTACCACTTAGATTTCCACCTGACCTTTCCTCCAGCCGCTATGTATCATCATCTACAACCTTATGAGAATAGCCACAGAGGAAAACTTAGTTCATGAAGAATGTGTTTACTGTATCAAATGGTAATGAAACATTTTCAGTGGATGGCAACAATTCATTGATTTTTTTTCAAAGTTGTGTGTGAACTAGAATAATAAATACATTATTTATCAGCATTCCTGGATTAGTTCCAGTAGTGTTTCAACATTTCAAAGTCCATGTTACTATGTGCCTCACTTTATTTGGGCTTATTTCTGCCACAGCCAGGGATGGTTCCATCAAAATAAAGCTAAACACTGGAGGATGAAGATAGAAGCACTAAAATTTGTATTCTGCAAACAATGACAAAGGCAATTATTGGAGAAATTTCTATTTTTTTCTGATGTTGTAGATTTCATTACCATCAAAACCTCAAGCATTTTACATTTGACGAGCATATTACATTAAATGTGGTGTCTGCACATCTGACGCTAACAGCTGTCATTTGTGTGTACCACTCTCCACTTCAGATGGGTCTGATGCCCATGAGTCTGATGTGCCACAATGTCTGCTCAAGATAATGGAGGTGGTGAGAGCCCAGCACCACACAGAACTGGACCCAAATGCAACTTTTGCTCTAACTAAAATGTGATTAAAACAAGCAGAAAAATGCCAATGCAAATGGCTTGTGCTTGGAAAACAAGGAGTAATCAAGTCTGAAATATAGAAAGCATTTCAGGACTCCCTGAGTCCACTGCTTTAAATCTCACTAGAGACAGTCAATCAAGTTTCACCCTGTGCTAAGAGCACAGCATTTAGTAAGGGCTGAAAGGGCTTAATGCAAACTGTATTCACAGTGCAGAGCTTCAGAGATGCTACTTTCTTATGGTACCTCCTAAGCAACATATTCTTAATATAATTTCGCTTACAGGAAGAACACCTCGGAAGCTTCAAATAGTTTGCTAATGCTAGACAGGTAATGTCTAAATTTAGCTAATGCTCTGGGAGGAGTTTGCCTTTGTAGTCCAGTGCATGGCCTCCCAACTGGTAAGAAGACACCTGGGCTCTGGGGCTTGCTGCAGTTCAAGCCTGTTGAATCTCTGATTCCCAAACCAAAGTACCCTTTTCAGCTACACAAACAGCCCTCTGCTTATTTCATTGAATATCTATGAAGTGAGCATTCTTTAAGGTTCTGATTCTGAATGAGGCTGAATCCTGGTAAGATCCACTGACCTTAACAAGTAAGCAACAGCAAGTTACTGTTTAAAAATTTAAAATGAGCCTCTGAAAAAAAAAAGAAATAAAATAAAAAGCATATTTTTTAAATTAATAAAACTTGCTTACCTCTTATTAACACCTATTTTTTCATTTCAGAGAAATGCAAACCCCAACTCTAACATCAAATATATATATATATATAATATAAAAATCTCTTCTTACAGGTTTTTGCAGCAGGGGTTATTGATCAGGAAAAAAACCCCACAAACCTCCATTTAAAAATCAACTCAATCTTGCAACAGCCTCAAAAGAAAATGTTCCTCAAAGGAAAATATATTTCCAGAAAATAAAATCTATATTCTGTATCATTTTGAACTCAGTGGTTGAACTTGGACAGACAATTCCTTATTAAACATACATTAGCCTTGGCAGATGCTTTTTCTATACTCCATGTTATCTTTGAAGAACATTTTGAAAAAACAAGCTTTAAGATTAAGGGGAAAAAAAGATTGTGGTGGGGGGATTTGTGACTTATCCTGATAATTTTTATAATTAAATACATCTGCAAAAGTATGTTCTGTCACGGTCTCATCAATGGTAAAAGGCAGTACAAGTCCAAACAGATTGCCTGCCAAGGTGATCTATATGCTAGGCTACAGCAAATCTTATTTAAGCATGCAAGATAAGCCAACATTTTGTCTTCACAGCACAGTAAAATCGAGGGCGGATTGTTTATTTTTTAAATGATGCCAGTCTATAATGAAGATTGTTGACTCTAAATCATGTTTCTTTTGACATTTTGTTTTGCAAATGTTCTTTGGGAGATGTTTTTCCAAGTAAGTAAGCAGGCTGTGAAATGGAATTGTATAGTCAAACATGTCTCAAATATGGCCATATAGAGCATGAAGTTCTCCTCTCCAAAGGAGAGCAGTCTACATGGGGTGAGGCAGTTACATACAAAGATACAGCCATCTCTGAGAATCTCATTTTTAGTGAACTTAGAGACATCTGTTTTATTTCAGATCATACACTGCATCTACTGGGAAAAAAGCCACTAGAAAAAGGGGTCAGCTCTTCATTTTCCCCTGATTAGTTCTGAGTTAAACTGGAAAAATATATGATCCTGCTTTTACAGTGGCAATACAATATCACTAAAGCTCCTGTCACCAATATAAATATATCCAAGATGTCTCATTCAGTGAACATAAATAATCACAAGCACAACTGTTACTCTTGCAAGAAAGCCTGAGGCAGAGTTTTGAAATGTGAAAAGAAAGGACCAAGAATGCTGCAGTCTAAATAACCACCTATCACTATGCTCAAATCCCTATTTTTTGAAATTCAAAACTAAGCAAAGAACCTGTAGTTGTTTGCTATATATGAAATTCAGGCCACCAAGGGTCCAATATTACATAACATCAACCCAGTCTTGTTGTCAAAGATTTCAACAGAAGATCTGGTAACGATTTCAGTGACAGCAGGACTGGGACACCATGGCCTGGAAGCACTCTTTACAGGATGAGTGGGGGGAAAAAGCAAGAAACGTATAGTGAGCTTCCATGCCACAGATTTAACAAATAATTGAGGTTCATATCATGCTTTCAGTCTGCAGTGCTGTAGGGACTGTGGGCACTCTTGTAAGGAGCCATCAGTACATCATCCTGACACCTGCATGTGCTCTGGCATAGGTACGCACTTTGCAAACAAGCATTGCTGTGCAAGCATTTATGCAAGCCACTGCTTTCAAGGTAAGTGCGTGTAAATGCATAAACCAAGAAGCATCTACATTTTTCATGCCCACAGCTTGTGATTTCATGCATGACTGCAGCAGCTGAACAAAGCAGACTGTGCTGGAGTTTGCTTTCTGAAGAACTAGGAAATGGTGCCTGTGAAGGGTCCCTTCCTGGTCCTAGAGCGACATATCCCAGGGAGCCAGACAGAGCACTGTTCCAATACCTCTCATCAACTCCTAACTGCAGGCTACACTAAAGATTTGAAGTTTGTATCACTCCTTTGTAACATTTCCAGGAAAGCACCAAGGAACAGTGGGTGTTGTTAATCTTTTCTTTGGACCTAACTGTCTTGCCCTATCACACCTGCTGCAAAGCCTAATCTCATAGCCTATCATTTTAACCTTATCACTTCTTTCTCTGAATTTTTTGTTTGCTTCTGCTTTCACTGCCTTGAGCATAGGCAGCTGGCCTTTACTTTGGGAAATACCACTTAACTGAATAGGTATCTCTTGTTCATCTCACCCAAAAAAAACCCAGATCCTTTCAAACGGGCAGGTTTGGAACAAGTAAGGAGTGTTTTCAGTGTCTTCTGAAAACAGCAGTCCTTTCCTGTAGTTTATATCTATTTAAAAGGTTACTAAATATTGCACCTTCAAATTCATCAGGACGTTACTCCCCAAATTAAATCCAAAAGAACAAAACAAAGCAACTGCAACAGATATAAACCTAAATGGTTAATTTTTATGTTTTACTTCTGGGTACTAGCTGCTTGACAGGCAGATCAGCCTAAGAAAAAGTAGTCCTGACATTATCACAGTTCTAAAAAATTGGTAGTTTTTTACTAGATCAAAGTCAGAAGCCGAATGAATCATTTAATTTCCATGCAGAACTGCTGTATGTGGAAGGTTGCTTCCACTTTAAATTGAAAAATAATAATGACTTCCCTAAAATATTACATGGAAAGTTAGTAACCTAACATAGTTAGGTTAAACAAAGTGATTCTGTAGCAGCTTCCTGCACTCTGTAGTTGCAGGCCACTAGTCTTTAATCCAACATCTTTTTCTTAGATAATTAAAGGTACTTTCAGCAGTGAACAGACCTTTATTTAAAATATCTAAGGAGAAACATACACAATCATATATAGTTATTAGAAATGGTCTCTTATGGACACAGTAAATATATGAAATTTCACAGGTTTATTGCTTAGAAAGTTTTCTTACTACCAAAATTATGCTCAAAGCCTAAATAAAAAACCCTTGCACATACTAAATGCTCTGCAGTCTGTCAATTAGATGCCATAGCCATGCAATGAAACTCTGCAAAAAGGAGTATTTTACTTCATTACTAAATATACCAGAACTATTTTTGCAGCACAGTTTGTACACTGTCATACTTGCTGCCCTTGCCAAAGGAGGCTTGAACTGCTTCAGTCTTTTCTGAAGAAAAGATTTTGAAATGTTGATGTAGGACAGGACAAGAAGAAACTATATTATCAACTGCACATGCAATCAGTTACACTCTAGAGTGCTACAGCTTTCAATTAGTAAAGCAGTTTTGTGTTTGCACTGCATGAGACTTAAGAATGAATGTGAATGTCAAAAGGCAGGGGCTTTCTGGATTAATGCAGAGCATAAGTTTCATTTGTACAAGGCAGTCTTACAGCATTAGTTCATGGGTACTACCAACACAGAGGGGACAACTGTAGTGACTCCTGTCAAGAAGAGTCATAACTCCACCTAAAGATAGCATGGAAACTTAGCTACAGACAGTTAGGCAAACTAACTTATACAGTGAGAAAATAAATATTTATCCGTCTCTCAGAAATTAATCAGCTCCCATCTTCAAAGCATAGAAGTTTCCCTCCTGCTTGTCTTTTTACTCTTAGTTATTTCTCCATCTCTCCTGTTTTTCCTAGATTCTGATGCTTCTGACATCATCACATTATATTAGCCCCACATTATCTTTCATTGTAAATCCCAAAGATAATCTATTCAGTCCTCACCTATAAATATGAAGCTTCAACTACAAACCTTCATGTGATAAGTATTTGTGGAGAATGTTTGTTCTGACTCAAAACTGTACTGGTTTGTAAAATTACTTACTGTGAAGTCACAGCCAGTGCTTTTCTTGATGTCATCTACTGTCAGTCCTTCCCAGATTTCTATGAGGGTCAATCCCTTCTTCTTGTCCACATCAAACACTGCCTATTAAGTTCAAAAAGCACAAAATTATTTTTTATTATTTAAAGAGAAAATGAGGATGTAAATGCTGTAACATTGTACAAAATGGTGTGCTGAAGTAGATAGTACTCCTTTGGTAACATAAGATGCCACTTTTCACTTTCATGACTGACCAATAAAGACTTCTGCTACATTTATTTGTAGCAAAAAAGAGAATCTAGAATGTGTTAGAATATCTAGAATCGAGTTTTGTGGGGATAAAGTACAACTGTTGATCACTGCAGCAAATGAGGACCATGCCTGCTGCGCCAATCTGGTGAGAATGGGAGGTTCAAAGGAAAGCATTGAGATGTCCTTTGCTGCAAGACAATGTGTCTTGCAAGACATTGAAGAACCGAGAAACCACAAAATAAACAGGGGAGGAGAATGTCTCCCTCATTTTTTAATTTCATTTCATGGCCAGCAGAGAGATCATCTTTGGCTGACTATAAGTTTCTCCAACAGCTATTGGATACCCAATGCAAATGCTAGAATTTTTAGAAGCTAGCAGTGAAAGACAAGATTCCCTGCAGTATTTTTAAAAGAAAGAGAGGAATAGGCTAAAGGAGCAAAGGCTGTTCAGTCTGATGTCTTCATAAGATATGCACTCTACCTCTGAGACTTACAAGTGCATCGAATAAAAATACCTGTAAAACAATATGCACTTAAATAGTGTCTACCAGAGGGAGATACACAGGTTGCAAGTCAGTTGCTAGGGAAACCATAAGGTCTGAAGTAATTTTCCCTAAAAATAAAAGTTTAGTAGCAAAAGACTGGCAAAGCTTGAACTTGAAATGAAAGTGAAGCCCTAAGCTTATCACAGAAGTGTCCTGAAGTCTGCTTGTCCTCTGGGCAGATGAAACTGCTTTTTATGAGGCTGGAAAAGGAAAACTTCTTTAAGTCTTAAAAGAGAAGCTGGGCATAAATAACATTCCAGGACCCTAGTGTGGAAATAGAATTTGCAACACTATGTTGTTGCACATTTGTATCATTTCCTAATAAAGGCACAAGATTTGGTAATTGATGCATATTAGAGACATTTCTACTCGTTTGTTTTCTATTAGTCCTTGTTCCCTCTCATGTTCTTTGTACCTTACATTTGTATGTGGTCAGTTGGTAGAAGACTAATTAAAAAAATTCCATACTTAAAAACAAATACCATATTTTAACGTATTATTTCCATATTTTGATATATTTTCCCTTACTTTGTGAAGAAAAATAATTTAGATTTAGCAATATCACACCATGAGAAAGCAAATTCTTCATCAGCACTTTGAGGCATTCTACTTGGCATGATAGATGGCTCACAGAGGGACTACGCTATGTCGTGGAAAATGTAAACAACAAAAATAAAAGGAGTATGATTACAGCAAAAAACCTTAAGTCACTTATTCTTTGCTGAAAAAATTCACTAATGTACTTTGTGCAGCAGCAGTATAACTGCTCATGTGTACTTCCACTGGAGAATAAATTGCTTCACGAATGGAATCAAGTAAGGACAAAAGAACTAAAGCTCTGCTACAGCCATAGGTTTCTCTGAAACAGTGTGTAATATACATGAAAGAAGATGCCAACTGTGTGCCCGCATACGTGTGCTCTGCTGAAAAAAAAACAACAAACAAAAAAAACAAAAGGACAAGCACAAACAAAAAAAACCCTACCAAAAGCAAACAACAATGCCCCTTCACCTCCCTACCTGTGATTACAGCCATGTTTGAAAATCTGCATGTCAAAGCAAATTTTCAGAAATACTTTGGGGGGAAAAGCATTCCTGAAAATAAAGGAAATTCACACTTTCCATGCCTGTTATATATGGCATCTTTGTTCTGAAGGCAGCTAAGGGTACAGTTCAGTATGCTAGATGTCAAAACTTTTAAAGGAAAAGTATGAGCTCCAAGACCTCTGGATCTGAGCTCCAAGGCCATATTTTCCCTTTGGTGACAACAGATACTGAACATATTCTTCACTTTTGCTAAACTTTGCTACTGTTTTTAGGGATAGAGGAAGAAATTATTAACAAGGAATCAAGAAAAGTACTTTACCTTTTCTGTAATGATGCGGTCAACACATTGTTTCCCGGTAAGTGGTAAACTGCATTTTTCCAAGATTTTATGGACATTGCCCTGTGTTTTACAATATAAAAATATTAGTTTTTAAAAAATTCAAATATGTTTATGAAAATCACAGCTGTAGCCATTCAATGTTATTTAAACATTCAATGTGCTCAGGACACTCTTCAAACTCACTTCTATGGCTGACGGGTAAGAACCTTACTATGCCACTGAGCGGACTCCTGAGTTTAGAAGTCCTGCACAATGCTGCTTAATAATCTGCCCTTCCTGCTACAACGTGAGTACAAGAGAAACATGAAACCTCACTGATGACACATGAAGGACAACAATTAGGGAACAACATTATGGGCAACATATTTTCCTGTCTCATTGTTTATCACAAACAGTATGTGCACATCAGCCACACACAGAGGAACTTCAAATCCCCAGAGTTCAGGTGCACAGTCACTCTCTCAAAACAGTAAATCCAGTTTATTTACCCATATGGTCTCTGGGAAAGTCCTTGTCTTTTTTTCCTTTCTTTTTCTTCATTTTGTAAAAATAATAGCTCAAAAATGGTTCTAGATTATACTAAGTTAATGTAGGCTGCAAGAATTCTGAATAGATATAAGGCAGATGGATCATTACTTTTTTTTGGTCAGTATTTGTGTTTTACAGAAGTAGCATTAAGTGCACACTTCTGCTGTTACCCCATGCTTTTATTATTCTGTCTAATTATCAATTATCAGTTACGCATTTCAAAACTCTCAGAGTATAACGTCTCATTTCACTATTTAGAATCATCAGTTTACCTTAAGGCTTAATCAGGGGCCATCTTACAGCCAGTTTGACTCCTGAGTGATAACACAATGAGCAATCCATGTGACTTTGAATTTATCTTTCTCTGTGAGGAACTATTTCTTCATTCTAGTTACTTTCAATTGATCTACTTATATCCTGTTCATCTTGAGAAAATCCTTGTGCAATTTGCCTGAGCCAAGATTAATCTGTGCTATTTGTATATCTTCAGTAACATATTGGATACACTTTTCAGTCCTGTGAAATGAAGTGTCTCTTCATGGTACCTAATTGAGGTTGAAAGGTATGGACTTAACAGAGGTGACAGGTTGACTGGCTCCTGTGACCCTGAGAACTGATACATTTGAGCTTCTTAACACTTGAGTTGAAGATTATTGTATTACATGCTAGCCTTAAAGATGAAATGCATTTCCTGATCTTTTCAAAGGTTGGACTCAATGATCTTAGAGGCCTTTTTCACCCTAAATAATACTGTGACTTTTGAAAGATATCCATTGGGGCACTGTAAGAAGAGGGATTTAAATGGAGCTGCATGATTTTTACCATCTGAATTTATTCAGATTTATTCAGGATTTGTTCAGAAAAAGGAAAAGACTATTGTGTAGATACATAAAACCTTAGGTGTTCCAGTCTGCTTTAAATAAAAACTCCTGCTGTTGAAGAACAAAAATGTCCTTAGTCTTCCACAACACTTTAAAACCAGAACTTTTCACAGTATGACAAAGGAGTTTTCAATTCAGAGTTCCATGTTTCAGTCATATCCAAATCAAGTGCTTAAAACCAGTCTCCATTCTGTTTTTCTGAACAGTGTAGACAACTCATTTCACAACAATAACCAGACAATTGTTCCCAAATGGAACAATTACCAGCCCTCTACTGTGTTTTGCAAAACATGTCAGTGGTGGTATGGGGCTAAGAACCTGACTTCTAATTCTCTCAGGCAGTACTTAGCAAATTAGACACAAATGCACAGGGACTGTTTAGATGTTAAATAACAAGCTTATATTCTATTATTCTTTTCTTCATGCCTATGAAAGAAGAGGTAATTTAGCAAAAAATACATTAAGAAAAACTAATGGATTTGACATAAGGTCCATTTGCTAAGTGTCTTTCAGTGGCCTAAACATATAGAGTAAAAATTGAAATATTCTTCAGTAGATATGCCCTCTTGGTTCCTGATATGCTATAATGCACAGATTTTCTGAGGCAGAGACTGCTTCCAGGCAGAGGTATTTAATTTGTCATTGATGAACTCATCCTCATAAAATAGTTTAGCTCCTTCTATATAGACTTAATTCCTTGAGATTTTTGCATCATTCTGCTATCATCTACAACTTCATTAGCTGGCTCTGGAAAGTGTTCTTGTTTCAACTTCTCAGTCAGTTATCCCTACTTAATTAATGAGGCAGCGGCAATTCTGCATCTACCTTCTCCATTCCCTCATCATTTTGTGTACTTGTCTCTTACCCTTCCTCAAAAGCAGTTCTTAAACTGAAAATTCTTCTATAAAGCCGATTTCATGTTTTCTCATGTATCTTCTGTACATCTTGGTTTTCATTACATGTAAAGACTTAAGTAATTTAAAATGTAATTAACTTGGGACTGAGCAGATTTGTTTATATTTTTAACATACTTCATATCAGAGTTTTAATAGAGTAGAATTCCTTGAGTATTTATGAGTAGTAAAACAGCTACTAGTTCCACCATCGTAATTTAGTGTAAATTATATTCTGCCTCTGCTGCAAGGACTCAGCCTATTTCTATGTTAAAAAGCTGCAACATATGTACTGAAAGATGGGCTATTAAACTCTTAGAAAATTTACTTTAATGTTTCACCAGCCATTCCTATTATTAAAAGATAACAAGCAACCAAACTTGAAAAGGATTAGAAGATCCTTCACAAGATCATAAATCATACAAAACTAGCACAAGAACTACCACTTGCAGCACCTCTTGAACATGTCCGTTGAAGGCATTGCCCATACCCTATGTCTTCCACTGTATTTCCATTCATCAAATCCTGACTGCTGTTGATTTACAGGAAATTTTCATGTCTGATGGTAGATTTCCTGTTTATTTGGAGAATAAGATTACAGAAACTTCCCGTTACTAAAGAGCCACCAAACACAAGAGACTGTCTCAGTACATGCAGCCTTGCTCTTTCACTCAATAGCACACTGGACTTCGAGCAGGATGAAGGATTGCTCCTCTGATCAGACATTCAGATACAGTAAGTTTTCAATAAAATACGCGGTGTAAAGAATTGAAAACCCATGAATAGAAAATCAGCTCTGGAAGATATAGTCACTCCCAGCAAAACGCTTCTCACTTTCAGAAGTGGCCTCATGGGTGCTATATTTACTTGGCTATTTAAAAACAAAATAAAGGAAGTGCACCTGAAAACTCTAACATCATTTTTGATCTCTAAGCACTAGATTTCTACATGACATCATCTTCATATCTGACCAAGCAAGAATCGCTATGAAGACCCCAGAAAAAGCCTAGGTAAGAGGAAAAGGTGCCATTTTAAAAGAAGAATAAAATAAAAATATTGCATATTGTTAATTTGGCAGTGCCTTCATACAAAACCAGAAGAAATAATTAATGAAAACCTGTAACTGGCTCTCCAGAAGTGCATGCCAGGCACACCATGCACACAAGTACCCAAAGTAGGTATACATATGCCAAATAAATAATTCTCTGCCTGACCAGTTCAAAACAGTGAACCTATCTCTGTCTTCATTCTTTTCCTGTTTCAGTACTCCTACAGACAAAACAAAAACTACCCAGCTGTTACCTCTGTCTCTCTTTTCTTTGCCTCCTTTGGGCTCTGTTCTCTGTGGATTTAACTTTCTATAGTCTCCCAGCCTCCTCTGGGCTGAATTCTCTGTAGATACAGCTCTCTATAGTCCCCCAGCCTCCTCTGGGCTGAATTCTCTTTAGATACAGTTTTTCTCTAACTCCCAGCCTCCTCTGGGCTGAATTCTCTGTAGATACAGTCTTTCTCTAATTCCCCAGCCTCCTCTGGGCTGAATTCTTCCGGGATCCTCCCTCATGGGGAGTTCCACTTATCTCAGTTCTCGTCACTCGAAGAAAGCTCCCGGACTCATTAGGTTCTGATTTCTCGGGTTTATTAAAGGATCTTTACAAAACTTGGCAGGTCCATCCAGACTAACTGCACAAGCTTAAATCACCACAGCCTGGCTCATCTTGTTCTAATGATACAAAATGGCCCCGAACCACGCAGCCTTTTCACTCTTATACTAACTTTTATCCTATTAACTACAGACACGTGTATTGTTATCATATTTCAACAAATAAGTTTTCTATATCTACTCACGTAATTAAAAGTGCGACTAACTCTAAACCAATTATATTCTGTGCTTTTATAAACTGCAGAAGCATGGAGAAGGAGGAAGAAGAAGGACTAAAAACTACACCCTTTTTCCTCCATCTTTACTCCATGTGTGGAACCCTCTTAAAACTTATACTTTCACCTCTGTGTCAAAAAAACTATTTTTCTACTTCTTATTCAATCTCCTACAAACTCTGGCTTATTCAGGGATATTTGGAAGCCTTTTTATCAGTATTATATACAATTGATGTACTCTTTAAAGAACCACATAGACAGAGAAATGTTCCTGCATTTCTAGACTCCTACACCCAGCAAACAATTTCCAAACACTGTTTTGGAAAAATATTTTAGCAATAGTAGCTTTATAAGAAAAATGGGTTTGAATAATTATATTGTGTGTGCACTCTAAGCCTCAACCTAATTCCACACTAAGTAGACATTTAACATAAATATTTATTCAGATCACATTAATACCTGAAGTATGTCTGAGCAAATGGATAACTCCCTATGTTACTACAGTTTTTAGGGGACTGTGTGATAGTGATGAAAGTCATAAAGATTCCTAGAGAATTCATTTTATACTTTCATTTATTTATTTATGCATACGAATATGAAAACTGTCAGGTTAAACTCAGCCCTGCTACTCAAAATGTGCCCCTTGAGATCACAGTTTAGTATAAATTGTGAAACTACTATCTTTTTCAATATATGTTGTTTTTATTTTCAAGTGAAAATTAATTCTTCAAATTAAAATCATTAAAATTAAATTAATTAAATCATTAAAAAAACACACAACTGTTAATAGATTTACTCTCATATTTACATATTTACTATAGTTTACCATGCAAATTCTGACAAGAGATATTACTTCGAAGAATACAAAATTAATTATTGTTGAGACATAATAAATTTGGAATAATAGAAACACAAAAGTTAATCAAAAAGTAAATTTTTAAACATTCAGGACAGAGATTTTTGTCCTTCAGTACATTTTTTTCTCCTGTGTTAGAAGTTTCAAATTAAAAGCTTCCTGTGATATTTTGGGTGAATTTCTATCTAGAGCATATATCTATATCACTGCCCCCACAAAGTCGTCTCTAGATTAACCACTCACACATTATGATGTAAGGAAGTCTGCATCTCATCATGCCAAAAAATATATTCTATTAAGCCGTCAGCACCAATTTGACTGGCAACTTCAAAGGTAAATATCTTTCCATCATAACAAGTATTTAACCATGAGAAACCTTGAGATTTTTTCAAATTATTCTGAGGCAAAGAGTAGTGTAGCATCTACTATAGCTTTGGCAATGGCCACCCCCATCAAATTTGCATGGAATAGCTACAAAAATGTGTGCAGCTTTTAAACATGAAGTGAATGTTTAATTTTTTTTCTCATGGTCCACTTACAAGAGGAAAGGAACCATATTAACCTAGCCTCCAGTTGCATCACCATAATAACTAACAGCAAAACTGTCAAATCCTCACAAAGTGGCAGAATGAATATTCCTTTTTTTCCCTGTTATCTTTTGTCTTTTGTGCAGCGCAAAACATGATTTAGAAAGAAGTGGAAGAGCCTTACCTTTGCTGAGTGCTCCATGGTGACAACCACTTTGGTCTGTGCACTGGATACCAGGTCCATGGCACCCCCCATTCCTTTCACCATCTTACCCTACAATGAAATTTTTAATGAAAATGCAATATTTATTATCATTATTATTATTACTATTACAATTATTATTACTATAATTAATTTAAAATATAATACTGTGGCTGCAAGTGACAGCACTAGATATCCAAATTTTCCTGTTTTGAAAACTCACCTATTTCATGACCACAGTATTCAAACACCAACAGAATAAAAAGAGCTGTCTCATTCTTGGCTCTATATGATGCAAACAGGAGAAGAGTGATGAGTAGAATGAGGAGAGCCACTGCCATGGCTGTTTCCCTGGGGTGTAGCCAAAATCTTAGTAGTATCACTGGCTTAGTGGAAGCACTGACACTGAGGAGCAATGAATTTAGTTCCAATGATTTGGTCCCTTGAAAAGCAAAGTGTACATCTTCCTGTTGATGGAAATCTCACTGCTTCCTCAAAAGAAATCTCTACTTATGAAATTCAGCAACAAGAACATCTGAACACTGTATAATCCACCTGACAGTTTAGAAAGTCTCTTGTATCACTCTATCAGCATAAACCAATTGTTTTTGTTCTATTCCAGATGTCTGCAGAGGTCCTTTCAGAGTATGGGCAAATATATAAATATGGCTCAGTATTCACTTCTGTTTGTCCCTCAAAACAAGCAATGCTTTCAGCCTCTGGACTCATTCTTCTCTTAAAGTGTGTTACAGTTGAAGATGTTATCAAAGCAGGTGTCTTGTGGCTTGGTGTTCAGCTACCTCTATTTTTATTTTCCGTAGTGCTATGGCATTCAATCCTGCCTGCTTCCATTACCTTAAACTGGATGCCTCTGATCTTGGAAGATAAAGAGGTCCAGACATGACACACTACTGACAGGCAGTTCTATGAGTATTAGCAGAGCAATCGTTTTTGAACAAGCACTAGACTCCAATAACCAAAGATGGCAACAGCCTCACATACCAATCCAGAGTTACCAAGCAGGAAAAAAAGCAGAGTGGAAGAGAGGTTAGTAGGAAACGTGATACAAGGAGGGCAACGAGGATGGTGAAGGGCCTTGAGGGGAGGCCATGTAAGGAGTGGCTGAGATCAGGTCAGCCTGGAGAATAGGAGGGGAGACCTTACTGCAGTTACAACTTCCTCTATAGGGGAAGAGGAGGGGCAGGCACAGATCTCTTCTCTGGGGTGACAAGTGACAGGACCCAAGGGAATGGCCTGAAGTTGTGCCAGGGGAGGTTTCAGTTGGCTATCAGAAAAGGGTTTTTCACCCAGAAGGTGGTTTTCACCCAGGGCACTGGAACAGACTCCCAAGGAAGCAGTCACAGCACCAGCTTGACAGAGCTCAAGAAGCTTTTGGACAATGCTCCAGGCACATGGTGTGACTCCTGGGCACGGTGCTGCACAGGGCCAGGAGTTAGATTTTGATGATCCTTGTGAGTCCCTCAGAATATTCTGATTCTGTGATTCTGTCAATTTTACAGATTAAAATAAATTAATTTCTGCTCCTCATGGCTTGCACTTGCCTTCGAGTGGTTATGTGGACAGTAATGCATTTACCGTTACAGATATAAAACCTAAAAGTTTATGTTTAAATGCCTAGAAAACTTCCTAGTACAAAGCTTTTCTCTTGTGTTTCCTTTTATCATTTATGTGATTCAACACTTTACAAGTATCAGTACCTATGGTCCATGACAAAAAACATACGGAAGAGACTTATCTCATTAAACTGCCAGGCCAGCTACTCATTAAGTCTCTAGATCATTCTGGTCTCTTATGTAATGAAGGCAGTTGTATTGGTTTTAGGTAGCAGGGAGACCACAAAGATGCTTCCGGTGAGAAGCTGCTGGAAGCTTCCACCATGTCCAGCAGAGTCAAACCCTGATGGTTCTGAAGAAGGACATGCTTCTGGGCAAAGCTGGGCCAATGAGAGAGGCTGGTAACACCTCTGTGATGACATTTAAGAAAATCAAAACAAAGTCACAAGGTTTCAGCTTCTAGTCAGAGAGGAGGAGGAGATGAGAACATGTGAGGAAAACAACATGGAGATGCCAAGGTCAAAGAAGAAGGAAGGGCAGGAGGTGCTCCAGGCACTGGAGCCGAGATTCCTCTGCAGCCGTGGTGAGACCATGGTGAAGCAGCTGTGCCCCTGCAGTCCCTGGGGATCCAAGGGGAGGGAATGCAGAGATCCACCTGCAGCCCATGGCAAACCATGGGGGATGCAGAGATCCACCCACAGCCCATGGGGAACCACAGGGGATGCAGAGATTCACCTGCAGCCCTGGGGAAGGTGCCCACACTGGAGCAGGTGGATGCCTGGAGGAGGCTGTGATCCAGTGAACACCCAGTGGGAAGACCCAGCCTGTCTGTGGAAGACTGCACCCCATGGGAAGAGAGCCACATCACAGCAGTTTTGGGAGGACTGTCTGCCCATGGGAGGGACTCACGTTTGCAGCAGGTGAGGTTTGGCTGTTCTCGTGAGAGTAGACCCACGCCAGGGAAGTTCACAGAGAACTGTCTCCTGTGGGAGGGACCCCACAGCCTCACGGGAAGGACTCCTCTCCCAGAGCAGCCAAAGAAAATCTTGGTGATGAACTGACCAAAACTCCCATGCCTGAATTTTCTCTGCACTGTTGGGAAAAACAGATCGGCTGGGGGGAAAATGGTGTTTCAAGGGCTTACCTTACTTCTCATTATCCTCCTCTGACACTGCTAGTAATAAATTTCACTTTGCAACTTAACATTAAGCCTGTTTTGCCCTTGAAATGTTTTCTCCTGGTCCTTATCTCACTCATGAACCCCACATTCATTTTTTTCCCCTTTTTTCTCCTCTGCCCAGCTGTGGCAGGGGAAGGTGAGTGAGCAACTCTTGTGGGTGCCTGGTGTTTGGCCAATGTCAAACCACAACACCTGTATGAACACACACAAAAATATTCTTATTTTCCTATTGTTGGCACAGTGAAGAATAAATCACATCTTCCTAAGTCTGTAAACAAGCCCTTTGGCATTGTTCAGTCAGACTAATATTTAATATTTATCACATAAATTATCATTACTACTAAATTCTTTGCAAATACAAATGTGAAAAAGATTTATCTCTGTCCTTAACTTCCTGGCACTGCTAAGATCACTCTCCATCCTGCCTGGAAAAACACAGCTCTCACAGAGACTGCAGTGACCTCTAACCTGCCTGCCAGAAATTCCATGACAAGATAATGCAGAGAAGCTGAAGATGACATATTATCTCCAGAGTAACTCAGAATACGTTTGCATTGAGGATCAAGCTATCAATACATCTATCCTGATAAAGCCATTTGCTCATTTTCCAGGTCTTTTCATTCTATTAACTACAAAAGACCTACAGCAACAAGTAAATTCCTGAGGAACTAAGTGCTGATGAAGGTCAACAACAAATGTACTGCTAAAGAGGCTGTCATACAGAATTGAGAGAAGAGACATTATCCTTTTATGTGTGAAGAAAGAGGAAAACGCTGAAGGGAAGGGCTTTGGGATCTTAAATTGCTTCATCTGCTCTTCCTCTTTAGGAAAACATATTCATCACTATAGGGTGGTGCCTGGTAAAGCAAATCACTTCAGCATCAAATGCAACTAGCCAAGTAATTACATGCTTTTATTTTGAGGAATATCCAAAGCATAAAAAACTTACATTGCTCTCAATGCACCTACCGGACTACCACAACTTAGATTTTCCTCCACACCATACTGGGGGCAGCTGCATGCTAAATTTGAATTAAAGTATTCAAGACTAAGATGATTCCATGTGATAGATTGGCATTTAAGAAACAAAGGGAAACAGCTAAGGAAGTTAAGACTGCTGGAGGCTGATGTGAGTTTTTTCTCCTGGCCAATAACTGGCCATTTCTGAGAACTGACAGTAGTTTTGACCATTGAAAAGTGAGATCAACCTGTGAACACCCCCCCCCCCCCCCGCCTCCCCCCCCCCTTTTAAACTCTAAGCCTTGGAATTTCTCTTTCTCTTTGGTTTCCAGCTTTGAAGAGATAACAGGGCTCCGGTTCAGCCTCCTCCTGCCCAGGCTGGACAAGGCAGCAGGGGGAGTGGGTCTGGCCAGAGATCTGCGGTTCCCGGGGAGGATGGAGACTGTGAAGTGGCAGGAGCCCTTTCCCAGAAGGGCTGAGCCCCCTCAGGGAGCTCACTGAGCCTTGTACAGCAGCTCTGCCAGGCCACGCCAGTTCCTGGCTTGGCTGGAATTTCTGCTGCTGCTGGCTTTCACCAGAGACTGCTGAGTAGGGGGAGGGAAGCCACTGGCTCGTAGCGTGCTGCCTCTGAGTGCTGGCCACACTCCCCCAGCACAGCCACCAAAAAATCTTCCATTGCAAACAGCCCCAGCCGCTGCCCTGGCAGAGATCATATGAGCATCCACAAAAGCTGCGCAAGACTTTAACCCTTTCACTAACCAGATGAGACCTGCAGATTAATCCTTTCTCCAGAGAGAGGGGACGAGAGAGTGATCAACATGTAGAGAGACAACATAAACTACCAAAGACAGTGAAGAAAGGAATTAAGCCTCAGATGGGGACAGAATAAGGAGATGCACTAATAAGCTAAAATACTCTTTTGTTAAAGCTATGGAGATGGACAGTAGTGTTCTGAAAAAACTCCATTAATTAATGACAGAGTATTTTGGGAGAATAGGGTATTTCAAAGTGTCGATCTAAGCAAATGGTGAAGTAGCTGTGATCTTATGAGATGCTGGAACAGAAAAATGAAATGAGAGCTGTTGAAGATTTGTGGCCCTTCAGGGACAACGAGAAAACTTCTGTTTCCAGAGATGATTACACAGACAGATGAAGAGAATTTTTGCCTCAGAATAACTCAACTTTAAAATGACACCCCTTGAATCATGGCCCACAAACACACCTCAGAGTGATGTGAAATGGGAGGAAAGGACTGATGGCAGTGTTTGCCAGGCAGCTGGCATCAGAAAAATGGAAAGCCATGAGAAAATGGTTTTCTTGTGAAAAACTCCATAGACTGACAAAAGAGAACTTCTTTTTATCTACAAAGACTGATGAAAAGACTATAGCAAAGTTGGGACTGTTTTAACCACCAGGTTTTGTCTCTATGTTGTCAATTAAACATGGGAATGGTTGGGTTGTGGGGAAAAAGGGTTTCTGGAGGTTTTATTCTGGTTTCTTAATCTTGTAGTTTTGTTAATAAACTTTCTTTATTCCTTTTAAGTTTTAAGCCTGTTTTGCCCTTCTCCTAATCCATATCTCACAGCAAGAAATGAGTAGGTTTTCTAGTGATTTTTTTTTTTTAGCTAATGCTTTAAAACCATGACATTCCAAAAAGAAACTTCACTCATTTTTGCCCTACCCTGCTCCCTCCGTTTATATATTTAAGATGATTTTTGTTAGTTTTTAATTTCAGTGGTGCTGCTAGCTTAAGAAACCTTTCAGAAAGAAAGACTTAATGTGGTGGTAGAGCACTAGTAATCTGAAGCACCGTTATAAAACCCGTTATAAAAATTTCATCAGACAGAGCTTGAAGTAAGAATAAAAGATTTTTGAATTAGCTGTGCATTTCTGGGAGGTCCACTGTTGGCAGTTATTTATACAGAGAGTTGGGTATAGAACAGACACAAGCTGCCAATTTCCTTGCAGCTTCTCAGTTACAATACAAGATGGGAATTCTCCTTTTCCCATTGTGCTTTCATCTGTTTTTTCTAAGTCTCACTCCAAATAATTCTGGAGTTCAAGACATGGAAATTTTGGACCTGATACTTTCAGGTTTTTAATTGAGATCATCAGCTTTCCTGCTTCTTTGTGTAGGTCATAAATCTACACAGTACTAGTGGAATTCTTATAATTACTTTAGCCTAACAGTAATTTCTGAACAGGAACCTTTATGTTTGTTTGGTCACATGTGGCAACCAAGACAACCTGGCATTCCAGTGGAAACTTGTGAATACTCCAATGTGGGTCAGATAATCAAGACATTTTTCAAGATAATGTGACATTTTGCCTAAACGGTATTTCAAGCAAGCTAGAAAGGTGCTATAGCAAGCAGAAAACAATTTATAAGAAAATCCAAGCAGATAAACAGATAAAGCAGAGATAGCTGCGAAAAAAGAGAAAAATTCAGGAGCCTTCTAACACTATTAGGGTCTTGAATCCATGCTGGTGCCTTAAAACCTTCCTCTATGTTGCCAGGGGGAAGGACCTTTCTTCTGTAACTGAATTTTATAACTACTCCAAACATTGTACAAAAAAAGGCACATGAACTGTTTTGCTTAAGTTAAATTAATATGATCTTTTGCGACGAACAGGTATTGCATCAACAGTGCAGCAGAGGAGATGCTAATGATGAGTTCAAGAAACAATGAAAACTTGTCAGTGGTAAATGCATCTGGAATAATTCCATTTAAAACTGAATATCAAAGCACAGGCAAGGTGAAAATGTACACCTACTTGGAAAGTAATCAACCCACTTCCCTCCTAAGAGTGCTTCCCATGTTCCCAGCTGCCCTAATACTATATTAAACAAAGACCATTCAGTCAGAAATATCTCTTTCCTTCCGTTAGATAAAAGAATACACGTGCCTCACACTATGTTCAAAGTTAGTGAAACTGCTGTTTCAAAAAGTCTTACAGAAGATAACAAGTGCTTCTACTTTAAACTGCAAGCTTTCCATTCAACTTCAATTTTCAGGCATCTCCCTGAAGACCATGAACAAGATGCCTAGGATGAAAGAGGAAAGAATTTAAAGATGTCAGCATTGTCTCTCATGGCCACAGACACGGACGAGGTGTCAGGTATGAAAGGAAAAAAGGTATGAAAAGTGTCCCTATGAAAGAAAATTATTATATCATGCCAGGGACAGACACTAAAATTCAGAGCAACTGGAACAGTATGAGCTTCGCAGAGAAAAGCAGGAGCTACGGTAATGCAGTGGATACAAGGTACTGCCATCACATCCATCAGTTGTGCTAATGCTGCAGTCAGAAGGATAAACTGAAGGCCCCTTCAAAGATCTCGGCTCTGCCCCTCTCTGCAGTACTGCTATCACACATCAGTCACACAGCTCTCCCTCTCTGTGTAGACACTGTCTGTCAGCAGAGATGGGTCAGTATCAAACAGCACAGCGCAGCAAAGGAGGTCATCAGGTCCACACATAACAATCTTATCAGTTGTGGGCTTACACCTGGATGGTTTGGGAAAGTGCATATTAGCTCAAAACATTGTTTTAGGAAAAAAACCCAAAACAAGCAGAAGGTAATATTAAAAAAATGCAGATGCATAAATCCACTCTACCTTCATAAAAATGTAGATGTATCATTTGCCCATTTCTAACAATCCTGTCGTGTATTTAAATGAGAGGCATATTTGTAGTTGATTCTGAAATGAAAGTCGCAACTCTTCCAGATTTCACTTTCCATTTTTCCAGTGAAAAAGACTGGATGAAGATTGTATCAAAAAAGATGGATAAAGCTCAAGTATTCGGAACTATACTTCCTTGTTCTATTTTACACCAATTTTATGTCCTTACATAGGTCCCACTTACAGAATTATTGTATTTATACTGTCAACTAGCACAGCTAGATTAGATTTTACTCTGAGAAAAAAACCTGGGAAGTCATTAACAGGATTTTTTCAATCAGAGGAGTTGGTAATGCAACACAACAAAGTTAATACTGGCAGAATACAATGAAACTAAGCACACTCTACATGCACAACAGGGTAAAGGTATTTTATTTTTAAAGATACTAAAAAGCCCTAGTTGTATGGTTTTGCCATACAAGAAACAGCCTGGTGTTGAAGAATCTTATCTCCTAAGACACACACAAACACATAGTGAAAAGCAAAATTAAAAAGTAAGTCTAATTTCTGAAAGAATGGAGTGTAAGTTCTTGAATTACTTCTTTTTTTGGCAAAATATAATAATAACTCTTCCCTAAAATTTAACATACACAAATATGTGCACTAACTATATTTATATTTTTATTTTCCATAATCAGAAAATTAAGGCTGCATGAAACAAGTGCAAAGAAACTTGGGAAAATTTCATTCCTTTTTTCTCCCATGAACCTAACTTGAAATAACCATTGGCAACAGGTTTGAATGACAGAGTAAAATTCAAATGAATACACTGAGAAGCTGCATCTCAGGAGCAATGCAAAACAGTCTGTGACACACTTCATTGAAATGGATTTGCTTTACAGTGATGAATTTTGATGATTTGCTTTTCAGTGTAATGGGACAATTAAGCTGTCCATTTACCTTTGCATACCATTTCCAAAACACACAGCATAGCATGCAGTAATTAAATTTTACTGCCAACATAATACTAGTCTCACTTGAAAGTGATGGTTCCATATCATAGTAACAGTTCTCACCACTAACCCACAGATCAGAAGTCCTTTGACATATGCTTGTATTTTTGAGACAGGCAGAATTTCTTCAGCTGCTCTCATTATACAGAAAGCAGAGCTGCCACTTCCCACTCTGAAAATTTAAGAGTATGAATAAAATACCAATAGGGAGCTCCTACATTCCTTCCATGCAGTCTGAAGAGAAATAAACATGAAGAAAATTGGTAGAAAAAGCCCTCAAAAAGGTGGAAGAAGTAGAGCCAACATAATACACTCAGTTTCTCCTCTTTGGCTGCAGGACTTCTGCAATAGTGATAATTTTGTGTTGCAAAGGCTCTGCAGGGCTTTCAGGCACATGTTTGTTGGGAGATAAGCAGTGTGCTGATACACTACTGTAGGTGCAATTTCAAGATGTGTGTCTGCAAAAACTTAATACATCTTCATACTAAACCATGTCCCATTGAAAAGTAGATTTCCAAGAAGACTCTGGGTAACTGCAAGTCCCATCCTTCTCCTCTGTTGAACTACATAGCCCTACTTCTGTAGTCCTAGACATCAGACAACTTGATATTACTGAGAGAAACCAAATCATTGAGCATATTTAACTTGCATATTTTCTATTCATACAGATTTTAGCCCATCTGCAGCCATTCACACATTTTATAGTTAATAGGTAAAATACTTTTCTTTCAATGCTGTACAGCTTGAAACAAAAAAACGTTTTATGCAGTCAGTGCCACAGATATTCTAGGAGAACTAGGAGAGTAACTAGACAATGGGATTCAAAATGAAAATATGCCTTGTGCAAAAACACTCCTATCCAAGCAAAGTGACAGGCTGCAGTAGGGCTCCTCAGAGAAGATCTACAGTGCTCTCAGGCATTCAGGGATGCATTCAGCAATATGTGTCCTTTCTTCCTTCATTAAAAATGGTAATTTTGTAAAAGAAAAACTCTTAGTGTGGAGCCCTCTGTTTCCAGGTTTGTTTGGCACTACAAATATCTAAATGCAAAACTAAAACCAAAAGACCCTCATGCACACAGAGAGTAGGCTGTCTCTGCCAATTTACCTTTACATTAAAAATGTCTTAACTAATGAGGTGCAAAATCTGTACTTTGAAGCTCTGTAGAAAAACTACCAATAATATATAAAATTATATCCTTAATGCCTTAAGTTATACTAATCTCTACAGACTGTAAATTAAAAGATTTATTATTGAATTTGAATGGGTTTCCTCATTTTTTTCTTTTCAGATAATCTTCTTTGATAAAGCTTAGAATTTTTTTGTAGTTTTATTTAATTCTTAACGTTTTAATCCTTTAGGTTTGGCTAGTCCAAGTTAGAGCATTAAAATCTCAGGCTGCTGAATCTAAAATTTAAGGATTTTTTTTTCCAAAGAATGATACAGATTTATGTATCCAAACTGCACCTCCTGCACAAATTACATCATTCTCTTCTTCTCTTAGTGCTAACTAACTGCACTACTTTAGCAATCTAAACATGAGTTTAGACTCCGGTAGAAGAACATAAAAAGTTTATTTTCTCTTTTTGTATTTTTTGTAGAGAATAGTGATGCTAAATAGTGTCAGGTCCTGTACCACCTCTGAGGCTGCTGCTTGTTAACTTCTGGACACTAGGCTTGGAGCCTCCTGCCTTAGGAGATGGGCAGCTTCTTTTGCACCTTTGGATATACCCTGTCTGCCCTTGTGAACTCACACAAATCCAGTTCATTAACCAGTCCTCAGTCCTCTTTGATGGTGGGTATTAAGTGCTATATCGACACATCTTCTAAATACCTCCAGGTATGCTGACTCCAACGCTTCCCTGGAGAATCTGGTCCAATGCTTGACAACCTTTTTTGTAAGGAAAGTGTTCCTAATATCCAATCTCCTGGAAAAACTTGAGGCTGTTACCTCTTGTAATATCAGTTGTTGGGAGAATAGGCTGAGCCCACCTGGCTACAACCTCTTTTCAGGGAATTGTAGAGTGGTAAGATGTTCACTGAGCCTCCTTTTCTCAAGGCTGAGCTACCCCCAGCTCCCTCAGCTGCTCCTCACAAGATTTGTGCTCCAAACTCTTCACCAGTTTTGTTGCTCTTTTGAGGATGTGCTCCAGCACCTCAAAGTCATTCCAGAACTGGACAGCTTTCCAGCCACTCCGCCCCAGCCTGTGGCCCTGCCTGTTGTGGCCCAAGACCAGGGCCCAACCCTTGACCTTGTTGAACCTCACACCATTGGCTCTAGCCCATCCATCCAGCCTGTCCAGATTCCTCTGCAGATTCTTCCTGCCCTCCAGCAGATCAACAGTCCCACCCAGCTTGGTGTCACCTGCAAACTGACTGAAGGTGCACTCAATGCCCTCGTCCAGATCATCAATGAAGATATTAAGCAGGGTTGGTGCCAATACTGAGCCCTGAGGAACTTTACCAGCGACCAGCCCCAGAAGGATGTAACTCCATTCAGTGCCACTCCCTGGAGTAAGCCATCCACAGTTCCTTACCCAGCCAACTGTCCCCCATACAAGCTATGAGCAGCCAGTTTGTCCAGAAGAATGTTGTGGGAAATGATTTCAAAAGCTTTACTGAAGTCCAGGTAGACAACATACACAGCCGTTCCAGACATCCTGTCATGGAAGAAGATCAAGTTCTCAAGCAGGAACTGCATTTCCTAAACACATCTGTCTGATTCCCTGGTTGTCCTGTAGGTCCTGCATGATGGCACTCATGATGATCTATTCCATGATCTTCCCTAACACTGACAGGCTGACAGACCTGCAATTCCCTGGATCCTCCTTCTGGCCCTTTTGTACATAGCCATCACACCTGCCAATCTCCAGTCACCTGAGACTTCCCAGGTTAACCAGAACTGCTGGAAAATGATGGAAAGTGTCTCAGTGAGCACATTCACCAGTTCCCTCAGAACCTTAGGGTGGCTCCCACCTGGTCCGGTAGACTGTGTCTTAGTAGTGCGGCAGGTCGGTGACCAGTTCCCCTGAAGTGTGAAGGTTTAATCCTGCTCCCTGTCCCTGTTTTTCAGCTCAGAGGGCTCAGTACCTGGGGGACAACTGGTCTTAGCATACAAGACTAAGACAAAGAAGGTACTTCAGCCTTTTCCATGTCTTTTGTCACTATGTCTCTCCCTGCCTCCAAGGAAGGATGGAGAACTACATTAGCCCTTCTTTTGTTATTGATGCATTTATAGAAGCACTTTTTACTATCTTCTATGGCAGTAGCCAAATGAAGTTGGACTTTGACTCTTCTGATACTCTCCCTACATAACCTCATGACATCCTTGCAGTCCACCTGAGTACACTACCTTCTCAGTAATGATTTACTACAATTATATTTTTGATGTATTAGATATATTTTGATATATCTGATGTCAAAAAGAGATTTCATCCATTTTGTGCTTTCAGATTCATCAACTTCCAGCTGCAGGGACCCTCCACTATTGTTTCTGTGCTTTTTCTGCTGGTACAGAGAGTCAGCTGTATCAGTAGTCATATCAGGGTTGTTTAATATTATGGGTTGTTCAGAAAAAGACAGAGGCTTTGATGTCACATGGGAACATGGCAGAAGTTCTGGTGTTTTGTTTTGACCTATGTCCAGCCTCTGATACACATCACAACAACCATCATAGTTGCGTGCCTTCTCTTGGGAAGGACTGGGAAAACAAAGCACTGCTTTGTGCAAGCTGCAGGTGTAGTACTTTGTAGTAAACTTGGCCCTGGCAGAAGGGCAGCAGAAACTGTTTCATAAATGCATCTATTCTTAGGGTTTCAAAAATACACTAGTTGAAAGTAACCAAAACAAAGCAAATACATGCAAGGGTATGTGCAGTCAATCATACAACTTTTAAAAATACATGTGAGACATGCTGCTGCTCTGTGTAGCTTCATGTACATGCCAAGAAGCTGCCCTGTGCTGTCTCACAAGTGTCCTGTGCTCATGAAATGAAGTGTGGCTCCATCCAGTAGCAACCAGCAGCTATGGGCTATCTGTTCTGGCCAATCTGCCTTACTCCATGTGTTTCTCTTCAGCCTCTTTTGGCTTCTCACAACTGCATTCTGTTCCCAGGGGATTCACAGAAATTTGCCTCCTTCTCCTTTCCCTCCTCAGATGCCCTCTTGTTAATTGGAGAAATACCAAAGTGAGGAAGACAAAAAGCCATTAAGTAGTAGTGCTTAATGGAATAAAATTACCAATAAATGCCAGTGTTTAGGAAGTAACTTCTGCCTAAGGAAACAGCATTGTTTACTACATGTGCTTAAAATATTCACACCCTCTCCTTCCTTTACTCACGGGATTTTTCTCTCCATTAAAAGTCAGCAGATAAGAGCAAAGAAAGGGCTGTAATTACTGCAATGAGACTTCCTCAGCTCAGTTCCTAATAATAAGTGCAAGTAAACACACACATGCACACACTAGGGCTCTAGTGTTATCAAGCTCCTATGGGACAGAAAGGACTGCTTCATAATGGTACTTGCTCAAAATATATAGAGCTATTACTTGCCTCTGAAATAATGCGAATATCATCAATACAAGAATCCAAAAGGTACAGTGTGTAAGAAATATTTAACCAATAGTACATGGAAAGTGAAAAATGTTTGAACAAAATATAGCTTGTGGTTTCCTTACACTGTGAGTTTTCAGCTAAGTCAATCTTTGTATCACCCACACACAAATCTTGTGACTGAAAAAGAAACACATCTTGCTTATAATTATATTTAACTGACAAGAGTATATCTTCTTATTTACAGGAAAAGCAGGGAGATCTGTACATCTACGGGCTGGTTAATCCCATCTGAAAAATCTGTACTGTAGAACAGTAGCAACACATCAATAAAGTAGATTAAGAATCATCCATCCAACAGATCTCCATAAAAGTAACCAAAGAGAAATTATTGCTGCTTGGACAGGTTCCTTGTTGGATTTATGAAGTGTCATTGGCATATATACTCACAAGTAAATACAAACTCACTGCAGAGGAAATTTGCAAACAGCCAAAGATTAGTAAGAGTGGAAAATGATAACAGCAAAAAGTCATGAGGATCCATGTGATGTATACTATAGTATGTAGTAACAAGGTACATCTCAAAGGTAACAAAAAGTCAAACGGTATTGAAAGTTGTATTTTATACTTTGCTGTTTTGAAAACACACCTGTTATTCATAAATTTGGGGTAGAACAGAACAGAGAGGCAACTTCATAGGTAAAATCAGCAATACCAGATATAAAAGAATAATCTTCCCAATATATATGAATGAAAATCTAAAATCACTATCTTTTAAAATAACATAAAGCACTGAGGGAAGAACATGTAAATCTGTACCATTTTGAGAGAGATTATAATCAATCTTAGCTTCAACACTTCAAGAAATGCATGTATAAATGAATGGTTTTATTATAACAAAATGCCATCTTCATCTTGATAGTTCAGATCTTGAAAGGCGCATTTCAACCTAGCCATAACCCTTTTTACTCCCTACAATTCCTCACACAGACACCTGGACTAGCCTTTCACATAACCCTTTCTCCCACATCTGCTTGTATGGTTCCCATGTCAGACTCTGCCCTCTCCCAATAAAAGTGTCTTATGCTCCAGCCACAGCTCCATGACTTCCATGCTCAAAGGTCTGCTCAAAGACTGCTGGGCTCAACTAATGCTTCTCAAAGAGACAAAAGGACATTCATTTGGGTTTTTGTCCTTCTCAAATCATCTTTCTGTTTCCCAATGTCTTTAACATTGCTCAGACAGATAGAAATACATCTCATTACTCTAAACAAGGCTAATAAGAAAATTTGCTCCTAGACATCTCCGATACAAAGTATATCTGAAAGTACCATATTGAAAGTCATTGAAAATATCAAACTTGTCAACAGTATGAAAGTTACTGATGTTGTTTAATGGTAGAACATAAAGTTCAAAGAATGGCTTAATGTTATCAGCTGCTTAAATAATGCTGGAATTAGTTTATATTTCTATCATTGAAACCTAAAGGTCTGTTTGGCTAAATACAGTATTATTGCTCTTTTCTTAATGCATTTGAAAGGGCAATGCTGCAATCTTTTGGCAGAAACACAGAAAAATAATGTAGGCTTTTTTAATAATTTATAATGAACTACATGCTGGTTTGCACTTTCCTTCAACTTACTGCTCCAGGTACAACCATACAAGAGTTGTCACTGTCAAGAAAAAGCATCAGTCCTCAGCAAAAAAAAGCGACATTTGAAAGGCATGGACATAAAAAGCAAAAAAAAATGCTCGCATAAATAATGTTTTGCTTTTCACAATGCGCAAGCATAATTTTAGAAGGCTGACTTCTGATAAGGGATTGCTTGGTGCCAGCAGTATGCAGGAGAAATACACATATCCTCTATTTTTAATACTTTTCGCTTCACAACCCCCATTCTACTTCTGCCCTTTTCTCCTTTACCTGGTCCTACATTTATGTTATCCTAAACACAATACACTGACAGTAGTTCAAAAACCTACTTACAGGAATCATCCAGTTGGCCAGGTCACCGTACTTAGACACCTGCATAGCTCCAAGCATTGTCAAATCAACATGACCTCTGGTAACAGAAAGTGTGTAATTAGCACATCATGTTCAAGTAACAGCCCACAAATCTCAACAAGCTTTTGTTCATTTGCATTCTATCAATTTAAAAATGGTGGCATATGACAAAGGTAGCAACTATTTGTTGTACATGTACTTGGGTTTTTTTCCCCCTAGATGTATCACTGATGCAAATGTCTCTTTATGCCTACTGAGCCTCAAAAATGTTCCTAGTTTTGTCTGGTTTCGTTAATTGCATGCACAGTCAATCATCTCTGAACTCATACCTTTTAGTGCACTCTTTAACATATTTACAAACACCCATTATCTTTTCAGAGCCATTAGGATTTACTGTTTGTTTGCATCCAACCTCCTTTCCGAAAAACAAACAAAAAACAGGTGCAGACATTGAATTTCCATTAAGGAGGTGGAATGAGGATCACAGTTGCAAGCTGAGCAAAGAAAATATACTGAGTACAGATACAGATTAGATACTTGGATATGACCAAAAAATAGTTGTTAAAACATCATTATAAATGTGTTTATAGATAGCCAGGTGGTGGTAGGCACAAACATCACCATGGTATCTATTAGTTCAGTGTTTTTTTTATTTCCAGTAGCTAGATCTAACTCTCTGTAAACCATCACTGATTGAGTCCATGATAATTTTACAGGTTGTTAAATGCTAACCACATTTGGAAGAAATACTAATGAGCTCAGCCACTGACGCAGTTTATTCTTTTCCTGTTTCAAAAAGATCAGTTTGTGTTGTTACATACCCTCTTATCATTGCAAATGATTCATCACTAGAGAAATAGGAAGAACCTGGAAGAACAGTGACTGTCTCCTTACCTGTAAAAGAAATAAGCTACAGTATGTACTTTGTTTCTTTGACAAATGAAGTCACAGCTATTTAACAAGAAATAAGAGTTTTTTATCAAATTCCTTTAGATTCAGTACAACTACAGACCTGATTACACTTACTACATCACATGTAAACCTAATCAATTTATTGAATTGTGAAGCAGTCTGTTCCGACTTTTTAATGATAGGATTGCCTGCTGTTTGACCACCAGCAGTTCCAGGCAAGCCAGCATGAACACCAGAGTGTACGAAATATCTATGGACTTTAGCTTTCTGCTCCATTCACAGAAAAAGTGAGAACTAACTCTGTGTCTTTTGGAACAGAGAAAGATTAAGTCTTCAGGACACAGAGAGGCTGCAAAGAAAAGAAAGCAGATCAAATTGAACAGTTTATAGTGCTAATGATGAAAAATACATAAAAAATGAATGACAGGTCTAGCCTATTCTTGCTTTTTTTAAAGGGCACAAGAAAATGTGCTTCTGTGTGCTGTACTGTTCTCTGAACAATGCTTGAGTCAAGCAATGGAGCACACCTGGAAGTGTCTTATTTTGATTCTGTTCAGGTTCCTTTACTCCCTTTTCTGCCTGCTCTTTGAATCAGTCTAAGCAGCAAACATTACACAAGGTGCTTCTGAAAAGTCAGAAGAAACACAAACGAAGGTGAAAAGTATAAAACAAGCATGGTAAACTTGAGAGAAAAAAAAAAAAGCCAAAATATTTTAGCAATATGTGACATAGTGAAGAAACAGTGTAGCAATAAAGGCGAAGGGGAATGATACATCATTAAACAGTTACCAGAAAACAAAGTGAGATTAACGAATGGAATGGGAAAAGGGAAAGGAACACCATATAGAACTTAAAATAGAGATCTAAGATATGTGCTTTAATTATTGAACTCATCTGAGGTGTATTTCATGCCATTCGTATGGAAATTAAATAGAATAGTATAGACTTAAGGTCATACAAAGTGAGAACTTCTCAATAATTCACCATGCTAATACCCAGACCTGCTGAGACAGCCTGAATTATCTTTCCCTACAGGGCACCCACCCAAGGCAGAGAGAGAGAAAACTCTTTGGGTTTGGAGGCAACAACATGGAGAGAGAAGTCTGGGATAAAGTGACAAGGTAATGATGAGAATAAAGACACACAGGTGTAGGAGCACAGAATAATGTAAAAAGCACCACATTACCCACTTCTTAAAATGCTCTCAGGAGGTCAGTACTTTTAAATATTCCTGCTGTAATATGGTAGTCAATCTTTCAGTTGCAGTCAAGATACACTTCATATATCATTAAGAAAATGGGACAAACAGAAAAACCCATACATACTTCAGAGCAATACAATTACATTTGCAGAAAAAAATTTGGCAAAAGCCCAAATCAGGTATATGTTTTAAAAACTTTAAACTGAACTTTGGGGCTGATACTGGATCATTCCAGTTAATGAATGACAACAAGATTAATTTCTATTCCTCTTCCATTCAGCTTCCATTTTCTTCACATGGTTTTAAAAATTTGCATGAAAAGCATCTAGAATGGTCCTAATCCAACCCATGTGACTGTTTCAGCAATTACAGGAATAATTATTTTGGTGGTAGGTCTGATGTTTGTCTATCCCATGTCCTGTTTACTGCAACTTCAGAGGGGCATGTTAAGCTCCTTAGCATCAAATTTACAATACTACAACAATCTAATTTTTCATGTTGCATTCTGACCTGTTATGTTAGCTTCATCCCTTCCAGATTAATTTTCAAAAAATAATTATCAACTATAAATAACAATTCAAGATCATCTTGATTTCCATGTTAAAGCACAACTTTTTCAGAGGATTTGTGAAGTTCTTGGATATTTTTTTCACTGTCACTCTGTTAATATATTCATTTTTCATGTGCACTTATATTAAAACTTAAATTCTAATGTGCATGCATATAATTTCACTCACAGTACTTTTTTCTTCTAAATATTTTTTTCCTTCCAGTGACTCCTCTGACACATTCCTTCATGCAGTTATCAAACAATTATGTATATACTAGTGAAATGCTGGACTCAATTTCTTTATTAACTTTTTACTTCAAACCAGAAAATGGCCTCAAATAACTCCACATTTAAAATCTAGTAGCAGAGGCAATTACATAGCATTACGAAAGTATCACTTAGCTGAGCCAAGCAGCAAATATTTCAAGTCAGTGAACAATTGCTCGACTGATATTAAATAAAATTAAAATTAAATTAGATTAAAATTATTTTATGTCGGTGCTTTAATTCCTTTGACTTTTCCGGGTTTAATTGTACTTGCCAACAGCCATTAAGAAACATACCATCTGCATACATACATATGTAGACACACATACAGGTATGGGTGCCCATACATGTATGTGTATACATACATGTATGTATGCATGTGTATTTTTGAATAAAAAATATTAAATGTATATATAAGTCTAAAATGTCAGGTCTGTAACATACACCATTAATATCAACAACAAAGTTACAAGGCCTACTTCTGTTTGTCACAATGAAATATTTAAGTGTATTTTTACATGGAGACAGAGAACGTACACAGGCACAACTTCTCCATGAAAAAAATAGAAATCAGGTGCACTAAATCATAAGAAACTTACATTTTTACATTGAATAGCATCTTCTGAGGTGAAATGCCCCTAAACAGCTGGGCAACAACAGTATGTGAGAATGGCCAGTCCCTGCTAAAAGTGGCAAAAGCAGCTGGCCAAAGCAGAGCCCTGGGTGTGCCAGGTCCCAGCCGGGCAGCTCTTTTCCCTGCCTTGGTTACCACTCCCTCTCTGAATGCAAATGAGTTATATTCCAGGCTGGGAATAAACCAGGCCATTATACACAGGATGTTTTAAAACATGTCTCAAGCATAAATCATTTTTTAGAAGTCATTTTTAAAACCATTTTTTAAAAGACTCAAGGTGAAAAGCAGCAGTAAAACAAATCCATATTCCCTTATAGGCTGCACAAAACAATCTTGCTTCTGAAAAGGATGATTTGAACTTTTACTCATCGTCCTAGAAGAGAGTCATTAAGTTACTCATGTCACTTAAAAGAAGACAAATATATTAATATTTATTATCAAATAAAACAGGACTCTAGGTTCAAATACGGTATCAAAAGAAAATTTTAAAATTAATATGGTTATTCATTTTCCACTAATTAAATTTAATTACTTACCTGCATTAATCAGATCTGGATCTACTTCATTTTCAAGTGGATAAGGACCCTAAAAACAATACAGATGTATGTCAAGCTTTATAATAAAATACCTTTAAAATACAATCAATAATTACCATAGTATTTCTAATGCTGATTACCAAAACCATATCACAGCAGACATGCATTTTTTTATCTTTTTTATCATAATTTTATTTTTTTGTCAGAAAAGAATCCTGAGATTACAAGTCACAGTTTATATCAAGTAACATATCAAGGCTGATGGACATATTGCTCAAGGATGTTAGAATTATTAAACAACCATGAAGCAAGAAGTTTCATTTGGGTTTCTTTTCGTTCTTAACGAAAGTGACATTTTTCAGAAAAATGTCATAACTGCAACTTCATTAAGCCATATGACAACAAAAATAATTTTCACTTCAAGCTTTAGTTAAAATTATGTTTTCCCAGGTTTACAATGCTTGGTGGTCTTGATGGTTTTGAGTCCGAAAACATATGTACTTAAGGACATCCTCAGCAAAGTAGCACCATAATCATAAAATGAGCATTCCCTAAAATACTTCCATGCAGCATATTTTATAATAATATAATAATATAACAATATAACATAATATAATAATAAAATGTTTAAATAATAAAATATTTTAATAATAAAATATTATTTTATGATAATACATGAGAATTATGACATTTTTTATTTTATTACCACGTGGTTTTTTTGTAATATAATAATCAACTTGGAGGTGAGCAGAAAATAAAACTCAGGTACAGCAAAATAAAAACACCATAATAACTGACCAAGATATATTCTTACCAAACCCAGGACTCCATTTTCACTCTGTAAGTGAACAGTTATGTCTGGACTAATGAAGTTACTGGCCAACAGTGGGATTCCAATACCCAGATTAGCTGAAAAGAAGTGGTTAAGGCAGAAACACTTACTGCAAACTAGTAAATTTTCAAAAATTACTGTTATACTATGAGTAGATTAGAACTGTTCCCTTGACAAGCACTTTTGTTTTTACTTAGATACCTCATATTTGTGATGAATTATTTTCACATTTGGACTGTCTAATTGCATTCTGTCAAATCCTTTACATGACAAAAAAGTCAACAGTGCAAATAAAGCCTCTTTTCCAACTTTTTCAAGAAATTCTTGTGACACATCCAACTGTGAATAAAGCCACCAGACAAAAACTCTACCTATTTTATACCATAGCATCCCTTCTATTTCAGTTGGGTATTAATAAAATGAGAAAATCACAGGGTCTGGCAAAGACAATGAGCACATTACTCAATTTGTTCTAAACAAACCAGACGGTTTCTTATTCTAGCCAGCAATCACTTTAACCTATAGCACAGCTGAAGGATACCATACATGCCATCCTCAAACTCTAAAGCAGCCCGTTTGATGATCCTCTCCCTCACATTGTCTCCTTTTTTTTGTTTCGCTGTTGAGTCTTCAGGCTTTCGGATTGATAAGCGCTGCAAAATAAGAAGTAATCCCAAGTAAAGATTTGAATCCAGATTCTTGCTTCTCAAGACACAAAAGCTGAAATATTTGGTCTAAGAATAAAGTTGTTTATTCATCTTCTTCTACAAAAAAAAGACATTTTATGCATTCAAGCTTAGCTAAGCCAATGGAGTCATCAAATATTGCCAACGACAGAGCAAAATATTATTTCTTTGTCTGTATTGCTGAGCCTGATACACAGAGAAGTGGTGAAGAAGGCACCAAGCACTAGTGCAAATACTAGCAAGTCTGAGATTCATTACCCCAGAGATATCTAAATAGATTTGTAAAATGTCAGCCAAAAATACAAATACTGCTCTCTTTCTGCATTCATTTAATTCAATGAGCTATTCTAGATTTATAAGGATGAGACAGACAAATGCCACTCATCTAAAGATAATGGGAGCTAAGAATCAAAATTTTCAAACTTAACTTTCTATAATCTTGCAAAGCCCATGAAGTTGTTTCCTGATATTTTCTCATCTTAAGTTCATGTTTTGTAAATCACATGTAGGTGAAAATGCCATGACATTCAAGAAGTCCATAGCATCTTTCTTTTAAATTATTATCTACAGGTTATGTTCTTTGCACATTTCTCATATGCATATAAAATTCCTCTGGGCAACGTCATATGTCTTCATATCCTCTCCTACTTGAGGCTACAATTAACACATCAGAAAAAATTATGGTGATTTTTCATCACCACCAAAGAATTTTTGCGGAGTCATTTTCCCCTTAGGCAGTCAGAAACAGTCAATACCAATCCTCTTGACTTTCCCATCAACTTCATTTTTATGCCTTGGCTATTTTCCCTAGAATTGCTTCACTTGTGGATTATGGCTAAAATAAGAACAATTACAGAGGGTTTCTACACAGCAAAGAGAAGGCTGGATAGAAATTCTAGCTGATGCTAGAGAGACGAATTCTGAGCCATATTAGGCAGGAACTGCTATTCAAAGCCAGTAAGAAAGTAAGTAAAGCCAGTAAGTAAAACTTCTCTTTATTTCTTATATTCCTTATCTTCTCTCACCAGTTAATATACTCACTGCTTTTCTGAGTACAGCCAGTTCAATTATGAAATTTAACAGAAGAGTAAATACATCTGCCATTTCCTCTCTATACCTATACCTAGTGAGAGGTGCCACTGCTAGAATTAAAAAATTGCATAATTGAAATTAATCTCTGTTACAATTTTGCTTGGCAGTTTATAGTAGCTTTCTCCCTCACCCCTGCCCTACTTTTTTCTGAAGCATATAGGGCAGGGGGCAGATGACTAGGTAGGTATTCTTCAGGTATTCAGTAGGTATTGACTAAACAGATATTCACTTATGCATCCAAGATACAGCAGAAGCAATTATTAAATAAATGAAAAAAATATTTGTCATAAAAGGTAAAAAGCTTTTCAGGGAGATAATGCAGCCATTCAGAAGAAGAGATCAGGCCATTAATTGCAATCTAACCCAACAAAACCAGAGGAAAAAAAAAGTTTTGACACATCTGTTTGCAGTCAATTACTCAACAATATGCAATATACTTTTGCAGAATGAACAGATGGAATGAAAAAAATGCTTCTTAACCTTAGCATTCACAAAAGAGAATGCTTGGAGAAAAGGTCTTTTATGACTTCCCAGGACTTTTTGACTTGATTTTAATAACAGAACTTTAATTATTACAATTCCTTTCTGCACTTTTTTCTTGCAGAATTTTTTTTTCCTTATGTCATATATTTTCCATTCTACCAGCTTTTCTGATGATATTTTGAGCAATTCCCTCTTCCAGAGTATCAGGAGACAGAAGAAATACAGAATTTTCAACTGCACTGTAAAAGCATTGTCACATCACCAAAATGAATATAGGGACATAGCCTGAGTGTGGCAAAGCCACAGAAACAAAGAACACCCACATTATCATAGTTTTCTTGGGTGTTTTCAGTGGTGGAATATTATTGCAGCAATTTTAATAGCTACTGACATATTTTACTCAGAACAGAAAGGCTACCAGTTTAAAAAGTTCCCAATTAAAGAAAAGGGAACAAAGGTTTCCAGAACCTTTGCAACATAATTCAGTACACAACATAAAAGGGACTGAGGCTGGCCCTGTGTGCCCACATTAAAAGCTGTCCAGTGGAAAAGAAAGTATCTACTTGTCAAAGTCAGATCCTGTTCTAGGTGTTCCCCTGTTGTGTCTACAGCAGGTGAACTGAGAGAGGGAAGGAGAATTTAGTAGCATTTTCCACTAGATTTTCAACTGCAGTAAAGTTATTCAGGGTTGCAGGCAATTGCTCTAAATTATTCAGGAACTGAACTATAGGGTCTGAAGTGTAAGAAAGAAGGCCCAACCCCCAGGCCCCCACCTAACAATGTAAGTACCTACCTAAGCTCCAGTTTTTAGCAGAACTTGATGGGTCTTTCTCACACTACTTTCTTAGTGCTAGGACTTGGTGGCTAGACTAGAAACCATGTAAATTTTAAATACAGCCCAAGCTAAAATATGCTGTGACTGAGAAGCTCAGCTACTTACTTCAATTCTCTTCTCAAACTTCTCTCCTTGTAACAGACGATCAACGTAGATTTTGGGAACATGAATATCTTCTGGGGCAAATGCTCCTATGTCAACAATTTCTTCTACCTACAGAGTGAAAAGGAAAAAGGAAAATATTTAGAAAAAAATTACTTAATGAGAGGTTTTAATACCAATTAAGTTTTGAAATGAAATATTAAATATACAGCAGATCACATCAAGAAAATTAAGGAATAGGACAAAATGGATACCATCTTTAAAACAGGTTAACTTAGATGCTTATCTGTCCTTTTCTTCCATTTCTTCATACAAAGTGAAGGTAATTTATGTTTTAATAGGCCCATTTGTATGACAAACTTGAAGAAATACAGTGTGTACAGTTACATCAGAGTTGTTTGTAACTACAAAAGATGTCTACTCAAACAGAGGAGAACAATATACTAGTAACAAAATATCAAAATAATAAGGCAGATTTATTAATTTTGAGGATACAAACACAGAAGGTGAATAAAAAGTTTTCCATGGCGTACTCAAAACAAAAATAGAAAATATTTGAACTGTAATAATGGATTGCAAGAAAGAAGATAAAAGATGAAGATCTAGAAGTCTTTACAGTTAGTGAAACAGATTCAGCACAAAATGACATTCATGCACACGTAGTAGATTTGAAATGTCACCTATCAGGGGCACCACAGACAGAAGGGGTTTCCTTCCTTCTGTGCCTGAGTTGGGGGTGATCTAGTTGGAGACCCTGCTGAAAGACAGATACCTGCAGCACAGACCCTCAGCCATGGCTGGTGCTTTCCCTGACAAGTCTGAGGTACATAGAGCACATCTCACTCTGCCACAAAACAAACACTAATGTTAGTGTTGTTTGCAGTTGAATCCAACCACCAGGAAAACATGCAATGTTAGAGCAACAGTCAAAGATAACACACAACAATCTACTACACAGGACATAACAATGTACTCAAAGATTAAAAGACAATTTCCAAACTGGGAAATTATCACCAGGGATTCATTAAACTCTTAGGAATGTACAAAGCCTAATAACCCCAAAACAAGACCTGGGTTATAGTAAGTGTAAATCTCTCAACAGCTGTCACCAGTGACGCAACACTAAAGTGTTTAAAACTCAATCTGACATCCTACTGGACAATATGATCAATACTAAAATCTATAGTACATCTGATAGACAATTACCTTCCTACTGTGCCTTGTGACACATAACAAAATAAAATGTGACAATAAACAAACGAAGAAACCAACCAATCCACCCTAAAAACAGGAGAAGGTGAAGAAAAATTGAAAAACTAAAGATCACAGGATTGGGTTCAGATGATCCCTAAAAAAAGTCCTGGGTTAAAGAGACAGAAAGGATGTGTTGTGAAATCTTCAGGGCAAACATCCTAAGCAAAAGGCAATAACAGCTACAGCAACACCATCTCCAGTGCTCATGGTGACGGAGCCCCACATCCAGGAAACCCTTATCCACAAGATAAGGAGAGACATTCAAATCAGTATCTTGGAAATTCTGATTTGGGTATTCATAAAAAAATGCTAAAGTTACATCCATCTCACTTGACGTTTCTAATTTGCTACACTTATTTTAAGATTAATATGGAGACCAAGTCAAGCACAGGGTAAAATTAAAAAGTCCTGAAGCACACAGCTGAAGCACACTGCACTTGTGATAAAGTGACTACTGTCAGAACATCCTCAAAAGGGAGGAGAAGCAGGAGACAAGACTTTCCAATGAAGCAATAGGCAAGCAGATGATCTGCTACCAGCAGAATTCCCAAATTCACCCTTTGTAATTAAATTTGTCTTCACTTATCAGATGAAAAACTAGGCCTGGGGAATACCAGTTGCTCCTGATTTGAACTTTCTCACAGAATAACTACATTTATTTGCTGCAGCAGCTGAGATTATAAAACCAAAATATTGGCACATTTCAACAAGCTTGAACAGAATTATGCTGTCAGAAAACTTGACACACTGAGCCTCTCCCCCCATAGAATACACAGAATAAATTATTCATCCAACAATAAATTGTTGGATTTTGTTATCAGTTACGCCATTCTGCTAATTGGTTTGTATTTTGTCTCTTGGGACACAGCAGTCAGCCTGATAGCTTTTCCTCTATTATCTCCAAGCATTATCCTAAATGAACGAAACACTACAAACTGTATTTTGTCCTAGGGACTTCAGATAAGCCTAAGGATCCCTCATGACTGGAACACCTTCCAATGTTCTACCATTATGTGGAACATGCATCAAATGTAACTAAAATTAAATATGTTCAAATATCTCCACAGCAGTAAAGAGGAATTTTGAAAAGAAATTACGAATTTGCATGAGATGTATAAAAAATTAACTGTCTTCCAGTCCTGCAAGTGAAATAATCAGCACGTTTACATGGAAAAGGGAGAATTTACACAGGGGAAGTACAAATGCCATCTGAGTGCTCAAGCTCTCTCTCCCAGGGAGCTGGATGATGAGGCACCACCGTACATGGGCTGCCTGCCATCAGCATTGCCAGAGATGAAGCTGTACCAGCTGAAGTGACATCAGGAAATCTGATGGCTATGGGAATCAGCACCTTAGTGCCTGTGGCCAGCACAAGGCATTGTCCGAGTATCTTCCTAGACAAGAATGATACTGCAAATTTAATAGTCTCACCACTGGGCGTATTCACTTCCCTTTCAGGATTCATATTTCTTTATAAGTCTGCTCTGTGGACGAAGCCTGAAGGAGAAAGGCAGGAGCATATCCATATTAATAATTCAAAGGATATGTGTGAGTTTTTCTCCTGTCTGTTCTCATCTTACCTATGCTTCTGTTCTTTTCTGTACCTACCCTGCCTCAGGCTTTATTTTGTAACATACAGAAGAATCTTTGTAAACATCAAAAATCATTATGTGTCATCCCACCCGAGAGACACCAAATCTGTCAAAGCATAGAGAGGGAACTAATCAGGGCAGACCACCTCCTGCACTCTTTGTAATTAGAAAATCAAAATCCTCTGGTACCTTTTAGATTGCCTTGATCACATGCATTCATCTTAAAGCTTCATTTCATCAATGTGCAAAAAGACAGAAAATGTTTACATCTTTGCTATACAGGTAGAGCTAAAAAGTAACTCCAGGAGACCACGAGGGTTGACTTCCGTCTTCTGGGAAGGCTCTGACGCTTTACTCAAATTGGAGGTTTCTTCCTGGGGATAGTGTTCTTGCAAATCTTCTCTGATTGCTGACAATGGAAGGAGGATGCATGGATTCAGTCCTTTCTGAATGCTGGTTTATCTGTCAGTACCCCCAGAACATAAACACTGTTCTCCACTATGATGCACAAGAGCCTTCTGCCATTCCTTTTGGTATCAGCACTTACAGAGGCAGTGGTCAATTGCTTCACAATATCACTTCCTTCTGTAATTTACATCTATTTTTCCTTTGTAAAGCAATTTTAATTCCTTTTCCTTACAGAAAATCAGCTATTGTTCTAGTTTTATTTCAGAATTTCTGAAAGCCTCCAAAGGGAAAGTGAACCTTGAAGCTTCTGAACTCTTGACAGCACAGGGATCCCCCTGTGTCCAGTGAATGACCACTGCTTTGGTGCTTTTGGCTTCCAGAGAGAAAAAGGGAACAGTGATAGTTATGGCCTTCTAGTAAAAAAAATAAAAACTATGATTCCTTAATAAAAATTGGTAAGGAAATAACAACAACAACCTGTTCATGCCAAAATACTCAAAAATAAAAAGGCCTTCGTTTTGAGTATGCTCCTTTTATCTATATCTGCAGCCTAATTATGTACTTCGTGATATGTTAAATGTTTTCAGCTGGTTTAGTTTTTATTTCAGTTTTCATAAAACTAAGCTATAATCAGAAATTATAATTCCTTATTACAGAAAAAAAAATCAAAAACATTTGTGTGTGAAAGAAAGAGATGGGGGAAGAATCAGAGCTGAACAAACCTAAGTAATTTTAAGTAGCTTATTTTTTTACTAACTTTATCAAATCTCTCTATCAACACCTTAATTATCTTCATTCTCTTCAGTTCTTCAAATATGAAATAATGGTCATTCCTCGCAGAACGTTAATAAATTAAAATATTACAATTGGTTAAATGTCCAGAACAACAAGAGGAATGAAATAAAATTTAACCACATAGATGCTCAAGACAAACTCATCAGTCCATATCATCAGTTCACTACTAGAAAAGTCAGGATGTCACTGCTAAATTCATTATAACATTTATAAAATCTTAAAATTAAAAAAAAACAACCTTAAAATACATAATAAGGGCTATAAGAATAAATTTTATGTGTCTGCATTCAAGACCACAGAAACTGATCAACCACTCATGATGGTTAATGACAAACGAGGGGGGAAAAAAGTAAATACTAATTGTTTAGACTGAATTTCACAAAAAGCTTTGATATTTTAAAACTGTGAACTACACTCTGAAAACAGTAAAAACCTGTAAAGTTCATATTTGTTAGAGAACCTTTCACACAATAAGTCTGGACTGGGTCACACTGAAGGTATACTTAGCCAAATAGCCCTCCTTCTCAGCAACAGGATCTTAAAAGGCAGTATGGTTCTTCTGGTTATATTCTCCCAGCTGCTAGCAATGTGTCAATTTCAGGATGCCCTCAGTCAGAGGCTGGACCTACATCACCTTCTTCATAGCTTCTGATGAGCCAGGAACTAATTACTTTCTTAGAACCCAAGAGACTCTATTGATGCATTTCTTAAATTCAACTATTATGAAAAACATTTCTTATTATCTCTTGTAATTTCTCTGTGTGCTCCCTTCTCTGTGCCATACAGGAACGGCACACAGCAGTTCTTTATTTGTCTGTTTCATGCTGTTGAAGATCTTATGTACCTTTATGTGTTTTCCTTCTTTCTAGTAGACTCTTATCCTCTGTAATCACCACGGAGAAAAACAGTGAGATCTGTTGCCAGTATGTTGTTTCTGACGATTAGGAAAGCAAAACTGACATAAATCTCCTACATTTGTCTCCAGGTTTTTTGTCATGTGGCTACAGATCCTCCTAAATCAGGAGCCCCTGCTAGAATATACTCAATTCACTTTTGTTTTCTCTGTTCTAAATCTCCTCAATTACCACCTCCACTTGTAGTTGCCTGAGGCTTAATCTCCTCTCACACTTCTCCACACCTGCTGCCTGTTTCCTCCAACGGCCCCTTTCCATTCCCCGCATTTGACATCTTCCTCCATGCTGTACTGCTGACAGCAGAGAAGAAAACAGACAGCAGCAAATTACCTGCTCTAGGTACTCATACACAGCAACTGCAGGATAAATACCACAAAGAAAAGAGGAAGCATACTTGATTATCTGCAAAGGTTATGTGTATGCAAAGTTATGTGCATGCATGGAAAAATATGAAAAATTTAACCACCAGTCTCTGAAGAGGTTGTCCCATACACCTAGAACTACACTTCAGAAATTTTTAATCTAGTCACATATTAGCCCAGTGAGGATACACAATAATCTTAAATTTTAAGAACATGTTCAAAATCTGAAGATACTGACATTTCTCAAAAAAGTTCCTCCATTAAATTGATATACTTGCTTGTTTGATGACTTGCACTAGTATATCTATATATTTCTGTATCCACTAAAAAGTGGATATAGAAAGTGAAGCAAAAGTGAAAATAGCTGTTTTCTTATCTCCTTAAATCCATTCCTTTGGATTTTATTCTATTATTTTGTGGTAAAATTACCGGTATTGAAAGCATGAGAGATTACTTTAAGATCCAGCAGTCCAGCAGCCCCGGCATTACCAAACAATCCAGGCTCCTACAGCAGGCACACCTAGGGAGTGATTCCTTCCTAAACCCTGTGGTTGCTCTCCTGTAAGTCATCACTGAACTCCTGCTGGCTGTGATCATACTTAGTGACTTCTGCTTTCTTGATGAAGTAATAAAGCACACAATTTGTATTCAATACCTAGGTTCTTAACACAAAATAAAACATAACCATCCATGTGGATTATACACAAAATCTTCTTACATCTGGAGATGGAAATTTTGGAAAATAGCTTTTTAGATTACATTATGTAATTATTTTTCAGTCATAGAATTCAATAATGGGAGAAGACCCAGAAGACAACAAACGAAACTCCCACAATCAGTTACTATGGTCTTCATTTGCTAAGGGCCAGTTAATAGCAGAAGAACCTATTAAATCCATACTCTGCTGAATAAGGGGACTGACCCCATCCCAAGTACTTCCACAACAGAATAACTGCTAACAATATTAACTCTGTTTGCTTTTGCAAACAAAACATACATTGCTTTAAATACATTATTGCTGTACTTTGTTACTTATTTTCAAAGTGCTTTAGACTGAAAGACTTTGAACTTACTAGAATGTAAAAATAAGTAACTGATATTTTTAATTAAAATTATTCACATTTTACCAACAATAATTGAACCCCATAAACCCCAACCATAATCATAACAAAAGATTTTATTTTCTTACTTACATCAGAGAAATGACAAATGAAAGGAGACTTGAAGAACTCTCATATCCTATGCATTCCAAGAAACGTAACTTAAAGGTCAGGAGATAAATTTCAGCTTTACTTTCAAAAATGAACTTAAGTGGAATTTAAATATTGAAGCAAGATGTAGAAAAGTAAAATAAAAATTAAAAAAAAAATAAGCAGAGATTTAATTGCACTCTCCAAGAAGGTGGGTTTTGTACTTTACAGTCTATTTAAGTGCAACTAAGCCCCCCTCAGATTCAATAACTATCTTTAACTAAGGATCAGACCAGAGCATGCTCAGTAGAAGATATATAGCAAGGTAATGCCACTAAAACAATGTATTAGCAGCTAATATGCAGTTAATTATGTTGCTCATTCTGTCCAGTAAGAAAAAGAAACCCTGCAGATATTTCAATAAAGGTAGCAAAAAGGTAACTTCATCCCAAAATGGCATTGTCTACGCAAACATCTATTAGTTCTCCTTATTTCAGTTGTTCATTAGAGACAGTGGTGATCTACAAAGAGTTCTGAGAAGTACTTGACATGGTACCACTTTGTTTCTCAACAAGGAATTTGTGTGGTCCATTTCACCTTCAGAATCACATCAGATATCTCAACCCCATAAAATATTCAAGATAAATAAACTTCTATGCAGTTTTGAGCAAGAAGGTCAGGGTACCTTTCAAGGAAAAGTTTGAGAGAAAGAAAATAATTGATGTGGTTTAGACACTTTGAACAGAGCACAGATATGTGGGAATAAAGAGATTGTCAGTAACAAATTTTAAGAATCAAAGTTTTTTTTGCACTTAATCATTATCCTTCCTAAAATCTACCTGGAAAAGAGAGCAATAGACACATATGGAAATTAAAAAAAATAAAACAAGAATAAAGTGCTTTATAAAAGCATTTCATTATTATTTGAATCTGGAAGAAAAAATTTAATCAGTCCTTCAAACTATAAACATGGAATTTTTTGCTTATCATAGCCTAACAAGAAAATCCTGATTTCACTAGAAATGGTGAAATACTGTCTTGAGCACAAGTGCTCCTCATCCCATTGCTTACACAGCCAACTGGCTACATACCTCCCCCTTCTAATCAAGATTATTTCACAGAATCATCTGAGTCAGAACAGACCCACAAGAATCATGGAATTAAACTTTTAAGTGAATAGCCCATATGGGGATCAAACCCACAACTCTGGCATTACCAGCACCATGATCTGACAAACTGTGGTAATCTCGCTCTGCTCACTCTGTAATCTCAAAGACTGCTCATGTCTTTGCCTTTCTCCACTTTTTTCAAAAAGAAGAAGAAAACTGATAAAATGCATTTGACTTATTCAAAAGGTTAACAAAAAGGAGGAGTGTGTTTGCTACTCTATAATAAAATCCCAGGAACACCTGTTCAAACATGAAGTCGCTTTAAGATTTGTTTAGTTACTGCTTTCTCCAGATGAATCAGAAATGGCAAACTAAGGATCTTAGCCTCTAATTCATGGGAATATAAATGGGAGTGCATTTCTACACACTGAACACCCTGAGTGGGAGTTCTCTATAACAGAACTTTATTAAGTTTTGAGGAAGAAACAAAAACAACAACAATGGAAAACTACTCTGTTGTCCTTGTTCATTCTTTTGCCAATGTCTGCAGCCTGAAAAATCAGCGTGATTTAAGTCAGTCTTGTTATCTCAACCCATTACTTCTCTTTAAATATCCACTTTTTTTACTGAGTAATTCAATAGCATTTGCAAAGGAGGCATGCTGTAAGAGCTAAAAGGATGCTGCTAAAATCTGAGCTACTGATTCAATTACTCAAAAATTTTCACTCCCGCAATAGTTATGTGGTGCAGTTTTTCAAATCTCATATGTTGATCACCTGAAAAGATACATTTTCTTCATGTCAGAAGGCAATTTTTTGAAGATTTTCAATTTGGATGCTAAATCTTTGAATGTTAAATCATTCTATACTCATGAAATCTTCATCAGAGATGTTAATAGCATAGAAAATAAATTAATGCTTTAAGACACCAGGATATATGTTTGTAAATTCCTTGGATCACGCCTAAAACGCTCACATTTTTTCAGTGCTATAACAGTGCATGATTTTAAATGCAATGACAGGTAAATCACTGATTGATTTACACATCTTATACACAAAGCAGAGCTGAAAAGTGCATTGTATTGTAAATTTAGTTTTCAAATTCTCATGATAGAAGACATGAGTACTGTTCATTAAACATACTTTAAATGCACAATCTATGAGGTTTTCTATAAAATGTTATGAAAACCCCTCTAAATTTAGCTTTAGAAGCAAACAGAGGCTTTCCATCAGTTTCTCCAGCACACTGACTTCCTGGCAATCTACAGTATCTACTGATCAACCACGACCTTGCTTTTTCTTGTTCTTTTTGAATGTAATATTTGTTCTTAACATATGTGACAAGGATAAAAGGATTTTTTTGCACTGAAGATTATATTCACATCTGCAATGAACTTATAAAGCTGAATGCTGAGAAAACTCACGGTACGCATTCAAGAAAGTATCATTTAGAAAGGAATAAAATATAAGAAACAGATAAAAGAAAAACAAATTCAGATCTTCCAGCAGTATGAGTAGGTAAAACTACCTGAACAGCAGTCAGCAACAATTTGATCTGCTATGAATTTTAACTACTTAATATTCACTACTTGAGCAATGAAATGCCAAATCTGAAGCCATTTAATTAGATGTTATATATAAAAGAAAAACAACTGTAAGGGGGGGAAAAAAAACCAAAACAACAGCCAGGAAATAAAAGAACAACAATAAAAAAAACAGCAAAAAACCCATCCAAACAAAAAAACATGAACAAACCCCACATATCAAAATTAACTATTAAAGAAGTTTATTTCCCTGGAAATCATAGAATAGAACAGAGTCACAGAATAGAATATGTTGTGTTGGGAACGATCCAATAGGATCATCAAGTCTAACTCCTGGCCTGGCAGAGGACACCCCAACAAATACCATGAATTAGAAGTATGTTAACTAAATGTGACAAGAACTACTATATAAACTTCCTTCTAGGCCAATACTACTTATATTCCAGTACTTTTCTAATCATTCTAAGATGGTCTACACCACAGCTGTACAAATGTTTTGTTTTTCTATTCTGTTTTTAATAAGCATATGCACACACAGAAGCAGGGAATCAAATACAATGAAGGGAAATAAAACAACCAAAGAGTATTCAAGTCTGGGGGGTGGGATTCTTTTTGGCCAACTAAAATTGTTATGGCAAGGGTGTGCAAATGTCTCTAGGAGCTGCTTTTCCAAAACAATACTAGTAGTCCCTGAATTTCAGCTCCAGTCCTTCTCTGATTTGCTCTTTAACTTTTTATGACTGGCATCATTATAGCCAACAAACTGGCTGTTAACTTTGCTCAATACTGTAGGAGAAATGGCATTAAACACTTCAGCCTGCACTGTAATCTTATGAATCTGATAATCTTAGTCCCTTCACTGCATGGTGAAGTATTCTTGGTCTCCCAGTGCACTATGTAGGTATTCTTGCTACTCTCAAATATTCCTTGTTTTGTACTAGGCATGATATTTCTTAGAAGCTTAAGCTTTTTGGTTTGCTTTGGCTTTGTAATGCTTAATCTCAGACATCTGACCTTGGCTCTTACTTTCTATCGTGTTTGAGATTACAATGATTGTGATCAAGGTCAAAATCCTATTGCTCTTTCAATACTTCCTCCATGCTGGAAAATTTTATTCTCAAGCTCATTAAGACAGTCTTTCCCTAACTTCATTTCTTCTTTGCTATACCTCCAAGAAGGCTTCATCAATCCAAGCCTTTGAGCTTATGAAATCAGACTTCCTAAGAGACATTCCTGATATTTTGCTATCTTCCATTCTGTATTTTCTAAGGATCATGAGCTTGTATTTCAAAGTTGCTCTTCCACAAGTGTCTACTCAATTCTTTCCACAAAGATTCCTCTGGGAAATGTTATTGTAATAGCTATAGATTATATTTCGGTTATCTAGATTCAGATCTACAGGCATCCCTGACTCAGGATTTAGCCAAGGCCTAGGCATGTAAATACATTTATGCAGTCAAAAGCCCTGGCTAACAACTACCTAGATGTTCAAGATACAAAGTTTTCTATACTTACAATATCCATTCATCCATCCATCCATCCAGACATACATATATACATATGCATATACATATACATACTTATATACACATATATACATACATATACATATACATATACAAATAGATAGATACATAGGTAGATAGATAGATAGATAGATAGATAGATAGATAGATAGATAGATAGATAGATAGATAGATAGATAGATATAATGTATAGGAGCGTGTTATGGCAACTAGAATTCTACTGTCACTTGTGCCAAAAGCAGCTGGTAATGTGGCAGGACTAAGAAGTTCAGTGTCCATCCTGTGACAAATGGGATTCTCGAAAAAAACCTTTCCCCCACTGCAGATCCATGGGACACCCCCTCACAACCATTGCCTAAGCACACACAAACTCATCACTGAGCAATTAATAATATCACCAAAAGCTACAGCAACACAAAAGCTCAGTGGTTACAGCATTTGCACAGAAGGACTTCAATTCTATGTCCTTCATCCTGATCTGTGGTTTCACAGAAACACACACTAATGTAAAGTCTGTGCCCATCCCAAGGCCATCCTCTACCAGGGTTCACTTTTGAGTTCCATAGCTGGAGCACAGAGGTAACAAAACAACTCTATTAGTTGATTGTTTCACCTTAAAGTGGTACTTACAGGCTTTTTATTGTAAACTGTCACTGTACAAAAATCTTGAAGAGTTCCTCAGAACAGAATTGTGCATGTGAGGAAAGTTTTGCCATTGTTAAAGCATTTGGAGGAATAGATATGCACACACAAAAAAGGTTCATTTCCAGTTTCCTCAATAAAACCAAATGCCATGATTTAGCACAGATAACGGAATACAAATAGCTTATTTCAGTCTGATTCTGTCCCTTAGTGCCACGCAGTTCATTGTACCTGAGAAAATGGTGCTCACTGATGTGGCTGTGTTGTTACTAGGCAACCAGAGATAAAATGCAGGGCTTAATGATTTTTATTTAATGCATTTTTATGAGAAAGTATACTCTCTTTTTTTCCCTCCCCTGATATTATTTGAGGTGTAAATGCTATTTACCCAAGGAGATATATTTAGCCATCTTCTGTGATCTGAACAAGAAAATTATTCAAACTGGATATTCAAACAGCCAGTCAATAAATATTTCTAAACATATTGACCATTACCACTACCAAACACTTTCACTGTGGCAGTGGCTAAGATCTCAAACCACTTCACCATGGAAAAATATTCATCAGGTCTCACAGCAGAAAATAACAAGAAAACAGGTACGAGCTCAGGGTCATTTTGGACAGTTGCAGACATTTATGTACTCTTCTGTATCAGAAAGCAAGAGCCCAAGCCTATATCACCCTTTTCCCATGCTGTCATGACACCACATGGTGTGGCAAGGTCACACCATGTTTTCTCCTGTGGCTTTGGGTAGACCCTATTCCATAGAAAAAAGAGCAGTCATGACCAAAAGCCCCAATGGGGCTCTGCTCAGAGGTGTCTTTACAGGGAAATGCACATGTTAAGAAGCACCCTGTTATCACAACCCTTGCCCTAGGAGTCTTGGCACGCATCCAAGGGCTCCCCACAACTCCAAGCTGCTTCACAGCTCATTTCCCATCACAAAATTCAATGTCCCTGTTGAAGGTCATGACAGCAGTACCACCTCCTCAATTCAGCTTGACCTTCATTCAACATTGTTGGAAGTGTTACCGCATCTATAATACCACACAACCTCTCAATTTTCTTGGCATGCCATGCTCTTCCTCTCAATCTTTACAAGGGCTGGTAACTTATATGTAACTTCTGACCATTTAGTTCCTTTTGTATCGGCCAATTTCTCAACTCTCCCATCTTTGCTACAGGAGCAGGAAAGTATTCATAGAACTGAAAAAAACCTGAAAGCCTCAGGCTGAGTGTGTGTGTGAGAGCTCAGGTTCAAACAAAGCTACAAGTCTGACTGCATGCTTAACTTCTGCAAGCTCTGCAAGCCAAAGTGAGAAGCAGATAAACTCCCTGCATCATTTCACTTTCACATATAGATAAAGCCAAAATAACGGATGCTGCAAACATTATTTAGCATTTGTCTCTGTAAAGGTCAGCTTCCAAATAAGAGGAACCATGCAATTCAGTTGAAAAAAATTTTTTGACCTTTAATAATGGGTCATCTTCAAATTAAAGTAGAAATTCCATTGGACTTGGCACAGTTAGATTTTTAAAGGCAGTTTTCTGTTCCTCAGAGAACCCATCCTTATTATCTTGATAGAAGATTCTACTCCCTCTCACTTAGATAAACAAAAGAGATGCATGCAACAGTTCAAAAAATTTGTGCAGATTAGTGAACATTTCTTGCATTTCATTAGAAGCTTACAATTAATGTAATACTGATCCCAAAATGAGTAATGAATGACCACTTCTGACCATTTCGCTATTCAAAATAAACAAGGCTGAAAGTTTAACCTGACATTTTAAAAATCAGTAATTCTTCACTGTGTGTCCCAAACATAACAGGTAATAGTACAGTCTGACTTCCTGCTTCTTCCTATGCCTCTATGCACAGCCAATCTCTCTTCTCACAATACAAGAAAATTTTTAAGCAAACAATAGCTATCAGTCTGTGAATTTGAGAAGTGGGGGTTTTGATCTCTTACCTCTTTTTTTTTTTTTCTCTTATCCTTCACATCCACAAAATTTGTCCACCTCTGAATTGTTACAATTATTCAGTGTCTGTCTGTATTTCATGTAAGAGTGTATAGAACACCACACAGACTAAAACTAGGGAAGAGCAGCATTAAGTAAAGAAAAAAGTCTTCCACTGTGTATGCACGTCAGATTTCACAGCTCTTCAGATTAATTTCGCAGGACATAGTAACTCCTATTTTCAACAAGTTCACAGATATCTTGAGATTGGATTTCCAGTAGTTTATGTTTCATTAGTATCTTACTATGCCAAATGCTATTCCAGATTTGTATCAATGATCAGAAACTAAAGTATATCTAAGGAAAGTGGGAAACAATCCTGAAAACCCCAGTTAATCACTTTATCTTTGAAGACAAGCCTGAGCTGTAGCTATTTTGATGAAAAGGAGAAGGGCTGGCCTCAAGTCTCTACTCCTAGAGACTAGAACTGTCTGCTTAAATTCAGTTAAATGTTCAGTCAGTGATAAACAGAAACAGAGCTGGGAACAAACACCAGAATTTTGAAAACCATGCTGCCAAAGCAGTACCTGAATTACTACCCTACACAAACTTTTTTCTTCTCCCTGTAAATGGGATTGAAGATTTCAATCTTCAGCCTTGGACAACATTAACAAAGGAGTCAGGCAAAACTAAAATTTTTAGTTGCCTCAGTTCCCTATTGGTGAGCTAAAATAGCTTATAGTGCTCAGTACTGAAGATGTACTAGACAGCATATAGAAATATTTCCTCCTGATTCCCTGGGTTTTAACTCTTAAACCAAACACAACATTCTGAATTCCACTTTGAAAGAATGATATTCAGAAGTTAAGTCAAGGATGGTTCAAACTGTTTGTCCTAAATTTGTGGTTTTGCATCTTCATCTAATTTTGTCCATAAAAACCAGAATTGTAAAGTAATATTAATAATGCATCTTGCACAAAGATTGACAGTTTTTTAAATGGTATTGAAAATGCAGTAAGACTCAAAGTGGACACAGTACACAGTAGATCTACTAACAACTGATAAATAGAATTACAACAAGAACGATGTCACATCGCTTGCTCACTGACAAGAAAATTCTATGCTATCACACGTGGATAGAAAAGCAGAAAGAGAGAATGAGATGTAATGTAGGTGGAAGGCTTTGATCTACTTAAATTCTTTAAATGCCAGACTGAACAAGGTATAAAGGACAAGTGTCTAGAAAGAAGGAGTCTTTATTTAATTTTTAAATAGAAAAATGCTTGAAACCTTTCTAAAAACAAAAACATGAAAATATTTTGCTGCATTGTCACTGTAAGTCATGTGGCAAATATCATGGTATTTTTTGTGATAGTTCTATAAGGCACAAAGAAATAACTGAAGTTCTCAAATGTATTATCCAGAGACGCTTATATAACAAATGTATTTCCAAATAACATCTTACATACAAACAAACAAACAAAAGCCCAAGCCAACCTCCAAACAAAACAAACAAAAAACCCTGAAGAAATAAAAGCCTCTTCCATAAACCATTTACCAGAAATAATCTAGAAGGGTTTGTCTTGATCCTACTGCCAAACTGTATTTAGCTTTTATTAGGCATACAAAAAAACTTACCAGAGGGTGAAGAAAACGCTAATAGAGCAGTCTACCTTCTACCTATTGCTATGCCCTAGCAACTCTCCAGGCACCAATATTTTTCCAGTGTAGGCTGCTTCATGTTTTCAAATATTATCATTTTCGACAAAGAAGAAGGGCAAAAAGATTGGAAGAAACTTCTAGATTAGGTAGTCCATCCTCTTTCTCAAGACACAGCCAAATGCCTGTACGTCACTGTGGACTGATATTTATGTAATTTATTAAATTTTAGAGACCACAACTGTGATAGCTCTATGGTTTGCCTAATCTATGTTGTTACATACTTGATTCTATTTTCAAGAAGCTTTGCATAAAGTGTTATGTGAATCTTCTAAAGCACAGCCTAAGCCTATTTTCCTTTTTCATCCACATATTACTTTAACAAATTTGAAGGCTCTTGCTTTGTTTCCCTTTCAAAGGCTGATCACAGTGAACACAAAGTCGTGGTCAGCATCAGATGTACAGCAGCAAAGGAATTAATCACCAAAGCAGAGCATAATGTCAGGAGCAGGCAATCCAAGGAGAGGACAGAGCGCTGTCCCTGATTTGAAATCCTGCAATGATCTGAAATTCCCCCAGCCTGCCTCCAGAATACCATGGAAGATAAAGGGGTATGTTGACCATACCCATATAGGGCTTACTATGTTTCAATTCCCTACCTCTACTACTGTTGTCTTTGCAGCTTTGCACATAGGTTGGTTGAAGTTTCTTGCAGTTTTCCTGAAAAGAAAAAAAAGAAAATTAATAAATATTACAGGCTGTAATAGTACAATGTAAGACTTTTCAGAGATAAACTACTAGAGGAATGTCTGTATTTTAAGCATCACAAAAAATTTTGCCAAATAGCTGAAGAAATAATAAAAAAAAAAAGTACAAGGGAGAAAAAAAAGTATTATGGAATTGTATAAGATGCATCGGAAATGAAATCATATTTTGCTACATTAGAAAGTATTTATTACAGCTCTTTTGACTTTCAATCAGCACACTGTTTAATTGAAATTGGTTATGTTACTGATATCTTCATTTATTGGATCCAAAAGCAGCAGCAAGCTGGACTTTGTACAATGCCATTATTTCACTGCACAAAGAACGAAATTAATCTCCACAGGGGACCAGCACCAGGCCTAACAATCACTCAAGTATGCTTTCCTAACTCAGACTAGGACTTGAGATAGCACTTTACCCAGTAGTAAATGTAATCCAATTATCTTAAGTAAAAAAACAAAACAAAACAAAGCAAAACCACCCCACAAAAAAAAAAAAACCAATTTGTGTCAGTTTTGGCACTTATTGTAAGACTTTGGCATTCACCCTAAGCCTTCCCACAAAGCATTTCTGTACCAAGGAAAAAGAAGCTCTAGAGAACAAAAGCAAGACTTGACCTGTATACCTGTGTTGGGAGCTGCACCAAGATCCTCCTGGGCATAGGGGAAACAAGTGACCTGTGTCAGCCACTCAATGCGTTTTTCAGAAACCAAACAAAACTGCATGGCACATTCAATAATTAAGAAATGCTATGAAGGTTTTACTGGTTTTTCACTGGTACCTTCTCAGCATTTTTCTCTGTTAAAAAGCAGAATTCTTTAAAATTTTTCATCCAAATCCATGAAACCAGGTTTCAAAACAAGATAAAACCTCCTTTCCCACATCATTTTTACACAGAAGCATTCTTTTTTCCCCGACCATCCTTATTTCACAGACTCACGGAATCATTAAAGCTGGGAAAAAGCCCAAGGACGAGGGAGTCCAAGGGCTGACCTGCAAGGCGCGCTCCCCTCGCTCCTTGCCCCGGGGCAGGAGAGTGCCGGTGCCGCAGCCGCCCGGAGCCTGGGCGCTGCTGCCACCGCGTGGCTGCGGGGCGGCACGGCAGGGACGCGCCACGGCCCGACGGCAACGGGCTCCTCTGGCCGGACTCCGGCGAGCACACCGACACCACCAAAGCTATACCTAAAGACACGTGTCTCGGGGAAACGCCGTTTTGCTGGCAATAATGAGAAGCTGTGAAGCCTCTAACAAAGGGCCAAGCCTGTGCTGGGGGCATCAGGGACGGCATCGACAGCCGGGCAAGGGAGGGGATTGTCCCGCTCTGCTCTGCGCTGGGGCGGCCTCAGCTCGAGTGCTGGGTACCGCAACATAAAAAAGGTATAAAACTATTAGAGATTGTCCAAAGGAGGGTCACAAGGATGATAAAGGGCCTTAAGAGAAAGCCAAATCAGAAGTGGCTGAGGCCGCTTGGTTTGTTCAGCCCGGGGGAGACTGAGGGGAGACTTCACTGTAGTCACGGCTTTCTTGCGAGGGGAAGGGGAGGGGCAGGCACTGATCCCTGCTCTGTGTGACCAGTGACATGACCCGAGGGAACGGCCTGAAGCTGAGTTAGGAGAGGATTAGAAAAAGGTTGGCTATTAGAAAGAAGTGTTTCACCCACAGGGTGTTTGGGCACTGGAACAGCTCCCCAGGGCTGTGGTCACAGCAGCAGCCTGAGAGAGCTCAAGAAGCGTTTGGACAACGCTCTCAGGGATATGGCGTGACTCTTGGGGTGGTGCTGTGCAGGGCCAGGGGTTCGACTTGATGATCCTTGAGGGTCCCTTCCAACTCAACATATTCTATGATTCTATGAATATCTTCTGCCCATGGGTCTTCTTGGTGGCTGTACAGACCCAAAAGGATGTAATAATAAAAAATGAAACAAAAACAACCCACAACATGAATGTATACCCTTCTCCAAGAGATGAATACACTACTAGTTAGTAGTGATCCAGGAAAAACTACTCTAAGCTAAGAAAAGTAGCAAATGAGAAGAAAAATAGAGTTACAAAATCTGTATTAAAACAGCTGAGAAATGGATACAGATGGGGGAAAGGAACATGACAAAACTAATAATTGAGTATTTCATCACAATGTAGCTACTTTTCTGAGCTAAAGACTTTCTAAAAATTGTAGTGGCTACTCTGCCAGTAAAAGAAACTGATATAAAATTATTTTTACGTAGGGAAAGAACTTCAAGAAAACATTTCAATGTTAATTTGACATTAAGAAGAGCTAATGGCCTCTAATCTGACATAATATATAAATGCTTCTGCCATTTAAACTGTCCTTGGGTTAGTAAAGTTGTTTCAGAAGCAGCAGTCTTTTACAGGATCAAAGGCTTCATTTCTAAAGAACACACCATCCAGAATTTTTATGGGATCAAAGGCCTTATTTCTAAAGAGCACATCATCCAGGAGGAAAAAAACCAGAAGCACTACACATATTTTCCAGCACAGAATAATGTTAAGGGGTTAGCAGTAGGAAACTTTAAAAAATAACTAGTAAAAGTTGCCTTTTTATTTTAAGAAAATTTTCTGGACATCTAGACTCAGCAACATCTGCAAAGTTCTATTGTTTCACTGGATTTCTAAGCTGACCCAAAGGCGTGACATCTTTTCTCCCAGAGGCAAAGTGTAGCAAACTAATTCATAGCAGATTAAAACAACAAACTATATCCACTACATACCTAATGATATGAAGGTGCAGAGACATCTCAGGACATCTCATGACCTGAATTTATATATTGTAGAACCAGTTGAAGCATGAAGAGATTACCAGACATGACTGTGACAGAGGAGGCTCCAACTCAGGTTATCCCTTCAGCATTTCTGCTTCTTTGTTAATAGTCTATTTTCATCACCAACAAGTCACATATTTGCTTGTAAAGTCAAAGTACATTGGGCTAGAAGAAGTAGCAGAATGGTACCAGATGAAAAGGGAGGGGAGCCAAAGGAGGCAGACAAACCACTCTCCATGATATTTGAAAAGTCATGGTAGTCAGATGAAGTACCAGGTGATAGAAAAAGGGAAAGTTGGTTCCCATCTTGAAAAATTATATAAAGGAGGACACCAGGAACTACTGACCTGTCAGCCTCACCTCTGTGCCTGAGAAGATCAAGGCACATACTCCTAGAAGCTGTGCTAAGTCACAGGGAGGACAGGGAGGTGATTCAGGACAGCCAGCAAAACTTCACACTGGTTAGGTAAGTCCTGCCTAACCAATATAATGGCCTTCTATGATGAAGTGACTGCATCAATGGATGGGAAATGGCCATGGATGTAATTTTCCACACTTCTGTAAAGCCTTTGACATGGCTTTACAGCCCCACCACATCATCTGGAGAAGCATGGATTTGATTGCATAGACCGTTTGGTAGATGAGGAATTGGTTCAACACTCATATCCAGAGGTTAATGGTCAATGGCTCAGTGTCCCAGTGGACATCAGTGACAAGTGGTGTCCCTCAGGGGTTTGTACTGGGATCAGTGTTATTTGGTATCTTCAATAATGACACAGATGAAGAAATCGAGTGCACCCACCGCAAATTAGCAGATGACCACAAGCTGGGTGGTGCTGTTGACACTCCTGAAGGATGGAATGCCATCCAAAGGGACCTGGACAAGCTTGAGAAGTGGGTTCATTGGAATCTGATGTGGTTTAACAAGGCCAAGTGCTGGTGCTGCACCTTGGGACACCCCTGTTGTCAGCACAGGCTGGGCATGAACAGACCCACAGCAGCCCTGCCCAGAGGGACCTGGGGGTGCTGTGGGTGAGAGGCTGGACATGCCCCGGCCATGGCACTCACAGCCCAGAGAGCCAAACGTGTCCTGGGCTGCATCCAGAGCCCCGTGGGCAGCAGGGGAGGGAGGGGATTCTGCCCCTCTGCTCTGCTCTGCTGAGACCCACCTGCAGCACTGCATCCAGAGCTGGGGTCCCAGCACAGGAAGGACATGGACCAGCTGGAGCCAGTCCAGAGGCTATCAAGATGATCAGAGGTCTGGATAACCTCTCCTACAAGGAAAGGCTGAAGGAATTTGAATTGTTAAGTGTGGAAAAGAGGAGGCTTCAGGGTGACCAAATTACAGCTTTTCAGTACACATAGTTACAAAACAAGGGAGAATGGCTTCAGATTGAAAGATGGGAGGTTTAGATTTGATATCAGGGACAAATTCTTTACTGAGGGTGGTGAGGAACTGAAACAGTTTGCCCAGAGAAGTTGTGGATGCCCCATCCCCAGAAATGTTCAAGGCCAGGCTTGATGAAGCTCTAAGCAACCTGACCCAGTGAAGGGCGTTCCTGCCCACAGCCGGAGGCTGGAACTGGATGATATGTAAGATCCCTTCCAAACCTGGCCATTTCTGGATTCTCTGACTAGCCACAGAAGCAGTGGCACTCCCTGATGTTGTTCCTAATGAGCAAAGCCCCAAGGGAAGTTAAGACCTTTGTTAGGGAAGAGCTAACCATTGCTAAGTGGTGCAGAATAGTCCACTAAGCAAGAAGATACCTGAAATGAAAGCCACCACAACATGCTATATGGAACAAATATCTGGGGCTCAGGAAGTATAACTTTATAAAACAAACAAACAAACAAACCAAACAGTTTTAAAAATAGATTTCTAAAGAAGTTGGTGCAATTCTGAATTTCAAGAAAACAGAATAGTTTGATGTATGAGCATAGGAAAAAATTAATGCCAGCCTGTGGTCCAAGTGTATTAAAGTACATCCTCTAAATTTATCAAAGCTCTTAGCTTGAAGGTGATTAACAATTTGGCAGACACACCATTGCTACTGGCTTCACAGAGTCAGAGGAAACACACTATGGATAGTACCACACTGCTGTGAAAGTGTTAGCAGATGGCAAGTTTTAAGATGATCCTTTTCTCTGTTCTATGTTATCACATAATCATGTCTCATCCAGAAACAGAATACCTTACTGCTTATCATAAGCAAATTCCTCTGAGCTAGCAATATTCTATATGGACTAGGACACCAGATGATGATTAATTTCCATCTTCACTTAGTTACAGTTGAAGGGAGGAATGAAGATTTTTAGGTCTTCACTACAGATGGAAGTAGTATCTGTTATCAGCTGTATTGTGTGCAAGTGGGAAACATAATGAAGACTCCTGAAAGGAACAGGAAGAAGGAAAGTCATAGAGAGCAACAGGACATAAAGGAAGAGGGTAAAAGGAGAACACAACCAGTCTGTTTCTGTGAAGAATAAAAGAACTTTTGAGAAGTATCTACTATGCATCAGTAGAAACATGCAGGATAAAAGCACAGAGAGTAGTGGCACAGGATCAAACAAAGACAAGGCAAAGGGGGAAGAGTGTTTCCTGTATTCATTATACCAGAGCCTAAGGAGAGTAGTTTAGCAGCCATCAAATTCATCTGCACACACACAGAAGAGCCCAGCTTTCAATCAGAAACCATATTGTCTTGCCAGTGGGCAAGTCAGGATGTCAAGAGTTGGTAAAACAAAAACTTATTTATTAGTTTTCAAGTATTTAAATTTAGTATTAATTATGTGGATATATAAATACACACACACATACACATATATATACATAAAGAAAAGCATTACTTATCAATACTTCATGGGGTAAAATGTATTATTTTATATACATATTTTTTTCAGCTGTTTTTCCAGTTCTTTGTTTGTTCTAATACAGACTCTCAATCAGCATGTGCTGAGTAAGAAACTGTAAGTGATAACTACAACACTTACCTTTTCATCTGATAGCCATAAGACAAACAAATAAAAACCAGGCATTAAACATAAGCAAACCTCTCTCCTGCTTTAGATCAGGACAAACCAGAACACAAACTGAGCCACTCATATGAAAGATTTTCTCAGCAATGCAACATCAAACTTTTCATTGCAAAGATGTTTATATTCATATGATGCCTTTTCCTACACCACTGAGAAGAAATCAACTTTAAACACAGTTTTCTTTAGACAGAATCAGTTTTCCCATCACTAACTAGCCAGAAGACTGACACACATGTCAGTACATGAACCTGTACTTCTTGGGTTAGCCTTTAATTGCTCAATAAAAAGGAACCAAACTAACATGAAAACTGAAAGAGAACGTCACTACATTTCTCAACAGTCATCATAACAGCTTCGGTCTGCTGTGACTCATTTTTAACTATGAATGCCTTATTTCATAGCTATGTTTGAAGTCTCAAAAGTCATCAGAAAGAGCAATTATATTTTGGTGTTTTATAGCAGTGTAATTTGACAGTAGGGAAAGGCAATATGAAAGAATGTGGAATCAGTAAAACACTATTTTGCTGTAACACATCAGACAGGATTCTCCTTCTCATTCATTACCTAAATGGTAAAATAATCTTTTCTCACCAGTAAACAAGTCATACCTGAAAATTATGTTTCCGGCACGATCAGCCTTCCATGCCTTCACAAGAGCAAAATCTCCTGTAATCGATTTCTCCAGAATAAAGTGACGGCCATCAAACTCCCTCACCTACAGAGAAAAGTACAAAATTGAGATGTAGGTTTCTTCCAACAGATTTCACACATAATATTTGTTTTACGGGTTAACTTTGCAGACTATCATATTTCAACTTCTTTTTGTACTCTGTTAAGTTTTAACTGAAAAACTGTATCATAACACAGGGGCATGGAAAGGCTATAAACCCCAGTTTTATCACAGTATCTAGAGAAATCATGAGAATACATATTCCTCCTGCTCCATCTACTGGAATTAGACATGTTTTGTCCTGCACATCTACCAGCTAACCAAAAACTGAAGTGCTAAAGCAGAATTACTGAAAAAGTTCATAACCACTGCTCACCATCAGAAATCCCAAATCCAAAATGAATTTGAGATAGACTACTCAGATCATGTCATCTAACTGGCTGAGTTTCACTTGGTTTTCCCTGCATTTATGATCAATAATTGCAATGAATGATACTGTGCCTAAAGCCTAAGTATAGAACAGGGTCAGAGCTGGTCTTTTAATCCTATAGAGAGAGATGAAAGAATACCACTCTTAACAGTGTAGAAGGTATGAGTATACACAAAACATTACTTGGAGCTTGTTAAAATTGCTGAAAGGGGAAAGAAGTATGAGAAAAGTGTATCAGACATCAGTTTGCCTGTACCATAAAATGAGATCTGAGCCTTTATAAAATGTCACTTCCATGCAAAATGGATGTGGAGAATCAAACTGACCAAATCATGCTAGTCATGTTATTCGCACCCCATAGTTATTAGACTGAGGAGAGAAAGGGAGATTTTCCCACAAATGTCAAAAGAAAAACAAATGAAAAAATTGTTATTAAAATTATAAGCCATTTAATGAACAAAACATTCCTCCAAATGGTAAAACATCACAATGATATGTGCAGTAAAAAAATTGAGGGAATATAAAAGACAGTATCTATTTTATACATGAAAGCCTTGGGTTAGGGTGGAATTACCTTTACCCCAGAAATGTTCTTGAGGTGAAATTTAATGTTGTATGCAGGCTAATTGGACCACACAATATTAGCCCCACCCATTTCTTCAAGAAAAATGGTGGCACTGAGATGTCTCTTCCCTTCTCCAAATTCTACATCCAATTTCAAAATGAAACCCTTGTTTCTCCCTTGAAAGCCACAGTCTATTTCATCATGGTTTTAAAAACTGAGACTAAATTGCATTTCAAATGTTGGGAAATGCATTTCCTGAAATTTGTGTCAACTGAGCTCTTCCCAGTTTAACATGAGAATCCCCCATTTCATCTAAGACTGAAGCTCCATGTACAGCTGCAGGGCTGCTTACTGCATGGGGCAGTATTTCAAGAGCACCTGCCCCACTAACAGGAGATTGTTCTCAAACAGCTCTATGCACTATAGTTGCATGGAACAAAATTTCGTTTGAATACACAGCAAACCTGGTCACAGAACAGCCAAGTGAAGAGTAACTTAGCAAGGTAGGCTTTCACTTGGACCAGGTCTTGATGCCAAATCACTCTAGAACTTCTAAAAACTTGTAACACATTACAGAGGACAGCAGTAAGCAAGTGGAAGCAAAGCTAACATGTCTGGTACCATAGACATCCAGTTAACTCAATACAATAAGGTTAAACTTAACTCCTTCTTAAACTCCTGCTTATCTTATAAATATGTTAGAAATTAGTTTTTCAATGCTGAAGGCTTCCTAATGGCAATCAGACCTCTTACCTCTCTTGGCTGGCTGGCAATGGCAATAGTGCCATCTGTGTTGTACTTGATGGGTGCACCCCCTTCCTGCACCAGTGTCCCATAGCCAGTACTGGTGTAAAATGCTGGGATTCCTGCTCCTCCTGCTCTAATACGTTCAGCAAGTGTACCCTAAGCGAAAATACATTTAAGAAATCATCATTTGGGAACAAAAAATCAAACTTTGATGAATGACTTGCATTAACTTTACTTTATATCCTGTCATTTGTAGCTTTTCCTTCTGGACACAGTAGACACATGTGAACATGTATTTCTTCCTCACATTTCACCTTCCTGTGTGAGACTAGTACTGGATATGGCAAGAAACGCTTGACATACAATCATTAACTGCTCAAGATAACACCGTCATACAACTACATGCCAAATACCAGGGGCCAGCACTTGGCTGTATCTCCTCTCTTTCACTTTGTTTTCCATCCCATTATTCTCAAGAATAGTACAGAGTTCTTTTCCTCTTTCCCACCTGGCAACATACCCTAGAAGGGTTTTCTTCTCTAACAGTCTTAAACATTGGTGTTCATTCTTCAACATTCTAAGAAAAACTTCAGAACCCACTCCTAGCTGAAACAGCCAAGCATGGCAGATTGAGAAAGGAAGAGGGAGTTCAGTGATCTGGGCTGCCTGTGCCAAGAATACCAAAAAGCTAATAGAGTAGTTTTATAGTCTCTTTGACCACCCTGTCTGCACTCTTCTCTATGTCCAGCTATAGTACAGAATACTAACAGAAAAAATTCCTCATTCACCTAATTCTGGACTTACAGCCAAAGATGTGTGCTTGCTTTTCATTAGATTAGTGTCATTTCCTAGATTTATTTTTTTTTAATATTCCCTTGGATTTAAAGCAAGACAAGAACGTCATGGTCAATTATCCAGTTTAGCAGCCTCTACAATACAGATTTTATTTTCCTCAGTTATCCTGCAAGAAGCACAATGGCTTTTGGGTAGTTTTCAAAATGGTAGCAAGAGGCAGATGCAAACCATGCCACAATACAGAATCCTGTGTTCTAAGAAGCCTTAGCATTTCAGGATCTCACTGTGACCTCTTCCTTATTGTGCAACAGTAACACAAAAGTCTCCCATTTTGCCTAAGGTTATACCAAACTATTTTAGGAAAGACTCTTTTTCTTGATACAAATATTTCAAATCCCCACATCTCCTAGCAAGTCATTAATTCACCTTAATGTTTCCTATTATATATTGTAGACCCATTATTTCCATGCTGCATCTGCATAGCTTATCTGTAGTCCACAGAGCCAGCTACATGTCTAAGGAGCTCACAGTGAAAGTACTGAACATTACATAGAGAGGAAAAAATGCACTGTGAGATTTGTGACATTTGAAACATCAGACATGACAAGTGTCTGGCTATTTTCAGGTCTGCTGACTGGGTATAAAATGAACTTTTCCACTCATGTTCAATTCTAAGAAACATTCTCTCACAGCATCCTCATAGGCAAGCTCAGGAAGGGTGGACTGTATGGGAGGGCAGTGAGCTGGACTGAGAACTGGCTGGACAGCTGATCCCAGAGCATTACAATGAGTGGCACAGGATCTAGCTGGAGGCCTGTCACTAGTGGTGCCCCCCAGGGCCAGAATTGTTTAATTTATTCATCAATGGCTTGGGGGGGGGGGGGGCGGTCAGAGAGCTGTGCAGCCCTTCAGAGGGACCTTGACAGGTTGGAGAGATGGGCAGGGAAGAACAATGGGAAATTCAGCAAGGGAAAATCCAGGGTCCTGGACCTGAGGAGGAATGATCCCAAGCACCTTTACAGGCCAGGGCCTGACCTGCTGGGAAGCAGCTCGCTGGAGAAAAACCTGGGGGTCCTGGTGGGCAACAAGCTGACCATGAGGCAGCAGTGTGTCCTGCGGTGCACCAGGAAGAGCATCTTCAACAGGTCATGGGAGCTGACCTGCCCCTCTACTGAGCCCTGGTGAGGCCATGTCAGGAGTGCTGTGTCCAGCTCTGGACTCCTCAGGACAAGAGAGACATGGAACTCCTGGAGTGGGTCCTGGAGTGAAGGGTAACAAAGATACTTAAGGGATTGTAGCATCTCTCTTATGAGGAAAGGCTGAGGAAGTGGACCTGTTCAGCCTTGAGAAGAGGTGACTGGGAGGGGACCTCAACAATGCCTACAAGCATCTGAAGAAGAAGTGCCAAGAGGAAGCAGCCAGGCTCTGTCCAGGGGTCCTGAGCAACAGGACAAGAGTCAATGGGCAGAAACAGATGCATGGGAAGTTCCACCTAAACAGGAGGAAGAACTTTTTTACTGTGACACTGACCATACACTGGAACAGGTTGCTCAGAGAGGTCGTGGAGTCTCCCTCACTGAAGATAACCAAGCACCATCTGGATGCAATTCTGTGCTTTGTGCTCTGGGATGACCCTGCTTGAGCAAAGAGGTTGGACCAAATTACCTACTGTGGGTCCTTCCAACCTGACCCATTCTGTGATTCTAAGATTCACAAGAGAGGCAGATCCAGACACTATTCTTAATAAAAACTTAACACAGCTGTTTTTCCCAGAAACTTCTATAAATAGCTGTTTAAAGCCCAAATTTTATGTGTCACCTCTGAAAATGCCACACACTACTATGCTGTAGGCTTTAAAGTTAGAGCACCAACTTCATAGAAGTTGATCTCAATAGAACATAACTGACATCCATGATTTTAGGATCTGATTGCATTCATACTATTTGGGTAACTTGGCAGTGCAAAATAATTAAAAATACGGTGCTACAAAGTCAATTTTTAAATTTACTCCTAACAGTATGCACAGATTAATTTTTTTAAGAGTTAATGAACAAGCCAAAAAGGGTTTTGGCTCAAAATGAAGGAAATCTCTGGATTTGATTCCTGTCCACTAGATGGCAGGCATTGCACAGGCAACAGTCCCAAAACCTGCCACCAAGATGGGGACAGAGTAGCCCCTTGACCTCCCTCCTTTTATATGGTGCTACAGTACTGAGCACATTTTATGACTTTTTCTACAACCTTAAAAAAAAATCTACATATGTGTGTGTATATATATAGATAGATAGACAGATAGATAGATAGATAAATGTCAGATGAATACAATCTATTATTAATTAATTAATGCCATTGAAGGAATGGCATTAATACACATATAACAGACAGTCAGTTCTTCACAGATGCATGACCCTAAGATGGTGTATTGGTTTTGCAAGGTTTTGGTAGCTAGAGGGCTGATTTCTGTGAGAATATGCCAGAACCTTTCCCCAGTGTTCACAGAACTAGTGCCAGCTGGTTCCAAGGCTGAGCCCATCAGCAACAGTGGTAGTGCCTCTGGGACAGAGTGTTGAAGAAGAACCTCTTGCACAGATATATATATATCCATCCAGAGCAGAGAGGAGTGAGAATATGTGAGAGGAACAACTCTGCAGACACCAAGGTGAGGTGAAGGAGGAGGGTTAGGAGGTACTCTAGGTGCCAGAGCAGAGATTCCTCTGCGGGCCGTGGTAAGACCGCAGTAAGGCAGCTGTGACCCTGCAGCCCATGGTGGGCCACATGGGACCATAAATCCATCTGCAGCCATTGGAAGACCCCATGCCCAAGCAGGTAAATGCCTGAAAGAAGGCTATGACCCCATGGGAAACCTGTGCTGGGGCAGGCTCCTGGCAGGACCTGTAGCCCCATGGAAAGAAGAGCCCACACTGGAGGAGGTTTGATGGCAGGACTTGTGACCCTGCAAGGGATCCACGATGGAGCAGCCTGTTCCTGAAGGACTGCATCCTGTGTAAGGGACCCACAGTGGATGGCAGAAGAGCATGAGGGGTCCTCTGGAACAGGAAGAAGCTGCATAACATGTCATGAACTGACCACAACGCCCCATTCCCTCCTCCCCTTGTGCTACTAGCAGGGAGTGGGTAAATTGTGAATTAAGTTACAGCCGGGAAGAAAGGAGGGTTGGGGTGAAGTGTGAGTAGGGGAAGGGGGTATTGAGATTTGGTTTTATTTCTCTCAGCCTACTCTGATTTGATTGGTATAAACTAAATTAAGTTCCCCAAGCTAAGTCTATGGTGCCCATGATCTTAACTGGTGAGTGATCTCTCCCTTTACTTATCTCAACCCATGAGTCTTTCCTTATATTTTCTCTCCCCTGTCCAGCTGAGAGGAGTTTAGAGTGAGGCTTTAGTAAGCACCTGGAGTCCAGTCATGATCAGGCCACCACAGATGGCAAGTGCCTTCCCCACACAAGCAAAACATTTGGATTGCAAAACAATTTCATAAGAACATGTCAGCATTATTCTACAAAATATTTTAGATGAAAAGAGATCACCCCTCTCTTACCTGTGGTGTAAGCTCAACTTCAAGCTCACCAGATAAATACTGGCGTTCAAATTCAGCGTTCTCTCCAACATATGATGACACCATGCGTTTTATCTGCTTTGTCTGAAGCAGAAGACCGAGCCCAAAATTGTCAACACTGTGTAGAAAATGCCAGACAATATATTTTGATATAAATTTTGTATTATACATCAATGTATTTTCATGCAAATGAAGCACTTAATAAGCTGTAATGACTTAACAAGAAAAAATAGAGTTATCTCCTCCACACATAAGGATTTGAAGACAAAAAACAGATTCCAGCTTTTAGAGGGTAAAGCATCAAAGCTATCATTAAAATTTAAGACCTCAGTGTTCAGACCTCATCTCTTCCAAGGCACAAAATACATCCAAAACTTCTGTTTAAAGTCATTTCACATGTTAACAATATACAGCTTGACAAGTGGTATTATTTGACATATCATATTCTTTAAAAAGCCTTACCAAATTAATAAAAAGTCAGACATGGCTTTGAGTGAATAAAGTCATATTTTTGTTTACACTCCTACTCCCTAGGAAAAAGTGATTGCTTAGCAGCCCAAGGAGAAAGACATTGACATTTATAATGCTAGTTCCTATATGAGGTAAGAAAATGTTTGTATTTAAATTTTCTTATTATAGTAAATAATTTAATCTCTTACTAAATAATCACCTACTCCAACAAAGGATTTAAACACTAGAAACAAGATTTTTTTGTCTGTGTCAGCTGAAACTGAATGCCAGAGATGATGTATAAAACATTTTTCTTGTGCCAGTGCTTCTAAAATTCTGATATCCTCCATGATGTTTATCATGCCATATTGTGTACTATTGGATTAGGAACATTTTTCAGGAGTTCCTGCAACCAAGGTTGCTCTGTAAAAAATGCTACTTCAATTCAAGGAAATATGAGGTTAATGTATAAACATGGAAATAAACATAGATAATATTATAAAGACATGTTTATTTCACTTTTCCAGCACATTATGCAAGATTCCAGCAGACTGGTACATGTGTGTGAAGTTCCTCCACATTTATGTTGGTCTCTGTATCATATAAGCAGAGAACTCAGACCTTCCAGTCCCTCTGCACAAAAGATACCATGATCCAGAATTACCTCACAAAAAATGATGTATATCTGCCATGAGTTCTCAATTCAACATGACTTAATTATCCACACAATGGCTTGACATTTCAGGATAAGAAATAGAGAAAAATATTAAAATAATCATTTAAGATATCAATTACTCAGCACTTTGTACTTAACACACACGTGCTTACAATATATGAATCCTGTTGAAAACACCCTTCATGAAGAAGAGCTATAAAAAAAGGCCAGATTAAAAAACTTTACTATTATGCAGTATTAATTTTCAAATATAAAAGTGGTAATGCTTGCCATAGCACAGGCTGCAGTGCTGCAGGGGAAGGGAGAGGGGCTGAGGGAGTAGGACCAGCACCAGCTCTTCATCTCCAACCACAATACTCCGAGAGCTGCGTGGACAGACATGCAGTCCCAATGCCTTCGCAACTGCATGCATAATGAGCACTATTTTAAGGTTAGGACTATTTTAAGGGGATGGCCCACTTCAGTGCATACTCAAGCATTTTGGAAACTGGATGAGAGGAAGTGAAACAAGCTTCTCTGATCTGGTTCTCTGAATTTATTCTATGTTCTCTAGATACAAAATAATTTGATTAATTATAAAAGCTCACTCCAACTCTGACCGATTAAAAAAAAGTTAGAAGTCTAACTGTGATACAACCTCCAAAGTGCTCTGGTGCCAAAGCCTCGGGACTAAAATGTGCGTTGCCTAGAAACAACCCATGTTTCTAACTCCACACAAGAAAAAAACCCTGCAGTTTGAAACTAGAAGAGCTGAGAATAAAAAAGAAAGAGGAGTCTTGTGGGCAAAAGAGATTACAAAAAAGAATAAAAATAAAAAAGCCATAATTTCCTATATAGATTAATTCAAAGCAGGACAATTCCTCTCGCGTGAAAACCATCAAACTCTGACCTCTCATTATAAAAGGTAGTAAACAAATGTAAAAGACCAGCCAACATGTGATGGCAATTAAATTGGTTGGTGTACCTACAGTACTGTGTGGCAAGAGTAGAGAATTTAAACAAAACTGTGCAGTGCTTTCCGGTGCAAGAACAAGGGGAAGCTTCCTGAACTGCCTGCAAGCCAGAGTTCGCTATTTCTGTGTATCATTCAGGTGGTTAACACTGCTTTTATCTTTACAAAACTTGGAAGTTACCAAATAGAAACAAACACTTCTGCATGAGACAATGAAATACTGTGTGCATTTATGTAGGAAAGGGTCAGGAGCAGATTTGTAACAGTTAAAGAAATTTCTGCTTCATTTCATTAAGATCCACAATCCTTACTCCTACAGTCTCAGAAGCAGCTACTGAAGCATATTGTCCTCAGCAGGATTTTGCATATCATCCTGCAGGATTCCATGTGGAAACACAGAACTCCCTGATCTACTACTGTGAGGTACCTTCTATCAAATAAAATTCAGTAGTTATGAAGAAATTAAGCAGAAAGGTTAATTGCACTAAGGTTATTCTGTCATACTCATGCCACGTTGTTCTTCACTTCTTAAGTCACTCTTTCTTTCTCCTCTCCTCAAATGTAGCAAATTTGTTCAAAAACAAAATTTCTGTGAGGATCTATTACTGAGCACACAGGTCATGTACATTATTTCCCTACCACAATGAGAACAGGAATTTCATATTTCAAAAGTCATGCACCAGGAGGCTCTGCCTGCCTGGTAACACAAAATTACTTCAACTCCCACATGCATTTAATCTTCATAGCAGCACCACAAAATCTTGTTGCCATTACTCATAAAGGATTTTTTTAGATGTACAGTTATTTAAAGTAAATACACTGACATCCATCTCTTTTGAGGATGCAATCTGTATTCAGCTTTCCAGTTAAAATAATCCTTTTGCTTTCACATGCATCAGTTTTCATCTCCCTCCAAAAACCCTTTTAGAGCATTTCAGCCTATTTTATGTTTTCTATGTTTTTCTCTTACATGTCAGTGTCCCAAGAAACACACATTTCACACAGAAAACACTATCCTCACTCCTATTTCCCCTATCCTTTGATTTTCATGTGACATCTTATCCCAGATTACAAATTTCAAAAGCCCTTTGGTTTATGGAAATTTCTTTCAATATAACAGTTCAATGGCAATTTTAAGTTATTAGTTCTCCCTTTCTATATTTTGTTGCTTTCTTGATTGTGTTGTTTTAAGCACAAGAGCTTTTTGAACTTTTCAGCTTTAATTATGTTTCCCGTCAAAATGTTACCCATAAAATATTTGCCTTGCAGGCAACACTCTGTTTATTAAACAGCAATCATAAAAACAAAAAAAAGAACATTTACTGAGTGCATGAAAAGAATACACTCAAAATGCCTATTTTGAAAGCTGGATTCAGTCCTTTAAAAATTTAAACAAAGGTAAATGCAATAAATATGTGCTGCCCTCGATAGGAAGGAAGGAGGCGTGGTACAACTTGACATAATTGTCATGTGCGCTGTCAGAAAAGGGAAAGTACACGTTAGTGCTAGACGCTGAATGCATTTTTACCCTCAAAAATGTTTGGATTTCTACAAGTTTCCCCATTCTGTATTAAGACAAAAAGTGAATCAAAAGAATACATGAAACACATAAAGGAAAGGAGATAAAACTAGGCATTCATCAAGGAGGTCAGTGACCCAAGTTCCCCAAGCTATTGCTGCAGACAAGAAAAATTAAGGAGCTCTGATTGTCTAAAAACACATTCATTCCTGTTTTTTCCCTCTCAGATCTGCAAAAACTTCCTGCTAAAAACTATGTCTGCCTTTTATAACTAAAAAAATTAGCCAAATATGTCTCCTAGACAGATCTAACCCACACATCTCCAGTATACTGGAGTCAAAGGCAACATGTTGGTATTTCACTGCAGATTGTGTTAAACAATAATCTGCTGCTCTCAGCCCTTCTTCTTTGGTGGCTCAAGCATAACGCATTCTACAGCATCACAGGGAAGAAGAGATTACCTAAGTTTCCAGCATGAAAGCCTCACACATCAATAAGCCAAACACAGCCAGATGAAGCAGAAAACAGAAATTTGCATTCTTAGGCAAAAAAAAAGGCTACTTGGAATGTCACACACTCTGGCACAAAACATACAATGCCTTATTGATGGAGGGGGTTGAGTAAAAGGAGACATCACAAGACAATTACAACTCTCCCCTCTTGCTCTCTCCCTCTCTGTCTCTCTCTCTCCCCCTTTTTAAAGAAATACTTGTTTCTTAAAAATGTGGGTGTGGTCAAAACAGACTGGCTGCCTTTACTGGATGGAAAGCAGCATCAATTAGAATGAGGGCCTCCTTCTAGATTTCTTAAAGATTCTCCAGAAGCCGATATTCCTGGGAGATTACACATGACCAAAGATCATTAGTTATGAAATATTAACATGAATACCTTGAGTTTTGGAGAACTAAAACATGTTGGCGAAGAAGCTAACATGATACACCACCTCATCTTTCTCCTCTCATAATTTGGGGACTGGAAAGATAGCAGGATAAAAAAAACATCACCCCTGAAGACTACAGATTGCAAAGGAAAATCATGCAATAAGAATTCTAGGGCAAGGCTCCATCTCAGGCAGAAACTAAAGTTTCTGCAACTAGCTGTTGCAGCAGAAAAATGCACAAAAATGGTCAGTTCTATTTCTGGAAAACAGTTTATGTAAAGACACCAGTCAGCTTCTAGAGATAGACCAGGGAGTCTCTTTAGGCATTCATCAGCTCCAAGAGTTATAATGAAGCATGAAACTTGATAACAGATGGACCTGTTCTAGAAATTTTCTTGGCAATAGACTAGAAGTGGGGAAAGGAAACAACTTCCTCTGACATTCTCCATGTAGAAGATGAGAGGCTGATTTTATTTGCAACATCAGCTTTTCAGTCTTCAAAAGGGTTTGCTTCAAGTTACATGAAATTATGCCTTCTGATAGATCCACAATTCCTAAGGAAGATCAGATATGCTTCCCAACTAAGAGGAATCATTACTTGTGTGGCATTTCTTAGTAGCAGAGACTTAAGCTTTCAGGCTTACAGGGGTGACTATGGCAGGAAACTTTACCAGCATGAAGGTTATGTGGATAGAGGTACCACCTGAGTTCTTAGGGACACACATTCTAAGGTCCACAAAAATAAACTATAATCCTGGCAGCACCAGAGAGATCCCTAACAGCCTTTGTACAGAAAATGAGTAAATGCCTACTAGATGGTGTTTGCTGGAAGACACTGCAGAAAAGTGCAAGCACACCCAGGGCAAAATCAATCTAGACAATCAGTCATATAACAGTTCTTTATAACTCATCTTCTCCAGTCTTACAGCTGGCTCATAACAATGAGACTATGTCCCCCAATATTTTCCCCGTGTGTTACACTGTAAGGTTACTAAACAGCCAGCTCAGATGATACTGTCTTTCTCCTTCTCTGTCCCTCACTTCCAGAAGGGTATCAAGAATAAGAAGATGAGGAATAGGAGTTAACTAAAAGAGAGAGAAAAACACATTCAGCTCACAGAAAGGTAAGATATTCAGAGGTTTAATGCTTATTTGCCTTGTTGTTTTTTCTCTTTAGCGAAATGTCTTGTCACTGTCTTCAGGCACCTTCTTTTCCTAGAACATTTGGAAAGCAAAAAAGAGAGGATGAAGCTCTCTGAAGGAGGGAGGGAGGGAGGGAGGGAGGGAGGGAGGGAGGGAGGGAGGGAGGGAGGGAGGGAGGGAGGGAGGGAGGGAGGGAGGGAGGGAGGGAGGGAGGGAGGGAGGGAGGGAGGGAGGGAGGGAGGGAGGGAGGGAGGGAGGGAGGGAGGGAGGGAGGGAGGGAGGGAGGGAGAACTTTCATTGTTGTTATTCTATAACCAATTCTTCAGCCATCCTGAGTTCTGTATCTATTTTTTTCTCATTTGTCATCACAACAAGAAATTTATCTCCACAGCTGATTTCTCCATAGTTCCAGGTAGTACAAAGTTAGTACACATTTGCCCTGCCAAAATCCTAAATAACCTCCACACTAAAATTAGCTAGATGACCTAGGCAGATTTTCAGGGATTTGCAGTTCACACAGTGCCAGCAATCTAACAGCTGTAACAAAGCATCTGATTAAATCCTTTCGAAAGAATGCAGAATTCTTTTTTTACAAAAATCAAATTGAAATACTCAAATTCACTGAAATATATAGTCTCCTGATTTTGGCAACTTGCCATGCGCAAGATTTTACATAACTCCACTCTTCTCTCTATACCAAGAGAGGTAATAGTCACTGGTGACCTTGTTTCTCATTTCTGAAAGTATTTAATTTGGGATATTTGAAGAATTTCTTATGAATATACAAAAATGACACACAGAATGTAAAATACTCTGAGAGTCCACTTGATCCCATCTCTGTGTACATACAAGCCTCTTTGCCAGTTTCCTCAGACATTTTCAGTTACATTTTAACTTTCTGAATCCAACAATTATCAAATTTGTTCCACTAAGACAATATTATAATATACTTCCATGAAACTATATATAGTAGAATATATACAGAAGTATAATATACTTCCATAATACTATATGGAAGAACTTCATAACCTTCTGTGAATTTAAAATGCAATTTCCACATGATGGTATTTTTTCATATACACATTTACATTTGAATAGGTTTTTAATAAGAGTGAGTAATATAAAGACAGACAGACAGAAAGACAGATAGACAGACAGATATTTTAGTAACAATAACCATAGAATTAAGCCACGTGAGTTACATGCAAGAAAAAACAGGGAATCCATGGCAAAGATGGCAGATATATTCTGGTTTTAACAGAAATATACTATTCAGAGCAATGACTGAAAAATGAGATAACCTTAAACTTTAACTTACAGAATATTTATCAAACCTGTCTTAAATCCAAATTATTTAATTGCTAAGAATAAAAACACCTATTGTGCCTTAGAATATGGGGTGCAATAAGTTTACTACTGATTCTGATCCCATAGAGTACTGCCTTTCAGGGATTTGGGAACCACAAATAGCCCAACCCACTAGGAAAACAAGAGTATTATGCTTAACAGAGCTAAGTAATGGCATTCAGGCATCATGCTCGAAAGTGCAAATGCTTATTTCAAAGCCATCTTTTCCTTCCTAATGTATAACATTGTAACATTAAAAGACCTTAAAAAAGAATACAGATACTAAAGGTTCAAAAAGCTGGTAAGGCCTTGTAAGAACACAGTCCGAATCAGTGATAATCTGACAGATGCTGTCAATCTCCTGTCAGATGATCACCCAGGTGATTAGCAATTAAGATCTTAACTGTAACTTCTCTATTTTTAGTGTAAGTGAAAACCTTTTGTTCAACACTACTGCATTCAAAAAGAATGCATTTTTAAGTCTCATAAGCAGACAAAACCCAAATTCAATAAAACAATCAGACCACATACACAGCTATCACAAATAATGGGCTTCATTTCCATTCTGCAAAACTCAGCCTATTTAGATGGTAGATACAATGAAAATTTTGATTTCAGTATGTAATTATAGCCAAAATTATTTATCCATTTTATTAAGCACAATTAATTTAAAATAATAATTCAATGCACATTTTTTACTTTCATTTAAAATATTTGGCTATGTTGATAGTTTTTGTTGCAACACAGGTCCTTAAACAACAGGTAGCTTACATTAGGAAAGTCTTAGCAAAGGCTGAGCCAAACCATCCAAGTTCCAGGTTCCAAGTAACTTGAAATTAGTATACAAGAAGATACTATGAAATTACATGGAGATGACAAAACAGCCAAAAAGGTACAGTACACTAATCACAGCTGTGTTGGGAATTTACTGAATCAATGCTTAAAACAAGATTTTATTTATTTATTTGTTTATTTACTCATTCATTTTCATTTATTTATTATTTTTATATATATTTTATTAATTTTAACACAGGCAAATGTGGAACGAACCAAATTAGAACAAGAATGAAGACAATCTGTTATAAAATGGTTTTTGATAGCCTACTGAGAATACTCTCAATTTAAAGGGCTTACAAAAACACAGTGTAAATAAAGTATTTACACCATGAACAATATAAGCAAAACAAGTTAGAAGGTATGACAGGTCGTATTTTAGAAGTATACCCATCTATTGCAGTTATATTGCACTATTGCCCTGGTTCACAACCTTCAGTTTCCCCTGCAGCAAGTTGTGTAAATACCAGAGGTACTGGATATTTGAACTGCTTCACTTTCAAACACTTTGCCTTGTTTGGCTTGGCAAAAGAGTAACTGCTGTTAAAGGAGCTGTTTCACTGGCTAGCACACAGCATGAACACGAGCATAATGTGCAGCAGCAGACAATAAGCTGAGCAGTGTCTCAAAGACAAAGAGCACCCCATACACTACTGTACAACCTGTCACTGAAAAGCCTTGAACGGGACAAAACCAGGACTTCACCTGACAGCAATTACATTATTTGAATAAGTTTTTGCAGAAGGACTCTCCTCCCAATTACACTGCAGCACAGAACAGTAAGTAGGATGTGAACTTGTGAACAACCTAGTCCTTTAAAGTTATTTCCAGACACTGCCAAGAATTTCTAGGCTCTGCTGAGCCTTGTTTCCAGCTAGAAAATTTGGCAAGAATGTTTCACTACTTCCTAATTACTGCCTTCCCTTAGATGTAAACGAATTGCTGTCTCCATTGCTGTTATTTTAGTTATAAACAGACAGCTCTGTAACACTCCGTGGTTCTCGTATATTGAAAGGCATGTGATTTAATCCATGTAGCTGCACTGCTCTCCAGAACAGGCTGTCTGTGCATTTGGCTCCTTCCCTGCTCCAATTACAAGCTGCCTGCTAACCCCCACAGGACAAGAAAACCTGACCAATTACCTCCTATTTGCTGTAAGAGCTGGAGAAAAGAAAGCAGCTGCAGTCAAGAAACTGAAACACAGCCAGGCATCAACTGCAGCACAAGGTCACCCAAGAAAAGCACACTAAACCATATGGCAATTTGAAAGTGACAAATTACTCATCCCAGAAGGTGCCTGACACCTCAACACTAAAGGAACAATTCACCCTTTGAATACTGTACTGTACTGAATACTGACTGCTGTAGGGTATATGATTGCTGTGATACTTCAGTTGTAAAGGCATTTAGTAGTCTTGCAATATTTGGTAATACCACTACTTTTGGACACGGTATTAGAAGATACTAAGAAGATGTGTGGTATTAGAAAAGTATGCTTTTTGACAGGCTAATTAGAAGATTAGAAATGGTATCAATTGCTGTGATGGGAATTCTGACTTTATCTCTGATAAAAAGTAAACCTTCAACCTTGTTTCCATCTTGTTTCAACCTTGTTCCTAAACACTATCAAACCATAGCAAGCTAAGTTCCACACACTACAGTTATTTTATTATTAATTAAATTTCAAAATAAATTATACTATTCAATAGGAGAGTAAAACTTATATTTTTACAAACTAGACTTTTAGAAAAACCTCTAGATGCCCTTGAGCACTTTCAAATTGTTACATTGTTCTGTGAAGAACTCTCCAGACTTTTATGAATGTTCACAGAAAACTAGTTTCAAGAAAGCAGGGATTAAATTTTGCTTTCCTGCCAGCAGCCAAGAGTTTTACAGAAATCACTTCCACCTCAAAACCCAAAGAACTCTCAGGAAAGTCAACATTATTTCAACAAAAAATAATTCTAACCTATAACATCAGCAACTATATTCAGAATACAATACAAAATGTCTCCTTTTTCATCCTATTCCACAGTGCTCCTCTTTCCACTTTTTCTCATATTCAGACTATCACCTCCCCCTCAGGAACATCTATGCAATATCTCTATCTGTGAATATATGTGTTATTCAGAAATAAGACTATGAGGAAAATCAATGATGTCTCCTCTAGTGCTTGATCTTTCCACACAAAATTATTTCTGTCTCCTTTTCATCATCCAGAAAATTGTTTGCCACAATATTGTAAGGAGCTTAAGTTTGACTGTGTATGTATCAAATACCAATACAAAGAAATCGTTATCCAATTAATGTGCAATTAGTGTTTTGCATATTACTATTTTTATTTGTTTTCATTAATATTTTATCAATGCACTTCAACAGAAGCGGTTGTAGCTATCTCTCTATATGGAGATCATTACATATTGTGGAGTTTACTACAATAAACGGTTTGTGTAAAAATTAGCCTGAATGAGAAGATGAGAAATTATATATGAAAGAAGTAGTCTTAATTTCAGCCCCACATTAATTTCTTAAGGGGCAAACATTTAAAAAAATAAATCCAAAATCTGAAGACCCATTAAACAGACTCTCCATCCTTTCTTCATAGATATTCTCTGATGGTTTTGTGTTGCTTGGAGTTTTTATAAAGTTACAGAAATACAGTAAGAGGGTCAGAAAGCACCAAACTGAGTTTAAAAAATATATCCCTATTTGGAACTTCACAAAAACACACACATACACACAAAATCACTGATACTACATTTAAAGCCTCTAAGTTAGACTTTCCAATTACAATCAACCAGTTAAATATACAAAAATTTAAATATAAATATTTACAGTAATATAATTGCAACCCTCTACAGCATGACAACTGGTCCTTGAATACATGTAGTACTGAACTTCCTGGGCTACTTCCAAAAATAACAGTTTCAAACCAAGCTGTCTGGTTTATATGAAAATTATGATGGTGAAAAGAAAGATCTTTTTCTTATATATCAGCATTTTCACATAATTGGAATCTTTAGTCTGTACTTATTAAACCACAGACATATGAATACCTACCCTGCATTGTTACTGACTGCTGTTATTCCCTTTACTCCAGTCTTCAGTAAACCTCCAATAAGGTTTTCAGGAATCCCACACAATCCAAAACCTACACAAAATAAAAGAAAATTGCTTATGTAACAAGTGTTTGAAAGAACATAGAATGTTCAGAACTATGGGAATAAAAAAATCTTTTCCGAGTAGAACAAGCTCCTTAGTCAACTAAATAAATCAACATTTCCAGATAGAGTTGCCCTCTAGTACTGGAATCTCCCACTCATGAGACACTTCCCAGTTTGGATGAAAGCTCTTTACCCATCAGAGTGGGCCTTTAGGAAAGGGCTCCATGATCACAGTTCTCCTTACGTGTGCCCTCAACCCTGTACTCATTTTTCCTCCTTCTCTTCCTACCCACTTAACCTTCCTGTCTTTGCTGCACATCCTACAGCTTAGCCTGTAATTACATTGTTCAGCTGGGAGTCTGAACGCACTCGGGATAATATCTGCCTGGAATCACAATAATCTAGATTTCTACCAAGGCACAAGAGCCTCACATTCCCACCTATTATGTGTGGAGGCTAGCTTCTCAGGCAGGTCTGGCAGGCCATGGGGCCTGCAGCTTGCTCTAAAGCTAGCCTCCACAATTATGCAAGACTCCTAAAAGTATGTACTCCTACGCAAATACATCTAAAATGAAATAGCACGTCACACTACAAGCATTACCTTTTCACAGAATGACAGAATCAATTAGGTTCTAAAAGACCCCCTGAGATCATCAAGGCCAGCCTATCTTGGTCTCAAATCTTTTCTTTATGAAATAGCAACAACCAAAAAAAAAAAAAAATTCCTGCAGAAGGATTTTTGCCTCATTACATATCTCCATTGAAGTGTTTTACAATGTTACATTCATTTCTTTTGAAATATTAAAACAACCAAAGAAATAGATAAATCACTTTTTTTAAATGCAAATTGAACAGGATGAAATTGTGGAAAGCTACAATCTACAATATCCAAAAGCTCAAGTCACAGTGAAAGTTAGTATGACGCAATTTCTTGACTCTTCTGGAAATACCACACATAAGTATTAAGTGTAACATAGATAAGTATTATCTTCATTTCCTAACTCAGAAACAGGCTTTGTTCAAGGTCAAAGTGGCCCAGACAAGGCAGTCAAAAGATACAGAGAAATAATCAAGCCAAATTGTATTTGTTCACGATGAGAAACAAGAATGCTATCTTGAAAATTCCCAAGCTCATTTTCTGGATTCAAATAGAATCTTGCTAGTGAGGAAAAAATATTTTTGACGGTCTTTCCCTATGACACAACCTGGATTTTCTCCATACTGAAGGAGTACGCCTCTCATGAGCAGAATAGGAAACCACTTGTTTAAAAAGTCATTCAATTTCATGGATTCTAAAATTAGTTAATAGTAAAAGAAACAAGATAAATGAGTAAAAAGTATCTCATTAACATAACATGATTGCATCCACAAAGAATTTAAATATTTACCACCAACAAGTATAGTTGCCCCATTGGGTATATCTTTTACAGCTTCAACAGGATCAGTGTAAAATTTGGTGTTGCGATGACAGCTGGTAGAAAAATAGCATCCACAAATCTGCAACAACAGTAAAAGAAACAAGTGAATGAACAAAAGGCATTATACAGTAGTTTTGTAATGAAGACCATGCCTCTGGCTAGATAGGGGGAAAAACAGATACAAAAAGATATTGCTGCTTTAAATACTAAGCGGGGAGGGAGGGAGGGGGAATAGAGAGAAGCGGGGGGGAGGGAGGGAAGTACAGTGCAGGTCTCCGAAACAAGAGAATTACGTCCTGAATTACTGACAAATGGTGCCTTTCTGAAAACATATCTACAAACGCAATCCCTCAGCACAAGTTGGAGCCAACCACAGACTTCTTAAACCTGTATATTGTTACATGAGCTTCAAAGGCATCCCAACACTAAACATAAACAGAAACTGCTGAAAGAAAGATAACACCACCACAAAATTTCAGTGGAAGCCACAGAACAACAGGAAGGACAGCACTGTGCCGGCAGTATGGTAAGCAGGGACACCCTTCCACAGACTGAACCCTCCCCCAGTTTCCTTGTGCAATCTTGGAGCTTTCAAATGCAGTCTTAGAGATCCTCATGTTGTTGAAGAACAGCCCAGAATCAAGGAGACTTCAAGAAATGCATGAAATATGAAGGGCAAGAGGGAAATCAATACAAATCCCACCCCCAAACCTGGACCTCAGTGCAAAGCCATTACACAGTAGTCACCATAACTTATGTATGCACTGTTATGTACCTAGGTCATCTTTTTCTCTTTAAGTATTTACTACAAATACCATGCATTACAACAAATAATCAAATATTCGTTCAGGCACCAGAAGAAAAAATTGACACCTAAGTCACTATGTTGAAACAGTCTCAATAAATTCAGAAAATCTGGAAGCTAAAGTACTACCTAATGGTCTTTCAAATCCTAGCTTGATAGAAAGAGTGAAAAAATTTATACTGTGAAAAAGGGAGAAACAATAATAAACAAGGTAATTACACATTTTGAAGACAAAAGTCCAATTCTTCCCTGAAGAGTTACCTTAAGAGTTACCTACAGTTATAGCCAGGGCAACAAATTTTGGCTCTGTTTCAATATTACACAAGCTGTTCTCTTTTTATAATTAAAGCTGCAGGAGTTTATACTGAATATTAAGAAAACCTTTCTGAATGGAAGCTTACCTCCTTCCCAGTGGAGACACTGATGTTCCTCTGCTTTGATAGGGTCAATAAAAAATCAGTACATGGGTCATAAGAAACAATGTCATGTGAGAAAAACTGCAACAGCCTTGTGCATGCCAAATTATACCATGAATGTTTCTCCACTGATCCATGGTACTTGAAAAGTCACGGAGTCAGGTGCAGTCCCTTGAGACTTCCCTGAGGGAATACATTGTGCCCATCTTTATAAGAAGGGTAAGAAAAGAGGACGCCAGGAACTACCAAGCTACCAACCTCCCCTCTGTGCCTGGGAAGGCCATGACACAGATCCTCCTAGAAGTTGTGCTAAGGCACAGGGGGGATTGGGAGATGATGCAGGACAGCCAGTACAAGGACAGCCAGTGAGGGCAATCCCTGCCTGATCATACCAGACCTTCTGTGACAGAGTGACCACATCCGTGTACAAGGGAAGGGCTACAGATTCATCTGCACACTTCTGTAAAGCCTTTGATACAGTCCCCCACAACATGCTTTTCTCTAATTTGGAGAGAGATGGATTTGATTGGATGGATTTGGTGGATGGTGGAGGAATAGGTTGGATGGCCACATCCAGAGGGAAGTGGCCAATGGCTCAGAGTCCTGATGGATATTGGTGATGCATGCTGCTTCTCAGGGGTTGTCATTTCTCAATGACAAAGAGAGATCAACTACATGCTCAGCCAGTTTCTTGGTGACACCAAGCTAATCAGTACAGCTGATAACCCTGAGGGATGCAATGCTATCCAGAGGGACTTGGACTGGCTCAAATTGGCCCATAGGAATCTTATAGGGCTCAACAAGGCCAAAGGCTGGTGCTGCGCCTGCACTAGGGAAATAAGGCCTGAGTACAGACTGGGAGAGGAACTTATTGACTAACTGGTGCTGCTGGTGGGTGAGAAGCTGGACATGCCCTGGCCATGGCACTCACAGCCCAGAGAGCCAAAAGTGTCCTGGGCTGCATCAGAGCCCCGTGGGCAGCAGGGGAGGGAGGGGATTCTGCCCCTCTGCTCTGCTGAGACCCACCTGGAGCACTAGATCCAGAGCTGGCGTTCTCTGAACAGGAAGGTCTGACATGGACCTGTCAGAGCAGGTCCAGAGGAGTATAAAGTGCTGGCAGCCTTGGGAATCACAGTACTACAGGACTGCAAGAAGGTCCAAGGGCCAGGGCTGGCGGGAGGCCAAGGCCTCTGCTGTGTCCCTGTACCCACACATAGGAAAATATTTCAGAGGCCACGTGGTACCTTTTCTTTAATCTTCCCAACTGTGTGCAACAGTGGTGAACAGAGCCATATGTGTTACACAAGCGTACATTCGCAGGTAGGATGTCTCTAACAAGTGTATCTGCTCTTCTATTCTAAATATGTTCTTCTCCTAGTCTCTTTCCTACCCACCCCATTGTTTGAGAGCAATGGGCTTTAAGGGACCTGAGGCACCAGGGATCACCTATGCTTCCCTGCACACCAAGGCAGTAAGCTAACACCTCAAGAACTGACAGCAATTCTGGCAGGTTTAAGAAAGTAACCTGGGGACAGGTGAGCTCCTTCCTAGAATAATCAACAGAATTGAATTATCTGGAAAAGCAAAAGTACTACTTAGTAAAACAAAATCTGAGAGTGCTAAGATTTGACCATAAAGATATCAGTAGTAGTAAACACAGGCATGAGAAGGTGAGCTTTTTCAAGTAAAATAAAGACACAATGACACTTCTGGCTGAAGATACAAAAAAATAATTTTGCTGTAGTTACATGTGGGCTGGAAACCATTAAATATGTGAGATTTGGCAGAAGCTTCCCATGGGAAGGGAGCTGCATGTCTGCACGGCACCCGTTTATGGATAGCAGTAGATGGCGGGGCTGCCAGCGAGCCGTGCACACCTGCTGCCCACCTCCGGGAGAGGAGGCGGTGAGAGCGACATGGGAATATACAGTAGCACACTGTAAGTGTGCTGCCTTTTGAAATTACGGCGATCTAAAATAATAATAACAGTAATAATAATAATAATAAGTTAAATATAAAAACAAGACCAAAAAACCTCAAAGCCAACCCTCTGTGCCAGCCTCTCAAGGTCACCGCATCCCCACCAGCCGCCGGGCCCGGGCCTGCTGCGGGGCCGCGCTCAGCCCTCCCTCCTCCTCCCCGCGGGGCTGCCGCGGGACAAGCCCCTCGAGAACAAAGCCATCACTTTCCCTCGGGGCGGGAAGCGACTCCTCCGGGGCCGCAGGGCGGCCGCTACCCTGGGGCTTGGCTACCCCCGCCACACAAGCCATACACGCCACACACGCCGATCCCGGCGAGCCGGGTCCCCGCCAAGGTCACCCGGCGGGCAGGACGAGGCGGAGGAGCTCGGACCCGCCTTTCCCGCCGCCCCTCGCCCCTACCTCAGCCCTGCGCGCGGCGGGGAGGAGGATGCGGCGGCCGAGGGGCGGCAGGAGGAATTTGAAAGCCGCCATCTTCGCGCTGCGTGGCTGTCGAGGAGAGGAGCGGGGTCCGCGGCCGGGCCGGGCTGAGGCGGTGGCTGCGGGAGCACAACGCGGGACGCGGGGAACAGGAGCGGCGGGACGGCGGAACCCGCGGGCGGAGGGAAGGCGAGGGGCTCGGCCCTGACGTGCGCTGACGTCGGTGCGCCCTAGGCGGGGCTGCTGACTTGAGGGGGGCCGGAGAGTTGAGCGCCTCCGCTCTCCCCTCGGCAGCCGGCTCCGTCCGGGACCCGGGAGAGCTGTCCAGCCGCCCCGCGGCTGCCGAGCACAGGCAGCCCGGTCTGAGCGCTGTCCCATGGGCGGGAGCAGCCCCCACTCCTGTAGTTTCCACTGATACCTCCGCTCCATCGTCAGCCGTTTGTTCATAAAAACTATCAGAACCTGCGCAAAACATAGGTGAGCAAACTGTGTCAACCAGCAGCACATCAGTGTCAAAATCTTACAATCACTTCAGAGAACAAGAGTTTTTCCTGGTTTTCCTTCCTTTTTCCTGTTTCCTTTACCACGATTTCCACAGATGGACAACTTGGATGTGCCACCTCAGCTGTTTGCCCCGTAAAGTTACGGTGGTTTAAATTTCTGTGTTGTCACTGTGACCAAGGACTAGCAGCACAAGAATTAAGCAAAGGGCAGAGGCTATGTGGTTAAATTTCCAATGCATCAGTGTCAGGGTGACCCAGACTCCAAAAAGCACATGGTCTCCACAAGGCGCAGGGATGCTATGTTTGGGTGGGAAAATGTTACTAGAATAGATGTATACTTGAAGCAGCAGCCACGTGATGTGAACTGCTGGCCCTTTTGCTGCTGCTAGAAGGAAAATTCAAAGTATGCCTCTGCTATTATTTACACTTCCTAAAAATACCCCAAATGATCAGTGCATGCCTAAAGATGCCCAATGCAACAGAAGGATTCACAAAAAAAATGTGAGAAGCTGTTTAAAGGCAGGAAAATGGAAATTCTTCTCACGCACATGACAGGCGGTCACACTTTCTGGCAGGTCTTGCTGACCCTTGTCTTGTATCCAGGCAGTTTCCAACACAGCTGCCAGCCTCACTGTAATTTGCCATTGTGCTAATCAACATGCGGAAGAATAAGTTAGAAGGAAAACAATGTCTTCAGAGTGTGTTGCTGGCCTACAAAGTGTTTCTGCAGAACCCACCCATTTTATTCAGAACACTGGTCCCACCTTGCTGGTGGTGGTCAGTGGCCTGTGGCATGCCACTCTCTTATATAAGCATTTTGAAAACGCTGGTTCCTGTACTTACAGTTCACATAACAGGCAAATCTTGCAGATACCAGTGAAATGTGGTGAGGACACCTCCACTATTGTGAGGGTTTTTAGTAGTTTTCTACTTATTCACCATACTTAGCTAGTCAGTTAAGTCCAGGATGGTTCCAAGTGAAAAAAGCTACAAATTACAGGGGCATAATGAACTAAAACCAAAATAACAGCACAGCTTGTATTCTTCTGGGACTAAGCACTTGTATAAAATTTCACTGGATTTCTGAACCTTGGTTCTACCTAGATCTCATATAAACAAGTAAATTCCTTAAGTCATGTCTCCTTTCATAACAAAATTTCCCTAAGCATAGAAAAACTTACCTAATGAAAATTTATTCTCTTCAGTTCAGTAAGCTATCCTCCTTTAAACCAGCAGTGTGCACTCTAGAAACTATCAAAGTGTTCAGTGTTGAGTATTTTTTATATACCCAGCTAGCATTTATTTTGCATGGAGTTTGCACTATTTTGGATTCCAACAGTTTTCTCCCTTGCAAAATGAAGGAAGGGGGCTAACTGCATGCAGTACATATAGTGATGAGTATTAATTCCTCCTTGGAAAATCTATTATGCAAAACTGGTTACTCTACTTACATAAATTAGTTTATTAACTAAATTTTCCTTATCAGGTACTACAGATTACATTAATGCAATTTTTTAAAAAACTGCGAAGTTCACACTTTGGACTGCAAGCTTTTTTTTTTGGCTAAGAAAAGCTCCAAACATGACTGGAAGAAATAATAATAATAAAATAATTTGTTCTGGAGTTGTTTAGAAAGGACAGTAGATCATCAATTTTTTTAAGATGTCTGCAAGCTTTTCGCACAATGACAACTACAACGACACAACCAGTGTGAAACAAGTCTCTAAAATGATCAAGAATTTTTTATTTTATTTTGTTTAGTAAAGTAAATCACATGACAGCAGTAAATGTGAGTCAAAACATTTTCCAAATCCAACAGCATTTACAAATGAGGAGAGTTTTGAGCCCTTGGTGCCTGAAACAAGTCAGCAGGTAGACATTCTGGAGCTACCACAGGTTAATCATTATATGCACTGTATAACACCAGCTTACTTATAGTACTACCAAGCATAAGATGTCAAAGTCAGCACACCAATACAGTGAAATAATGTTGTCCAAAGAAGCCATCAAAGAGTTAGAAGGCAGTTCAGAGGTTCGATTTACCTGCACAGGGGGAAGAACTGGAATTCTGAGGTAAAGGACATCGTTTCTCAATCATTTTTTTCTTAAATTCATTTATGCTTGACCCAGGTTTAGCTAATTAAAATTTAGCAATTTACCTTTCTTTCAGACCCAGTGGAACTTGATGGGAAAATTCAGTTAGTGAGGCATGAAAACCACATATGGAGACACAGAGAAGGGAAAGCTCATTTAGGTATGCAGCAGGTAAAGACACAGAAAACACCTAAACTTATCTTCAACATGTTAATAAGCCCCAGTTCTAATAAAAAACAAGAGTTTGGTGTTTCAATGCTTTCGATTATTACTCAAAATACTAAAGTATTATTTTTATGATTCATTCAAGAGCACTTGTAATTCATCTTTGAGAAGTGCAACAAACTTGATTCCCTTGACATGGGATGGCAAATCAAAGATAATTGAAACCTTATTTCATGGCATCCTCATATTCCTGTGAGAATGGATTGCTACAGGGAAAACAAAGAGAGGATACAAAACTTGTGATACTGAACTAAAAGCATTAAATAATTACAAATATGATGAGAATATGAAAATACTTACGAGCTCTGTGCAACACATTCAACAATTTCAAGATCAACTCATAGCAATTACAGGATATATAACTAGGGGAAGACAAAAGGGCTGCTACCTGCATGATTAATGATCACACTAGGAAGCCATGGGAACTTAAATACTCAATTTATTAACAAGATTCCAGTGAAAGGAATGTCATTAAGAAGAAAAATTAATATTTACAAGTCTGATTAAAACTATATATGTTAAAAGTCAGCAGGGATTAAACGAATGAAAGTTCAAACATAATTAAATATAAATACCAAAGACAAAATCAAATTGAAAAACAAACAAACAATAACAAAAGCTCCCAAACCCTAAAAGCCATTTTCTAGATGGTTATGGAAATGTAAAGCAAATGAGAGAAGCACAGAGACAAGGTTTTGGAAGGAAACAACATCTGAACCTGTTGAGGAATCTCTTTGCTAACTGTCCTTTTATAGTCCTAAGCTTAAGGTAAAGAGGCATACCAAACTATGAAAGGACAGTGAAGCTATATAATAAGGAAGAACCAACAACCCTTTGGCAAGAGCAGTTCTTTACCCCTAAAGGATTTATTGAGCAGATAATAGTCAGTTCTCAAATATTTTTGTTGCAGTGAATATTGCAGAATAGTAGAGCTCATCTAATTAATAAAAATATTTAAAAGTTAAAAATTTAAAATTAAACTAAAATAAATTAATTCAAACCAAACAGACAAAAAACCCCAGTAACTGGAGGAGGTGTTCCATACAATGAAAAATAATCTTAAGGTTGTTGTTGCTGTTGTTGATTTCATACTTGTCTAATTTTCCTTATACCAGACTCTATTTTAGGTAGAATGCCCTACTTTCATATAAATTATACAGAAGCTTTTTATATCTTGTCAGATATATGTCAATAATGTAATATTATTACAAGCTAAGATAAGCAACTATGCAGAACTTCTTAGAAGCCACTGAATATTTTATGCTTTGCAAAATTTGAGAATTAATGTTACCAAAGCAAATTATTAACCTTGACAGCCCTTGAGAAGTAGCCACTGAAATATCATCAGTTAAATCAACAGTTAAGTAGTTACTGCAATTTGGCAGTCTTAAAAAAATGACAGAACTTCAAACTTTCTCCCCACTGCAAATGCTGCATCTCAATTCAAAAGCACAGTATTTACAAGGTTTAATCATACAGCACTTAAGGTGTCATTTTTCTTTAAATAGCACCACAGAGTCTATTACTCAGCATGATCCTTGGCACTTCTATTCATGATTATATATTACTCATTTAGTAACTGGTGTTAATACTGTCTAAGTGCAATAACCTTTGACAGTGACAGTCAGTATGTCTAACAGTTCTGGAGAAAGGATAAGTGACTTATCATTCCTTTACAGCAGGAGTGAAGAAACCCCAAAATGTCTGTTCAGCAGTTTTTGCAGACATCAACTACACAAGTTCTGTATGTTTGTGTATTGATATTTATGGAGGATGGGATAAATGCCTATTCAGAAAATGCTACTACCCTCTGCCTCCTCATGTTTGCCAGGAATTTTCTGCTGCAAGAATGTAACAAAACTGGAAAGTCTTCCCCCGCACACCTTCTGGTCAAATTGAAAGAATGGGGTTTTTTACACTCCATACCAATGGTGCTGTAAAGGTAAACATAGCAAAAGTGGCTACAGAAACAAAAAACTGTAAACAGGAATCCTGAGAAGCTGTCATACAGCAAGTCAGTTCATGTTTGGTAGCACTACAGTAACAGGCTTTTCTGGATTTTGCAATGCAATGTTACATTAATAAGCCACGGAGGGTTCATTCAAATAAACCTCAACAGAATGTACCATAAAAACAGAACCGAGGTAGGCTTTGTAAAACTTCTAGCTAACCAATTTTACTCCTTCCATTTGATACACAACATATAAAACAAACACAGAGCCTTAATAAGATTATGCAGGTATTCTTTTTCAGAGGTTGTACCCAGTAAACACACCACATGCACACACCCTATCCCACACCTACTAGTGCTACAGGGCCAAGCTGCCAGAGCTGTAAATGAAGAAAGGCAACACCTGCCTAGTCAGCAGGTTTTACCTGCAACTGTGGTTTCCTCTTTGAAACTTGAACTTTGCCATCTATTTCATGAGTGTGGAGCTTAATTAAAGCACCGTTTCTTGTCTACAAGAATCTAGCACGCAAACTCATGCACATAATCTAAGGCCTTGCAATTACTTTATCATCTATTGACAAGGGAGACAATTCTATGCATGCACCAAAAAAAAAAAACCACAAGTACCAATCCATCTTCCAACAGGTTTGGATGCTAATTGTTTTGCCTAATTTTTCTAGTCCATCCAGCTGCAGAATGAGCAGTTGCCTGGAGTGCAGAACAGCTTCCCACTTACAGTGGCAGCTTATCAATGGCTTGGTTAGTATTCTCAACAGTCCCAAAATTGCATGTCTAAAAGCAGAGAGTCCTTTACAGTGACATCTCATTTCTCAGTCACAAGCAAATTAACAGAATTAGTAAGGAATATAACAACTGGCCCACAAGATACATAGCAAATATGAAACTTTTGCTGTTAATTATTTTGGAAGGTGATTTAAAATCACCTCTCATTTCTACACTCCTAATTACTCCTACAATTCAGTTCTCCATCTTTTGAATGGCCTCTTAGAATACATTAGCCTTAGAGCTCTATGTTTTCCTTCAGCTGTCACCTGGTTTTGGAAAAGCAAATCTGATTTTAAAACTGGTTCTACAAATACACACGCAGAAGGAGCTCTGAAGCCTGCTAAGCCTAAGCAGCAAATTCCCTGCATTTACAAGCACACAGTTGCTCGTTGCAAAGCTCTTTGGGTTTCTGGCTCTCAGTTTCAGCCTATCCCACCATTTCATCAGAAATCATGATAGTTTGTTTCTCGGGCCAGTTTGATAAAGACTTCCATGCTCTGGTTTTTGAGTTTTGCAGTTCCAGTAAATAAAATCATTTCACATTGACATCACTTCCATGAGATGTCCTGGTTAAAAGCTGGACTGTACTGAGCATGTTGGTGACACCCCAAGGCAAATGGCTTTGAGGTCTGACATTTGTCTTCTCAGCACCAATGCCTGTCCTCACTTCAGAGTAGCAGGCACCAATGGACCACTACTTCTGTAGCAAGTTTGGAATAGAGAACATTCTATTCCAAACAGTAGCAATGGTAACCAGTAATGGTAACCAGACTGGATTGAAACTAATTGCTTTGGGAATGGCAAAAAGGTCTCAAGACTCCCACATAATTTTAAAATGTATAATTCACATGACTAGATCTTTTATCAAAGTGATAAGCATGATATTTTTTGCTTGTAGCACAATTATATTGAGTATATATATTATATATATATAAGAAATCACTTGACGAATTTCGCTAAGCTTGCAAGTTATGCACAACAGGAATCAGAAAATTTGTCAACAATCTCAAATTTTTTGTTTACCTCACAGGGTAAAACCTTGATTATCATTATCATGGTTTGCCATTTCAACAGTTGCACACTGTAACAGATTAATTATCCATGACAAGATTAGGTCATCAAAACCAGTATATTTATATTTATTTTCTTATGGCATTGAAAGATGTGTTATTTAGTTGAACATAGGCTCAAGCAGGTACTCTTGGCAGTCACAGGTAGCAGATTTCCAGCAAGCCAACCAGAACACCACAGACACTTCATATCCTCCTCCACACTTAATGTACAACAAACACGGACTTCTTGCTCAAGCAAGGGCACTGCATCTATTTGCCTAGCTGAACATCCAGCTGTAGTACTGGAAAAGAGGTTGTGAGGCTTTTAACACATATGAGCCTTCCAGCCACATTCATCTGAAAGATGCAATCACATAAAAGTCACCACTTAAAAGTCAGTGTCATAGAGAGTGGGAAGAAGTGTCAAGAGACCGAAGTAGCTGATTAAACTCATTTTCTTCTAAGAGTAATGCTTCCCAGACTGAGACATGACACCTGTATCATTTATACCTCAGGCACACATTTATTCTTATCCATTGCATGATCCTTTCAGGATAGTTGATTGGCTGGTTTGGGTTTTTTTTCCCTCAAGACAAACCCCAGAAGACAAAGAAAAGCTTTAGTGCAAAGTGCTATGTAGATTAATACAACACCCCAATTAGTGGATTTAATTTTGCTATGATCCAAGGGAATTAACTGTATAAAACCTCTTACAGAGGCAAAAAAACTTCAGTAAAAGCCAAATAAAGTTTCTCTCGGGGGAATACTACACATAACAGTTTCAGAAGGAAGCTACAGTCTCATTTCACAGACATTTACATCAGCTTGATGATTCAGCTGCATCTGTACAAGGTCTGTACAAGAAATGGGCAGCATTCAGTCAAACAAGAAAGCTGATGTTGTGAACCAAACCAGCACATGACTCTAGAATTAATACAATTAAAGATGGGAACATGCAGCAACTGATGAGTCTGTTTGACCAAAGAATATTACTTCTGTGTTTGCTGTAAGTCCACTGTGAAATCATACCATAAATTACAAACACAGTGATCTGTAACATTTGGAGACTAGACTGAAGACTGATGTAAGCAAATTCTCCTAGACCAACACTGACAGAAGGAAATAAATGAGATGTGGCAGGTGCAGCATTTGTCTGCATTAAGGCATACAGTGTACACACCATTCTTTGTTCATTAATCATGTAATAGAAAAACGCAGGTTTTCTTGCCTGTTGAAAATAAACCATTTCATTACTTATAGAAGTAATTTCTTTTGAAAAGAAATTACTTCAGATCTCCACCAAACAGCGAAAGATTCCTATATGTTAATCTTTAATGCTCTCCTGTTCTAGGGAGGTCACTTTAGAGGACAGCAGTTCCAATACCAAAGTTCAGTGCATGCCACTCTAACAACCAGATATCAAACTGCTAAATTACCTTCTATGTTCAGAACCGATTTCAAATCCAGTTCCACATTGTTCCAGTAGCAGGCTGTAAGAAAGCAGCTGTTTCACATTTTGTCAGGGCACCACCTGAACTATAAACAAAACAGAAAGCAGGTAGAACAAAGAACAGCCATATAAGATCAGGCAAACGGAAATATGACACACCTACAATTTCTACTAATCATTGGCATTCACGTGCCTCTCCAAAATAAATATATTTCTCATCTATTGACTCAAAGGTAAAATTCCATTACAGATCACCCTTATTCTCTGATTTTACATTTTGCATTGACAATGTGAGTATCAAATGCTCTCACGTGGAGAAATTTCAGACTAAACACATAGCCTAATTTTAAGAGGGATGTCTGAATTTAATACTGCCCTTTATAATGTCATGAAAAATGACATTATGAATAATCCCATAACATTATTCCATATGACTCTAGACTCTGGAAGTCATTTCATAGTCCTTAATCCCACAAACATGAAGGAAATATTTGAAATTATTTTCCACTTCCTTAGCATTATTCTGAATAAATTCCAGTTTTACTCTCCTTCCCTGGTAATTGCAAAGCCACGAAGTAAAAGAGACAGAACATACATCTGCCTTTTTGAACGTGAAGAGTATCTGAAAGGTGATTACCATATCATACTATTGACCACCAGATAATACTACAGATATTATTAGCTACAACAAACATATGAAACCCACATACAATAAATAAAAACCCCTGTTTCATATTTTATGGGCATAAATACAAATATTTGTTTTGTTTATATTCAAGAGCAGAAATGTCTACTGCAGTGATGAAAGGACCAAATTCTGCAACACATTTTAATAAATGCATCTTTACTTAAGTATTTTTATAACCAACTCTTCTTGTACTCCTCAACTAATTATTCATACTTGCAAAATAAGAGCAAATACTTATTTTTGAAATTATAGTAATTCAGTGTCGTCTAAGATGCTGTACCAAATACAGTCTTATAAGTTCTATCAGCATGCTATACTGCTTCATTTGCTACAAACACAAACTAGCCAAATACATCTATATTAACATCCGTGATACCCTCCTTGTTAGTTTTAAACACAAATTTTGACCACAGACTCTAAAACTGTTAGGAATCTGCTAGATAAGGGATAAATCTAAGAGCTTTTGAGTCTTATCAGGTCTGATCTAATTTTTCTGTCTTTGTAATTCCATTAATTTTTTCCATTACTAACTACTTCCAACTCCACACAAACTTTTATTTTTTTATTTTTTTATTTTTTCCTTTTAACGTTAGGAGTCAATTCATAACCAAAACAAGCAGTAAGAAATCCAGAGATCATCATGCTTCATAACCTCTGATCAGAGGACTAATTTGCTGGAAGTAAATTAGCTTACTTTCTAGAGATCAAAATGGCTAGCAGTCAGAAGGCTGAGGGGTGACCTCACAGGAACCTGCACCCTCCTAACCAGGCACAGGGAGGCAGAGGAGGGGAAGGTGCTGATCTCGCCTCTCTGGTGACCCACAGCAGGACATGAGCAAATGGAATGACACTGCATCATGGGAAGTTCAGGTCGGACATTAGGGAATTGGACTTGCTGATCCTTATGGGTGCCTTCCAGCCTGAGGTATTTTGTGATTCTATGTGTCGCCCTGAAAACTCAGTTTCTGAGCTTGCTGACATGGTTTTCTAAAGACTTTCCCAGGACAGTAACTGTAAACATAGATATGTGTACATTCTTTCTGTTACACGTCTTGTGATGGGCATCTCTCATGGCATCTCAGTGCAGTGAGAAAGTGTTATCCTGACCATCCAATCCCTGGCCGTGGTCAGAAGCCTATAAATCCTGGGGGGAAAAATAAACTCTTTTTTTCTCTCACCACACCTCGACCTGTGTCCGTGTGATCTGTTCATCTTCAGCGGCAACACTATGAACATATACAGTTCACCTGAACATGCCAAAATTCCTCTCTTGGCTACTTTCCCCAAGAATTTGTATGAGGTTATTATAAATATTATTTATTTTAAGTGTAACAGTTTAAGAAAATTTGCACAATTAAAGGTCTTGAAGCTCCTAATAATGATGAAAATTTAACAATCACTGCTGTGCAAATCTGTATTTCTTAGACAAGACTGTGTTTTTGATTAAAGCTAAAGACACTTCCCTGGTTTGAATAATATTAAATACACAAAGAAAAAACTCTCGTGTTTAAGCACTATTTCTTTAGCCTTCAATATAAATAATATATGTCCCAGAGCTACTAAAGCCAAGTAACTATGTATATCCAAGACATTACTTATTCTAGTATGTTCCAAGTTTTCAGGTATTTGGAGATGTCAGGCTAGCCCAGTTTCACAGTTACACATATCAGGGCAGTTAGCAAGTTTTGATGGAATACCACAGGACAAAAATAATTCCCAAGTGTATTATTACAACCAGCCTGTTCTCTAACAGCACACACATTTACACACAGACACCATAAGGCCAAGAGGAGCATGTGGTTTGGAAGGAAAGAAGCAACAGAATCTCCTTTACACTGGCACCATGTATTGGTGTATATAAATTCTCGCTCACGGTGAGAGACTTCTCCAGGGTCAAGCTGTTCAAGTATAAGCAATTTATTATAAGGGTAAAAGGAGGGGAGACCCGTGTCCGCCACCAGCCTTGGCGTCCACGTGGTCCGGGGGAGGGGAGAGAGAACAGGTAGAGCAGGGGAGGAGAGGTTGGATGAAGGAGGGAGGGAGTAAGAGAGCAGCAGGGGGAAGAGGGAAAAGGCAGAGAGAGAGAGCAGGGAAGACGAGAGGGGTAGGAGCAGGGAGAGGGGGCTGAGAGTTAGGAGTGGGGAAGAGGGGGAGAGGGGTAAGAGTTAAGAGAAAAGAGCAAAGAGGTCAGAGTAAAGAGAGCGAAGTTATTGCTACAATTCAATATATCTTTTTCTATCGTGAATATTCTAATTTTTAGTAACCAATCACCATGAGACACACCCACTAAAGAATTTACATTCAGCCTATGCGCTTCCCTATATTAACATACAGTGTTGCATTTTAGATTCTACAAAACCTTACAAGTTCTTTCCTTGCTTCTTGACCTTTGCATTCTTTATCAGCAGAAGGACATTGTTTTATCAACAGGGATTCTCCTCTAGCTGGCTAAGCTATTGTTCTTTGGTTAACCGGTACTCAGTATCCTATGACTCAAAGCAGGCTTTCATTTCTACTTTGATTCTAGCCTTCATATTTCCAGAATCTTTTGTTAAACCATCACATTCATAAAGTTTCCCTGTTTCACCTTCCCCAACACCATGTATACATATATGCACATATACACAGAGATATATTTATACACAAACCCCAAATATCAGGAGAACTGTAGTGGCAATGCCCCTGAAGGACAAAATAATATGAACTTTCCCTCTTCCATTAACCACACTGTTGACACACAACAATGCTATTCCTGTTATTCTTCCATCAATTTAGGAACAGAGCATGCCTCTAAACAGCAAACACCTTACTCCCTCCATATTGATAACAGTAGCCTTAAAAACAGGTAGTGCTAGGCACTGAAAAAGCACAAATCCCTCCTGAATTCCCTCACCAGAGATAATTTTATCATAACTGTTTATCATCACTCAGAAAGAATTTCTTTTTAAACAGGGGATATTCAGAAAAATATTTGATGCACCTTCACATGAAACTCTAGAAACTTGAATGCTATGTTTCCCAATCTCTGAGAAGAATGGTGAGAGGTAGCAAACCCCAAACCAATCCACTCTCCTTGAAATATCTCACAGGGATTTTATTCAAACAGGTTCTAAGCAAAAAATAAGGCAATTGGGGTCACCATTCCCTCAAATAATCAAATACCTTGTCTTTCACCAGTCTTCAAACCAAAGCACTTTCCAAAGTGTGAGGAAAAGGCTAGCACAGCAGCTCCATGAACTACAAAACAGAGCTTGGGGGTTTAGTGCCCACGGGAATACAGCTTGGGGAAGGGATGGGCACGAGGCTGTTCAGAGCCCAGTCCAGGCAGGAGAGAGGCAGAGGCTGCCTGGGGTGAGGGCTTGCCAACGGCAGTGAAGAGGCAGAACCCCATGCTGGTTCAGCCAAGACCCTCTCCCAGGCTCTGCAGTCCCTCAGTTACCTGCCCAGAAGTCCTGTCATCTCTGGTCCTCACAAACCAGCTCCCAGCTGGACACTGTAGGGTATGAAAGAAACAAATACCAAGAAAAATGCCGCTAGAGATGTCTTCTGCCCCCTCACATGTTTCATTATAAAATCAAGTTGGGAGAAATAAAAAACCAAACACTACAAATCTTCCAAGAGAAGCGTGTGTCACCACTTTTTTAAATCTTTGTAGCACCTTCTATTTTACCAGCTTGGTATTAACAGAAACACGCCTCTTTGATCTCAGCAACTGATAAGGTCAAAACAATTTCACTGGATATTTACAGAAAGAGTGGATAACAATTTCTGGGAAAAAATAGTCACTGCATTGTTGCTATATTTTATATATTAGTAAAGGCCTGTCTGCACAAACCAGCCTCTGGGTTAAGCCGCAATATTAAAGGCTAAAATCCTTGAAACTTGCCTGTAGAAAGTAAAACAATGTTCCTGTGTACCAAGACAAGAATGTAAACCTGTGTGTACTAACCAATAGTAACTCGCTCTGCCCGCGGACCCTGTAAAACCCTATAAAAGTGTGCTAAAGATAGAAATAAATTGGCATTCACAATTACTTCTGTGAAGACTGGTGAACAGCTCGCGGGTCTTTCAATACTGCATATACAACTAGCTTTTAAAATGGATACAATTAAAGTAAGCTGCAGCAGTGCCTGAGGAACAGGAAGAAGAAACACTACTTCCTTTATCAAATGAGTCAACATACCATTTGGTGTTTTGCTCTGGTTTAGGTTGTTGGGGCTCTTTAAGTTTTGTTGGGTTTTTTTTACAGGAGACATCTTGAAGGCTGGATGACATCTCATGCACTATTAAGGGCTGATGTACCTGCCCACTTGACTAGGTATGAAAAGAAGCAACACTTAAATCATAGCTGGAGACTGAAGTAGGGACAAAGCAAGCAAATCTGAAGAAGGGGATGTCTCAATCTCACAAGCTTTTATCAGTCCCAAAGCTGACAACATGGAAAGTGTTATACTTAAGGCATGAAACATCATCTCCTCTACTTAGAGGTCAGCTACCAAAATACTTTTGGTATTCTTAACACAGCTACTCATATGATAAAAAATTGTACCTGATCATCAACTATGCAGGAATAAAGAACAATACATATTCAATCAAAACACTGATTTCTTTTAAAAATCAAACCATTTTGGGAAGAAACCACAATTTCTCTTTTTAGTTTCTACTTTTTTTTTTTGTATTTAATCTCTTTGGCAACTCCTTCATAAGACAAAAGACAGGCAACAGCAAAAATAACTCTGCTTGTAAGTAGACAGCTTTTCACTTCTAAAGTAAATGACACATTTTTGGGGGGGAAGCAGGGAGGGGGAGGCTTGGTGAGTTTTTGCTTGGTTGGTTGGTTTCTTGGTTGGTTGGGGTTTTTTTAGGTACTTTGGTGGAACACAGGCAATGACAGAATGAACAGCATATGACCTCAACATGGGAAAATGTCTTTAGACAATTATTCTTTAAAAATATTCAAGTTGCAAAAATTCTGAATATTGTGTGAGTTTGTTTTACATTACTACAGTAGGGACTGAGGTATTAGCTTTTTCCAGGCAGGTAAAGATATGGAGAAGGCTAGGGAAACAATACAGTGAAATGTAGTACTTTTATAAATAGACAAAACAAAATATTTGATTATTGAATGTCAGACAGTAGCAAGATTTTGTTAAAATGAAAACTTACTGTTTTCTCCTCATGTATGGAAACTCTTCATCATTTATGAAATTCACAAAGGGTATTATTTAAAGCTGGACAAAATGTTGAAGCAAGTGTTTCATTTCTCTAATCAAACGTATGTAGTTTCAGGATGATTTAATATACTTTCACAGCTGTATTTCTGCATTTTAAGTAATTAAATATTAAAATGTGGTTTAAAAAAAAACCTTTAATGAAAAACAAGTGTGGGTTTGATCCATGCTGCCTTAATTTCAGTTTCTTTTATGGGCAACACCAATTTTGCAGTCAGGCTGGAAAGCATTAATTGATAGGGTCAAAACCCCAATCACATTTTTTCAGTGGAAGAGGACCTGGGGGTGGTGGTGGCAGCAGCTGAACATGAGCCAGGCTGTGCCCAGGTGGCCAAGAAGGCCAATGGCATCCTGGCCTGGCTCAGCAAGAGTGTGGCCAGCAGGAGCAGGGCAGGGATTGTCCCTCTCTGCCTTGGTGAGGCCACAGCTCAAACCCTGCTCCAGGCCCTGCAATTCAAGAAAGATATCGAGGTGCTGGAGTGAGTCCAGAGAAGGGCAGTGGGGAAGGGTCTGGAACACAAGACCTGTGAGGAGCAGCTGAGGGGTGTTTAATCCGGAGAAAAGGAGGCTCAGCGGACACCTTATCACTCTCCACAACTACCTGTAGGAGGCTGTGGGCCTGGTGGAAATCAGCCTCTTCTCCAGGCAACCAGCGACAGGAGAGGAAATCTCAAAAACTGTGCCATGGGAGGTCTAGGTTGGACATAATACTGCTTCACGAAGTATTTCACGAAATATTTCACAAAACGTTGTTTCAAACTGCTTCATGGAAAGGGCGATTAGATCTTGGACTGGGCTGCCCATGGAGGTGAGTCACTGCCCGTGGAGGTGTTTAAGGAAAGACTGGACATAGCACTCAGTGCCATGGTCTGGTCGACATGGTGATATTCGGTCATTGGCTTGAACCAGCGATCTTCTGCAACCTGTAAATTGATTCTATAAATACTGTAAACAGAGAGTCGTGATAAGGACTCTCTCCGGGGACGGAAAAAGCACTGCAGACGCTACACGCGTCTGTTACGAAAGAACTTTCACACCCACACGAGCCCAGAACTGCAGTCCCAGCAGCCAATGGGCGTAGTGCGGGCGGGGCGGCGGGGTCCCGGCGGGGCTGGGTGTCCGGGACTGGGTGTCCCGGGCTGTGTGTCCCGGGCTGCAGCCGGCAGAGGCGGGCCCCGCTACCGCTCCCCCGGAGCCGCCCCCGGCCCCGGCCCCGGCCCCGCGCTGCTGCGCCTGCGCGGAGAGGCCGCACGCGGACCGGCCATGGCGGTGGCGGCGCTGCGGCCGCGGGTGGCGGCGCTGGGCCGGCGGCTCGGGGCGCCCGGGGCCCGCGGTGAGCAGCGCGGCGGGGGCGGGGGCGGCGGGGGCGGCCCCGGGGGCACCTCGGCAAACGGCGTGTGCGCTTGGGAGCATCAGAGCCTGGCCGCGGATGGCCTTAATTTAATCATGAAAGGTGCGGTCTGACAGGATGAATGGCCTGCTTAAGTGGTGTATTATTCAGCCGCTGTTGTAGATGCCCCAAGGATGGATGATAAAGCCATGTGGAAAAGGAGGATGTGCGAGGCTCCTGCTGAGTGCTTATAGGTGCTAAGGGAGCATTGTGTTCTTTCCTCAGATACCTTCTTAGCGAAAGGCTCTGCTAATCTGGACAAATTGATGGACCTCTGCAACGAAGAGGAAGAACATCCTTCCACGCTTTTTCAGCTCTACACCCAGGTATGGACATCAAGCTCCCTTTCAAGAAAATGTATGTTGGGAGTGGGAGACGGCTTGGTGCAAAAGAGGATGGGGCCCAAAGGCGTCTCTATTACTTGGGGGAGTGTGGTGAGCGTCTGTGAAGCACAGATCTGCTTTTGGCTTGAATAACTTGTAGTCGTTTGTGCTGTTACTTTAGGGACAGAAGGGGGTTTGGTTTTACATTCACCATCACCAATCCTTCAATACTTCTTTCACCTTTAGTGAACTAAATGTTAAAAAATACCTTCAAATTGTAATATTTTATAAACTAACGAGTTTTCTATGTTACAACACACCACCGTTTGATTATTTTGATGGCGGTATTTCTACTTTGTATATGTTTTTGTTTTCATAGGCTGTCCTAGACATTACATATTTTGAGGAAAACCAGCTTGTGGATGAAGATTTTCCAGAAGAATCTTCCTTGCAAAAGCTAAAAGAACTTATTTGTGTTCTTTCAGAACCAGAAGACCTAGTGAGGGAATGCAGCATAAAAGAAGAAGTGAGTATCCAGAGGGTGAATTATTTCATTATTTAAAAACGAAAAATCTGAAATGGGACAGTAGTATTTTGATGGGCAGAATTAAAAGTATTTTGAAACATTTTCCAGTCTTTTTGGCATTTAAATCGTGATTCCTGAAAATATTGTTTCAAATGCCTTGTGTGCTCAGAATTTCTCTTGCTAACATTTTGTGATTCCACAGGCAGTTAACAATTCTGTTTGACCTACAGTGTTAGGTTAGGCTAATCTCTCTGAGTGTTGCTATCAACATCTGAAGTAAGAGATTTACACAGTGTTTGCATGTGTGACAGTGCATATGAGTAGTTCAGGTGACTTATTTTTGTGTTAGACCAGTTTGCTGGATTTTATTTCAGCCCATCAACATCCTTGGTGCAGAGTTGTTAGAATGTCTTTACTGGAGAAAAGGAGCCCTGCTTTACATGTACTGCCACACAGCAAAAGAAAGGAGTGAATGGCTACAAGAAAACACTGCCACATTTAAAAAGGTAAAGGAGATGAAAATATTCTATGAGCCTGTGAATACAGCTTTAAAGTTTGACTCTTCAGTTTTAAAATATGGCTGGGTTTTTTGTTTTGTTTCGTTTTTTCTTAGTTAGGATTTTGGGGACTTCATAGAAAGAAGTATTTCTGCGTATCATTAATTTAATGAGAACTTACTTTTTCCTTATTTTTAACTGTACTTAGTGTCTTAATGATGGAGTTCATTACTTGATGAAGATGCTTAGCTTTAGATGCCCTCTTCAGCTAGATGAAGATGTCTCACTTCAAGATAAAGACACAGCTAGATTACTCAGTGAAGGTAAAAAAATGCAAAAAACAACTCCAAAAAACCTTTTAACTCCTCTTAATAACTGCTTCACTTTATAAAATGCTTTTTTTCATGTTTTTATTGTTTGACTTAATTTATGTTCAAGACTTGACACTTTTTAGAACAAGAAGATAATAAATGTGGCAAATAAACAGGTAACAGTGCCACCCCACCCCTTTCTTTTTTGACTGATGAATTCTAGGAGGTGCCAGGGCTCATTTTCCCAGTGTTCTATGAGTGCACTGGAGGGAGGTGAACTGAGGCAGTGTTTGATGCACAGTAGTGTTTTACACTGTCAGTGTTTATACACAGTATTTCAAAACCATCCAGTTCACAACTGATAGATATTTAAGGCACAAATATGACTGCAGAGGGTGCCAGAGGTTCACATTACTGGTCCTCCCTTTTAGCTGTAGGACAGCACAGGTACAAACACAATTACAGACTTCACGCACATAAAAACTATATGCAGAATTGGTTAGATTTGGCAAATATTCTCTGTCACCACTTAATGTATCTTTATGTAAGTTTCATTCTTACTGAGTGTTTACAGGAGGATCTTAGGCTGCATGTGTGAGATGCAAGTAGAGTGATACAGCAGGAGGGGATTTGTAAGGTAAAACAGCTGGTGCTGAGGACATGATGTCCACGCTGAGCACACTCAAAAACAGCTCTACTCTGTAGCAGGATGCAGGACCTTCTTGTTTCATTTGATCTGAAAGTGGCATTGGTGCTATATAGCTTCATAATGCAAAGTCAAGCTGTGGATTTATGTAGCAGGATTTTTCTTTTCATGAGAGACACACATGTGCCTTTGAATTCAAATACTAAAGCTGCTGCTGGTTAACCTGAGTTAAGATGACCTCAAACAGTATGTTTTAGGCTTAAACTGTGGGAGGCACAGAAATACTCTAAGTGTGTGCAGCCATGCCTGTGCTAAAGAGGCTGTAAAGAAATACTGAAATTTTATGAGATAATTTGGCAAACAGAATTACAGAAGTAATATTTATATGGCAGTCTTAAAAGGTTTTAACATTATGGAGGGCCAAAGTGGACAAAGAAATGAGCATGGTCTTGATCCAGGTTTTCTTCTGAACATTATATATTTATATATTTATATAATTATATACTTACGCAGTTACTGAAAAACAATCAACAAGTTGTGTATTTGCTTATAGCAGAATAATAAAGTACTTGATCTAAATTACTTTTGCAGGTATATTTAGTGACACTCACTTACTGGCAATGATGTACAGTGGAGAAATGTGCTACTGGGGACTGAAACACTGTGGAGAAGGGAAGCAGGAAAGCCTTGAGTCAATAGAGCCTTTGTCTAACGGTGACGTGGGCAGCAGATCACAGAGCATATCGCTGGATTTCCAAGAAACAGGGAGAAACATGTTAACAAAGTATGTGGCCGTATGTGAGGGACCCTTAAAAGGTCAAGGGTGGAACACAACAACTGCAAAACAAATGCTGCATTACTTTGTGAAATCCCACAACTAAGATCCGCGGCCTTGTCTGTGCTAGAAGAAAACCTGTGGCATGAGAGCTCACTCTTCCGTGACTCACTTCTTTTCTTTTTCCCACCGAAATGTATACTTCTATTGCATTAAAAACACGCCTTCCAAGGACTCCTGGGCTGCGGTCCAAAGTGCGGTGCAGTGCTGGGGTGCGGGTGCGGCAGCCGCTCCTGGGCCGCGCCCGGGCGCTGGCGGAGCGCGGTGCCGGAGCGTGCGCGGCGGCGCGCGGGGGCGGCGCCATGGCGGCGGCAGCGGAGCAGCGCGGTGCCGGCCTGGAGGCCGCGGTGCGGGGCGGGCTGCGCGTCCTCCGGGAGCGCTGGATGCGGGGCACCCGCGAGCGCGGCGGCACCGCGCCCGACCCGCTCCCGGCGCCCCCGGACGGTGCGGAGGGAGCGAGCGCCCTGCAGACGCTGCCGGTGAGTGGGGCCCGGTCGCATGGGGCGGGGCGGGGTTTGGGGGGGGGGGGGCAAAGCTCTGTATCCCACCCCGTCCTTCTTCACTGCTGAATTCCTGAGCCGTTAAACCGCTGCTTTCAATGGTTTTCAGATCGACGTGCAGCTGAACATCATGTCCTTCCTCTCCCCCCAAGATTTGTGCCGCTTAGGAAGCACGAGTTGTTACTGGAGGGCAGCTGTGCAAGACCCGTTGTTGTGGAGGTATTTTCTCCTGCGGGATCTCCCCTCTTGGACATCTGTTGATTGGAAATCACTTCCAGATGAGGAGATTTTTAATAAAGCCTTTTCAGAGGTCAGCGACAATGCACTTTATGATTACATGGCAGTGTAAGTATCTCCGTACTCTCTTACATGACTTCAAGTCTGCCTACAGCAGTAATACTCAGCCCACAGGCATGTTTCATATTTAGAGAAATAAAGCTCTGCTGTAAGCTGCTGTTTAAATTTTTATGTGTCTCAAATCCATTGTTTATTTTGGGAATACAATTTCCTGTCGGTCCATGGTCTGCTCAGCTCTTTCTGTTTGGAACTCAGCAAGAATGTAAAAGATTGTTAAAAATTGTAAAAGAGACAATGCTAATGCTATAAAAAATTAAAGCTTTTTGTAAACTGTGTGTCTTCTGTGGCACAGAAATATTGCACACTGTTGATCTTGATAAAGAAGTGTTCTTTGGTCTTAGTGGCATGGCACGTATTTTCATAAAAGTACTGAGAAATCTTCAAACTACAGCAAGTGAAATGAGTCTTCATTTTTTCACCTTACTTGGAAGACCTAATAATAAAAAAGTGCACAGAATGTGCACAGAACAACAAGTTGTATTGTTTTAGCTCTGATTGTCAAAGGCTCTAAGACAAACACTGGTTTCAGCTAGTATAGTTGAAAAGCATAGCAACAAAATAAATACTGGATTTGGATGACTGAGAAGAATTCTTGAAATAAGCAGATTATTTTGTGATGACTTCTTTTCTAAACTTCATTCAATTCCTGTAATTTGCAGTAGTGACCTATGGATTTGTTTGGTATTTTTGATTTATTTGCAGTTGCATTTTCCAAAGGTGGTCCTTAAAATGTTGCTTTGTAGTAAGTGAGTAACTTCTGCAATCTCTATGCCCTTCATCCTCTCTTAACAGATGGGAACAGTACACCCAGAATCTGATGTGCAAAATATATACTGATTTTGAAATAGGATTTAAATCTGTTTGATTCTGAATCACCTATTTGAAGCCATCTTTCACTGATTTCCATTGTGTCTGTGTGCTCTTAGCAGTTTTGCTGATCTCAACTGAAACATTTCAGTGTTAGTATAAAGGAGCCCACATTTGATATTTCCTTGAACAGGTTTGTCCAGCAGCAGGCTGCCATGACTCCAGGAGCAGACTGAAGCTGCTGCTCGAGGATGTCTGTCTGACTGTTACTCTCCTCCTCAATTACCAGTCTTTCCATGCCTTCTGGCATCCACACCAAACAAGCATATAAGTTTGCAGACAACACTTGTCTCCTTACACAGTTTGCAGGCTCTGTACCTACAGTGAAAATGGTTCTTTTCAGGTGATTACTTGTTATAAACACAAAAACAGTCTAATTAAGGTTTAAAATGTTCTCAACAAGGCTTATTTTTTAATTTTTTTTTTAATGTGACTCTTCTGCTTTGATGTTATTTTGCCTATATTGTGTATTCAGTGAGAATGGGGAATTAGTGATTTTAATTTTATTTTTAAATAAACTAAAAGATCTGTAGATAGAAGTGCACTGAGGTCCAAACAGTCAGTATTTGGACTTCAGAAGAACCAATGCCTTTGCCTGCTTTATACTGGTGCTTGAAACAATCAGTTTAATAATTTTTGATTTATGCTTTGAGTTGTATCCATAGCAAAGCATAAGAACTGTGGGACCTAAATTGATTTATTTGATTAATACCTCTTTTGTATTTTGTGTTTAATTTCTAGTTGCATCTATTTTACACAGATATAAAAGGAGCTGTCCTCAGGGTAGAAGAAGTTTGAAATCGAGCCGCCCCCGGTATGGGACTGTGACTTCCTTTTTGCAATCACTGGTCACTCAGGCAGAACCTCGCTTTGCTATGTTTGGGCCAGGTTTGGAAGAGCTGGACAACTCTTTAGTACAAAAGATGATGACATGCCCAGAAATTCTGCTGGTAGCTGGCCTACCTCATAGACAAATTCATGGTAATGATGGTTTTGGCTTTTGGCCTTCTTATTTTGTAAATAAATATAACACAAAAAACTTAGAGGAAGAAATGAAGAAAAGGAATTTTTTTTTTGTATCCTTAAAATTCAGTAGAATCATGGTAAAAACAAACCATTTGCTCTCTGATTTGTTCAGAAGAATAAATGCAGGGAACATTTGGGACAAACTAACAGCTCCAGTGAATTTACGATTAAATTTTGACATTGTCAGAAGAATCATTTTGCTCCTTGAATTTCTATCTTCATCCAAAAGTCCATGTTACTGCTGCTGTTATAATTGATAAATGCAGACAGGCCTTTCTTTCAGTACTGCTTGAAGTAAGTTGCTCAAGGCTGATCCTTATATGATTTGGTATTCTGATATCAAATGATATAAATTTTATTTAGAAGAGTTACAGGAGCACATGAGGGTTTTTTTTTTTGATGTTTAAAAGAGTAGCTTTAAAAGTCTAATTTTACTTCAGTCCAAGCCAGAGACATAAATGTGTTGTCTTTTAACTAACAGTTATTTCAGCACAGCAGAATTTGAATAATTAAATTGTATTTATAAGAAGTGTGACAATTGTTTTAGTGGGTTTTTTATTTCTCTCATATGTTCTTCTGAATGCAGCTTGTCATAACCAGACTGGAGCCTTTTCTGTGCCAGTTTCAGCTAATAAAAACAAGTCTGGCTCATTTCTGATTCAGATTTCTAGGTTCAAGTCTAATAATCAGAAATAAGGAAATGGTTTTAATACCATTGACTGGATTTTCATGAAATTAAAAGTCTGATCAATTGGAGCATGTATAAAGTTCAATTGTAAAATAGTAAATCTGCTACCCCTAACAGCAATATCTAGGTTTGAATATATTAATTTTGTGGCACCACTGGAATATTTTGAACTACCATTTAACTGTATTCAGTAGCCAAATAACTGTAATCTCATAGATTCATTTTTCTCTCTGTAGGAATTGGATCAGGAGTCAGTTTTCAGTTTAGCAACAATCAAAAATTCAATATTGTGACACTGTATTCCACCACAAGGTAAGATAAGATCCATTCTCCACCAAACAAAAAGTACAGTTTCTCATTTTTTTTAGACTTTTCTTCATAATCTTGTCATGTGACTTTCATGTGCACTTTCTCATGCATGGATATCATTATAAATTGAAGTTTCAATGCATGCTTTTGCCTTCCCTTTATTTTTTCAACCACTAAATTTTCACATGGAAAATATAAAGCATTTTTGAACAGTATCTGTTCCAAAAGGTGTACAACAGGTACATTACAGGTGCTTCTATCCTTCTTGATACCTTGGTTGAGTCCCCTTTTAAAGCACTCTATAAACTCATTATGGGCTGTATTTTCATAAGCATCTTGCTCACCATCTTTGTGCACGCAGAAAGAAAGGAGGGCAGGCAGAGGCAGGGAGAAATCAAACTGTTTTTCTGGCTCAGCCCATTTTCCTGTCCTTTTCCTGCACCGCCTTGATTTGCAAGATTCAGTTTTGGCATTCTCAGTTAATCTGACTACCGAAATATCTTTCAGTGTGGAAAGGAGGAGAGCAAGGGAGGAGCAAGCTGTTGCTGTGAATAAGATGTTTTACCAAGAGAACAACACAGCAGGGAATCAGCAAGCCATGCACTACAGTGTAATAGCTCAAGTGAGGAAGGTGTGCGAAGTAGTTGATGGATTCATTTATGTTGCTAATGCAGAAGCTCACAGAGGTAAGGGTTTCTCTTCATTTAAATTTTGTGAATAACTGGAGTGTTAGATTACAAAGAATATGCAATACATCAAAATACATGTTCTGACTCTTCCAAATCTGCTATTTCTTCATGGCATATCATGATGAAGAGGTCTCCTATCCTAGACACTCTCTGATCAACCTGTTAGGGATTACAGCCCCTCGTTTTATTTATAGCACATCTATCTAAGTTACATGTGGGAAATTACCTGAATTAAAACACAAACCAAAAAAACCAAACAAAAACCTTGGGTATGTATAGGAGAAAATTGAAAATACTTTGTTTGTGCTGTAATAGCCTGGAAACCACCTTCCCAATGAAAACAGTAACAAATGCAGTTAGTCTAAATCAGTTTAGTTCTGTAAGATGATAATCCAAATAACAATTATGGTAATTGTCTTTACATTCATCAGCTTTGAACGTAGGAAAAGGGCTAGCTCAGAAAAGACAGCAAAAATCTTTGAAGGGATACACTAAGAGAAAAGTGTATTTAGTAGGGAAGAGCTGCTGACTGTGCAATGTATAAGTATTTCTGAATGGCTTGTAATCTTGGTCTCTGTGAGGTACTAAGAAAACACTGACATTAGGACTGAAATAGGCTGCCCGTAGAATCTGTGGAGGTCATTAAATAATACCTGAATGTCATCAATATCTGTGTAACATAAAGCGAGATGAGTAAGTCTTGTGATAAACAGAACAAGATCATTTGGCCCTTCCAGCCCTCTGTCTCATCACCTCTGAAACAACAACAAAAAAAACAACCCAAAACCAAAAGCACCTTGTATTTGCATATACTTAGGATTCATATATTAAAAATTGTTTCGTAGAGCATGATCGTCAGGAGGAGCTGGCTCGTATTTTGGCAATGATTGATCCAGCCCTTGGGCCTCCGAACAGACCTCTGTTGGTTTTGTCCTGCGTGTCTCATGTTGGTGTGAAAAGAATTCCATGTGTTTATGTGGCACATCAGTTGCAACTAAATCTGCTGCATCAGCCCTGGATGGTACTTGCTCTTAAACCTTTACTTTCTGTTTCTCTGTGCTTTAAATTTAATTTAGGCTCTCAGGTTCCTTAACTATACCTACCTAAGCAAGTGTGCAGCTTTCAACACTAGTATATGAGCTTTCCATTTAAGTGAAGGATTTTGTTCCTCTGATCCTCTAAGCTGAATCATTGGCCTGTCTGAACACAAGGAGCTAAGTGACTTGCCCAGAAGTACACAAAAGACTTCAGATGGAACTAGAATGTAAGGAAGGACTTGAAGGGAATAAGGAAGCTTCATTTAAATCTAAATTTCCTGAGTCACAACCTTGGACACAAGATAGATTTCTGTGACATTTTAAAAACACTGTTTACTGTCACTCACTTGGCGTGATGTCTTCAGGTTTTGACAGTTTTTTACCTAGTATGTGAGGTCCTGAACCTGTTATTTTATGCTTGTCAAGCACAGTATCTATCAGCATGATTCAGCCACACAGAATTAATTTTTGTTGATGTTGTGTAGCTGAGGAATAAATCAGAATAAAAATCCTGATTTGTGATAATTCCTTTGCTTTCATAAGGAAAACGTTTGTAGGTTTTTTACAAATCACACCATTTACAATAGCTACTGGATGGGATGTTACAAAATCTGAGTGTTAATAACGTGCATGGAAGTCTAAAGCTAGCAGCATTTTTGCTTTAAGAGTTGGAAGAAGAATTTTCAAGTGGATTGCCATCTGTAAAGTAAGTGTAATGTTCCAAAACAGCTGATGGAACAATTGAAAAAAAAATTCACTGTGATACCAAGAGTAAAAGCTTTCCTAACGTGAGGGGTTTTTTTTGTTTGTTTTCTTTTATAAAACTTTTTTTGTGTAAAGGCCCTTTCCTCAGTGATAAAAATTTAGCTTTGATATGAGTGACAGATAGACACAGAGTGATATTAAAATACTGTTAGATCCCGTTAGTTGTTATCTCTAGCACATTAACTTTTTCTTTTTTTTTTTTTTTTTTTAATTTTCACAGATGCAGGACACTGTAGCTGCAACTTTGGATGGATTGCTAAATGGAATTGAGTGGCTCTTGGAAGAAGCAAATTGTAAAAGTGCTTAGGAATAGAATTAGGTATTATTGCACTGTACAAACCCTTTTCCAGTTGAAGTAAGAATCTTGTTCCTCCTGCCAGAGTACTGTGAGAAGAGAAAACTGAAGGGAAAAGCTACATGTATTTCCCTGCACATACTTAAATCCTTAACATTTTTCTAACTACAGTCCTTAATTAGAAGTACAAGTGGGATTGCCTGGATTCCAGCTGCAATGAAGAAGTGATTTGGAAGAACAATCTGAATGTTATGTTGTTTTTCTCTTCTTTCAACCAGAGGCCTTTATAGTTCAATCTTTTCCAAGATATCTGATGGCCTAATATCTTCTGTAAAAATATATGTAGCACTACATTAGTTTATCAGCAGAGCCCTATCACACATTTAGTAAATATATTGAGTGGAGATCTTTACAGGGACACTTCTTGACCAAAGAAAGCATACTGTAGGTTGTACAGTTGACAGAAAGACAGTAACTCTTTATTTCAGAAAAGTGAATTACCCTGTATTTTTCTAGAAAAAAATGCCTAGACAAAAAATAGTGGGGGGATTTTCAGGCCAGACCAGATTTCTTAAATGCAAACACTGCTGCATATAAATTGTTTCTTTGTTGTGATCTGAGTTATTAACCGGCCACAACAGACTGCAGTATCTTTTGCTTTCTGTTGCACTGAAATCATTAGCTTGAATTGGATACACCTCTGATGCCATGAACAAATGTTTAATAGGATCATTCAGGACTTTATTACATATATAGACTATCAAGTTTTCCAAATAGTTGTGGTCATTCGCATATGTGTTGAAATTTTCTACACAGTTGCAAGTAGTTTTATGAAAAGCAAAGCAACATTTCAAGGCTGGAATTGTCTTTTCCATATTGACGTCTTTGGGGATAGTCGTAGTCTTCCACCTTTTCATGTTTTTATTATTGGGTGAATGTTCTGAAACTTTATTTGGATTTGTTGCCTGGGCATTTATTTGCTTTATTCTGGGCTTTTTTTTCTTTTTTCCTATCTTCATGGAAATTCAAGTGTCTCACAATTTTTTCTTGGTACCTAGACAATGATTGCATGGCACACTTACAGCTGTAACTGCCCTCAGTCTGGGATACTTCAGTGATGATCAACACAGCTATGTCAGAAACATTCCACTTGAGAAGATGTTGGGGATTTTTTTAATGAACTAGAAAGTATTTCTCTTTCTTTTCATCCTTGTGTGCAATTAATTCATCTTTCTAGATTTTTTTATGTGTCCTAATCAGAGACACATGGGAGTTTTAAGGGAAAAACCAAAGCAATATACAGAATGAAAATTTTGTGGTTTATCCTTTTTTTTTTTTTTTTTTCTGTTTTATCAGCGTGTGTGTGTTTTGCCCTTTAAAATGGAGCAGACACAATGGATTTATGAGTGTTTGGAGTAAAATTCCATACTTTGTGACTGGGTGTATGTGATTTTCCTCCTAATCACATGAATTTAATAGTGGTCTATATGCAGGGGATTGAATGCAGCAATCTGATTCTGTGTTGGCTGATGCGAATATGGGAGGGTTATGGAAGATCTTCTTTCTATTTTCTTCATGAGGAATAAATAATTTTAAAAATAATTATATTTAGAGTTTTCCTATGTATGTTAAGTCCCCTACATGTGTGCACGTGTGCTCATACACTGCAATCCCACTGTCATAACAAATTACCATTGTCATCAATAGTCATTAATGAACAAGGTTATTGTATGCTACCCGTTGAATTAAGACAACTCACTGTTATCTCAAAAGATTAGGATAATGCAGAGTATGTATTTTTTCCTAAAGAGCATCAGCTAGGTTAACCTAAAGCTAGGATACTTTTCAGAATTACAAGTCCTCAGGGTGCAATCTAGAAAAGAAACAGTGGGAATGAGAAGTCTATGCAGTCACAGAACTCCATGATTAAATGTTGTGTATCAGCACAGGTAAGGAAGATGAGCACGTGCACTATCCAGAGGAGCAGCTGAGGTGCACAGAGATGTGCTGGGGAGGAGGCAACCAGTGCGGGAGTCAGCCCTGCTGGGACACAGGGCCAGAAAGACTTCACCCTGAATCACCAGGCTTTAAGTTTAAGCCTTGGGAAGACTTCTCTAAGGCCTTATGGCAGTTAATACATTAATCAAGTCACCCTGTATAAGGTTATGTTTCTAGAATGTTCCCAGTTATCTCCCTGATTGGTCATTATTTGTTGCAGTGTTTTGCATATTTCTAACCCCAGTTCGTGACTGGACCCATGCCCTCAGACCTACCCTATATACTGTTGTGTCTGCCCCAAGTCCTGGTCTTTGGAGTTTGCCCCTATACTGTGCACAGTTTATGGGCATCTTCCCTATTTTATTTCTCATTTAAGTGTTTCTTTTTCATGCACTCCATTGTACCCACTCCTTTTAGTTGGGCCTCAGTTCCCTGAAGTCAGAGAACCCTAAGGTTTTAAGGGGTTGTTGCAGCCACTCTCACTGTTGAGAGACAGTTGAGCAAACCAGCTTGCTGAGCATACATACAGCAAATAACTGCCGAGATGCACTGCCTTTTAGGTTCAACAATTCCTACTACGTAAATTCCTGAGTCTGCTGAATTTAGAAGCATAGAAAACATTTAAGCTTGGAACTGTCATTGTTAAAAATTCAAAAGTAGTTGGGTATGGAATATTAGAATATGACTTAAGTACATCTTAAATATGTTTAATGTATAAAGAAACCCTACTTTTAAAAATGTCTCATTGGTTTTGTATTTATCAAAATAGATGCAACTGTGATGGGTTTGTGAAAAATCAAACCAGGATCTGGATCTCATGAATATTGCTTTCTTAGGGAGAAGGATTCTAACAGCATTAGAAAAAAATTGCTTTCCTGCCCACTGAGGCAGGATGTTTATCTAAACAGTGGTCACAAAATAAATGTTAAAGTGATAGTACATGTGATTTATAAGAAAACTCAGTTACTGAGGCTTCACCTGAGCAGCTTTCTGAAAAAGAAAGTGGCTATGGGGATGCTAATTTTCAAGTCTTTGAAATTTTGAGTAACAAAAATGCCTGATGTCTGCTCCAGAGCAGTGCCTGGGGACACATGTCAGGCTCTCAGGGCAGAGGCAGCACACTGTCACTGGTGAGAGGTCTTGCAGGTTACGATGATGACGGAGCAGCCGTGGATCAAAGCAGGAGTGTCAGGACCCTTTTAGCTTCAGCTTCAGAGGGAAGCTGTGGCTCTCTCTGTGTCCTGCAGGGTGGCACTGCTGATCTGCATCAGCACTGATGCTGTCCCTACACCCTTTGCAAAAATTGCTTCAAGTAATCAATTTCATTCTCTGCTCAGAGATGCAGGAAGCAGGTGCAGTTATAGAAAAGCCTATGGGAAAATCAAAATGCTTTTCAAAAGCTTATAGACAGGGAAAATACTGCCTCTTAATCTGGTGGGTATTGTCAATATCATTTTGAATTGTAGCATGAATATTGCAGCTAAAAAGAATAGATAGAGTTGCTGTCAGGAAAGCTTATGGAAATAATTGCTGGCATTACTGCAAAGTGATTGATGTCTGTGATTTAGTGTGTTTTTCATGCCACTCTAGCACTAGTGGTTCTGGATAAATTAGTTTCCTCAAATACATGAGAGAAATAACATTCTTTGTTCAGTTACAGAAGGTGATATTATAGCTAAAGCCTGTGCTTAAACCTCAGAGCATGTCTGAACAAAGGCTGCCCTCAGTTGTCTTAGGAGGATGAAACTGCAACCAAGAATGTAGGTAGTAGGAATAGAGCAGAGACCTTACAAACTACAAAACATGATGGGTCTGGATAAGGGAAGTATTTAAGAACCAGTGTGTTGGAGTTGATGCTGATGAAACAGTCAAGAATGACAGCCTAAGGCCATGGGAAAACCCTTCGTAGTAAGGGCTAATCCCATAATCCCCTCTGATTCGAATTTGTTAACTAGAAAGTTTTGTGTTCTTTGTGTTGTGATTGGTTAAATTTTGCTGCAAAATTTTGAATATTCCGAACCACCTTCCCCCATTGGACCCTTTCCCTAAACCCCTCCCTTGCTCCTCCTCTTAGCCAAGCTTACATATATCCCCGTGACACTGCGGACCTTGCCTTTTTGCCACTGCTCCCACGTGTGCTAAAAGTCTCCTTGTACCGCTTTTCCAAAGTTAGTTCAGCTTAGTGTTTGTTGTTTTCCTATTATTAAACCATTTTGTTTCGGACAATTGAGTCAGGCTGCCTTTCTGCACCCAGTTGCCAAATCTCGTGAAGCCACTGGCCTCAACATCCGGGCTGAGACCGGCTGGAGGCTTCACCAGTGAGATCCCCTGCACCGGCTCACTCCTGCTCCAACATTACCATGTCTGTGCTGAGCAGCTGTTCCTGGTACCCATCTGGGCATTACTGGCCAAGGTTTTTGGGCAGCCAGTCTCTTAGGGTTCCTTCCTCCCGCCTCTAAAATGTCTTAGTGACCCTTTGCTGGACTCTCTCTGGTTTGTATCTCACGTAGTGCAGGATTAAAATTCAATACCCTTCTCCAGATTCAGACCTACAAGTCCTGGGCAGAGGGGAATTGAGCACTTGTCCTCAGGGTAGCCTTTATCACTGTGTGGGCACACTACTGAATCCAGGTTCCCTGGTCTTCCAGGACCCCAGGTCCCCTTTGCAGAGCTGCTACCAAACCAGTCACCTGTCCTGCCCATGTCCATGCCTATATACACAGAGTCCTGCTGGAGGCAGGACTTTGCATCAGGAGGTTTCTGAATCACCTGTTAGCCCAATGAATGGGCTAACGATATTCTCACTTGCAGTGTTTCTAGCTGTCCTTGCACAAGGAGCCTACTGTCTCTGAAACACCAGCCTGCGTGTGACAGCATGCAGGATCAGGCACCTGATGGGAGAAAAAGGCATTCAGTCTTTTCCTGAAGGCTGAAATCAATCAAGCCATTTGCTCCATCAAAAGAACATTGAACAATACTAGTCTTAGAGTCTCAAAATTAATTCCTCCATAGTATGCAAACTTGTGTAGATGAGAGCTCTAAGTATGAAACTCTGATATAATTCCAGAAATAGATTTCACCCAACTCTGTGAAGTGTTTAACTGTGAAGTAATCCTGATGACAATGCAGAAAGATATACTCTATTCATTAAATTATTTAATACTACTCTTTACAAAGGGATAATAATAAATCACACTTTTCCCTCATAAGAATAAAGGAACTAATGTCGTCACATAATAACTGAGGACCAAGGGTCATACTCTTAATCTGTAGTGTTTTGTTAATAAAGGAATAGAATTTTGGTGTGGCATCTCTCATGTCTTCCCCACAGACTTGAATTATGAATATAGCTCATGCCCGATACCATGAGACACGCATTCCAGAAATGTGAACATAAAAGGGCTATTCATCAAGAACAAAACCAAACCTTTTCCTCTATTTGAATCAAATCATCTTTTGTAGAAGGTTTTTACACAAGTTCCCTAAATATAACTAGAAACACCAGTTACTTAGAACTTTCTCTCATAAGACTGGTGTTGTTAACAGCCAATTCCCTTAGAAATTCAGCTGGCTTCATCTTAAATTTTGTGAAGATTTAAAACAGGGTCCAGACCTTTAGTTCATATGAAAGAAATAGGTTAAATTTGATCTGCATATGTGCTATACCCTAAATTCAGTGGGATAAATTAAATTTTTTCTTGAATCTGAATAATGAGGATTTATATAAATTAGTTACCTGAGAATCCTCTGTTAAGACTATAACCTTCACACATCACACATCTAGACTTTAGGTAGTATAGGATAAGGATGCACTGACACAGCTACACATTAAGCTTCTTTGAGAAACCACAAGATATTTGTAAGAAAAGAAATGCAAATTACAAGTTTAACTAACCAACAATATTAAAAGAATCTTGTGGTTGTTTTTTTTTTTCCAAAATTAGAGACTCAAGTTTTGTGAAAATATATATTATTGAAAGCAAAGAAACCAGCTATGTGATTACTGCTACATTCCTCTAAAAAAAGAGAGGAAACTGAGTACAATCAATATGTGGCTGAATAATGTACTTGAATTCAAGCATTTTTTAGTCTTATGTTGAAAAGAATTGCTGCTGAGCCAATATCAATATCCTTCTTTTCAGCTGAGTCTTGAACTGCTTTTAGACTCACTATAACAAACAAAAAATTTCTACCAAGTGTTTGTGTTTTCCAGCTTGATTTTTACCACAGGAACTGAGCTGATATAAATCAGCTGGTGTACATACACATATTTTGACCTCCCCACTATTCTCTGATCACTTGTTCCTGTCACAAGTAGCTAATAACATAGAAATAAACGGAAAAATAAATGATTGGCAGGACATATTGTTGTAAGGATTTTTTGGGGTGTCTTTGTATGCTCAAAGGGTTAAATAGTTTGAGAGCACCAATTGAAAAGGACGCATTAGAAACTGCTGCCACAGTACCCAAAAAGATTAATGGCAGGCAATTAAAATCAACAACCACAGAAAATTCTGGCTAACATTCAATAACCTGATACTGATGTTTCCACAGTGCCTATTGTCTTTGGGTGTCCATGCTGCCACCTAAGGAACATCCTCAGGCCTAACATGCTGAGCCAGGTGCTGTTTTACTTTTCTCCCAGCAGTACCTTCCATGCATCTCTGGTCTATAAGCATTTCAGTTTCCTTCCAAAGCACAGCAGTTTCCTTCCTGCTCTCTATTCTGTGCACCACCTTAAATTCATTGGCCAGATTTGTGATTTGCTGAGCAGAAGATTGTGAAGTTAGGGGTGGGAGAGAATGCAGAGCTGTGCTTCAGCTGGACCATGTGAGATCCTACAGTCAGAGGTGCAGCTATATGCAGGAATCCTATCCTAATTCTAACCACCTTCTGGGCATATAAATTTACCCCGTATTTGAGTGCACAGGGTTGCATACACCAGGAGAAACGAATGTTGGAAGTCCACGGAATTTCATGGTTATGGCACAATGTGCAGTGAAATCCATGAAATCTGATCTTGTATTCTTAGTGAAAATGCTTCTTGGGTATTTCTGTGTATTTATATGTTGCTAATTTGGTTTTCGTTTGTGCATATTAAAGTCAAATGAAGATAAGCGGATATTGCAATATCAGTGTTGTCACAGTATTCTCTGCAATGGCAAGAAAGCTCAGGTTGCTCCCATGTGGGACTTGGAATATACCCAGAGGTTGTCAAGCTTCCTATTATCTGAGTGCAGGTAGAAGTTGGTACAACCATTAGGGCATCACTCCTCAGAATAGATATAATTTTCCTGACACCTCTGAAATAAGCAGGGAGCCTACATTTGAAAACTGTCTCCAATTAGATACTGAATTCAGAAAAAATTAGCTGTCCTTGAAAAACTGTGAGAAGGTTCAGTCTTATTCCAAAATAAGAGCACTTGGTTCATTTGAAGTGGGTCAATCTATGCCAGAAGGACATACCCCTTTTCTGGGAAAAAAGCACCAACACACTGGATTTATACTCTGGAATAAAGTACTGTATAACAGTCCCAGAGTAAATTCACATAAGATAACCCTTAAATGACAATGTACTGTAAGATAAACAGTGTATTTACAAAATAGAGGTGCAATTACCTAAATCTTTAAATTAACTCTTTTTATTTCTTCCTGGATTATTGTTTGACACAGTGTGAGCACAAGGCCTCTGTGAAACATACATTCTGGCCTCAGCAAGCTGCAGCACATTCCAAAGAGATGCACTAGGACAATGTTTGTACCTTGACAGCACTGTATGGTTACAGCTCACACTGTTCATTCCAGCCAGCAGCAAGCCATAACAAGGAGCGCATAACAACGCAGCCTCATCTCCTCTGAGGTTCCAGAGCACTGGACTCACCCAAATCCTTAAATCTACTCCCAGTCACATTGATAAAAAGCTGGAACCAGCTCCTGAATTGAGCATTGATGTAGCCTGAACCCACTAAAATATGTTCCTGCTGTCTCAAGTCAAGAGAGGATTGGGATCCTCTGACTCACGTTTAAGTAATTGTTAGAAAGTACCTTCTGTATTTGTTTCCAAAGTTTCCAAAGACAGGTTTTCATTGCACAACTATTCTAACTATTCAAGGATACTTAAGTAAGATGTTGAGTGTCTAGAGACCCCAAGTCCCTATATTGAGTCAAAGAGAGATCACCAGACAGCATTTTTGAGATTTTGTACTATAACAGCATGTTGCAACACCACTGTTCCTAAGAATTTGGTTTATAATATTTAATTCTTTTGTTTGTTTTAGCTCTTTGAGACAAACTGAAAGTCTTGTGTAAATAAGTGCTCACTTTATACTCCCAGCTTATCCTCTGCCTTTGTCTGGATACTGGCAATATTCTGTTCTGCTCATTGCTATCAATAACACACAGATGTCACAGTGCAGTTCCCTTAGCAAACTGCCCCGCAGTTTGGATAATAGTAAGATGTTCTTGTACAGACTATTTATTTTAAAGTTTAGGAAATCAGAGTGCATTTCTGCAAAATATGTAATAAATTCATTGTTATTAGTCCTTTAATATGCCTAGTGTGCTGTAGAATCTGACTACAAATTCAGACCCTTCAAGTACCATGTGTGTGAGAAGGATCATCTAACTCAGTAGCATTCGCATACCAGAAATTTAGCATGTAAGCCTTTGCAAAATGAGTCTTATTTTTCCTTTAGAAATTATGAAGGCGTGATAGATTGGCATTTCCTAAGGAAGTTAAAACCGCTGGAGGCTGATGGGAGTTTTTCTCCTAGCCAACAGCTGGCCGTTGCTAAGAATTGACAGCAGTTTTAACCACTGAAAAGTGAGATCAACCTGTGAACACCACCTTAAGACCTAAGCCTGGGAATTTCTTTGTCTCTTTGTTTTCTTGGCTGTGAAAGATAACAGAGCTTCGGCTGGCCTCCCGTTCCCTGCCCAGGCCATGCGGCCCAGGCAGGGGCCGGGCTGGGCCCAGCGGCTCCCGGTCGGGAGATGGGGCCTGCGGGGCTTGCCCCGGGCTCTGGCCGGGCCAGGCCGGCCCCTGGCTCGGCTGCAGTTTCTGCTGTGACTGAATTCACCAGAGACTGCTGAGAAAAGAAAGAAAAAAGCTCTTGACCTGTGGCGGGCTGAGACAGTGACCACACTCACCTACTGTTCTCAGCAAGACATGGGAGTAACTTGAGAAAGATGCTGTTCAAACAAAAAGCAGGAAGATAGATCTTACATCAGTGCAGTTGTTTAACTGTAAGGTAAGAAACACAGGTGGATAAAAGTAAGTGGGAGTGTTTGGATTGGATGAGAGTGGATGACTCTTCACAGTAATACAGGCATCACAGTAAAACAAAACTTTAAGAGATTTTTCTGTACTCACTTCCTTTCTGATGTTGCTTTAGGTAATCAGTGATCTTACCTGTGTCTCAGGATTGTCCATTCCTTCCTACCCTCATGGTGTCTTCTTTAATTTCTCTAACAAAAACAGATTGTGTAAACTCTTGCGGCTGTTTCTTTCATTTTATTATGAAGAATCAAAGACTCTTTTTCCTATTACATCACTAAATCATGGGAAATGAAGCTGAAAAATCTATCACGTGAAAGTAAGTGTATTAACTGAAAAATAAATGTAGAAATGTTCTACCTGAATAGCTCTTTTACAAATTATAGGTCCCACTCTTTTGGTGATCATCAGTTTCATACACCGAACAGTGAACAGTGAAGCTTCTGAGTTTCTGGGCCATGCAACAGTTCTGCTGGCTGATAGGAAATAATAAAAACTAAAACTGAAACCTGAAGTGAAAACAGGATCTGGAGGCTGGGAGAGAAACTGGATGGTCTGAACATGTTTTTCTGTGGTGCTTCTCTTGCAACAACTGAATCCTTAGAATTTAAAAGGGAAACAAATCAGATGTATTTCAATGCATGTCTGAGTCTCTTAGTTTAGAATCAGCTTTCATAGAAATACCAGAGTGACACTCTCACTGTTTGGTGCATAGGTAAGAAGTCAGGAAATTAATTCTCATTTCCAGAAAATCTGTGAGCTGTTTTTAAAAACTGTATCCTTCTTACAAGTAAGCACTGAGTAACTTTTTTTCTGGGATTTTGGGTTTTTTTCTGTTTATTCTGTGAAATCCAGAAAAAGACAGAACAAGTGGTTTTGTTTTTGGTCATTTCCCCCAAAACTAATAAAATGGGACAAGGGTGCAGAAAATCTTGGAAAATAATTTTAGATATGTGGTAATGATTTCTTTCATTATCTTTAGCCATTACAATAGAAGGAGTATCTGACTTCTAAACTATGTATTAAAAATGTAGAATGGACTTGCTGGGACACTGTGACAGTAGACAGAATATCTCAAAGCAAGGGTCAAGAACTAGATATTCACAGGCCCAGAGTTCTTTCTCTCTTAACAGAATTCTACATTCAATCCTCACTATTTCTTCATGACAATGAGGGAGAGTGTCATTGCTGCCTCATTAGTTCTCTGCCTGCTGCAGAAATAATAGTGAATGTATTTGTCACTGAAAAAGAATGGAAAGCACTGAACTGAAGAGCTACTACTGCTGTAGTGACACAAACCCACACAGTCACAGAAAGTTTTGGATTGGAAGCGACCTGTACAGGTCAGCTAGTTCAACCTGCTTTTGAAAAGGGGATGCTAATAAGCCTGAACAGTACACACAGAAGTCTTTGTATTTCACATTGCACTGCAAAAAAACCAGTCCCACCACTTGAGAAGGATCAACAGCAGTATGATAAGAGGTAATTCTATACTGTCTTTGCAATGCTTATATCAATTATTGTCACCTGTTTGCCTAAGCCTTTATCTAAAACTAAGAAGTTTAAACCATGAGTTGCATGTGTTCCACCAGGCTATTATTAGAGCTTTGAATTAGCTGTGAGTAAAACTTACTAAATCATTCCAACCAAATACAAACAAAAGGACTTTTTACTGCTTTTTCTTCCCACACAGGCAGATACATTATGCAGTATGTTAATTCTGATTAGTAAAATTCTGTTTGCAATTTGAGAAGGATATGAATAAGACAAACTGGAAGACAGAAGGGAGAAAATAATTAGTCAACCCTTCTCATGAGGAAGAACTAAAGGAATATCCTACCTAAAGGAGGATGTTTGTTTGTTTTGCATTTTGCTATTCTGCTATTTTGTTCCAACCTTTTAGGCACAGAGGTGCCCTATGACATTATTAGTGGGAAAAAAATGCATGCAGAAAACAGGCAAGAGGTCTGGCAGCTTTTTGCCCTCTCAGGAGGACCCCTTCTTTTCTCAAGAAACTTTGTTTCATGTCTTTGGGTCTGTAAATAAACTCATTACATGAATGTCAAAAATCAGTGTACCAGGCATCTAGTTTTGTTTTTTATCTTTATGTGTACAAGAGGATGGAGTGCACCCTCAGCATGTGGATGACACCAAGTTGAGTGGGAATGTTGATCTGCTGGGGAGCTGGAAGGTTCTGCAGAGGGATCTAGACAAGCTGCATCAATGGGCCACAGGCAGTGGTAAAAGATTCAAAAAGGTGTTCCAAAGGAATTCCATGTCCTTGGGTAACAACAACCCCAGGCAGTACCACAGGCTGGAGGCAGAGTGGTTGGAAAGATGCCCAGCAGAAAAGGACCTGGGGGTGCTGGTCAACAGCAGGAGAACGTGACCCAGAGTGTGCCCAGCTGGCCAAGAAGGGCAGTGAAACCTGGCCTGGAGCAGCAATAGTCTGGCCAAATTACCAAAGCAGTGGTCATTCACTGGACACAGGGGGATCCCTGTGCTGTCAAGAGTTCAGAAGCTTCAAGGTTCCCTTTCCCTCTGGAGGCTTTCAGAAATTCTGAAATAAAACTAGAACAATAGCTGATTATCTGCAAGGAAAAGGAATTCAATTTAAAAAGGAAAAGTAGGTGTAAATTACAGAAGGAAGTGATATTGTGAAGCAATTGACCACTACCTCTGTAAGTGCTGATACCAAAAGGAATGGCAGAAGGCTCTTGGGCATCATAGTGGAGAACAGCGTTTATGTTTATGTTTACAGATAAACCAGCATTCAGAAAGGACTGAATCCATGCATCCTCCTTCCATTGTCAGCAATCAGAGAAGATTTGCAAGAGCACTATCCCCAGGAAGAAACCTCCAATACTGTGAAACTATTGAAACAATGAAAGGATTTTTGAATCAAGCATTAGAGCCTTCCCACAGAGGGAAGTCAACCCTCATGGTCTCTCCTAGTCACCTTTTACAAAGATGTAAGCATTTTCTGTCTTTCTGCAAATTGATGAAATGAAGATTTTAAGATGATCAAGGCAATCTAAAAGGTACCAGATGGTTTTGGTTTTCTAATTACGAGGTGCAACTTCTTATGGAGTGCAGCTTCTTGGGTCGCTACTTGGAGACCTGTGCCGAGCAATCCCATCCAGAGCCCGGAGAGAAACAAGAGTGCCAGTGTTTGTCCATTCCCACTTTTCCAAGGGACCCAGCACATCACCCTCTCCATGAACCCAAGGCAAGACACACAAGTTCCATAATGTTTGTTTTTTGGGTTTTAAAAACACAGACTGCATGGATTGACATACAGGAAATACAAGAAATTTATGAAGATATATAGAAACACAGGTCACCTAGAACACCTGTGAAAAGGCACCATCAGACAAGTGGCACCTGCAACTGGCAGAGGTGAGGGGTCTGCAGCCATGGTCTTGTACAGCTGGGTGAGCTCTGCCACAGAGATCTCTGGTGACAGGTGGCAACTGTTGTTGAACTTGTTGGCTTGGACATTCTTGATCCCTCCTGGGCATTCTCCTCACTCTGCTTTGCCATTAGTTTTACTCTAATCTTTGCTGTCCAAAAAAGAATAAGTGTGTGTTTCTGTTGATGCTTCTTCGTCTCCCTGAATCCTTCTGTAGAAATAGATTGCCAAGAAGACTCCTCAGATACGAGATAAAAATGCAGTTAAAGGACTGCATGGAGGTTTCTGTAGAGCGCTGCAAGAAGGTGCCTTGCCACTCCAGCATGTTGTAAATGCTTCAATGCCCACAGCAGTAGTAAATAACTCAAGGGAAAGGCCAACTCACGTATCTCTCTTCAGAAGCTGACCCATGACTATGTACCCAACCACTCCTGCAAGCAGCAGTACAGCTGAAACTACTACAGACACTAGGATGTAGTTCTTGCTGAGTTCCCACTGTCCAGCAGTCTTGGCTTTTTGCACAGTAGCTGACCCTGGCAGGAGAAAACACAATGCAAAAGACAATGTTTGTACTCTGCACTAGGGATAATCTCACAGTGTGCTTCAGATGCCCAAGGATTGTTGTCTTCAGAGATCGGTTCCTCTGGCTCTGGTGTCTTAGCACCAGAGATCAAGGAAGATCCCATAAAGTTCTCTAAGAGAAGAGCCCAATGTGTGCCAGGGAGCAGCACTGCCCCTGTCTGCTCCTCCAAGCTACAGGCCAGGACTGTATTCTGGGCACCTGCAATTCATCCATGGAGAGTACTGCTGAGATACAGCAGAAATGCTGCACCTTTCCTAAGACAGCATCTCCCAAGCACTCACTTCCTGAATGTCTCTCATGCTGAGCGAGTGTGCTGGTATCTCTTACTGCTTCTTTTTCTTTATCTGTGCTTGGCATGGTGTTACTTTCTCCCAAGGGAAAGGTCTCCTTCTCCACAATCTCATGATCTGTCTCTTTAGAAAGAACATGGAACACTTTAAATAAAAGTCATTGTCCCTTACCAAGAGCATGGTACCATGACCTGGGCACTTTGATAAGTGGCAGTGAGGAGCCCACTGTCCCCAAAGACAAGAGGAATCCACAACCGGATTTACTGCAATACAGCAAGAAATGCAGACCCAAACCACCCAAGACTCAGCTAACTGAATGACACACACGAGGAATTTCTTCAACTAAAGCCTCATGCTTGAGGTGCAGCTTCAACCCATCCCTTACTCTTTGGTCTGGATATGGCATCCGTTTTGTGGGGTGCCATTTCTGTCTCAGCGCTGTGCTAAGTGTGAGGCAAACACAAATTCAGCACAGGCCTTTTCTCAACATCTGGATGCCAGTGTCTGCACACAGCAGCTCTGGCCACTAATGGTACAACTGCAGCAGCAGCAGCAGGAGGTGCCCCTGGTAATCATCTGGAACCACAACTGAGAGCAGACACTGTGCTCAACCATCTCTATGGCTCACACTAGGAGGTGTGAAATGGAGTGTCCCTGCAGCAAAACTCTGACTGAGCGCTTCTGGCTGTCCAGGATACAGCGCTTCCATATAGAAAGCAGAAGCTCAGCTTCCCAGGTCCCAGGTTTAACTGAGTGGGATATACTAACCAGATGCAGATTTCACCAATGCTCTTAGAAGCCCTCTTGGAACCACAGGTATCTTCTGGTAATCCCTCCCTATTACATTTATAAAAGAAGATTTAGATACGAAGGTACATTTTTCATGAATAGCACAAGGGAAAGGAGTGCTTATTCAACTGACTACTCACGCTTGAGATACCAGCTTGGAATCAGCATGGAATCTACTTCAGGAGCTGGAGGTGAATCCTCTCTGGCCTCAACTAGAAGCAAACACCCACAAGAAGTTACCATCAGATGCACTGCCCTCATGGTCACACCTCAAGACCTGAATGCGGAAGGTACTGACAGGGCATTTACAGGCAGGCCTGCATTCTCACAGCTGCAGGGGGGTCTGGCTGCCCTTGGAACACCACTGGCAGCTCTCACATGAAGTGAAAAACCATGGCGTGCCCACAGGACCCATGGGCGGGTCAGCACTGGAGCCTGGCCAGGAGGCTGGATAATCAGAGCTCGAGGTGGATGACCATTGCTGAGTGACTGATAACTCAGTGCCGAGGTTCTGGGCCTGAAGTGCCACTCCCCACCTCCCTGCTCCTTAGGAACCTCTCTCCATGCTGCATCCTGAAGCAGCTGCAGCCCCTCACACCTTCCCTGGTGTGTCTGCCCCACCGTCCACACCGTAGTGGCTTACTGGCTCAGCCAAACCCTGGCTCCACTACCACCAGCCAGGGCTATGTGCTGGCCCCTGCCTGCCTACCTGCTCCCTGCTCAGGTGTTGGAGCACTCTGGGTGTTCTGAGCTTGCAGGACCAGGAGAAAGAGGAGCAGAAGGTAGTGGGTCAGGACCATAACCCTGCCTGCTTGCAACATTCTGCCTCCACTGTCACTGCTGCTGCTGCACTGTTGCCCAGAGTTGCACTGAAGAGCACAGTGGGGCTCTGGAACCTCACATCAAACAGGGCTCTGTGACCTCATAACAACGTGGTGTCTGTGATCTCCCCAATGGATGCCCATGTTGCCTGTCAATTCTAGCAGCTTTTCTCTGTTGATTTTCATTATTCTGCACAGGCCTGGATGGAGCACAAGTAGAGAAGGGTGGATGTATTCTGGGAGGCAGCACAGTGCACGGGAATGCAGAGGCACTCATGTCTTATTCCTCAGAAATCCCCATCAAAAGCCTCATATGAAGGTGACATTAAAAAAACCAATTGCAAGTGCCTTTCTTTGGCACTACACTTTTGTCTAGACAGCATTCTGGCAAGAAGCCTGCTTTTCCCAACACTTCTGCTACAGCTTCATGACCTTTGCAGGCAGCACTGCTTCCCTCCAGTGCCATCATGCAAAGGTGGGTGTGCAGTGCTCAGGCTTCTCCCAGGTGAGCCTGGTTTTATTCCCTTTTCTCTTCCAATCCTGATTAAAGCTGTCTCAAAGAGCTCTGCTAACTCCTGAGCAAAGATCCTTTTTTCCATTTGAGGCAGGGAAATGTGTCATGTGCCACCATCAGGCCTGGTGTCCTGTAGAGCAACCCACAGAAAAACCTTCCTGTGTCTGGTTCATGGCACATGGAAGAAGGTAATACTTTGTGTGCCCCAGATCCCTCAGCAGTTCTCCAGAGGTCCTGACCTCCCTTCTTGCTTGTCCTTGGACACCATGAGGTACTGCCATGGACACAAAGGTGTCAGTTCCCACAGGTAAGGATTAACACGAGTGGCCTTTTAGCTGAGCAGCTCTTCCAGGAAGGAAATACTCATGGACTTATGTGTGCCGGCCACCCCAGGCTCAGAATCTCTGCAAGGCCTTTAGAGAGCACCTTTGGTATAAATGCCCAGGAAGCATCTGTTAAACCCCAGGTGTTTTTAGCCACAAGCACAGAGGCATTGACAGCTTTCCACCTCTGGGCTGTCTCCAAGGCTCATAAGCAGTCTCCAGCTGACAAGCTGCATAAACTTGGCCAATACCAACCTCTGGAATCAAGCACAGAACGCTACCCACCTTGAAGGCTGCAGTGCGTAACGAGCAGAGGACGCTACCAGGCTGGAGGGTCTCTTGGTCACATCTCCTACCCAGAACCCAGGTAGGCTGCCCAGTTGCCTCGGCGTTGGGTCTGGGCGCCATCTCGTGATCTCCATTCCTCCCCGAGGGGAGGCACCTCTGAACACTGCCCTTCCGTGTTCCTTAACTCACTACACATCCAGTCTCTCTCTTAATGCACTCCGTGGCATTGTGCTACTCGGTGGCTCGTCGGCAGTTGTGGGACCACTGTCCCCAGACTGCCTGTGGTGCTCCTGAAGCCGCCTGCTGCGTGTGGCACGGCAGAAGAACAACACTGCCTGCAGCCAGCGGGCGTCTTGGCCCTGCTGCCGCCATTTCCCACGGGGCCATGAGGGGCAGGAACAAGGATGTGGGGCTGTGCCGGCCCCACCGGCCTTGCTTCCCGGGCCACAGCTGCTTCCGCTGGCTCGGAGCAGCCATGTCAGCTCCCTCAGAAGCAGCCGAGGCATTTTAGAAATTGCACTGCAGGCCATGACTCTGCATGCGTCCCTCAGCTCTCAGTTCACATCTGCATATGCAGGGCTGCATGTGTGGATGTCTGTATGACAAGAGTTGGTGGGGCTTGATTCAAAGGTTGAGGCAAAGCTCTCTTCTGTAAAGAGCCTTGGGCTGCCCTCTCAGAAGGTGGAAATCTCAGAAGCTGCTGAGAGGCCCATGAGAGACAGCCCAGAGGTGGAGCTGGAGATGCTATGTAGTGGAAAGGGGCAAGGGTGAGCAGCTCAGTGGTTCCTCTTCACCAGTTCCAAGGGAAGATGTTATCAGTAAACTGATGGTTGTAACATATTGATTAATTGTTAATGCTAGGTTATAAGTGAATAATTATTCAATATAAAATGTTCGTAATTAATGTTTGTGATTAGGGAGTGTGGGTTCTTGTGAGTTTATAAACGAAATGGGTGAGGTCCAGTGATTTGGTGTGAGGTCCAGTGATTTGGATGTGGAGATGGTGGTGACCCAGGGCTGGTGGGGTATTGCGTGGTATTAGGAAAGGTTCAGCTTAAAGAACACTCAAGAACATGACCTCCCAGGAGTTACGTCTGCACTGGCAACAGCCATTGGTGGAGAAGACAACCAATCATCGATGCCCCGGAGGAATGATTGGTCAGGAGTGAACCCTCTTAAGAACCAATGAGAGCCCTGGAAATGGGCCAGTCAGAGAGTGCATTGTAAATGGACCAATCTTGGATGGGGGGGTCTATAAAAGGAGCAGCAGTACTTCACTTGGAGTCTTCCCATGGAGTCTGATCTAAGGGAGAGTGTTTGGCATTACTGTAGCGAAGTCCAAACTTAGCCTGGGCTCTTGCTTCTCGGTGTCTTTCTGTGGTTTGTTTAAGAAAGGGTTCGACTTTGTTTTTCATCGTAAGTCCAAGCTTGTATATAACAATTTCTGGGGACTCATCCGGGACTATCATGCCTAGAAGTGGTCCTAGCATAGGACAGATTTGGGTGTGCATACATTTTTTTTACTCCTGGACTGCATCGAGACCATGGAAGGAATAGGTGATAATACCTGAAGACCAGCAGAGGCATAGCAACCCGGATGGGTAGGACCCCCCTTTAGAGGGAGTGAGGCCCACAATGCACAGGTTGGTGTTGTGGGTGGGGTTTGAGGTGAAGGGAGTATGCTGTGTGTGAGTGTGGGTGAGATGGGGGCTGTTAATACAGACTCCTGAAGTGTGTGGGTACCTCCTACTGCCGCGTTTCTGGACTCTCACAAGGGGGCCAGCCAGGAACAGAGGGAAGCGATTGGAAATTGAGTGAGTGGACCCCAGGGACACCTAGGCTCCTGAGTTATAAATCCCATGATAGGATTTGTAGGGAGCTAGTGGAGATGGGTAGTACCAGACCTTACACTGCTCTTGTGCAGGCTCCCATCCTCCCAAAAGGAGGCTCACAAGGTGGGTTTGGTCACAACCAGGACCTTCACCCCCTGAGCTAGAAACCCCAGGGAGGGAGTTGGTAAGGGGAAGGTTCCTTCTGAACTAGGAACCCAAGAAGGGGTTCATAGGAGGGGACTGGAGGAAGGACTGGGTGATCAAATCCTTCCTGGGAGGCGGTGATTCCCTGGAGGCAAATCAAAGGCTGTATTTGCTCTCTGGGGCATTAGGACCCCAGAGGTGGGAAGGATACTCTTATCCGGGGACTGCTGACATAAGGTGACCTCTGGATGACAGAGTGCCTCTTCTAGACAGGGGAAGGGGAGGGTGCCCACTCTGGGGGGTTGATTCCCTGGAAACAGACCAAAGGGAAGGTTTTCTGTCCAGGGAATTAGGACCCTGAGCTAGGAACCCCAAGGAGAGGGGGTTCATAGGGGGACAAGCTGGGGCAACAGCGTCCACACCTTGCAGCATGGACATTTCAGGAAAGAGGGCCACCGGCTGTGAGACGGTCCTTCTAGTCACTAGGACGGAGGAGTAGAACCTGTCGTGGTAGGGATCAACTTTCATTTATAGTTTGGAGAATTCATATATAATTTAATGTTTTACTTATAGTTTGTTTAGAAGCTTTCTAATTCGGTTATAACTAAATAATTTACAGTTTCTTTGGAACTTGATGTTATTTGCTTGTTATCTGGTGTTGATTTGGAATGTGCTGGTATTTCATTTTGGAATTTTGGAAGCTTCAGTGATGATTTGCTGTTAGTTTGGGATTTTTAATTTACTTTGTGAAACTGCGGAATCTTGGGGAGTGTAGTTCTGGGGTAAGGACTAGCCAGAAGTCCCCAGATCACTCCTTAAGAAGTAATGGTCCTTTGTGTACGGTGGTACAGCCATCTTAGATTGTAGAGCGACAGTGGAGTTTGACCATTTTGGATTTGAAGTGGAGTGTCCATTTTAGGTTGAGTAGTGCGCCATTTTGTGTTGCCCGAATTGTTTGGGTGCTGCTTTGTTCATCTGCCATTTTGTTCTAGTTAGCCACCATCTTTATTTTATTTCTCCCGCAACTATTCCAATTGACCGGCATATTTATTTCTGTTCTCCATTCTATTTTAATTACATTTCAGTCATCTGTCATTTTGTTTTTGACCACCATATTTATTTTTGTTTCCCACACTATTCTAGTCACCATTTTAATTGTTGGCCATTTTGTTTCTGACCACCATATTTATTCTTGTTTCCCACATTTTTCTAATTACTGTTTCAATTGTCCATTGCTCTATTTTTGATAACCATATTTACTTTGGTCACCCATATGACTCCAAAAAAAATTATTTCAATTGTCAGCCATTCTGCTTTAGAATATTGTAAGCAATCTCTTTTCCTACACTATTACCCTTATTTCAGAGAATAATCATCTGCAGTTTATATTCCAGTTGTTAGGTTGTAAACATTCAGTTGTATTTACTGTTTAAGTTGCTGTGGTCATTTCTAATGTGGTTTTCTTTAAATGGGTATTTTGAATGTTTTCTTTATTCCTGTTTAAGTATTTCCTTATTTAGTTTTCCTATCAAGTTCAGATATAGGTATATCTTAATACCTTTCTATTTGGTATTATATTCATTATTATTTCTGCATTTTGTTATATTAATTGAAAGTAATAGTTTAGTTTAAAGCAATAAAAGACAATAAGGGACAGTGTGTAGGAAAAAGTAAGGGTCAGAAAGGGAAAAGAAAGAGCACCCCTAAGGAGATACCCCCTAATAGTCCTTTGGGGGGAGAAATGTTGAACAGGTGGGAAAATGAGAATATGTTAAAGGATCTAGATAAAATAAAAATGATAAGGTATTGCACTGAAATATGGCCAATGGAAAGCATTTCAGAGGGCCTTGTCTATTGGCCTTGGTATGGCTCCAAGGAAAAATAGTTATGCTTGGCATTAAATAAATATCTTAATTAAGAGAGGCTCCAGATGAAGAGGAAGTAAAATATGCGGCTTGTTGGCTCAAGAAAGCTGAAAAAGAGAGAAGTGTGAAGGTATTTAAGATGTCTAAAGAGTCCAGTCGGGAGGAAAGAGGGAAGGTTGAGAAGAAGAGGGACCATCTAGATAATCTCCCATAACCTCCTCCAACTCCGCCCATTTTCGTTCATCCTCCTCCTCTGCTGCTAATACCCTCAGCCCAACTTAGACCCTCAACACCTTACCCTGTCTTGCCCCCATCTTCCCCCAAATCCCCATCCATACCCTTATATCCTCCTCCTGAATCTGCCTTTCCTATCTCCCCCACGAATCCTAACCCTCCTTCCATTTCCCCAGTGCCACATACATCCTCCTCAGAACCACCTTTGGGACTTCAGGTTCCCTCAGCTTCCTCTGCATCTCCTCCAGTTATTTCGGCAATCCCAGCCAGGTCTTCAAATCCCTACCTAACTCGTCAAGAGTATTCCTGTGCCCAGTACTGTCCAGAATATCCCTTTCTATTTCTCTCCTATATCTCAATGTGTTGAAGAAAGGATGAGGTTAAAAAAAAGAATAGGGACAGAACTGGAAAGTGTGGGTGCACTGGACCCACAAGGGATAGAAGGGACATATGGTTGTGAAAAAGAGTGAGACTCTAAAAGGCCATGGGTACAATACTAGATTCCAAGCTGAAAAAAAACAGTAAAGAAAAAAGATCTGAAAGGATGTTTCCTTTGAGAAAAGTACCTATGGGGGGCACTAGAGGGGAATAGAGTTTGTAAATGCCCCATTGACTGCTTCTGAGAAATTTTAAAAAAGAAATAAAAAATCTCTTGGAAGATCCAATTGGGATATGTTGGAGTCTGAGACACAGAGTGTGTGCCCTTGTTTCTGATGTTTAGCTCTGAGATCCAGAAAAACACTGAATTTCATGCAATATGAAATTTATGAGCATGTTTTCATGGTGATACATGAAAACAACTGTTAAAGTTAGATAAAAAAGCTAAAAGTGTGAGTGTGTAGATTAAAGACTTTTCTTAAGTCACTGGGTGAAACAGTTAAAGTTTAGAGTTTAAAATAGTTTAGAAAGCAGAAGGCAAGATGGAGGATTTAGACTGTTATTTCTTTTCCTTCTTTCTTCTTCATGTTCTTCTTCTAGAGATTTTTGGGCAATAGTAGGTGACTGAATAGAAAATTCTGCAGTGCAGCACACAGGTGTTGGGTCATTGAGTCATTAAGAAAAATAATATATGTGTCTATTGTTAATTGGATAAGAATGAGTATAAAGATAGAAGAATTGCATTGTTTAGGACCATTTTGTGCTTTCAAAGCCCAAGTGAGCCACAAAGTGAGCCACAAGGCCATTTTGTACCATCAGAAAGAAATGAGCCAGATTGCAGTGAATTTAACTTGTGCAGATAGTCTGGAGAGACCTGCCAACTTTTGTGATAACATCCTAATAAACATGAGAAACAAGATCCTAACAGGCTTTGGAGTTTTTGTCCTGATCCAGAAGACTGTGATAAGTGGGACTCCCCGTGAGGGAATATCCCCAAAGAGCTCAACTCAGAGGAGACTGAGAAATCCAAGAGTGAAAAAAAATACAGAAGAAGTGCAGCAGAATCAAGAGAGAGAAAAAAGAAATGAAAAAGAATTATTAAAAAAGTTACAGGGATATCTAACCAACTATATCAGTTTTGGGGTCCCAGTATATATACCTGGGAAGAGTTAAACTCGATACCGGGTATACTTTTCTCCCCAGAGGAGAATCAATTAATTTGCGTGGCTGCGATGAGGATTTGGGAAAGGGAGAATCACATTGGTCCCAGGGGAGAGAAAAAAGCACCCAATAACCAGCCGGGATGAGATCCCAATGAGGAAGAAGGACAGAGAAATATGAGTGACTATAGAACACTGATGATATGAGGAATACGAGAGGCAGTCCCAAGGGCAAATAATGCAAAATTAGTGTTTGACAGTCACCAAGAAAAGGACAAGACATCTAGTGCTTGGCCTAAAAGACTAAAAAGAAATTTCCAGTTATACTCTAGCATTGATCTGGAAAGTCCAGAAGGACAAGTGTTGGTAAGAATACAGTGTGTAACTAAATCCTGGGTAGACAACAAAAGAAAATTGGAAAAATTGGACAACTGGTAGGAGAAGGGCCTTAATGAGTTATTGAGGGAGGTGCAAAAAGTATGTTTAAGAAGAGAGGAGGAGAAAACCAAGGCGAAGGCTAAAATCATGATAGCGGTGGCAAAAGAAGGTATGGGAGTTGATAAAAATGAGCCAGTGAAGGAGGAGGAAGTGGCATTGAAAAGATGGGCAGAGGGGAAGAAAGAACGAGATGGAGAGAGAAAATCCCCATGGGTCAATGTGGTTTGTTTTTACTGTAATGAAAGAGGTTATTACCAAGAGGTTTTGTAAGAAGAGACAGCGAGATGAAAGTATAGCAAAAGAAAGGATACATTGGAAAAAATTTTGAGAGGGGATGATTCGCAATGTCAGGGGCTCTACACTCTGAGGGATGGAATTGAATATCAAAGGGAGCCCTTGGTAGAATTGGAAATTGGCTCTCGGAGTGAAGAATATTAATTTTTAGTCTGGGGCGGACTGATTAAGTATTTCTGAGATTCCAAGAGGGTATAAATTAAGTAATCACAGATGTAAAGTAAACAGTGCTGAAAATAATCCATTTCAAGTATTTATTATAGAAAAGGTGAAGGTAAAAGGGAGTTTCCAGGAAGGGTGTGAAGGATTTGTTGTACATGCTGGAAATAGGGTGCAATCTCTTGGGCTGGGACTTACGGTACTAGAGGGAGGACGTATGGTAGCCAAGATGTTGGTATTGAGAGAAGAAGATGAAAAAGAAATAAATCCCCAGGTGTGGGTGGAAAAAGGGCATCAGGGGTTATTAATCCCCATAGAGATTAAAATGAAACCTGACATACCACCCATCAGGGTGAGACAATATCCAATATCAGCAGAAGGAAAATGAGGGTTGAGTACAGTAATTAAAGAATTAATCAAAGGGGGAGTATTAGAACCATGTATGTCACCACATAATACACTGACTTTACCGGTCAGAAAACCTGATGGTACATACAGGTTAGTTCAAGATTTGAGACAAGTTAATAAACAAACCATTACCAGGTACCCAGTAGTGACTAATCCATATAATTTGTTAAATAAAGTACATGCATTGCCGCGGTGATGGAAGGGCCGGAGCGCCGTGACTTCTCTAGAGGCAGCCCTGAAAAGGGCTGGGCCGAAGCACGTGAGCAGCTTCAGCCAGTCGAGTGATTTCAGCTCAGCTCAGCAGCAGCGGGCAGGCGACACGGGAAGCAGGGACGAGAAAGCTGGTCCAGCGTTCCGCTAAGCACAAACCTTTATTCAGGCAGAGCTTTGGCGAAGGGTGCCAGCAACAGCTAATCTCCCGAACAGGGGAAAACCTGGCATATTTATAAGGAAGGAGAGGGGCGGGGGGAGCCTGAGTTACATGTATCGAGGTGGGACATCAGGGGGGAACACCAATGGGGCACAACAGGTTAACATAACTAACTCAAAGAGCCCTGGGAGTGATACATTGTCTCTCTATGAGTGAAAGGTGTCTTGCCTCCAAGGCAGAGCCAGGATCTCAGGCCCAGCGGGCTCCTCCGCACCCACAATGCATAGTTTAGTGTCAGATCTGAAGGACACCTTTTGGTCCTGCCCCTTAGAGAAAGACATCAGGAAGTGGTTTGCATTTGAATGGGCAGACGAGGAAACAGGACGAAAACAACAATTGCAGTGGACCCGGTTACCCCAGGGATTTACAGAATCCTCAATTTATTTGGTCAAGCCTTAGAGGAACTAGTGAAGCAGTTTATGTCCAGTAAAGAAACACAAGTCATACAGTATGTAGATGATTTATTGGTTTCAGGGAAATTGAAGGAAGAGGTCCAAAAGATGACAGTTAGTTTAGTAAATTTCTTAGAGGAAAATGATCTACAAGTGTCAAAGAAGGAATTACAATTTGTAGAACCTGAACTGAAATATTTAGGGCGTTTAATTGAAAAAGGATATAAAAAGTTAAATCTGAGCCGAGTTCAAGAGATATTATCAACACCGAAGACCAAAACAGACATAAGGAAGTTATTAGGGCTAATTGGATATTGTAAATTGTGGATAGATGGTCATACTAAGTTAATTAAATTCCTATATGATAAATTGGTAGGGGATGAACCTATCACTTGGAGTGAAGATGATGAAGAAAAGTTGATAGAATTGAAAGAAAAATTGGCTAGTGCCCCAATATTAAGCTTACCTGATTTAAATCGATTATTTGAACTATTTGTTAATGTTGAAGAAGGAATAGCCTATGGTGTTCTGGTGCAGGAGTGGTGTGGGGTCAAGAAGCCTGTAGCTTATGTGTCTAAATGATTGGATCCTGTGGTTAGAGGATGGCTGTCTCCAAGCCATAGCTGTGACAGCAGCCCTCATAGAAGAGAGCTATAAACTAACGTCTGGAAAAATCACAGTGTACAACCCACATGATCTGAAAGCAATTCTAAGCAAAAGGGCAAGTCACTGGATATCAGATAGTAGACTCTTAAAATATTAATTAATTTAAAATAATAGTGAAAACCTGGAATTGGTTATTACAAAAATTAAGAATCCATCACAGTTTCTATATGGAAGACCAATAGAAGAGGAGTTAGAGCACTGGTGCCTGGAGATCACTCATTTACAAACCAAGGTCCGAGAAGACCTTCTGGAACATCCGTTAACCGAAGGGGAAATTTTTTTTGTGGACAGTTCATCCAGAGTAGTAAGTGGAAAAAGAATGTCGGGTTATGCCATTATTGAGGGACATAACAGGACTGTTACAGAGAAAGGAAAGCTCCCTGATAGCTGACCTGCACAGTGCTGAGAGATCTACACACTGTTAAAAGGATTGAAATGGTTTAATCAAAAGAGCAGAACCATCTATACATACTCTAAATACACTTATGTGGTGGTACACACCGTTGGAAAAATTTGGACTGAAAGGGGGTTCATAAGCTCAAAGGGAAAAACATTAATTCATGAGGTTTTAATTAAAGCTGTGCTGGAAGCTTTAATGGGGCTGGAGGAAATAGCAGTAGTACATGTAAAAGGACATCAGAAAGGAGATTCAATGAGAATAAGAGGAAATAACTTAGCTGACCAAGTAGCAAAGACAGTCACTTCAGAAAACACCAGCAAGACACTACAGTTGGTAGAAGTCAGGGGTAAGAATGATAGAGATAAAGAAGACAAGGGAGTTCTGATGTTCAATGAAAGAGAGCAAGAAGAATTGCAAAAGCATGGTGCTATTAAAAACTAAAAAGGGGAATGGAGGATGCTGGATGGGAGGCAAGTATTAAACAAAACACTAGCTCTAAAGGTGTTAGAGAGCCTCCATGCCTCAACTCAGTAGGGAACCCAGGCATTATATGATCACTTTGTATGAACTTACATCTGTATTGGAGTATTTGAGGTCATCAAGACTGTAACTCGGTAATGTATGATCTGCCAGCGGGTAAATAAAAAGGAAATGTGGAAATTTACTCAAGGGGGAAGAGAATTGGCTAGAAGACCTTTCCAAATTATACAGATAGATTATACTGAACCGCCCCGGTACAAAGATTCAAATATCTATTGGTTATAATTGACCATCTAACTCATTGAGTTGAAGCATACCCAACAACCAAGGTGACAGCGGAGGTAAATTCCTTTTGGAACAAATTATACCAAGGTATGGACTAGTAAATACGATTGATTCAGATAGAGGTCCACATTTCACATCAAAAATCCTCCATCAAGTAACAAAGGCCCTAAATATTGCTTGGAGACTCCATACCCCCTGGAAGCCACAAAGTTCTGGATGGGTTGAGAGACTAAATCAAACACTAAAAATAGCCCTCACAAAATTAACAGAGGAGACAAAAATGAATTGGTTTAAATGTCTTCCTCTTGCTTTAATGAGGGTAAAAAGAAAACTGAGAGAGGATTTGGGGGTTTCCCTCTATAAGATGATGTTTGGTTTACCTTTCCTGACCAGTCTGGGTAACATCAGGACATAGGAAGAGGGAGAACAAAGTGTAAAGAAATACATACCGACTGTGGCTAACACCTTGGAAGAATTAAGGGAGAAATGATATCTCCCTCAAACTAAGCCCATTGATTTCAAAATACATAAATTTAAACACAGAGATTGGGTCCTAATTAAAACACGGAGAGAACAACCATTAACTTCAAGATGGGAAGGTCCCTTCCAAGTTGTACTAACCACTGAAACAGCGATTCAAACACATGAAAAGGGATGGATGCATGTCACCAGAGTAAAAGGACCAGTCCCTGCTCCTAAGGAATCAGCTTCTTCTCCCATGGAACGGACAACAATGGAAGTATCAGACATCAAGCTCATTTTAAGGAAGAAATGTCCGAATGAACCTCCTGGGAACATGAAATAACAAGAGTTTGTTTCAAAAAGTTCCAACTATGAGCCATAATAATTATTTAACTGTATTTAAATACTTAAAGAATGTAATACTTGTAGAATGTATTAAAATTGTCCTAGTTTAGGGAAAATTTGGGAGAGAACCTCCAAATGGGGTTCCCCCAGAAAAACAAAATTCAAACAGCCCCTCCCCCCGGCTGGTTCAGGAAAAAGAGATTTCCTTGGAGAGAAGTGGAAAAAACTGTTTATTTAACAGAAATTGAATAATATTAAACAATAAAACCTCTCGCTGTTTGATGAGATGGCAAATCCAGGAAGAAAAGTCCTTTTCATGTAGTGTAGCTCGGCCCACTCAGGTTCTTATCTGTCCTTCTGGTGCTGGAAAGTGCTGAGGCCCAGGCCCCAGTGGGCCACAGGCAAGAGCACCTGGGGTTTGGTTGGGTGCTTTTCAGTCCAGAGCAGGTTTGAACAGATCCAAGAAAAAAGGAAAAAAAGTCCAGGGAACTTCTCTGCCTCAGCTGGCCAAAAACTAACTAACCATGAAAGAGAAACTCTGTCCTGCTGTGTGTCCGTGCTGCAGACACCATAGTCCAGGAGCAGGATGCAAGGCAGTGATGTTTTTTTTCAACACAAACTACACGCTTCTTCTACCCCTTTGCTCTCAGAGCCAGTCTTAAAGGTGCAGAACTTAGTATGTAACATAAACCAGGTGATTGGGGATACCAGTACCATAAAGTCACCCCAGGACAAAAACGTATTAAGTTTTAACTGTATATAATCTATTTAAAGAATTGTTTGGGGATGGGGTTTTAGCTGTATATAGTTTATTTAAGAGACTATCTAACTTATTAGAAGGTTGAAGGTTTATTGTTAACCTCTGGTATTTCTTGTTGCAGATCAAAAGATCCTAGGAAGCAAATATAGGCATTCTCCTACACATCTAGCAATCAGGCTCTAAAAGAAACCAGCAAGTTGGTACAAAAGGGGAAAAATTAGCTTCTGCAACAAGAAGTAAAGTAGTAGCCAGTAAGGAATGCAAAAGAAGGGAGGTGTTGCGGTCTGTTTATTTTGTTCTGGTTGTTAAGTTGAATGGTTTGCTCCTGTTGTTATTCCCCTATGATTTTGTAATGCTTTTACCCTCTTGTCAGTTTTTGTAAACCCCTCCCCTTTTTCCTGAACCTTCCTTGTCCATCACCTTTGGCCTGCCCCTAGTCCCTGTCGGTCAATGTAAACCCAACCCTTTGTTCCAGCATGTTCCCTGCCCTTCATCCCCTACTCGAAGCCCCATTGGTGTTGTGGCTGCCGTCCCTCCCATGTATTCCTCCCATTGGTTCTGTGTATTGTAAACCCCTCCTTCGACTCCACCCATACTGTATTCTCATTGGTCCTCGGTTTGTACCCTCCCCTCTTTAAATTTCAGAGCACAAATTGCTCAGGGCTCAAAGTCCTTGGGTTCCTGTGTGCCTTTCTAGCCCTCGTCCTGTCACCGCTCCTTTTCCTTAATAAATCCTGTTCCTAGAAAGTTGCTTGGACTCTGGGTCTCCTCCATCTCCTTGCCGAAGCTCACGACGCACCGAGATTCGCAGAGCCTAGTGGCGTAAGGGCTCTGAAGGTTCGGTCTGGGCAGAACCAGCTCCCAGACTGTTCCCCACTCCTGGAGCTGCCAGCGGCCAGTGAGCAGAGCGTGACAGACGTGACAGGCCGCGGCGGGCAGCGTCAGGGAGGCAAGAACAGATCAGGATACACTTTTCCCACAAAGAGAGTCACAGGTGAGAAAGTGAGATATGGGTGGGAAAGTGCCCTGTACTGGACTCCCACTGATGTTTCTCTTCTTACAAATAATGATCCAGACAGGAGAAGCAGCTCCTTGTGATAAGTGCTACTACCCTGTATATGCAGGAGACTCTCACACCCAAATCCCAATTGCATCAACTTTTCAGAATTAACTACTTGTAACAAGGATGGAAAAATTTATTTGCTGTCCGAAAATGTGGGGAACTTTAAACAAAAATTGCTGGGGGAATGCCCTATGAAAGAGAAGTGGATTTTTTCAGAGAAAAAAATGTATAGAAAGAGAGGCTGTCAAAGGGATTTATAAGCTTGACTGGATCAAACTAAAATAGGTGAAAGGGATAATTAAGCAGGGACCTGGGATAAAGGTACTAGGAGGGAAAAACCTAATCTTGGACTTGGCAGAGAGAATAAGTCATGAATTTAACATTACTAACTATTGGATTTGTGGTGACACCCAAATGGCTGAAATCTGGCCATAGGAAGGAATTCCTTTGAGTCCACAGAATTTACTAAGGATATTAGGAAGAGGAGAATCCACACCAGATAGAAGACCAGAAGAGGAATTACGGAGCTTGCAATCTGATGCCACTGGTGAGGAGTGTTTTTGGAAAAGAGGCCCTAAATTCACCTTTTATGTAGGTGAGCTACCTTGTAAATGATATCTAGTAACAAATGGTACCCATAAATGATGGATTCCCCAAACCTCATATTTGTACTGGGCAAAGGAGCAAAGAAAGGGATGTTCCTACATTGAGCGAGAAAAATTATATGAGTGTGCCACAAAGGAGACTAATCCATTTCAAGGAGAAAAGAGATTGTGAATATTTTGGCATAGAATTGGTATAGACACTATAGAGCCCCCAGGATTCTGGAAGGCCCCAAATGGTCTCTACTGGATCTGTGGGAGATCAGCTTATGTTATGCTCCCAAAGAATTGGGCAGGGAGTGGCACACTAGGCATAATCACTCTTAGTTCTTACTTCCCTGGACAGAATAAAAACATTTATTTACAAAGGGATACCTTTGTACGATGAATTAAAAAGAAAAAGGAGGGAAACATTGATAGGAGGGGCACAGAAATGGGAGGAAGATAAATGGCCACCGGAAAGAATAATAGCCACTTACGGTCCTGCTGCCTGGACCCAGGATGGATCATGGGGCTATAGAACCCCTGTGTACATGCTCAATTGGATTATTCTTTTACAAGTAATAGTAGAAGTCATACCTAGTCAATCTAGTCTTGTCCTCGATTTACTCTAAGCATAAGCACATCAAATGAGAACTATGATCTATCAGAACAGACTGGCATTAGATTATTTATTTGCAGAGGAAGGGGGAGTACGTGGTAAATTTAATTCATCAGAATGTTGTGTTGAGATTGATGACCATAGTGAAGTAATTAAGAACATCACCACTAACATCAGGAAGTTAGTCCATGTTCCTGTCCAGAAATGGACCCCCTTATTAAAAACTAATTGGTGGGATAATATTTTTGATGGTGAATGGTGGAAGAAAGTACTGATAATTGTTGGAGGTGCCCTAATCAGTATCTCTTTCCTTCTACATTTGATTCCCTACTTAATTCAGACCATCACGAAAACTGTGCAAAAATCACTCGAGCTAAGCTAGGAAAAACAGCTGAGTAAAGGAGATATGGGGAAAATTCAACTCATAAAGACTGCAAACCCAGAGGAAGACCAAAAGCCAGAAACAGCAGAAAAACTCTGCAAGAAGGATCGAAGTTTTGGAGGGGGGAGTTGTTATAAGTAAACTAATTGTTGTAACATGTTGATTAACTGTTAACATTGGGTTATAAGTTAATAGCTATTCAATATAAAATGTTCCTAGCTAATATTTGTGGTTAGGGAGTGTGTGTTCTTGTGGGTTTATAAAGGAAATGGGTGAGGTCCAGTGATTTGGTGTGAGGTCACTCAAGTGGAGATGAGGGTGGCCCAGGTCTGGTGGGGTGTTGCGTGGTGTTAGGAAAGGCTCAGCTAAAAGAACACTCAAGAACATGACCTCCCAGGAGTGATGTCTGTACTGGAAACAGCCATTGGTGGAGAAGACAACCAATCATCGATGCCCTGGAGGAATGATTGGTCAGGAGTGAACCCTCTTAAGAACCAATGAAAGCCCTGGAAATGGGCCAGTCAGAGAGTGCATTGTAAATGGACCAATCCTGGATGGGGAAGGCCTATAAAAGGGGCAGCAGGACTTCACTTGGAGTCTTCCCATGAAGTCTGATCTAAGGGAGAGTGTTTGGCATTGCTGTAGTAGAGTCCAGGCTTATCCTGGGCTCTTGCCTCTCTTGGTTAATAAAGGATTTGACTTTGTTTTTCACCCAAAAAGTTCAAGCCCATTTGTAACAGAATAGAATTTTCTTAGGAAAGTCTACTGCCTGAGCCAGAAGTATACAACTGACCAGAGCGCAGAGTTTCTCAGCTAGCTCAGAGATGGGGTTTTTCCTTACTCTGGCTCAGGGCCAGAAGGAGTAGGATTTGAGCTTAACAATTCACTTTTGGAACTCAAGTCTCTCAAACGACTAAAGACACAGGGAGGACTCTTCTGCTGGGTTATGTTCTGTGGGGATTTGTGAGCCCCCTATCCAGGAGAGTGGGAAATTCCCTTGGAGGGATGCCACTATAATTTAATGATTGAGGCCTCTCCTATGGTGTCTCCCTGTTGATGACACATGTACCCCAGTTCTACCCTTCCCCTGGCCTCTTGGTCAGCCCCTTTTCCCTACCCCTGGGCAGTCTCTTCCCTGCCTCCTTTCCTCGGACCTTCCCCTATCCCTAGAATCTTCTCTCATCCTTGGTTCCCCATTTGCCTGAGGGCCTCTAATCCCTCCCCTACCTTGGAGTAATTGGTTCTAACACCCTGGACCCTCCTCTGTACCACCCCCTGGCCCTAAGCTCATTGGTCCCAGTTGTTCTCCACCTCCAGTACAAAATATGTTGCACAGCCCTTACTCTGGGCCCTGTGTTTCTGAACCCTTCACGAGTCAGAAGAAATAAACTCTCCTTGTGGAACCCATACAAAGTCCCCTCTTGACTCCTTGCCACTGACTAACTGCATCTATCTGGCTGCATGAGTGTCTGTGTGGGTGTGTGGCGCTGTCCGACGTGGCTTTCCCAGAGACGCTTCTGAGAAGGTTGCAGCACCCTACCATTGACCCCATGCCACAAGTGGCGCCCGAACAGGGACCCCTTAGTGGTCATCCCTGGAAGCGTCTCCAGTACTTTTAGTGCTGGACGTCAAGTCACTTTTGGCATGTCACCTCCCTGGAGAGAGCTCCATGTTGAAGTGGAGCATGAACAGTGGTGCACCTCCAAGGTTTCTGTTACCTGAAAGCAGTGGTGAGTGGAGACATTGTTTCTTCTGGGGTCTTTTACCTTTCCTGTTATATCTTTTCCATCAGGGGTTGGGAGGAGTTTGTGACTGTGATGAGATGGGAGCAAAGCTGTCACAGCTGCAAAGAGAGGTTTATGTCCAAGTTAAAAACACCCTAATTAGGAGTAAGTTTAAGTTTTCAAAAGGGGAGCTTAAATGGTTTGTTCACCTTCTGTTTAAACATTTTCTGTTGGTCACACCTAAGTTGGTTTTGATGGACCCATTTTGGGATTCTGTGGGGAAAAAATTGTACAGGTTGACAGTTAAATGGGATGTTTCAGCTTCAAAGTTTTTTCCTTTGTTTCAAAACATTGTTTGGGCCATTGAGGGTTTGGGAAAATGTTCAGGACCCCAGTTGGAACCCCCTTCCCCTAGCTCCCTTTTCTCTGCTCCTAATCCCACTCACCTGACGCAGAAAAGATCAGAAGACGGAGCCTGCCAAACAGCACAGGGTTGCCACCGTCTCCCTGCCACCTCCCAGTCTCTTCTGAACCCTTGCCAGAGTGACACTGGCCATGCCACTCTGGATTTTCCCCTTCACCTTTCCCCTATACCTGTTTCCCCAGTTCCGTCTTCCCTGGTTGGGAGTTTGCAAGATGGCGTATGCTGCCATGCCGACTCCACCATTTTTTGCCTTTATTCTCTCGGAGTCCCTCTTCCCGCAATCCTAATACCCAAAATGGCAGCAGTCACATGTCACTTGCCTCCATTTTGTTACCTTCTCCCCACAATTCATTTTAGGACCCTGCCCCTCTTTTGCATCATTTTAGGACCTACCCCTTTCACATCAATGGGAGTAACTGTGTCAGGATCCTCCCCCTCCATTGCACCTCCCCTTCTGGCCTCAGATCTCTCCTCATCCCCTGGTTGCTCCACCCCTTCAGTTAGTAACTCCTCCCCGGGTGTCTGCTCACTTCGGGTTCCCATGCCACGACTTCCGGTTCCCACACCACTGGAACCGGAGGCGGGGCCTCAGAGAACCAGAAGGAGGCCATCTTGGCCTCCAATACTAAAAGAAAGGACAAAACCTCGGCTCACCACAGGCATCATGCCAGAACCACCCACTCTACTCCCTCTTCAGAGGAAGAGAGTGATGACTCCTTGGACCCCAATTCAGAACCCGAGGATAGGTGGGCGGCAGTAATGAAGCAGGCCACAGAGGAGGATGATTGGGACCTGGCAGACAGTATTACAGTGTTCATGGCTCCGGTCATTTACAAAAGAGGAAGGAACCCCAAATGGGAGCCCATTCAATATTCACAGCTGAAAAAGCTTTGCAAGGCTGGTAAAGACTATGAGCATGGGTCCCCCTATTTTAAAAATCTCTTGCAGGCTACTCTGCTGAAAACATGGTGCTGCATAACATTAAAAATATAACGTCTTGCCTCTTCTCCTCCACAGAGTATCTGTTATGGGAGAGGAAGTGGAAAAAATTGCTTAGAGCACGGTTGGAAAGCTACAAAGGGGATGAAACAAAGGCACAGTTAACCATGGATCATATGAATGCAGAGGGTAACTGGGAGAAACTGAACAACCAAGCCCAGGATATCCCAGAGAACATTCTCGAGGACATAAAAAAGGCTGCTGAGACTCTGTTGTTACAGACGCCAAATGATGCCACCCCACAACAGAATTTCACAGACATTAAGCAGGGCCCCAATGAGACTTTTCTAAAATTCATTGAAAGACTAAAAGCCCTTATTGAGCAGCAGATCAATAATATTGAAGCCGGCAAGGAGCTCCTGTGCAAAATGGCGATGGTAAATGCCAATCAGGAATGCCGCAAGGTCTTGAGAGATCTTCCCCTTGACCCTGAACCCACCCTCGGCCAGATGATAGAGGCATGCTCTAAACTGACATCAACAGAGCAAATAGTGGCAATGGCAGTCTCCAAAGGGGTGGCGGAAGCCTTCATGGCCTCCATAGAATGGGGCTGTTGGTTCAGTTGTGGAGAGTTTGGCCATTACTTCAAGGACTGCCCAGAACACCATGAGCCCCACTGCACAACCAACCACCGGTGGCGGTTGGGAAGCTGACAGCGGAGCGCAGGTCGGCCCTGAGCTATGATACCAGATGCCAGGCTGTTCCGTCCCGCAATGCCCGTGATTCCAGAGAATCAGGTACCAACAACCTCCATGGCACCAACCTCTGCGGAACAGGAACGCTGGGTCGCCGAGGCCTACCGCAACATCCAGGCAGGTTCACATAGGCAGCTGGTGAGTGACTTGTCCATCCAATTCGAGGATGAACTTTTCCATAAAATTCCCACAGGGAAGTTGTAATATTCTTGTTGTTGGGGACAGTATTAATGGACCAGACTCCCTTCACATACTCCCTGAGGTGCAGACCATTGTCCCGGAGAATGAAATCTTTGTGACTGCCATGTGCCTGGATCCCCCTTAGTTCTTAAATAAGGGGATACCAATCGCACAGGCTTTCTTACTACTTCATTGCACAGACATGGACCACACTAACCCCATGGCATGCTGGGTGGAGACTATGGGAATGAACAAACCCATTGTAGAGTGCAGCCTGTCCTATAAAGACTCTCTATTTTTCAGGAATGGCAGACACTGGGGTGGATGTCGCTATCATCTCCTGCTCCGAGTGGCCAAGGGACTGGGATCTCGTCCTGGCAGCTGGGGTCATCTTGAGAATAGGGGGAGTGGTGGCCTCCATGAGAAGCAAATATAACATCATAGTGAAAGGACCAGAGGGCCAAATTGCAACCATCAGGCCTTTTGTGGTAAGGTCGAGAAACAATCTATGGGGCAGGGACCTGCTGTCTCAATGGGGGACTCGATTTCTGATCGGGTCCACTGTGGAGCGCATGACCCCGCCACTTACTTGGAAAACGGACACCCCGGTGTGGGTTGACCAGTGGCCCCTGTCAGTAGAAAAATTGCGTGCTCTTGAGTCCCTTGTAGAGGAGCAGCTCTCCAAGGGCCATATAGTCCAAACAAATAGCCCCTGGAACTCCCCTGTCTTTGTCCTCAAGAAACCGGTGGATGCTCCTCCATGACCTCCGATGAATAAACAAAGTTTTTGAGGACATGGGCCCTCTGCAGCCTGGTTTACCATCTTCCTCCATGTCGCCTTGTGATTGGGGGCTAGCTGCCATAGACATTAACGACTGCTTCTTCAATATCCTCCTCCATCCTCAAGACACCCCACGGTTCGCATTTTCGGTCCCATCCTTGAACTGACAGGCCCCTCTAAAACAGTACCATTGGCGGGTTCTCCCCCGAAGGATGAAAAATTCACCATCTGCCAGTGGTATGTGGCACAAGTTCTTTCCCCCATCCAAAAGGCCTTTCCCAAGGCAATCATCTATCATTACATGGATGACATTCTGGTCTGTGCAAAAGACCAAACATATTTGCACATGACTCTATCAAAAACAATAAAGGCTATTGAAGGGTCTGGATTTGAGATCTGAGAGAACAAAATTCAGCGCCCCTTCCCCTGGACCTACCTGGGACTCTGGATCAGTGAACGGACCGTCATACCCCAGCAGATTGCCATCAAGGATGACCCAAAGACCCTTCGAGATCTTTATCAACTGTGTGAGTCTATCAACTGGATTCATCCACTGCTGGGGATCACAAATTAAGACCTCGCCCCATTGTTCAGTCTCCTGGGACGGAGTGAAGACCTCGATTCGCCCTGTTCTATCACACCAGAGGCTTAGGAGTCCATTGTCAAGGTCCAGGATGCCTTGTCATTGCGGCAGGCCCATCACACGGATCCAGCCATTCCCTTCCAATTCATCATCTTGGGTAAGTCACACAGGATGTACGGGTTGATCTTCCAATGGGATGTAGGGCTGAAAGACCCCCTTGTGATCATTGAGTGGGTCTTCCCCCATCATCAGTCCTCGAAAACAATTACCACAACCGCCACAAGAGCTGATGGCTCAGCTCATTGCAAAGGCAAGGGCACACCTCAACACTCTGTCAGGGTGTGACTTCACATGCATATATATATATATATGCCATTGACCATTGGAGCTCTGGGTAACTTGCCCCAGACTTATGAACCTCTCCAATTCACCCTGGATAGTTACCCAGGACAAATTTCGGTCTTCAAACCAGGACATAAGCTTTTTAATTTGGCCTTCCATTTAATACCAAAAATAATGCAAAGTCAGACTCCTCTAAGGGCCCTAACCGTTTTTACTGACAGCTCAGAAGAGTCTCACAAGTCTGCAATGACTTGGAAGAATCCTCAGACCAAAGACTGTGAGGAGGATATTCAAACAGTGGGAGGATCCCCACAAATGGCTGAATTGGCAGCTGTCGTTAGAGCCTTTGAGAAGTTCAAAGAACATTTCAATCTGGTAACTGATTCAGCCTATGTTGCTGGGGTAGCTAGCAGGGCAGAACATTCCCTACTAAGGGAGATGTCCAACCCAAACTTATATCTCTTGCTCTCAAAATTGACCTACCTCCTCTCCCACCAAGAGCAACCGTGCCATATAATGCATGTGAGGTCTCACACTGACCTCCCTGGGTTTATTACAGAAGGCAATCATAGGGCAGATGCCCTGGCCATGACAGTACAGCAGGCCAATTGGCCCGATGTTTTTGCACAAGCAAAGCTGAGCCACAGCTTTTACCACCAAAATGTGCCTGACCTGGTCTGCATGTTCTGCCTTTCGTGGGATCAAGTGAGAGCCATTGTGGCGACCTTGTCCTAACTGCCAATCGTACCACATGCCCTCAATAGGCTCAGGGGTAAACCCCAGAGGACTCCTTAGTTGCCAGTTGTGGCAAACTGATGTCACCCATGTACCAAGTTTTGGACGCTCATGATACTTTCTCAGGAGCCATGTTCACTTCAGCCCATGCTGGAGAAAAAAACAAGGATGCCATCAAACATTTTCTCCTGGTGTTTGCCACCCTAGGAGTCCCAGAAGAGACAAAAACAGGTAATGGCCCAGCTTACATGTTCCACTGGATGAGAGAATTTCTTGGCCAGTGGGGGGTGAAACATGGGCATAACACACTCCCCTACGGGACAGTCAATTGTGGAGAGGGCACACTGTACCCTCATGCGGGTCCTAGATCAGCAGCGGGGAGGGACAGAGACCAGTTCCTCGATTGAGAGACTCTGCAAGGCTCTTTATACTATAAACTTTTTGAACAATTCATTCATGGAGCCTTCCCCCCGGTATTCTGGTGTTGCAACTGGTTTATTTTATTGTCAAGTCTTATGGTTTGTTCCTGTTATCCCCCTATGGTTGATGCAATGGTATTGCCCCATGTCAGTTTTGTAAACCCCTCCCCATTTTCCCGAACCTTCCCTGTCCGTCACCCTCAGCCTGCCCCAAGCCCCTGTCTGTTATTGTACACCCAACCCTTTGTTCTAGTATGTTCCCTGCCTTTCATCCCTCACTCGAGGCCCCATTGGCATTGTGACTGCTGCCCCTCCCAAATGTTACCCCTATTGGCTCCCAGCATTGTGAACCCTCCTCCCGACTCCTCCCATGAACTACCCTGATTGGTTCCTGAGTTTGTACCCTCCCTCCCTTAAAGTGAGTTGCACAGAAGAGTTCATTGCTCAGTTTGTCCTGCCTTTGACCTTTCCAGTCCCTTCCCCATCCACTGTTCCTGTCCCTACAATAAACCAGGTTTCTGGGAAGACTCCTGGACTCTGAGCCTCCTCCATTCCTCCACCGAGCACCCACGACGCACTGAGACCGCAGGGCCTGAAGGCTTAAAGGCTCTGAAGGTTCGGTCTGGGACAAACAGCTCCCAGGCCGTTCCCCACTCCTGACGCTGCCAGCGGTCAGTGAGGCAGAGCTAGCCAGGGCAAGAAAGGCCGTGGCAGGGGCAGCGTCATTCTGGCGTCCAACGTGGGGCCTTTGCAGCTCATGGAGACCCTCGGAGAAGTCGATCCTGTGTGTGGATTACAAAGACTTGTGGGCAGCAGCTACCCCGGTTGTAGCAGGTCGGTTTTTGTCCGGCAGCGCTCCCGGGGAAGAAGCGACAACCTCCAGTGCACAGGATACTGCTTCTGGGACTCAGACGTCTTCCACAGCCCAAGTCAGGACCTGGTGACTTTCCCCAGTGGGGGAAAGAGGGGGGTGTGTGTGAGTCCCCCTTGTGTGTTGTGTACTCCCCTGGGGGGAGGTGTGGTGTGAGTTGGGTCCTGATCCTTATTTTTAGTTCTTTAAGTTTACGTTTGCTGCTGGGAGGCGGTGGAACTGCGGAGCCGGGGGGAGAATAGAAGATGGGCGCATGTTTGTCGGCTCCGCAGCGGGGGATTTACCTCTAAGTTGTGGGTATCCTCGAGGGTGGGAATCATAAGTTTTCACGTGGGTTGGTTAAAAGGCTGGTGTGTTGGCTGTTCCTGCATTTTCCCCATGTGTCCCCTGAAAAGGTTAGCTCTGTGTCATTTTGGAATTCTGTTGGGTCCAAATTAACGGCTTTAGTGATTCAGGGGGACAAAACAGCCGCTAAATTAATCCCACTTCTCGTTTTAATTCAGAATGCTCTAATTGAAAAAGGGGGAATGCAGAGGCAGCCAACACAGCCTTCCCCAGTTTATTCAGTTTCCCCAGTTTCCCCGTCCCATGCTCCTCATCCCTTGTTCCTAAGTTGGGGGAGACCTGCGGAGCAACCTGTAGAACGCAGGGCTCCGAAGTCGGCAGCAGTCTCCCTGGCTCCCCAAGCCTCCCTCAGAACCCTTGCCCCAGTAGCCCTGGCCAAGCTGTCAGAGCCCTTACCCATTCCCCTACTTCCCCAGTTGACAATCCCAAGTTATCCCCTTTCCAAGTTGCAAATCCCCAGTTTGAAAAAGTTAATCATCCCCGCTTACTTTCCCAGAACCCTGGATCCCCTATTTTCCTTTATCCCCAGTGTTCCCCTATGTCTCCCCATATCTTACCTGACCCTCAAAATGGCCCCCGAGGGACACAAGATGGTGGGGACCACATGGTCAGACCCCTCCCTTGTGCTCCTTCTTCCCAGAACTCCTTCTTTCCCTCAACGACCAACCCCTTCATCCTTAGCCCCTCCCTTCCATCCTACCCTGACTCCTCCCATTTCCCCTGGGGTTGGTCCTCCCCCTCGGGGGTGTGTCCCCAAAGTGTTACCTCCCAAAACCCCACCCCTTCCGGCCGCTCCTCCTCCCTCCAACCCTCCTCTTCAGTTGGTCCTCCAGCCCTGCCTCTTCCGGCTTCTGGTTCCCACGCCCCTCCTTCTGGTTCCCACACCCCTCTTTCCAAATCCCACACCTTTCCATACCGTTCCCACGCTTCGGGAACCAGAAGTGACAGGCCTGGGGACCAGAACCCGGAACAGGTTGTCATTCCCTTTGCCGCACCGGTAAGTTTTAGGGGAAGGGGAGGGAGGTACCGGGAATGGGAGCCCTTCTCCTTCCAGACGAAAAGGGAGCTGTGCAAAGCTCAGAAAGAGTTCGGCAGGGGAAGCGAATACTTTAAGGGCTTGTTAAAGACCACCTTCTCCGCGAATGAGATGGTTCCCCACGACTTGAAGGAGTTATTTGCCTGCCTCCTTTCCCCAGCTGAATATAGGCTGTGGAAACAGAGGTGGAAGAAGTCATTGGAAGCCGTCCTTCCTGAGCTCTTGTGCAGCGAGGAGTCCACGGTTGATGCAGATGAAAACCTCCTCTCAGTAGATCACCTGTGCGGCGAGGGGAATTGGGTAAAGCCGGAAGAACAGGCCAGGGTTTTACCCCGGCCTGTCTTGATGAAAATAACAGAGACCGCTGAAAAGGCGTTTAACATCTTGCCGGAGGGAGAACCCCTGACTAATTTCTCAAATATTAAACAGTCCCCCAATGAGTCATTCACCGTATTTATTGACCGTTTGCAGGTGCAAATAGAAAGACAAGTAGATAGGCCTGAGCTGCAGGAACAGCTTGTTTTAGAGATGGCAAAGGCAAACTGTAATGATATCTGCAAACAAGTTATCTTTAGTTTGCCCTTGTACCCACCGCCAACCTTGGACGTCCTTATTGATGCATGTGAGAAGAACGTTCCCTTAGCGGGGGCGTCCAGGGCACCACCACCACCACCGGCGTGGCGAAAACCACCAACTGCAGCAGTGACCCAGCACCCGCAAGGCCAACCTCCACCACCATCTGGAAGGCCTCTCCAGTGCTACCAATGTGGGCGAGGGACTGCCCTGCCGCCCACTCACGCCAGGGGCCTATGGGAAACGGGTCAGGGGAGAGGGTACAGGAGGGAACACCTAATAAAAAACAAAAAAACTGAGAGCGCGGCGCGAACCTGCCCTGCGCGATGCTAAAAATGGGGCAGGTATCGCGGGGGGGGGGGGGGGGGGAACATCGGACATGGCAAGTTTCCCGGACGCGACACCTTATTACCGTCAAAGACATCCTCTTCCGGTCCCAGCACTGGATGGTGGTAGCTGTGGACCCACTGGAGGGGAACCAACGGGAGAGTGGACACAACTGTAAATTTATCGCCATCAGAGACAAAAAGCACACACCCCTGGAGATGGAGATTTATCCAGTCACCTTCCCAGGTGGTCCAGAGAACCTCATTCTCCTGGCACGCTGCATTTACCCACCATACTTTCTACCGAAGGGGCAAATTATTGCCCAGGTTATTCCAGTACCAGAAGGGATCCCAGTAGACGACCACGCACCAGGCGTCTACTGGGCAGAAGTGGTGGGTGAAGACAAACCGATCATAGACTGCAGCGTCAAGCAGGGTGCAGAATTTGTGAACATGAAGGGTCTGCTTGACACAGGGGCGGATGTGACGATCATCCCCGAAAGGAGATGGCCGTCACATTGGGAATTGCAACCCGTAGCAGGAAAAATACAGGGTATAAGGGGTACCCAATTGGCTCGCATTTCAAAGAGCATGGTGCAAATTGCGGGGCCGGATGGGCAATTGGCTAATTTACGCCCATTCCTGGCAGACTTTCAGGTTCCCTTGTGGGGGAGGGATCTCATGTCTCAATGGGGGGTTAAAATTGAAATCTCGAAAACCCCTCGGGATTTTTAGTGGCGGCCACTGTAGAGCGCCCCTTCTAGAAGCTGGATTGGACCACAGATGAAGCGGTCTGGATTGATCAGTGGCCGCTCAGAAAGGATAAATTAAGGGTGCTCAACGAGCTCGTGGAGGAGCAATTGGCAAAGGGTAACATTGTAGAAACAACGAGCCCTTGGAATTCTCAGGTTTTTGTCATCCGTAAGCCGGGGAAGGACAAGTGGCAGCTCCTTCACAATCTTCGTGCGATAAATAAAATCATTGTGGACATGGGGCCACTTCAACCAGGGATGCCTACCCCAACCATGCTCCCCTGAAATTGGAATCTGGCTATAATTTACATCAAAGACTGTTTCTTTCAAATTCCCCTACACCCTGAAGATGCCCCATGGTTTAGCCTTCTTGGTGCCCACTCTTAACCAAGAAGCCCCAATGAGGAGGTTCCACTGGCGGGTGTTGCCTCAGGGCATGAAGAACTTGCCGACTATCTGCCTGTGGTATGTCTCCTCATTGCTGTCTCCCATATGCGCCAAAATGGGGGAGGTCATCATCCATCACTACATGGATGATGTCCTAGTGTGCGCCCCCCATGATGATTTACTTACACGCTCGCTTGACCAAGTGGTTAAAGTTTTAACATCCGCAGGTTTTCAACTCCAGGAAAATAAAGTTCAAAGGATGCCACCCTGGAGGTATCTGGGTCTGCGGATTGCTGAGAGGACCATTGTGCTCGAGAATTGGCCATCAACAGCAATCCAAAAACTTTGGCGGACCTCCACTCTCTGTGCGGGACCTTGAACTGGGTCAGGCCTTGGCTGGGCCTCACCACTGAGGACCTAGCCCCCCTCTTCATACTTTTGAAGGGGGAGAAGGAGCTAAGTTCTCCCAGGACCCTGACCCCAGAAGCGAGGGAAGCACTAGAGAAGGTACAAGATGCCCTAGTCGAAAGACAGGCGCATCGGTACGAACCAAGCCTGCCCTTCGAATTCATCGTATTGGGAAGACTGCCACACCTGTGTGGGCTCATCTTCCAATGGGACCAGGGCTCCAGGGACCAGCTCTTGATCATAGAGTGGGTTTTCCTGAGCCACCAGCGGTCCAAAAGTGTCACCCAGCCACAGGAGCTGATGGCTCAGCTCATCAGGAGAGCTCAGGCTAGGCTTCGGGAGATGGCTGGGTGTGACTTCTCGTGCATTCGGGTGCCTGTTAGCTTGTCTTGGGACAAAGCGTCCCCAGATAAGCTGACAAAGGAGATGTTCAATCAGCTATTACAGGAAAACGAGACTCTCCAAATTGCTCTGGATAGTTACAGTGGGCAAGTTTCGGTCCACGCCCCTGCACATAAATTCTTTAATTCAAAATTTAATATAATTCCGAGAGAAGTTCGGAGCAGAAAGCCCCTCAAAGCTCTGACTGTTTTTACAGACGCATCCGGAGCCTCTCACAAGTCAGTAGTGACTTGGCAAGATCCTCAGACTCAGCAGTGGGAAAGAGATGTTAAATACGTGGAAGGATCTCCACAAGTTGCTGAGTTGGATACAGTCATTAGAGCCTTTGAGAGGTTTTCTGAACCTTTCAATTTAGTTACGGATTCGGCCTATGTAGCGGGGGTGGTTGCGAGAGCTGAACATGCAGCTCTCAAGAAGGTCTCCAATCCTAAGCTGTTTGAGCTGCTTTCTAAACCAATTTATACTGTTTCCCACAGAAAGCAGCCTTTCTTCGTAATGCACGTGAGGTCGCACATGGATCTCCCTGGCCCGGTAGCAGAGGGGAATAAAATAGCTGATTCCCTCGCTGCCCCTGTTTCAATGGCTCGACTTCCTGATGTGTTCCAAAAAGCCAAGCTGAGTCATCAGATGTTCCACCAGAATGTGCCTGGATTGGTCCGCCAATTCCACCTGAGGTGAGACCAGGCCAGAGCCATTGTGGCCACATGCCCACACTGCCAATCTACCGCCATGCCCTCCCTGGGATCAGGGGTCAACCCTCGAGGTCTGGGGAGCTGCGAGGTGTGGCAGATGGACGTAACACACGTCCCTGAGTTCAGTAAGTTTTGGTGCGTTCACCTTTCCATCGACACCTTCTCGGGTGCTGTCTTTGCTTCTGCCCACACAGGAGAGAAAGCCGAGCATGTCCGCAAACACCTCATGCAGGCTTTCTCTATACTGGGAGTCCCCAAAGAAATAAAAACAGACAATGGCCCAGCATACACCTCCAGGAAACTGGAGGGATTCCTGCAGGAGTGGGGAGTGGAACATAAGAGAGGCATCCCACACTCCCCCACAGGCCAAGTGATTGTTGAGCGAGTCCATCAGTTGCTCAAGCGTGTCCTTTCTCACCAAAGGGAGACTGTGAAGGGCTGCACACCACAAGAGCGGTTGTGCAAAGCCCTTTACACGTTGAACTTCCTCAATTGTTCAGAGCAGGACCCTAACACTCCAGTGGCCCGGCATTTTAAGACCGCCAATGGCTACCAGTTGCAGCAGCGCCCTCCAGTGCTGGTCCGGGACCCTGAGACCCAGAAGATCTTGGGTCCTTTCAATCTGGTGACCTGGGGGCGGGGGTACGCTTGCATATCCTCGCCCCAGGGACTAAGGTGGATCCCAGAAAGATGGGTGAAGCCTTATGTCCCCAAACATCCAAGCAGACCACCAGATAGGGTCGAGGATGTCGATGACATCGCGTCTGGATGAGCCATCCCCCATCCCGAAGAGAAGGAGGAAACAACACAAACCCCTTTTTGTTATGCCAACCTACCTTTTTCAGTTGAAGTTATGCTTTACGCATGTTCTTTTTGTTTCAGAGAGAGCCATCCCAGAAGAAAGAATATCGCCAGCGTCATCTTCGGCGTTTTGCTGATAGTGGCCCAGCCAGAAGGGTGGATCGTGCCTCAGCCCAAGCAAAATGTGTGAGTCATGCTGGCGAAGTCCCTACAGAGGGATGAACTGTGTCTTTCCACCAGAGCAGCAGGAAACCCAATGACAACATGCCTGGTGGGGATCCCTTTGTAACCTGAGGAATCTCCCGACTCCCTTAATGCTTTAGTTCAAGATGCCAACCGGGGGAGGCTGGCTCAGCGTGTCGTCCGTTCTGCTCCAGTGTACAAAGTTAAGAAACCTGTCAAGAACCCCCTCCTCCTCTGGAGGGACTGGCAGGCCACACTGGAGCAGGCGACCGTTGAGCCCCAGGAATTTGATCTTTTAGATTCCTCCCCGGCATCGTTTTGCGTTCATTTCCGTTATTACCCCTCTGACCCTGCATCATACCCAAAGGTTGAGCAAGTGAACCAACAATTCCAGGCAGCAAAGTAGTGCCAGAATATTGCACACGTAAAGATGCCCTCAACCTTCAATCCTACCCCTCTTCGGCTACCCAAAGGTTTGTTTTTAATTTGTGGAGATCGGGCATGGGCAGGCGTCCCCTCTCGCCTTCTCGGAGGGCTGTGCACATTGGGCCAGCTGTCCCTGTTTTCGCCCAACACAACCCAAATTGAAAATTGGAGTCAAAAGAATAATTCGGTTATTAAGAAGCGCAGCCTGGATAACTTGGATCCAGACTGCGACTCAGAAATTTTCCATTGGAGTAAACTAAAACGGGTGGCAGTGTCAGTTTTTCTACCTTGGTTAGCTGCTGCTCAGTGAATTAGGCCAATTTGAGTGCTGGGTAGTGAAACAGGCCAATTTAACGTCAGCTGCGCTAAGCGACCACCTCGAGGACGAGGAAATAACCAGGCAGGCCACCCTCCAAAATCGGGCGGCCATAGATTTCCTGCTGCTCCTGCACAATCATGACTGCAGGGAATTCGAGGGGCTCTGCTGCCTGAACTTAACATCCAAGAGCCCCACCATCCGCCAAACCATCGAACAAATGAGAGGCATGGTCCACCAAATAAAACAAGAGCACGAAGACTGGGCCACCAACATCTTTTCCAACTGGGGATTGTCCGGATGGCTCTCATCCATTTTAAGAACTATTTTATGGGTTGTTTTTGTCATTTTCATCGTTTTAATTGCCTTCGCAGTCTTAAAGAGATGTTTAGTTCAATCAGTTTTACACCTCGTGTCTCCCCCTCCCCAAATCAATGTTGTTGATGTGCCCTCTCCTCCTTCCTCGTCCCCTCCTCCTTCTCCATCACTCAAGGACTGGTTCACCGAGCCCTCTACATTTCCTCCCGACGCAACCTCCTCCTTCTAAAAAAGAAAGGGGGAGATGTTGCAGCCGGTTTATTTTATTGTCAAGTTTTATGGTTTGTTCCTGTTATCCCCCTATGGTTGATGCAATGGTATTGCCCCATGTCAGTTTTGTAAACCCCTCCCCGTTTTCCCGAACCTTCCCTGTCCGTCACCCTCAGCCTGCCCCAAGCCCCTGTCTGTTATTGTACACCCAGCCCTTTGTTCTAGTATGTTCCCTGCCTTTCATCCCTCACTCGAGGCCCCATTGGCATTGTGACTGCCGCCCCTCCCAAATGTTACCCCTATTGGCTCCCAGCATTGTGAACCCTCCTCCCGACTCCTCCCATGAACTACCCTGATTGGTTCCTGAGTTTGTACCCTCCCTCCCTTAAAGTGAGTTGCACAGAAGAGTTCATTGCTCAGTTTGTCCTGCCTTTGACCTTTCCAGTCCCTTCCCCATCCACTGTTCCTGTCCCTACAATAAACCAGGTTTCTGGGAAGACTCCTGGACTCTGAGCCTCCTCCATTCCTCCACCGAGCACCCACGACGCACTGAGACCGCAGGGCCTGAAGGCTTAAAGGCTCTGAAGGTTTGGTCTGGGACAAACAGCTCCCAGGCCGTTCCCCACTCCTGACACTGCCAGCGGTCAGTGAGGCAGAGCTAGCCAGGGCAAGAAAGGCCGTGGCAGGGGCAACGTCATTCTGGCACTTTTCAAATTTGGCCAGACCTAAGCTCGAGGAAAAGCCGCCAGTGATGATCAAGGATATGGAAAGTAAACAGATAATGGGCCTGTTCACTTTGATCACCTAGGGGAGGGGGTATGTCTGTGTTTCAACACTATCTGGACACAGGTGGCTCCCGGGAAAAAATAAGCCTTATACTGTCCCAGCGAACATGGCACCTGAGAATAGTACTCATGATGCTACTGAGTCAACAGAAGGTCCTGAAAATGAGCCTGCAGAGGCTTGGAGACGATGTCGACACAAGCTCCCAGGAACACCCCTGAGTACCCAACCCATCACCAGAAGCCAAACTAGAATACAGGATACCAGGTAAGTCAAGCCCTTTCGAGGGCCCCTTTCAAACTACTACCTCTAATAATCCCCTTTTACCTGCATTCTCCCACACCCTCACTATCCCTTTAGTTAAAGAATAAATGGGGGATTGACAGGGAGAAAGAAAGAAAGAAAGAAAAAAAGGTGAAGTGGGGATAGTCTAAACCCCAAGTTTGTCCACTTAATGTTGTTATTCAATGTTACAGAACCCCCCAAAAAATTAATCTGGTGAGCCAGCTGCCTTAAACTGCCACATGTGCCACTCTCCGTTCACCCCTGCCTATCATGCACCAAGTCTTCAAAATCCTAGTTTACTGGATGCTGCTGGGAACAACAGCGAATGTGTGGATGGTAGCGCAGCCCAGAGAGAAAGTTTGGGTGACTCTTGCCAAGGCCATCAAGCAGGAGCATCTTTGCCTATCCATGGGCAGTGTGGACAATCCACTGTCCACATATCTGCTGGGACTCCCACTTGGACCCCATGACTACCTGTTCACAGGTAAGGAACCCAACCCTGTGGACACCTGGGACAAACGGATGCAGACACTACCACATGCACTAGGGGAGCCCCAGGAATTGGATCTACTGGGGTCTTCCATAGCCGCCTACTGTGTAAATTTTTACTTCAAAGCAAGGGACCCCGGGGAGTACCACCGGGGGAAAGGTCCCTTTAGGCCTGCTAGCTATCCGGAGTCCATTCGCTGATTTGATGTTAGCCCTACTAAAAAAGATTATACTGCCTGCTGGTGTAATTATACCAGTGTTACCCTTTCCGTGTCCACGGACTGTCTCAGGGTGCTCCCATGGAGGGTGTTCCTGATCTGTGGGGATAGGTCATGGGCCCGTCTGCCATCCCAGCTCCAAGGAGGACCGTACACGCTTGGCCAGCTTTCCATCTTCACCCCAAATGTCACATGTCTCCAAGATCGGAGAAAAAAGACTAATCTGGCCTGCCAAAAAAGAGTTGTAGTAGAATTCAATGAAAATTGCGATAGCAAATTATATGAGTGGTCAGAGCCAAAGAGGGTCGTGATCTCGGTCTTCCTACCCTGGGTGGCCACCACGAAAGCCCTTGGGGAGATTTCCCATCTGGGGTGCTGGCTTGCAAAGCAGGCCAACCTCACATCAGTGGCCTTAAGTGGTCTTGTGGCCAATGAAGAGACCACCAGACATGCCATCCTGCAAAACAGGATGACCATAGACTACCTCCTGCTGACCCATCGACATGGCTGTGAGGAATTCGATGGACTGTGCTGTCTGAACTTATTGTCACGCAGCAAGAGTATCCCCTCAAAAATCCAGCAAATCAAAGGCATGGTACAAGAACTGAAAGCAGAACAAACTCCTAAATGGTGGCAGGACTTACTTGGACATTGGGATGTCCCAGCATGGTTGGCTGCAATCTTATGGACCATTTTTTGGATTTTCGTGATTATGTTTGTTGTTGTTATGCTATTGGGCTGTTTCAAACATTTGTTTTTCAAAATCATGGGAGACTCCTTTTTAATTAATGAAAAAAGGGGAGTTGTGAAGATTTGTGAGCCCCCTATCCAGGAGAGTGGGAAATCCCTTTGGAGGGATGCCACTATAATTTAATGGTTGAGGCTTCTCCTATGATGTCTCCCTGTTGATGACACAGTTCTACCCTTCCCCCTGGCCTCTTGGTCAGCCCCTTTTCCCTCCCCATGGGCAGTCTCATCCCTGCCTCTTTTCCTCGGACCTTCCCCTATCCCTAGAATCTTCTCTCATCCTTGGTTCCCCATTTGCCTGAGGGCCTCTAATCCCTCCCCTACCTTGGAGTAATTGGTTCTAACACCCTGGACCCTCCTCTGTACCACCCCCTGGCCCTAAGCTCATTGGTCCCAGTTGTTCTCCACCTCCAGTACAAAATATGTTGCATAGCCCTTACTCTGGGCTCTTTGCTCCTGGACCTTTCAGGAGTTAGAAGAAATAAACTCTCCTTGTGGAACCCATACAAAGTCCCCTCTTGACTCTTTGCCACTGACTTCAACTGCATCTATCTGGCTGCATGAATGTCTGTGTGGGTGTGTGGTGCTGTCCAATGTGGCTTTCCCAGAGACGCTTCTGGGAAGGTTGCGGCACCCTACCACGCTGCAACAATGTTTATTTCTGTGAAGGGAACTCCTGAGAAGGAGACAAAAGGTTTGGGGTCTGGGGTGCTTCTTTTAACAGGGGCTTCTTTGAAGGGTGGGAACATTAGAGTGAATTAGAGTATTTTTCACAGCTAGCACATTTACAAACTTTCTACAAATCAAGGTTAAACACAGATAAAAAATAACAGACACACATTCCCTCGAATAAGAAACTTCTTACTGTGCATGGGATGCACAAAGTAAACCTGGAAGCGCAGGAGGGAAGTGGTGGCCAAAGATACACAATCAGCCTCCTTTAGATGGGACACAGGAACCGGAAAATGCACAGAAACTGGAGGCAGTGGCTACAGGTCAGGGACCAGGAGAACAAAGCTGTGAGTTCCCGCCTGCCAGAGAGTGGCCCCTGGCCGTTACTACCCCTGTGCCTTCCCGGGCCGTTTCTGCTGGGCTCAGAGGAAACCGTGACAATCTGCTCCAAGCCGGGAAGTATCTAGGAATTCCTTGTCAGTTCCAGGGAAAGCGCGGAGTTAATTTGGCTGCGGGGAAACAGCAGCGGTGCTTCTTCCCCTCCCCTGCCTCTCTCCTTCTCCCGCCTTTCTCGTGCCGGAGCTAGAGAAACCCGGAGCAGCTGGAAATGACAGCGGCGCCCTCCCTCCACTCCATCGGGCTCCCCGCTGCCTCCCCGCTGCGTTGGGGGGGGGGGGGGGGGGGGGTCGGCACGACCCCTGGCGGCTGCAAGGATCAAAGAGAGCAATCTGACGAAGAAAAACTCCGGTAACCACAGTAAAATCATCCCCCAGCAGGAAGCCCGAGAGACAAAGAAGGAGGGGAAAGAGAAGCCAAGGCTTGGGGGGGTGCATTCCAGGCTAACAGCTACAAACATAAACTAACAATCTATAACTTAGTAACATTGTAACAACCTTTACCACAACATACAGTAACCCTCAAAACCCCACAGTGTCCAGAGATGTCTTAAAGCATTTCTCTGCTAATTGCTGCTGGAAATAGCCTCCCCACGCACTGCAGATGACAGCCTCAGAGAGCTGTGCCATGTTTCTTGGACAACACCTCTGCTGCACTCACACCTCCAGCTTTGGATGTAGATGGCCAAGCAGGAGTGGGCACAGGGAAAAGCCTGCAGGACCACAGTGAATCTGACTCGTGAGCCCAGGACAGCAGTTCCCTGATTTCCTGGTTTCTTGCAGTGCCTTCCTTTCTTCATCTGAGATGAGCACTCTGTCACTTCTTCCCACCTGGAAGACCTCCTTCTTCACAATCCTACATTCCATCACTTTAGAAAGTGAGCAGAAAATACGCAGGTGTAAGTTGAATGGAACAGAGAGCACAATGGAACTGATAAAGGAGCCTAATATCTTACGCATAATCAACAGAAACCATGGGAGAGACAGACACAGATAACTACTCCCCAGGGTAGAAGTGACCAAGAGGTATGTTGTGAAACTTTGTAATGATTACCAGGTAACTGATATAATGAAGAATGTATAACCAATGAGAAATCGTTACCAAAAATATAACCCTATATAAGTATCATACAAGTAAAACCCTATATAAATGCCTTGTATACTCAATAGAATTGGCTTCTGATCTCAACTCAGATACCCCCATCTCTGAACTGCTCATACAGGTGTGTGGAGGAGTTACACAAGAAGAAGAAAGTCCTCCAAAAGGCTTCTTCCTTGGCGATCTGTTCCCTAAGACAAGACGAAACTACATAGTCATGGTGACTAAGCTGTGGATCCCTTCCTGCTTCAGGACTCCATGTTATCTCCCTGTAAACCATTGGTCCTTTTCCCAATTCTCCCCTTCCCTATAAAAACCGCAGCTTTTGCCCCGTTCAGTGGAAGTTCGTCACTGGCCCCCTTTGCTGAAGCCTGCCAATAAAGGACTCCGTGGAATGCTACCCAGCCACCCATCTGTCGTCTCCATGTCAGCTGGGGTAACCTGTGAGCAGAGCTGGGCTGATCTGAGCTGATCACAGAGCTGAAATCACCTCTAAAAGAGCTGATCACTTGATGCCTCAGACTGTGCTCATAGGAATACCTTGGGAAACCACCCAAGACTCCTGGACAGCCGTTCTTTGCGGGACCTCTGTCTGGGGTAGTTGGTGGCAGCTGGGGTCAGAAAGACCCTCAGAAGCAGCCACCAACACAGGTGTATATTGCCTCCATCCTAATCTCCCTGAACCAAAAGTTAAGTCAAATCTGAAAACAGTAATTAAGGAGCTACACAGAATCTGCAACTGCCCCACTTAAACAAAATACCAGAGCACGCTTCCTTTGCTTTGTTACATCTAATGGCTTTTTTCCATTGTGAGTGGGAGAAGACTGTCATTTTTGTTATAATTATTGTCTCTAATTTTTAATACCATTCCTGTGACTAGTACCACATTTGTTCCCCTCTGTGTCTCACCCAGTCTGGCTCCAGATTTCTGCTCCTTGATCCTCTCTGAGCTATATGTGGAGGGACTACCACATCCCCCATGACCTAAGTCACCATGTCAAGTCTCTTTGATGTGCTCAGCACTATTCAGCCATCCTTCCCAGAACATCCTTCCCTCTCTGCCCAGAACATCCTGTTTCACAGCAGCATCCCAAATGAGCTCGTAGCGAAGTTTGTGGACCTTGTGCTTCACCATCATGTCCCTATTCTGGTGCAGGAAAGCCTTGTTGATGGCCATTGCTGGGAAAGCAGGCTGCAGTCCAAATGCAGGTGCAGTGCAGCTTCTCGCACAGCTCCAGCCCTGCTCCCAGCTCTGTGCATTCTATCCCAATGGAAACAGCTGCAACAGGCAAAAACTTAATTGCTTTTGGAAATACATTTATTTATGTGTTATCACTAAAAAAATCATCATCCTCTAATATAAAGTATTCCTGCTGGTGCTGGTAGCAGGGACACCAGGATGGTGTGGGCTGAGGTGAGTCCAGGGAAATCCAGTGGTCCTGTGAAGAGGTACCATCAGCCAGAGCACAGAAGGGACACGTGGGCAGAGGTGAGGGGTCTGCACCCATGCTCTTGTACAGCTGGGCAAGCTCTGCTGCAAAGACCTCAGGAAACAGGTGGCAGCTGTCCCTGAACCTGTTGACTTGGGCTCTCCCGCCCCTTCCTGATCCTTCTCCTGACTCTGCTTCACCTATACCTCCAGGCTGACCATGGCTTTCCCAGGAAGAGTCAGTGTAGACTTGTCCTGGTGCTTCTTTGTCTTCCCGAGTCTTCCTGTAGAAACAGATTTCCAAGAAGACTCCTCATAAGATATGAATTTTATGATAGATTTTATGATAGAAAAAATACTATCTGATAGAGGTTTCTGCAGAGCAGAAACAGAGCTGTTCTGCCAGGAACAGCCTTGGCACTCCAGCACAGTGCAAACATTTAATTGCCAGTGGCAGCAATAAATAACTCACATGTCTCTCTTCAGCAGCTGATACAGGCCTATATACCCAGACATTGCCCCAAGCAGAATCAAAGCTAAGGCTGTTACTGTCCCTAGCATGTAGTACTTGCTCGGGTCACAGTATCCAGCAGTCTTGGCTTTTTGCACAGTAGCTGACCCTGGCAGGAGAAAACACAATGCAAGAGACAGTGTTTGTACTCTGCACTAGGGATAATCTCACAGTGTGCTTCAGATGCCCAAGGATTGTTGTCTTCAGAGATTGGTGTCTTAGCACCAGAGATCAAGGAAGATCACATAAAGTTCTCTAAGAGAAGAGCCCAGTGTGTGCCAGGGAGCAGCACTGCCCCTATCTTTTCCTCCGGGCTGCAGGCCAGGACTGTGTGCTGGGCACCTGCAATTCATCCATGGCTGTACTGTGATACAGCAGAAATGCTGCTCTTTTCCCAAAACAGCACCTCCCAAGCACTCACCTGAATCTTCCTCAGACTCAGCAAGCATGCTAGTGTCCCGTATTGGTTCTGTTTCATCCTCTGAGCCTGGCACACTGTCACTTTCTTCCATAGGAAATGTCTCTAGCACAGACTCAGAATCTGTCTCTTCAGAAAAAATAGGAGACAGCACTGTCCCTTACTAGGAGCACGGTATCATGACCTGGACATTCTGGCAAGTGGCAGTGAGGAGCCCACTGTCCCCAAAGACAAGAGGAATCCACAGGCGGGTTTTCTGCAATACAGCAAGAAATGCAGACCCAAACCACCTAAGACTTAATCAACCAAATCCCACACAAGGAATCCCTTCAGGTTCACATTCACAGTTGGGGTCCAGCTTCAAGCCATACCTGAATGTGGCAGGGGCAGCCAACATTTCATGGATATTATTTCTGCTTCAGTGCTGAGCTAAGTATGAGGCAAACACAAATTCAGCACAGGCCTTTTCTCAACATCTGGATGCCAGTGTCTGCACACAGCAGCTCTGGCCACTAGTGGTACAACTGCAGCAGCAGCAGCAGGAGGTGCCCCTGGTAATCATCTGGAACCACAACTGAGAGCAGACACTGTGCTCAACCATCTCTATGGCTCACACTAGGAGGTGTGAAATGGAGTGTCCCTGCAGCAAAACTCTGACTGAGCGCTTCTGGCTGTCCAGGATACAGCGCTTCCATATAGAAAGCAGATTCTTTCTATATGGAGAAAAGCTTCCCAGGTCCCAGGTTTAACTGAGTGAGATATACTAACCAGATGAGGCTTCATCCAAGGCTGTCAGGAGCTTCTCTGGAACTTCAGGGACTCCTTCAGGGAATTCTTCAGGGACCTTGTCATCAATCTTCCCTAGGTAAGAGTTGTAAAATAAGGTTAACCTACGAAGGTACATTTCCCATGACTAACATAGGATAATGGAGTGTTCATTCTTGTAAGGCAGTACAGACTGACTACTCACGCTTGAGATACCAGCTTGGAATCAGCATGGAATCTGGCTCTAGCTCAGGGGCTGAAAGAGCACTCTCTGTGTCCACAACTAGAAGCAAACACCACAAGAAGTTACTATCAGATGCACTGCCCTCCTGGTCACACCTCAAGACCTGAATGTGGAAGGTACTGACAGGGCATTTACAGGCAGGCCTGCATTCTCACAGCTGCAGGGGGGTCTGGCTGCCCTTGGAACACCACTGGCAGCTCTCACATGAAGTGAAAAACCAAGGCATGCCCACGGGCAACAGGACCCATGGGCGGGTCAGCACTGGAGCCTGGCCAGGAGGCTGGATAATCAGAGCTCGAGGTGGATGACCATTGCTGAGTGACTGATAACTCAGTGCCGAGGTTCTGGGCCTGAAGTGCCGCTCCCCACCTCCCTGCTTCTTAGGAACTTCTCTCCATGCTGCATCCTGAAGCAGCTGCAGCCCCTCACACCTTCCCTGGTGTGTCTGCCCCACCGTCCACACCGTAGTGGCTTACTGGCTCAGCCAAACCCTGGCCCCACTACCACCAGCCAGGGCTATGTGCTGGCCCCTGCCTGCCTACCTGCTCCCTGCTCAGGTGTTGGAGCACTCTGGGTGTTCTGAGCTTGCAGGACCAGGAGAAAGAGGAGCAGAAGGTAGTGGGTCAGGACCATAACCCTGCCTGCTTGCAACATTCTGCCTCCACTGTCACTGCTGCTGCTGCACTGTTGCCCAGAGTTGCACTGAAGAGCACAGTGGGGCTCTGGAACCTCACATCAAACAGGGCTCTGTGACCTCATAACAACGTGGTGTCTGTGATCTCCCCAATGGATGCCCATGTTGCCTGTCAATTCTAGCAGCTTTTCTCTGTTGATTTTCATTATTCTGCACAGGCCTGGATGGAGCACAAGTAGAGAAGGGTGGATGTATTCTGGGAGGCAGCACAGTGCACGGGAATGCAGAGGCACTCATGTCTTATTCCTCAGAAATCCCCATCAAAAGCCTCATATGAAGGTGACATTAAAAAACCAATTGCAAGTGCCTTTCTTTGGCACTACACTTTTGTCTAGACAGCATTCTGGCAAGAAGCCTGCTTTTCCCAACACTTCTGCTACAGCTTCATGACCTTTGCAGGCAGCACTGCTTCCCTCCAGTGCCATCATGCAAAGGTGGGTGTGCAGTGCTCAGGCTTCTCCCAGGTGAGCCTGGTTTTATTCCCTTTTCTCTTCCAATCCTGATTAAAGCTGTCTCAAAGAGCTCTGCTAACTCCTGAGCAAAGATCCTTTTTTCCATTTGAGGCAGGGAAATGTGTCATGTGCCACCATCAGGCCTGGTGTCCTGTAGAGCAACCCACAGAAAAAGCCCCACACTTTGCTGGGAACACCAGGGTGACAGGTATTCAACTCTAGAACCTTCCTGTGTCTGGTTCATGGCACATGGAAGAAGGTAATACTTTGTGTGCCCCAGATCCCTCAGCAGTTCTCCAGAGGTCCTGACCTCCCTTCTTGCTTGTCCTTGGACACCATGAGGTACTGCCATGGACACAAAGGTGTCAGTTCCCACAGGTAAGAGTTAACACGAGTGGCCTTTTAGCTGAGCAGCTCTTCCAGGAAGGAAATACTCATGGACTTATGTGTGCCGGCCAACCCAGGCTCAGAATCTCTGCAAGGCCTTTAGAGAGCACCTTTGGTATAAATGCCCAGGAAGCATCTGTTAAACCCCAGGTGTTTTTAGCCACAAGCACAGAGGCATTGACAGCTTTCCACCTCTGGGCTGTCTCCAAGGCTCATAAGCAGTCTCCAGCTGACAAGCTGCATAAACTTGGCCAATACCAACCTCTGGAATCAAGCACAGAACGCTACCCACCTTGAAGGCTGCAGTGCGTAACGAGCAGAGGACGCTACCAGGCTGGAGGGTCTCTTGGTCACATCTCCTACCCAGAACCCAGGTAGGCTGCCCAGTTGCCTCGGCGTTGGGTCTGGGCACCATCTCGTGATCTCCATTCCTCCCCGAGGGGAGGCACCTCTGAACACTGCCCTTCCGTGTTCCTTAACTCACTACACATCCAGTCTCTCTCTTAATGCACTCCGTGGCATTGTGCTACTTGGTGGCTCGTCGCCAGCTGTGGGACCACTGTCCCCAGACTGCCTGTGGTGCTCCTGAAGCCGCCTGCTGCGTGTGGCACGGCAGGAGAACAACACTGCCTGCAGCCAGCGGGCGCCTTGGCTCCGCTGCCGCCATTTCCCACGGGGCCATGAGGGGCAGGAACAGGGATGTGGGGCTGTGCCGGCCCCACCGGCCTTGCTTCCCAGGCCACAGCTGCTTCCGCTGGCTCGGAGCGGCCCTGCTCCAGTTCGGGGGCCGAGGCCCCTGTCCCGGGCCTGATTCACCGCTGTCGTGCCGCTGCAGGAGAGCTCCCCACCATGTCCCGGCTGCAATTCGCCTGGGAGTCTGAGCTGAGCGTGAAGGGAGAGGAGCCGAGAAGTGACGACAGAAGCGTTCGGTACAGGAAGCAGAACAAAGAAACAATGAGAGCAAAAGCGGCGCAGGGAACGAGACCAGAGGTGCAAGAAGAGGCAGCAGGGGCAGAGAAGGAGAGGTAGAATGAGCAGAAGGGAGCGAGAAAGTCTGGACTGGGACAGCATGGAGACTGTTGGATAAGCTTTGGAGGGGCAGCAGGCCTGAGAGGGAGTAGAAAAGAACCGACATATAGTGAGAAACTAAGGCACTGGCACTGGACAGAGCAACATGCAAGAAGAAAGCCAGGATGGGTTTTGCTGCACCCCATTGACTCCAGACGTATTTTCCTGCTGCAGTGCCTTGTGGGCATGTCAGCTCCCTCAGAAGCAGCCGAGGCATTTTAGAAATTGCACTGCAGGGCATGACCCTGTATGCGTCCCTCAGCTCTCAGTTCACATCTGCATATGCAGGGCTGCACGTGTGGATGTCTGTATGACAAGAGTTAGTGGGGCTTGATTCAAAGGTTGAGGCAAAGCTCTCTTCTGTAAAGAGCCTTGGGCTGCCCTCTCAGAAGGTGGAAATCTCAGAAGCTGCTGAGAGGCCCATGAGAGACAGCCCAGAGGTGAAGCTGGAGCTGCTGTAGAGAGGAAAGGGGCAAGGGTGAGCAGCTCAGTGGTTCCTCTTCACCACTTCTGAGGGAATTGAATTGTCTTAGGACAGTCTACCACCTGAGCCAAAATTATACAATAACTCCCAAAACCCTACAGTGTCCAGAGATGTCTTTAAGCATTTCTCTGCTAATTCCTGCTGGAAGTATCCTCCCCACACACTGCAGGTGATAGCCTCAGAGAGCTGTGCCATGTTTCTTGGACAACACCTCTGCTGCACTCACACCTCCAGCTTTGGCTGTAAATGGCCAAGTAGGAGTAGGCACGAGGAAAAGCCTGCAGGACCACAGTGAATCTGACTCATGAGCCCAGCACAGCAGTTCCCTGGTATCCTGGTTTCTCGCAGTGCCTTCCTTTCTTCATCTGAGATGAGCACTCTGTCACTTCTTCCCATGTGGAAGACCTCCTTCTTCACAATCTTACATTGCATCACTTTAAAAATTGACCAGGAAATACCAAAGTGTATTTTGTCTCATTCTTTACCCCCTGAACCAAGTGTTGAGTCAAATCCTAAAACAGCAATTAAAACACCACGCGAAATCCCGCAACTGCTCCACTTACACAAGTAACTTCTTGTACTTTGCTACAATAGCGGTTTCCCTACAGTGAAGCTGGATACCAGACACCTACCAAAGCCATTCTGTTTATTCCTGTTCTCAGCTGGATAGGGGAGAGGAAATATTACAGAAGTTCCTGGATTGTGAAAAGGACTAGGGGAGGTCGCGCACTGAAAACCATCATGAGCAATACAGACTTGACTTGGGTATATTAAGCAAATTTTATTAGTACCTCAATTACAGCAGGATAATGAAAAGTAAAATGAATCTTAAAATACACCTTTCCCCCCTTTTCCCTTCCTAGCTCTATCTCTGCCCCCCAGTGATGTGGGGACACAGGGCATGGGGATTACAGTCAGTTCATCACACAATTGTTCTTGCAGCTGCTCAGGGAAGAGTCTTTCCTCTGCACCAGCCTGGGGTTTCTCCCACAGGAGACAGCTCCCGTATTTTTCTCCAACTTGAGTCTATCCCATGAGCAAATGTATTCCAGAAATCGCTGCATTGTGGGGCACTCTTCCATGGGGAACAGTCCATCAGGCAACATCACAGCTGAGCTGATGGACAAGCCTTTGCATGCCAGGTGAAGCCTCTGACTGGTCTCACCCAGGACGTTGGGACTGGTGGCTTCACATGATTTGGCGTCTTGGGGCAGAAAGACAGACTGTAGTGAAGTTGTCTGAAACTTAAAGCTTTAACAATACAAAAAAATAAAACACTAAACCGCACAGGGTATATGGCGCAAACTGGGAAAGAAAAATCCCCAGGTCCAGGGTCTGACAAGTATATGTAAACTTGGATAAGAGCAGGAGTTAGGGAGGACTTTAAGGGAAGGATCCAATATGGGAGGGCAATTAGGAATATTAAAATTTTTGTGGAAAAAATAGCCAACCATATCACAGAGAACAAAGAACTTCCTAGCTAGATTAATATAACTGAAACAGGAGGAATTACAGGGGCAAAACTTGTTCACCCTCACATACAGGGAATTTCCTATGGCCTCAAGCCATCATCTAGCTATCTCTTTATTACATTCAGCCCCAACAATTAGTAACTCAATCACAGCAGGATAATGAAAAGTAAGATAAATCTTAAAATACACCTTGCTCCCCTTCCCCTTCCCTAGCTCTATCTCTGCTCCACAGTGGTGTAGGGATACAGGGCATGGGGATTAAAGTCAGTTCATCACACAATTGTTCTTGAAGCTGCTCAGGGAAGAGTCTTCCCTCTGCACCAGCCTGGGGTATATCCCACAGGAGACAGCCCCCATATTTTTCTCCAACTTGAGTCCATCCTATGAGCAAATGTTCTCCACAAATTGCTACATTTTGAGTCACTCTCCATGGAACAGTCCTTCAGGCAGCATTATAACTGAGCTCATGGACAAGCCTTTACACATCTCACCAGCATGTCCCTGTTCTGGTGCAGGAAAGCCTTGATGGCCTAGGAAAGCAGGCTGAGGCTGGCACAATCAAGTCCTGCACTGCCGTGCATACCCCTCACAGCTTATCTCACAGCTCCAGCCCTGCTCCCAGCTCTGTGCATCCTACCCCAACAGAAACAGCTGCAACAGGCAAGAATTTATTGCTTTTGGAATTAAGGTTATTTATATATTACCACTGAAATAATTGCTATTTTCCAGTAAGGTAAAGTATTACTGCTCGTACTGGCAGTAGTGACATCAGGATGATGTGGGCTGAGGTGAGTCCAGGAAAATCCAGTGGTCGCCTGAAGAGGCACTGTCAGCCATGGAAGCGATGGGTAGAGGTGAGGGATCTGTGCCATGGTACTTGTACTGCTGGGTGAGCACTGCTGCAAAGGTTAGAGAAGACTCCTCACAGATATGAATTAAAGGATTGCACTGCAGAGGTTTCCATAGAGCACCACTAGGAGCTGCCTTGGCACTCTAGCATAGCATAAATATATTATTACCCACAGAAAGGATATGTTACTAAAGGGAAAGCCCACTCACGTGTGTCTTCTCAGCCAATATGACATGACACCAATCCGTATGCCAAGCAGCAGCACAGCCAAGGCTGCTGCTGTCCCTAGGATATAGTTCTTGCTCAGCTCACAGAGTCCAGCAGTCTCAGCTTTTTGCACAGTAGCTGACCCAGTAGCTGGCAGGAGAAAACACAATGCAAGAGACAGTGTTTGTACTCTGCACTAGGGATAATCTCACAGTGTGCTTCAGATGCCCAAGGATTGTTGTCTTCAGAGATCGGTTCCTCTGGCTCTGGTGTCTTAGCACCAGAGATCAAGGAAGATCCCATAAAGTTCTCTAAGAGAAGAGCCCAGTGTGTGCCAGGGAGCAGCACTGCCCCTGTCTGCTCCTCCAAGCTACAGGCCAGGACTGTGTTCTGGGCACCTGCAATTCATCCTTGGAGAGTACTGCTGAGATACAGCAGAAATGATCCTATTTCCCTAAGCAAACATCTCCCAGGCACTCACTTCCTGAATGTCCCTGAGGCTGAGCAAGTGTGCTGGTGTTCTGCATTGCCTCTTGCTCTTCATCTGAGCGTGGTACACTATTACTTTCTGGCGTAAGAAAGGTTTTCTTCTGCACATTCCCAGGATCTATGACTTTGGAAAGAATACTGGACAGTTTAATTAGAAGTCACTGTCCCTTACCGGGAGCATGGTACCATGACCTGGGCACTTTGATAAGTGGCAGTAAGGAGCCCACTGTCCCCAAAGACAAGAGGAATCCACAACCGGATTTACTGCAATACAGCAAGAAATGCAGACCCAAACCACCCAAGACTCAGCTAACTGAATGACACACACAAGGAATTTCTTCAACTAAAGCCTCATGCTTGAGGTGCAGCTTCAACCCATCCCTTACTCTTTGGTCTGGATATGGCATCCATTTTGTGGGATGCCATTTCTGTCTCAGCGCTGTGCTAAGTGTGAGGCAAACACAAATTCAGCACAGGCCTTTTCTCAACATCTGGATGCCAGTGTCTGCACACAGCAGCTCTGGCCACTAATGGTACAACTGCAGCAGCAGCAGCAGGAGGTGCCCCTGGTAATCATCTGGAACCACAACTGAGAGCAGACACTGTGCTCAACCATCTCTATGGCTCACACTAGGAGGTGTGAAATGGAGTGTCCCTGCAGCAAAACTCTGACTGAGCGCTTCTGGCTGTCCAGGATACAGCGCTTCCATATAGAAAGCAGAAGCTCAGCTTCCCAGGTCCCAGGTTTAACTGAGTGGGATATACTAACCAGATGCAGATTTCACCAATGCTCTTAGAAGCCCTCTTGGAACCACAGGTATCTTCTGGTAATCCCTCCCTATTACATTTATAAAAGAAGATTTAGATACGAAGGTACATTTTTCATGAATAGCACAAGGGAAAGGAGTGCTTATTCAACTGACTACTCACGCTTGAGATACCAGCTTGGAATCAGCATGGAATCTACTTCAGGAGCTGGAGGTGAATCCTCTCTGGCCTCAACTAGAAGCAAACACCCACAAGAAGTTACCATCAGATGCACTGCCCTCATGGTCACACCTCAAGACCTGAATGCGGAAGGTACTGACAGGGCACACACAGGCAGGTCTGCGTTCTCACAGCTGCAGGGAGGTCTGGCTGCCCTTGGAACACAGCTGGCAGCTTGTACATGAATTTCCCACACAGTGGTGGCTTCCTGGCTCAGCCAAGCCCCAGTCCTGGCCCCACTGCTGCCAGCCAGGGCTATGTGCTGGCCCCTGCCTGCCTACCTGCTCCCTGCTCAGGTATTTGAGCACTCTGGGTGTTCTGAGCTTGCAGGGCCAGGAGAAAGAGGAGCAGGAGGTAGTGGGTCAGGACCATGACCCTGCCGGCTTGCAACATTCTGCCTCCACTGTCACTGCTGCTGCTGCAGTGTTACCCAGAGTTGCATTAAAGAGCACAGTGGGGCTCTGGAACCTCACATCAAACCGGGCTCTGTGACCTCATGACGAGGTGGAATCTTTTAACTCAGCTCAACACCTGATCCTTAGTCCTTTGCCAGTGCACTCCAGTGTATGCCCATATTGGCTGTCAACTCTTGGACCTTACCTCTATTCAATTCCCTCATTCTGCACAGGCCTGGATGGAGCACAAGTAGAGAATGGTGCAGGTATTTTGGGAGGCAGCACTGTTAATAGGAATGTAATGTTCTTATCTTGACCCCCAGAAATCCCTGTCAAAATCCCCATATTGTGGTGGTGCATTTCGTTAATATAAGTTTTACATATGGTTTGTCCCAGTTACTCGCCCCCCGAAGGGGAATGGTTCTACCCCAGGTTATCTCCCCCTTTCCTTAATGTCACTCACCTCAAGACCCTTCCCTATTTTCCAGAATATTCTGTTCCAGTCTGCCCCTTGACCAATCACCCTAAGTTCCCGGCTGCCCATCGTTGTAACCCAACTCCTTATTCGAGGCCCATCCCTGTCAATCCCACGTTATAAATACCCTTCATTCTAGAAACCTCCCTGTCAGTCTCCAAATGCTGGAAACCCTATTGGGTAATATAAGTTTCTCCCTCTCCAGTGTAACCCTACTGGTTTGTGGCTTCCAAGACCCCATCTCATACTCCTCCCCTAAGGTTCCCCAGTTGGTTGAAGTTTCGTACCCTCCCTTTTATCCTCTCATGCGTATAAGCTGCTGTACCTCTGTGTTTTGGCTTCTTTGGTCCCTGACCCCTCTAAGAATAAACTCTCTGGATTTCATACCAAAGACCCCTCTCTTTCTTTTACCCTGATCCTTGGTGCACCCCCTACCACCTTGAGCTGTAGGGCATTGTGCCCTAGTCCACGTTTTCCCACAAGCTGCCCTCTGGATTGCCTGGCTCTCTGGGGGAAGCCCACTCTCGTCACAGTGCCAGGAGATGGCCGGAAAGGAAAACTTCTGGTGCTGCAACACCATATGAAGGCTGCATTAAAAAACCCAACTGCAAGTGTCTTTGGTACTATTTTTGTCTAGCAGCATTGTGGCAGGTGTTGCGTTCCACTGACGGAAACTGAGAAGAGTTCTTTTAGAATTAGATGGTCAAGAACAAAATTAAGGCAAACAAGGCAAACACTGTATTTGAGAACTGTTTCTTGGTAACAAAAAGGGGTTACCCAAATGAAGGAGGGCTGGACATTTTGGTCATTTTGTCTGTTCTGTGAAAAGTGTACTAATGATTGTATTTAAGCTGGTACAGTTATTTTAGAAATCTAGCTGACAATATTTAACAATATGGTGTGGATGTACTGTGTTTTATATAATGCAACACCTACTAAACAAGATTCTGTGTCTTCTATGGCATAGGTATTTAACCTAAAAATTCTTACACAAATGTTTGAACTTCAGCTGAACATTCAGGAGGCCCTAGTGAGAGCATTGTATCTATCCTATCTCAATGATAAATTTGCTATGTTAACTCTCTTTTTTAACACTCTATAGTGTTAATATCTATATGAACAATGGAGCTCACTATCACAAGAAATCACTAAAATGGTTGATTTAATGCTAACACAAGAAACTGATGTAGGAATACAGAAATGGAGAGACATTTCTCTGTTTGTCCTGTTCTCCAAAAAAGTATCAATCCTATTTGCTATTGACAGAAAGGCTTCCAAATATCCCTGGGTACACCAGGATTTATAAAAAATTAAGTAGAAAATAGTAGAATGTTTAGTATGTCACTGGGGTGAAAAATATAGATTTTAGAGGAGTTTAATACATGGAGTAAAGATGGAGGAAAAAAGGTGTGGTTCTTAGCTCTTCTTCCTTCTTCTCCATGATTCTGCAGTTTTTGGGAGCACAGAGAATGATTGGTTGAAAGTTAGTCACAGTTTTAGTTATGTAAGTAGATATAGAAAACTGATTTGTTAAAATATAAAAACAATACACATGTCCATAGTTAATAGGACGAAAATAGATATAAAGATGAAGCAGTCGCATGGTTCAGGGCCATTTTTTACCATCAGAGCAAAATGAGCCAGGTTGCGGTGAATTAAGCTTGTGCAGATAGTCTGGAGAGACCTGCCAAGTTTTGTAATAATGTTCTAATAAACATGAGAAACAAGATTCTAATGAGCTTGGGAGTTTTCTTCAAACCCAGAGAACTGAGATAAGCAGTACTCCCCACAAGGGAGGATCCCAAAGGAGCTCAGCCCAAAGGGGACTCAGAAATCTGAGAGGAAAGAAAAATACAGCAGAAGAATAGAAGAAGAGGGAGAAGAAAAAGAGTAAGAGAAATTACAACAGATACCCGTATATAGCTATATTAGAAAGTATGATTATGCTTCAAAGTATTGAATATATAAAGGAGTAGTAATTTTCCTGGGGTAATAATAACTGGAGACAAGTGTCAGATAAAGGAAACTCTACATTTCTCAGTTTAAACTAGTCTCAGAGATTAGAATGAGATTCATGCAGGTTATAATGCTTTTTTTGTTTGAGATTCTTGCAGTGTTCAGGCACATTCACAAGCACAAAAATAAACTAGATGTTTGAATCAGTTCCTGAATGGCAAGTTAAAAATGAAAAAAAGTCTTTTGTTGCCATTAATCCGGCTAGGCGACCTGGTTCAAGAATGACATGGCGACTACCTCAAGCCGCGCGGGCCACAGGCACACAGACACCAATGTGGTGAATGGCAAAATGGCGTTTATTAGGATGCTGTTCTGCTTTTTATATCTTCTAGCCCGCCACGTCATTTCTGCCTGCTTGCGTCACTGCTACCTGCAGTTGGCATTATTGCTTAACCACAAGCATAAACTGGGGGTGGGGAGGAAGTGGCCCTATCTCCTCGTACAGTGCACAGTCTTCCAGTCAGTGAATCTAATTCTTCACTTTTCCCATATCTCCCCCCCTTCTCATGACATATTCAAAACTACCTAAAGTTGTAAACTTTATGAACTGCAAAGGGAAATAACGTTAGCGCTGTAAGTTGCAATAGGTAGCACTGCTGTAAGAGTTGTAACAGTTCTTAGTAGTTGCAAAAAGCCTAGAATATGGTTAAAAGGTAATAAATAAGCGAACTTTTTTAAACTGAAACTTAAAGCAACTGTTGGCATTCAACCAACATAATATTAACTGTTTCCAGGCGGCTTCTGATGAAAGCTGTTAGTTTGTTTAGCACACAAGGTCCAAAGATCAAGGCTAAATCTAGCATTGAAATAGGTCCAATCAGGGTAGATATCAGGGTGGTCAGCAATGGGGATTGGTCAAACCAAGATTCGAACCAGCTTTGCTGGGCTTCTCTCTCCGCCTTCTGTCAGGACAGTCTTTCTCGTAGCTCAGCCATGGTGTCTCTCACAACTCCAGTGTGATCCACGTAGAAACAGCACTCTTCCTTCAGGGCTATACAGAGGCCTCCTTGCTGCATGAACAGAAGGTCAAGACCTCAGCTGTTTTGTAAAACAACCTCAGAGAGTGAGGAGACTGACTTTTCCAGAAAGGATATAGACTTTTCAATTCTCTGTAGATCTTCATCTACAGTCATCTGTAGTTAAGAGAGACTCTGACTCTGGGTTACCAGGGCGGAGACACCAGTGGCCACGCCATTCGCTCCCAAGCCGAGCAGCATTGCTATTGACAGTCCTGTCAGCAGCTCTCTTTTCTGAAGGTGGTCTGCCCGCTCAAGGTACTGGTTCACTTCTTCTCCAGAATGGTATAAGACCCTGGGGACGATAGCAGCTAATACACAAAAATCAGCAGAAGCGTTTAAGTTCTGGGTAAAGACACATGGGACTTAGTCCACTGTGGTTGCAAACCCATGTGCCAGACACAGGGGCAATTGCCCATTTCTTAGATTTGTCAACCTGCATGACAATTGCACAGACCTTTTCGTCAACGACGGTTGCTTCACCTAAGCACAACCCTCGCCCTGTCATATGACTAATGGTGATTCTGTGAGAAGGTGACCCACTGTGGCACTGGACCGGGGCCTCAGCATCAGACCACAAGGCCCGGCTGTTAAGAGCTACGGCCTCATAGAAGGGAGATACAGATGCTATGTATCATAGCATAGCCAGCAAGACTCTGTGGCATTGGGGTTGGACTGATTTAGAGGCAAAAAGGTGGCGTCTGGCATTTGGTAGAGTGAATCAAATGCAGCTGCTTTAGATTTTTCGGGGGAAGTTTCCTGCTCAAGCGGTGGTTATAGACTATTGGATCGCGAGTTCTCAGCTCGTACCAATTGGTATGATTGGAGCCAATGGCTTCAGGTGCCATGACTGGGAGCTGGATAATCTGTACTACTTCACTGGGGTCTTTGCCGGGCCTATGCAAGAATACTGACCACATTCTTCTGGTGGTCCAACCTGCGTCAGTTGGTTGCAGGATTTGCATGACCATTTGATGACAGACTTTAGATCGGTCATTGTAAAAACCATAAAACACTTGCCCTATGCAATTAAAACTAGGACACATACAACCCGCAGGACCCCAGGTTACTGGCAGAAACTCGTCTGCTTTTGGGGGTGCCCACCAGTTGCTTAGGACTATTGTTTCGCATCCCCAGTAGCCACAGAACCAATATCCTAGCTGGTGGCAGTAGTCTTTGCCCGGGTTGGAGGCTGGGCACCAATATGACTGGTACAGCTCAAAGCGAGGGTGGATGTTATGTGTTAGTATGCCAGGGAAAATGTCTCAAACACAGAGAACTTTGGGGTGCCTGTTGTAGTAACCTCTTGTATGACTCTACTGTTCACGGGGTCGTGAAGAACCCACCAGTACGGATGATGGGCAGCGGCGTCTGACTCGGCCTGCACTACAATCCGTGGCCACAGGAGCAGGATTGCAGCACAACAATGCCAGAGTTGCGTGATCTTACCAGGGCTGGGTTCCAGGAAATGGCCCAGGTGTCCGCATGCCCGTCCCTCTTTTTCTTACAGCAGCGATCGAGGGAGTAGCCCTGTATGCAGAGACTCAATGTTTTTGTTAGCATCATCCTTTGAATCTAATTTAAGGTCCGGTTTAATGGAACTCAAAGGACACCATTTAACGTTGCCATCTTTTTTAACAGCGCCATACCCACACCCAGTTAAGACTAATCACCATCCCCATTCCCATTGACCTAGCTCATTTTTGATGTTGACTAGCGGGCCTTCTTTTAGTGCTTGGGCGGCCCAGTGCTTTTGGACAGGGCTATTCTTGTTATCCCCTCTAGAGAATTGATTTAGAGCTAACAAAGCAGTGGCCAACAGGTGCGCTTGATCTTTGGTCGGAATGGTGCCGGAAAAGCCTTCTGACTTGTCCAGCACCTCTAGTTTGGTCTTCAGCATCTGGTTAGCATGCTCAACTATGGCCTGCCTGGTGCTATTGTAAGTGATACTGTGCACTCCATTTAGAGGCAAACTTCTTCACGGTGCTGGAGATGAAATTTGTCCCATTATCAGTCTTTATTCAGCTTGGGATGCTGAGCCATGCCATGGCCGTCAGCCAGTGTTGGATGGTTGCTTGAGAGCTGCTTTTCCTGTGCTGTGTGGCTACAATCATCCCGCTATAAGTGTCTATGGTTACGGCCAGCCAAGCTTGGGGCTTCAGCAATTGGCAGAGTGTGAAATCGGTCTGCCACAGCTCTGAGGCCTTGAGGCCTCTAGGGTTGCTTCCGCAGGGCCATAGCGGTGCTTTTGGGCAATGGGGGCACGTAGCCACTATATGCTTTGCGTCAGTGGCAGAAATTCCACATTTCTTGACTAGTGCCTTGGCCCTGATGTGGAGTGATTCATGGAGTTGGCGGGCGTCTCTGAGGGTCCACAACTCTTTGGCTGCAGTGTCCGCTTTGTCGTTTACAGCCTGAAAGAATCCTTTAATTGGGTCATCGCTATTAATGTGGATGACCGATATGGTGCTTTTCCTCCAGGGCTTCCTCCAGCATTATGGCTGTTGCAGACATTGCTACTCCTGGCCCAGACATGGACAAGCAAAGTTTGGCCACATAGAGTCAGTAACAATGTTGAGGTGCTCCATGGTGAACAGTCCACATGCTAGGACCACGGCTGATGCCTCTAGCTGTTGGATTGAGAGATTATGATCAGTCATCTTTACGCAGTGCCACTGCTCCTTTGAATGCCACACTGCGGCTGCGGTCGAGGTGGTTGATGATGCGTCAGTGAAAACTGTTGGTCCTGGTAGGGGCTGGTCTTTAACTTTTTGTGGAAGATCGATGACTATGATTGTTAGGAACTGCGTCCAAGGCGGCTTGGTGGCATACCGAATTTCCCCTCCGAACCCTGTGAGTGCTCAGGCAAAGCATTCTCAAACTGCTGGTGATTGTGCTGGGATCTGCTTACAAAAAGGTAGGTAGATGATGGTTGGCTCAACACTGAGATGACTCAAGGCAAGTTTTCTGCCCCTTGTGACCAAGTTAGCGAGGCACTCTACTGCGGGGGAGAATGTGCGTGATGATTTTCCCAGTACTACCCATTGTATCGGTCAAGCCTTGTCGGGCTAACGTTCCCACTGCCCCTCCACTGGTGACGTGGACATACAGGTCAAGCGGCAGGCCAGGATTGTACCTAGAAAGCGTGCTTACTTGTATCTGTTGTTCGATGAAGTCCAGGGAGCTGGCTGCTTCCAGTGTCAGGACTTTCCGTTCCCATGGATGATTTCCTTTCAGGAGATCACACAGAGGGGTCGTGATTTCAGGGGCACCATTACCACATTTCGGAGCCACTGTAAGGATCCCACCGGTTGTTGCATGTCGTGGAGGGTTTGAATGTCTCTTTTGATTTTTATCTGGGGAGGGGTTATGTGAAGTCTTGTAATTCCAACCCCCAGGAAAGTCAACACATGGTCCTCTTTTTATCTTGGCGGCAGCTATCTCAAATTTCTTCAGTTCCAACGCTGCTGAAATGGTTGAAATAAGTTGTTCGACTCTGGTTGCAGATGGATGGGCGACCAGGATGTCATCCATATATTGTATGATAGTTGCGGCTGGATCGCTACTCTGAACCAGTGCTAACACTCGGTTGACTGTGATCTGGCAGATGGTGGGCGACTTGACCATACCCTGGGGTAAAACTTTCCACTGATAACGCAGGTTTGGACGCTGACCATTTGGAAATACGACCGAGAAGGTGAACTGTTCCCTGTCTTCTTTGTGCAGTGGTATTGAGAAAAAGCACTCTTTAATGTCCAACACAACGCAGGGCTGTCCCTGTGGTATCACTGAATTCATGGGTAACAGTGTCTGTACAGGGCCCATGGGTTTGACTGTCTTATTTACTTCCCGCAAGTCGTGCAGCAGGTGAAAGCCTTCGCCTGAGCGCTTCGGGATGACAAAAATTGGGGTATTCCATGGACTCGTGGAAGGCTCAATGTGATCGTGTTGCAGCTCGCACTCAGTGTAAGGAGGACAGTCATTCAAGGCTTGGAGAGGGGCCACTGCTCAACCCACACTGGGTCAGCCAACTTCCATGTTAGCTTGATTGGTGGGAGTGGGTCTTTGGCAGTGACCCTTAGGAAAAATTTGTTATCCTGACTCGCAGCTGGCTCAGCGCATCTCTTCTCAGCAAAGGCGGTGTTTTGGGCACAACATACGGGAAGAGAGTGATGTTTTTTTCAGGCCCTTTTTCGGCATGGACTGTAATTGCGATTGACTGAATACTTCTCCGTGCCCGGGATGTACCTCCAATTCCACCCACCTTAGGTGCTTCTTCCAATTCCCAGCATGTGGGCCAGTGGGACTCTGGAATAATAGTAACGTCTGCTCCGGTGTCAATTAAAAATGGAATGCCAATGGTCACAATATTCAGAGAGTGTGACCAAAGGGGTGTATGGACATCATGAAAACGGCAAATCCCCCAAACTCCTGGACGGCTATCACAGTTCACGGCCAGGGCCACCCAGGGGCCGGGGTGTTGGGAGTTGGTCCCGCCCACTGGGGTATGAAGGGGTCTGATTGGGCCACCGGTGTCACTGGGAGATTGGCTGCTTCTCGCGGAGGCATTGGGCTCAGAAGATCCCCACCCCAGGGAGTGACATAATTGGACCGCACTGCATTCCAAGTGGGAGGGGGCTGCATGCGGCCCAACAGCCCCGTCCCCTTCCCATTTCCCTGAAACTTGGAGCGGCAGCCTTTGACAAAATGCCCGTTTTTCGCAGGCCCAACAGGGTCCCCTGGGTCGAGTTTGGCGGGGGGGATGTGAAAGGCATGCAGAGGGAGGTCTCGCTGTCTGGGGACAGTTGATTGCAACATGGCCTGACTTACCACAATTAATGCAAGCCATTACATTAACAATCGCTGTCCGCATGGCTGCCTGAACCGGGGGGAGATGTTCCTCTCTCGCGACATGTTTGATCATGTCGGCGATACTGGCTCCGGCCAGTAGGGACTGCAGAATCTCCTTGATGGTTGAATTGCACTGCTGGCGAAGGCATTCTGCTACAACCAGGCCTTCTGCCTCGGCCAGCAAGGTCGAAGAGTCAACAGCTGCCTGCAAACAGTCTACAAATTGAGTGAAGCTTTCACTTTCACTCTGTTTTATGGTGGACCAAGGAGATGGTTTGGTGACAACCCTGCAGGATGAGCGAATGGCTTCCCTAGCAGCGCGGGTGGTTACTATGACTTCCTGGGCCTGCGGGCCTTCGGCTTGTGCTTGGGGGGTGAGCATGTTTGGGTCTGTGCCTATCAGGCACTGAATGTTGGAACCATGGAGCAGGTGGTATGCTCCAGTTACTGTGTTTAGCTGCTTTGTGCAGTTTTCCTCCCATTCCTGCTTGAAACCATCATCCCCGCCCCATCGAAAATCATTCTACAAGTCTGTTTGATGTCAAATGGTAACAGGTTGTCTCCCCTGAAAATGCCGTCAATGAGGGTGGAGACCATCGCCAAATTAATTATTTTATCTCCAATTGCCTTAATGACCGCCTGTACATCTTTGGGGTTTACCGGCGAGTACACTCTCTGATTTCCGCCTTGCCCTCCCAACTGGACCGGAAACGCCAGCTGGCCCAACAGTCCCCAGTCAGCGCAGGAAGCTTTTATTTTCCTCCAGTCAGTAACGGGGTTTTTTATGGCTCACCCTTTACTCGTGGGGGTGAAGGGGGGTTGGCTCTTAACGTGGTATGTCTTTATTTCTTTGCTCTCTGAGTCAGAGCTTGCTGTGGACCCATCATCTGACCACCCATCCTGACTGGAGTCTGCGTCAGAATCGGAAGTCGACTGACTCGAGGTTTCTGGACTACAGTATCTTTTGGTTGGGCTTCGACCCCGCCTCCCTCTCCTTTTGAGGGTGGAGCGTTCTTCCTGGCTGGGCTTGCTCTGCCTCCTGCTTGTGGAGGTTCAGGCCATATAAGGATATGTTTTTTGACAGGCACCCTGATTGGTTCTTTTCCCTTTGCTAGCATCCTCCCCCTCAGCCCAGCCAACCTTGGCAGCCCCCCATGCAGAGGTCCGCCCCCAGTCATGCACGCTTGCGATGTCCAATGGTTCTACTTCTCCCCCACCACCAACTTTCACACCCCGCCCTCCCTCTTGGTACTCGGCGCCATAGTGTGGCGCATAGGGCAGAGGCCGTTCTAGAACGTCTTTTGGCTCCAAGTCAGCCTTAGAGCAGCTGGCCTCCAGAATTTGATTGTCTCGAGAGGACTGAGCTCGTTCTGGTTGCCCCATGACAGCGTCAGAGCTTGGAGAGTGTATAGAACACTCCTGCTCTTATGAGGGCGAGGACTCAGTGGGGTTACAGTCGATCGTCTGCGTGGTCTCCCCAGCCCCCAATTTGGGAGTGACTTGAAGGCACATTCGGGCAGCCTTCAATGTTTTCTGCTCCTGCAAAGCTTTCCGCAATGCATTTACAACCCTCCCCTATGATTTAAGCGTTTTCCCACTTCCCGAGGACATAGTGTTCTCCGCAAGCGCTTCAGTGCACTACCTCCATACTTCAGGGTGGAGTATGTCCACCGGACGATCAATGGCCCCTATCTGTATCAGCCTCGTCACTGCGAGGATAAAATCTTTGGGCTTACAATCAATCTCCCACTGCCTATGTATCTGGATTACGACCTTCACGAGCGCCTCCACTGTCATGGATCCGGGAGCGTCCTCCCCGTCGGGCTGGTCCTGCTGCTCCGGTCATCATTCACCCATCCAGGCCAATCCCATCTCCTGGGCAATTTCCCCAGGTTTCGGCACCACTTGTTGCCATTAATCTGGCTAGGCGACCTGCTTCAAGAATGACATGGCAACTACCTCAAGCCGCGCGGGCCACAAGCACACAGACACCAATGTGGTGAATGGCAAAATGGCGTTTATTAGGATGCTGTTCTGCTTTTTATATCTTCTAGCCCGCCACGTCATTTCCGCCTGCTTGCGTCACTGCTACCTGCAGTTGGCATTATTGCTTAACCACAAGCATAAACTGGGGGTGGGGAGGAAGTGGCCCTATCTCCTCATACAGCGCGCAATCTTCCAGTTGGTGAATCTAATTCTTCACTTTTCCCACAGTCTTTCTTCCTTCAAGGTAAAGGGATAACGTCTAGAAGTTTAGTGTAGACCAATCTGAGGCAGACAATTCAGTCTAAATCAGCCCTTCTAGGTTTCATTTATTTAAGGTAAGACTAGTATCAATAAAAGCTAATTTAGAGTTAAATCAGGAATTTCCCATGTTCCATGGACACTGTTTTAACGGTAGTATAAAGTGTAAGTAATAAGTTTCAAGGGCAGTTTCTCTCAAGGCATTTTTAATAGAACAGTTGAAGCAAAAAATTCCCTGATAAAGGAGATAACTTGAAGGTGAGAAAAAACTAGAAAATTATTGGACCAGGATGAATACCATTAGAGACCAATCAAGACCTGGGAAAGTGACCAATCCTGAAGAAGATCCAAAAACAGACCAATCAAGGACTAGAGGAAGGGTATAAATTAAGCTGGTTAATGTAATCAGGGGTTTTATGGTATTTTTTTTCTTTTGGGACCTTTCAGTTGTATATGGCATTACTGGGTTAACGTTCTGGCTTGCAGTGTGGGGCATGCAAGCTTAGCTTGGTCTCTCTTCAGCCACATTTTTAATAAACAAGCTGGACTTTTCTCTTTCATCAGAAGTCTCAGGTCTCCTTCGTAACAATCCTGGGGTCTCGTGTGGGATAGCCAGGACCCTAAAGTGGTCCCGGGGTAAGACAAGACCGGGGTGACACATCCAACTTTTTTATTTGCTGCCTGGTCTTGGACTATGTCAGGATCGTCGTCAGATTCGCTAGCTATACCCGAGGCTGTGGACAATACTACAACCCGTAGTTTAAGGATCCTCTGAGAGGGAGTGAGGCTCACGATAAGATGCTAAGTGTCAGAAGTGGGGTTTAAGGTAAAATGGGGGTGTGAAGTGAGTGTGAGATGGAAGCTGTTAGTACAGACTCCTGAAGCAAGCGTGGACCCCTTAGTACTGAGTTTTCAGACTCCCTCAAGGGGGCTGGATGGAAACAGGGGAAGCGAAAGGTAACTCTGTGTGCACCCTAGGGAACCCCAGGGAGGGGGAGATGGGGAGTACTCTCTCTCCAGCTGCCCTTACTCACTAAAGGTCCTGCTCCTCCCAAAAGAGAGGATCCAAGGGGTGGGTCCAGCCTTATCTCTGAGTTAGAAATCCAAGGGACTCACAGGGAAGCCTTTTTACATCCTTCCCTGAAATAGGAGCACAGGGAATTTGTAGAGGGAGGCTGAATTATACCTGGAGGGTGGTTCCTCAGAAACTGATTATAGCAAGTCCACTGTCTGGGGAACTACGATTCTAGAGTAGGAAGAAAGGACACCTACGCGCGGACCACCAAAGAAAAAGGGGGCTCCCAGATAGGTGAGTGCCCCTCTTTTTGACAGGGGGAGGGTATCTACTCTAGGGGAAAGGCAGGGGCCCACAAGTTAGAAATCCACAGGGTTCATGGGGGAAGTTTTCTTAGGAACCCTTCCCTGAAGTAGGAACCTAAGGGATTTGTAGGGGGACGCTCATACCCTATGGCAAGGTGACTCCAAAGGCCCAAATTAGAAACCCCAAGGGAGTTTGTAGGGGGAGAGCCACTTCCCCAATCTAGGAACCCAAAAAGGGGTTTATAGGGAGGAGCCACTGGCTGTGTGAGAGGGTCTTTGCAGTCATTAGGATTGGGAGGAATGGTTTAGAACCTGTCTGGATAGGGAATTAATCCATTAAGTTAAAGATTAAATTATTTAAGTTTTTGCTTTCACTGACTTGTAAGTGTCATGGAGTTCCTTTACCTTTAAGAAAGTTAAAGTTGCTGAGGTCTCCTGGGAGTCTTTTCTCCTGACCAATTATCGGTCATTACTGAGAATTGACAGCAGTTTTAGCCATTGAAAAGTAGAATCAACTTGTGAACCCCACCTTAAAGTGTACACCCAGAAGTCTGTAGTTGCTTCTTTGTTTCTTGGCTGTGAAGAGTGGCGGAGCTCTAAGCCTCCCGTTCCCTGCCCAGGCCATGCGGCCTGGGTGGGGGGCCGGGCTGAGCCTGCCGTTCTCCCGGCCGGGAGATGGGGACCGGCGGGGGCTTGCCCCGGGCTAAGCCAGGCCAGGCCGGTTCCTGGCTTAGCTGCAGCTTTTGCTGTGATAGAATTTACTAGAAAACTGCCGAGTAAAGAAGAAGAAGAGCTTTAAGCCTGCTGCAAGCAGAGACAGTGACTATGCTTTTCAGAGCAACTATGAAAAACTTTCCATCGCAGACAGCTCCAGCCCCTGTTCAGCAGAAATCACCGAACCATCTACAAAAGCTTGGGCAAGATTTTAACTCTTTCTTATCCAGATGAAACTTGCGGATTAATCTTTTCATCCAGAGAGAGAAAAGGAGAGTGATCAACATGAAAAGAGACTTTATAAACTACTAGTGGCAAGAAAAAAAAGAGACTTCAAGAAAGGTAGAGAATTAAGGAGATGCTTTAATTAAGCTGAAATATCTTTCTGTTAAAACTATGGAGATAAACAATGAAGTCCTGAAAAAAACTCCTTTAATTCATAATAGAGTATGGAGAGGAATAAGGTGTTCAAAGTGTAAATTTGAGTAAAAAGTGAAGTAATTGTAGTATAGTGAAGTGCTGAGAGATTTGAAGCCTTGAGAGGCAATGAGAAAACTGTTTCTTAGTGAAGCTCACAGAAGCAGATGAAGAATACTTTTTTGCCTTTGACTAACTTATCCTTAAAAATGCTATCCCCAAACTAATGACCCATAACACATTTCAGAGTAATGTGGAATGGGAGGGGTGGGCTTTAATAACAGTAGCTCTGAGCAGCTGATATCAGAGAAACGAGAAACTATAACAAAAATGGTTTTCTTGTAACAAACTCCATAAATTAACAGAAAGGAACTTCTGTTTCTCTACAGAAACTGAGGAAAAGACTGTAAGAAAATTAGAACTGTTTAAACCGTCAAAATTATAAAGTTTTGTCTCTGTTGTCATGTGAACAAAAGAATAGTGAGCAGTGAGAAATGAAAAGGTTTTTTCTAAAAGTTTATTCTGGTGTTCTTATCCTTGTAGTTTGTCAATAAACTTTCTTTACTCCTTTTAAGTTTTATGCCTGGTTTGCTCTTAATTTAATCCATATCTCACAGCAAAAAATAAATAATTCTTTTTCCCCCTTGTTTGTTAATTACTGGTTCAAAACCACGACAGTAAGCTATTTACTTACTGTTAAAATAATTAATTAATACCAAATACTTAGTTCATTTGTGTATTAAGTTGACCATTCACTTTTTATTGAATTGCTTGTTTATTGAGGTTTGATACATTGAGTTGTGTGTCATCAATTATTTAATTTGTTATTAGTTTAATCACTTGTTTCCTAAGCTCTATCAACTATATTGTCCTTTAGAAATTATTTGTTTATTGGTGATCGACACATTGAATTATTAAATTGAGTTGCTTGCCAGCAATTAAAAGATTTGGTTTGTTATTAGTTTATTTGCTTTTTAATTAATCTTGATTAATTAAATTATCATTTAGTGAGATTTTTAATTATATATTTATTCTTATGGGGTTGCTTATTATCAGTAAAGGTCAGCTGTTCTCATTATATTTGGTTGTCACTGGTTTCAAAGTCATGGGCACCTGAGGAGTCAGGTTCTGGGGTAAGGGTTAGCCAAGAGTCCCCAGACCACTCCTCAGGACAGAGACGGAGGAGTCTGCTGTTTTGCAAGCTCTCTGTTGTTGAAGGTGCCATCTTGGGGGAAATACGGTGAAGAGCGGCAGCCATTTTGTAAGAGATTAAATCCTTCTTTGAGGAAGAAAGTCCCTTATTATTAATCCCAGCTAAAACCTGTCCTTTTCATTACATTTCCCCACAAATGTTGTATCTAAAAATCTGTAATCTCCAATCCATTTCTCCTACGTTATCTTTATTTTCTTAATTCACCATCTTATTCTGTATACTCTGCAGTCTCACTTTAGGGATTCTGCCATTTTGTTTCATAAGTTCTGCCATCATTATTTTTTCCCGTGTTTCATCTTTTTTAGCCATCTTTACTCTTCCCACACACCCTTTCTGCTATTTCCATTTTTCCCATGCTAACTTTCCTCTATTCAGCCATTTTATAAACTCAGGCATATTATTTTATAGACTGCATCATTTTAATTTACAAATTAAGCCATCTTTATTTGTTTTACACTCCTTTCTGCCATGTCTGTTTTTTCCCCACACTATTTTTCCTTTATTCTGCCATCTCATTTAAAAATCTGCTGTATTATTTCTTAGAATCTGTCATTTTATGCTACACTTCCACCATCTTATGTTGCAGTGCATTGTTGTTCATTATATTTGATTCAACTGCATTCTTTATTGTTAAGTTGTACACCCCCGCCATGTTAATACTTTGGTCCCAGTTGTGCCCTCCTACCCCAGCTGCCAATCCACCCTGATACCTGCCCCTTGTTCCCGAATGTTCCCTGTTCCCCCTCCCATGAAGTTGTCAATCCTCCCCTGTGTCAACCCCTGCCTGGACAGCCCCCTTTGGAATTCCCCTATTCTTCCAAACCCTGTTGGCCCATGTGTCCCACTCTCCTACCCTTGTGTTCCCCATTGGTTTATGTATTATGTAACCCCGCCTTGTGCTCCTCCCCTAAGTCTTCCCTATTGGTTTATTATTTGTACACTCCCCTTGCTCCTCCCCCACACTTAAGTTGCTGTACCCCCATATCTTTCTTCCCTGGAACCTTCAAGAGAATAAATCCCTTTTGGAAGCCACATGGAAGACCTCTCCCTCGTCCTTGCTCCTGCCCTCGACGCTGGACAGCCACTGCCGTAGAGCATAAGCCCTAAGCTGCCCTGCTTTCCAGGAGCAGCCCACTCTTGGCTCGGTGCCGGGAGCTGGCTGGGGAAAAAATCCAGCATTGCGTCAATCTTACGCCATTTTTGTTTTTTCCACGCTTCCTTCTAGTTATCTTTATTTTTCCCAAGCTATCATCATTTAAGGGTATGCCATTTTACATTATAAATGTTAAGACCTTTACATTCACCTGCTAAAACTAATTTTTTCCCTCTTCTTGTGAAGCAGTCAATTATCTGAGTAGCTGGGCCATGGAACACTGTGGTAGTAAACTAATGGGCAGGTCAGAAAGAAGAAAGACTCTGTCAAAAGATATCCCTCCAAATAGTCCCTTGGGAGAGATGGTAGATAGATGGGATAGGGCCACCACTTTAAACAGTCTGGATAAAATAAAAATAATTGAATATTGTCTAGAGATTTGTCCAAAAGAAAGTATCACAGAAGGCCCTATATATTGGCTATGGTATGGGTCTAAAGAAGAATGGATGTGCCTGGCACTGAACAAGCATATTGATTTAAAGATAACTCAAGGGGAAGAAGAAATAAAATATGCGGCATGTTGGTTAGAGAAAATAGGAATGGGAAAAATGTAAAGTTGTTTAAGGTGTCTCAGGAACAAGATGAGTGTAAAGGAGAAAAATCTAGAGAAAAATGGGATCCTTTGGATCATCTTCCTCCACCACCTGCTCCAGCTATACCTCCAGCTATATACACTCTCTCCTCCCCCACCTTTCGGAACTCAGTCCCAACCTGCATCCTTGCCTGCTTGCTCTGTTCAATCCCAAATTATATCTGAACCCCAATATTTACCTGTACATCCCCCTTTAGAAAACACAACTGCTACCAGCTTTAATTCTGCCTGTGTTCCCTTAACACCACACCCTTTTCCCCTCCCTTTGGAACCTATAGCACCCCAGACCCAACCTGTATCTTTACCAAAATATCCTTTTCAACCCCAACTCTCTATTACACCACTACGTCCACCCATACCCACACCTGTAGAGTCTATTCATTCTGTTTTCCCCATGAAGGATATTTCATCTTTGGCTCCCTTAAATACATTCCAGAATATTCTTTCATGTTTTCCTCATGTATCCCAATCTGTAAATGGTACCTTAGAAATACAGAATAGAAAGGAAACAAAGTTAAAAGATTCAGTGTTACCGGATCCACCGAGAGTAGGAGAAAATTGTTGTTGTAAAACCATGGGAAGTAAGTAGACGAGAAAAACAGGATGAGGATTTAGAAGGTCATGCTTACAATACAAGATTACAGGCAAGAAAGAACCAAAATAATGGGAAAAAAATTGAGAGGTTGTTGCCATTAACGGAAAAACCTATGGGAGGGACTCAGAGAGGAATTGGTTTTGTAAATGTTTCGCTTACAGCTTCTGAAGAATGAAACTTCAAGAAAGAAATAAGAAGTCTATTGGAAGATGCAATAAGCATTTCTAATCAATTGGATCAATTCCTAGGCCCAAGTATTTATACCTGGGAAGAATCAAATTCAGTTTTAGGAATACTCTTCTCCCCCAAGGAAAATCAATTAATCTGGGCAGCTGGCATGCGGATTTGGGAATGAGAAAACCGAGCTGGCCCAAGGGGTGAAGAGAAAATGCCCCATAATCCGCCTGACTGGGACCCAAATAAGGAAGAGGGGAGAAGAGACATGAGGGACTATAGGTTATTAATTATTAAAGGAATAAAGGAAGCTGTACCCAGAACCACAAATGCAAAATTGGCCTTTGGTAACCAACAAGAAAAGGATGAAACCCGAAGCACCTGGTTAGAAAGGTTAAAAAGAAATTTTCAGTTATATTCCAGTGTAGATCCTGAGAGTCCAGAAGGGCAGGTATTAGTTAAAGTTCAATTTGTAACAAGAGCTTGGATGGACATCAGAAGAAAACTGGAAAAACTAGATGATTGGCAAGAGAAAGTCTAAAACGCACTATTAAAGGAAGCACAAAAAAGTGTATCTGAGGAGAGAGGAGGAAAAGACAAAGACCAAAATGAAGATTATGGTGGCAGTTGCAAGGGAAAGTATTGGAACTGGAAAAGATGGAACAGCTGAGGAGCCAGCAAAGGATAGGAAAAGGGAACCAATGGGAGATGAAAGAGGAGACCGAAAGAAAGGAACAAAACTGAAGAATGGAGGTCACTATGGGTGAACATAACCTGTTACTATTGTAATGAAAAGGGACACACCCAGCGATTCTGTAGAAAGTGACGACTGGATGAGAGGGGATTGCTAGGGAACAGGATGTTTTGGAAAGAATATTAAGAGGTGATGATTAGGGGTGCCAGGGGCTCTATGCTCTGAGGGAAGAACTTGAACACCAGAAAGAGCCCCGGGTAAACCTGGAAATAGGCCCTCAGAGCAACGAATTTTTAGTAGAATGAATATTTTTAGTGGACACCTGGGCAGACAGATCAAGCTTAACTGAAATTCCAGAAGGATATGAAATAAGTAATCACAAGTGTACAGTTAAAGGTGCTGAGAACAGTCCATTTAAAACATCCGTAATAGAAAAGGTCCAGGTATGAGGAAATTTTCGAGAAGGGTGTGTTGATTTGCTATGTATGCCTGATTTGGAAAGTAGTTTATTAGGTCAAGACTTGCAAGTTCAATTAGGAATAGGGGTAATACCTGAGGTAATACGTATGGTGGTTAAAATTATGGTATTAGGAGAAGGGGATGAAAAAGGGATAAATCCAGTGGTATGGGCAGAGAAGGGCAATTATGGACTGTTAAATACACTCCCTTTGGAAGTTAAAGTGAAACCCAATACACTGTCAATAAGACTCAAACAATATCCCTTGTCAGCAGAAAGCTGACAAGGGTTAACACCAGTAATTAAAGAATCGTTTGAAGAAGGAATTCTGGAACCATGTATGTCCCCACAAAATACCCCAATACTGGCAGTTAAAAAGCTAGATGGCACATATAGACTTGTTCAAGATGTAAGGGAGATAAATAAGCAAAAAATCACTTGTTATCCCATGGTAGCTAACCCCTAGACCTTGCTAAATAACATACCATTTGAACACGAGTGGTTTAGTGTGATAGACTTAAAAGATACTTTCTGGTCCTGCCCTTTGGCAAAAAGCAGTCGAGAATGGTTTACTTTTGAATGGTGGAATGAAGAAACTGGAGGTAAACAACAATTACAATGGGCAAGGTTGCCCCAGGGGTTTACGGAGTCACCAAATTTGTTTGGCCAAGCCCTAGAGAAGCTGATGGAAAGGTTTACACTGGAAGGGAACACAAGTCTTACAGTATGTGGATGACTTATTAATCTCAGAGAAATTAGAAAAATAAGTCCAAGAAACCACAGTTAAAACTACTGGAATTTTCTGGCAGAGGAAGGTTTAAAAGCATCCAAAAAGAAGTTACAGTTACAGAGGTAAAATATTTAGGCCATTTAATTGGTAAAGGATATAAAAAACTAGACTCTAATTGGATATGGGGAATAATGCCATTACCAGCACCCAAAACTAAAACAGATACAAGAAAATTATTAGGATTAATTGGGTATTGTAAATTATGGATAGAAGAACATACAAAGTTGGTCAAATTTTTGTACGATAAACTAATAGGGGAAGAGCCAGTAACCTGGAATGATGATGATGAAAACAAATTAAAGAAATTGAAAGAAAAATTAGTAACTGCCCCAGTACTCAGTACTTCTCTTTCGTCAAAAAATCTCAGGCCTTGTTCGTAACAGTGGCGATTTGTGGAGGCACAGGAGCCAAAGGCAGTGATGGTGTGGATGGAGGCCTCTAAGGTATAAACTCAAAGCATGAAAGGAAGGTATTCCCCCACATAAAGATAGTAAGAAAAAGCTTTTCCCATAGTTCTTTGCATCCCCATTTTACTGTACTCCAGGTATATGTACCCATTTAACACCGAACTGTCATTCCTCTTTTTACCTTACATGTCCTCTCCCTAGAAAGTTCTCCCTTGCCTGTTTCTCCATTAGCCCTAGTTTTTTGCAGTCCTCTGCCCCTCTGATCCCATTGGCTCTCCCTCTCCTTGTCGCTGCCTATGCACCATTTTACCCTGTTCCTATTGGACCCTGACCCTCAGATCCCCCCCCTCAAGCCCATCTATATCTCTGGACCCTCCATTGCTCCCTGTCTTAGTTCCTGGACCCCTTCAGTGTGTGGTTGCAATAAACCCCAGTGGAACTCTATACAAAGACCCTTCCTGGCTCTCTGCTGTCATTCAGCTATCTGTGGCGTGTCGTGTGTGTGTGTGTGCATGAGTGTGATTGTGGCCTGCCTAGATGCTTTCCTCTCTGGAGGCACTTTTGGGAAGGTAGCATAACCTGACCACCTCCACTTGACGCTACAGTGACTCCTCCATTATTTGTGGAAGATTAATGAAATAATCGAAGACATGGGGCCTCTTCAACCAGGCATGCCTTCCCCTTCAATGTTCCCCCAAAATTGGAATCTGGCTGTGATTGACATAAAATGTTGTTTTTCAAATTCCCCTACATCTGGCCGATGCCCCACAGCTTGCCTTCTCGGTTCCTTCTGTGAACTGGTGGGTGATGCTGCAAGTGGTAGCACTCCCATGAGGTGCTACCACTGGTGGGTGATGCTGCAAGTGGTGATGAACAGCCAGACCATCTGCCAATGGTATGTTGCCAAAATACCGTCTGTGCCAAAGGGAGGGAGGCCATCATCCTACATTACATGGATGACGTGCTTGTGTGTGCCCCCAATAACCAAATGCTGCAATCGGCACTGGGCCTGACTATCAATGCCCTGGCTGCTGCAGGATTCTAACTCGATCAAGAGGGGGTACAGCAGATGCCTTCTTGGAGGTATGTGGGCCTTGAACATTAAAGGAGGTCTCGAACCCAGTCATCTTTGAGTTGCTCTCAAAATTAATACATCTAGTCTCCCACCAAGTGCAACCATATTATGTGATGCATGTGACGTCACACACTGACCTTCCCAGCTTTATTGCCAAGGGTTATAAAAGAGCAAATAGCCTAGCCGCCCCAGTGCAACTGGCCAACCTGCCCAACATCTTCTAGCAGGCCAGGCTGAGCCATAAGCAATTCCAACAGAATGTCTCTGGTCTCGTGCACCAATTCCATCTGTGGCAGGACCAGGCAAACGTGATCATGGCAACATGCCCTAACTGCCAGAAGTCATCCAAACCATTTTTAGGCTCGGGTTGCCTAAACCCGAGAGGCTTTGGCAGTTGTGAGGTATGGCAGACTGATGTTACCCACATTCCCCAGTTTGGGAGGGTAAAATATGTGCATGCATTGGTTGACACCTTCTCTGGTACTGTTTACTCCTCTGCCCACACAGGGGAGAAGGCCACTGATGCATAAAAACATTTAATGCAGGCCTTCTCCGTACTGGAGATCCCCAAAGTTATAAAGACTAATAATGGCGCAATACATACCTCAAAAGCCTTCAATCAATTTCTGCAGCAATGGGGGGCCGAACATAAAACTGGCATCCCATATTCCCCCACTGGCCAGGCCATTCTGGAAATGCCCCATCACAACTTAAAGTGGACACTGGAGCAGCAAAGAGATGTCTGAGTCAACACACTGCATCTCAGGTTATGTAAAGCATTGATCACAATCAACTTTCTAAATGGTACATTTGAGAATTTAAATCCTCCAGTACTGAGACACTTCAGTCAACATCAACACCTCAAACTTTGACAGCAACCAGCAGTCCTGGTCAAGGATCCCTAAACGTGGGAGGTCTTGGGGCCTTTTGAGTTGATCACATGAGGGAGTGGATATGCATGTGTCCATGCCCTCAGGACCAAAGTGGGTCCCGGAAAAAGGGGTAAAACCTTTTTTATCCCTATGAATATGAAAAAAGGAGGAATCACATGTGGCTCCCCAAACCCTGAGCTTCCCTTAGGAGGCACTGGCTCAAGGGAAGCAGTAAACCTGAACCACCTCCGTATCTGGTTTTGAGATTGTGTAAGTTTTTCAGTTTTCCTACTTAGTCTTATTTTTCCTTAAGAGAGCACTCTCCTGTCTTCCATCATAATGTTGAAGTATTTATGGCTCCTGGCTGTGTTAAACCAGTCCTCAGAGGCATGGATCATCCTTCAGCCCAGGAAGAATGTGTGGATTACCCTGGCCAAAACACTCTAACAAGATCACCTTTGTCTGCCATCACCAGCCACATAGAACCCATTGTCTTCTTGTCTGGTGGGGATTCCCCCCACACTGTCAAGAGTTTCCAGGAGAACTAAAGAGCCTACATAAAAAACAGCCCACACTTACAAAAAAAGGAAGTCTAGTACCCATTTCTCCCACAAAAAACCACCTCGTTCTGTGGAGGAAATGGGAAAAAAACCCCGACACCCATGAAACATGAGCCATGAGAGTTTAACCTGTTGGGCTCTGCACGTGTGCTGTACTGCACTCAGTTCTATGACCAACCCAAGGATAGATACATTAATGTAAAACAGTTCAAGAAGCAGTGCATGTGGGAAAAGTGAAGAGTTAGATTCACCAACCAGAAGATGGCGCGCTGTACGAGGAGATAGGGCCCCTTCCTCCCCACCCCCTGTTTATGCTTATAGTTAAGCCCGTTATGCTTATAGTTATAATTCCAGCTGCAGGTAGCAGTGATGCAAGCAGGTAGAAATGACACGGCAGGCTGGAAGATATAGAAAGTAAGATAACTTCCTAAAAAATGCCATTTTCCATCTACCACATTGGTGTCTGTGAGCTTGTGGCCTGAGCAGGCTTGAGGTAGTTGCCGTGTCGTTCCCGAACCAGGTCGCCCAGCTGGTTTAACGGCTACAAGTGGTGCCAAAACCCGGGAACACCCAGGGGACGGGATTCGCCCGGACGGGTGAATGACGGCCAGAGCGGCAGGACCAGCCCGGCGGGGAGGACGCTCCTGGACCCACGATGATGGAAGTGCTCGTGAAGGTCATAACCCAGGCAGTGGGACATAGTAACATAGTAACAGTAACATAGGCAGTGGGAGATTGATTGTAAGCCCAAAGATTTTATTCTCGCAGTGACGAGGCTGATACAGATAGGGGCCATTGATCGTCTGGTGGACATACTCCACCCTGAAGTATAGAGAAAGTGTACTGAGGCACTCGCGGAGAACACTATGTCCTTGGGAAGTGGAAAAACGCTTAAATCATGGGAGAGGGTTGTTGATGCACTGCGGAAAGCTTTGCAAGAGCAAGAGACATGGAAGGCTGTGCAAACATGCCTTCGAGTCACTCCCAAACTGGGGGTTGGGGTGACCACCTAAATGATCGACTTTCACCCCACTGGGTCCTCACCCTTGCGAGAGCAAGAGTGGTCCATACACTCCCAAAGCTCAGACGTTCTCACGGTGGAACCGGAACAGATCCGGTCCCCTCGAGACGATCAAATTGTGAAAGCTAACCGCTCCATGGCCGACTTGGGGCCAAAAGAAGTTCTAAAATTACCCCCGCCCTATGCACCACAAGATGGCGCCGAGTATCAAGAGGGGGGGCGGGGTGTGCAAGTTGGTGGCGGGGGAGAAGGAGAACCATTGGACATCATGGGTGTGCGTGAGCGACTGCGGGCGAACCTCTGCATATGGAGTGGTACCGCGATTAGTTGGGCCCAAGGGAAGGATGTCAGTAAAGGGAAAAGAGCCAATCAGGGTGCCCATTGAAAAACACGCCTTCACACGACTAGAACCTCCACAAGCAGGAGGCGGAGCAAGCCCAAACGGGAAGAACACTCCACTCACAAAAGAGAAGGTAGGCAGGGGTGGAACCCAACAAAAAGACACCAGAGTCCCGAAACCTTGAGTCAGTTGACTTCCAGCTCTGACTCAGACTCCAGCTGGGACGGGTGGTTGGATGATGGGTCCACAGCAAGCTCCGACTCAAAGACTTGGACATGCCGAGTTAAGAACCAACCCCTCTTCACCCCCACGAATGAAGAGTGAACCATAAAAAACTCCCTTACTGACTGGAGAAAAACAGAAATTTCTTGCGCCGATTGGGAGCTGTCCAGCCAGCTGGCGTTTCCGGTCCGGTTGAGAGGGCAAAGCGGAAACCAGAGAGCGTACTCGCTGGTAAACCCCAAAGCCACAGAGTCCTGGTGACTATGCTATGATACACAGCCCCCCTTCTATGAAGCTGTGACCCTTAACAACCAGCCGATGTGGTCTAATGCTGAGGCCCCAGTCCAGTGCCACAGTGGGTCACCTTCTCACAGAATCACCATTAGTCACATGACCAGGAGAGAGTTTTGCTTGGGCAAAGCCACCATCATTGACGAAGAGGTCTGTGCAATTGTCATGCAGGTTGACAAATCTAAGAAATGGGCAATTGCCCCTGTGTCTGGCACGTGGGTTTGCAACCACAGTGGACTAACCCCTTGTATTTATACCCAGAACTTTAACTCCTCTGCTGATTTTTGTGTATTAGCTGCTATCGTCCCCAGGGTCTTATACCATTCTGGAGAAGAAGTGAACCAGTACCTTGAGCGGGCAGACCACCTTCAGAAAAGAGAGCTGCTGACAGGACTGTCAATAGCAATGCTGCTCGGCTTGGGAGCGACTGGCGTGGCCACTGGTGTCTCCGCCCTGGTAACCCAGAGTCAGAGTCTCTCTCAACTACAGATGACTGTAGATGAAGATCTACAGAGAATTGAAAAGTCTATATCCTTTCTGGAAAAGTCAGTCTCCTCACTCTCTGAGGTTGTTTTACAAAACAGCTGAGGTCTTGACCTTCTGTTCATGCAGCAAGGAGGCCTCTATATCGCCCTGAGAGAGGAGTGCTGTTTATACGCAGATCACACTGGAGTTGTGAGAGACACCATGGCTGAGCTACGAGAAAGACTGTCCTGACAGAAGGCGGAGAGAGAAGCCCAGCAAAGCTGGTTTGAATCTTGGTTTGACCAATCCCCATTGCTGACCACCCTGATATGTACCCTGATTGAACCTATTTCAATGCTAGATTTAGCCTTGATTTTTGGACCTTGTTTGCTGAACAAACTATTGGCTTTCATCAAAAGCTGCCTGGAAGCAGTTAATATTATGTTGGTTGAACGCCAACAGTTGCTTTAAGTTTCAGTTTAGAACTCGCTTGCTTATTGCCTTTTGGCCATATTTTAGCCTTTTTGCAACTACTAACAACTGTTACAACTCTTAATGTTATTTCCCTTTGCAGTTCACAAAGTTTAAATAGTTTTTAATATGTCATGGGGCGGGGGGGAGATGTGGGAAAAGTGAAGAGTTAGATTAACCGACCAGAAGATGGCGCGCTGTACGAGGAGATAGGGCCCCTTCCTCCCCACTCCCAGTTTATGCTTGTAGTTAAGCCCGTTATGCTTATAGTTATAATTCCAGCTGCAGGTGGCAGTGACGTAAGCAGGCGGAAATGACACAGCAGGCTAGAAGATATACAAAGCAAGATAACTTCCTAATAAACGCCATTTTCCATCTACCACACTGCTGTCTGTGAGCTTGTGGCCCAAGCAGGCTTGAGGTAGTCGCCGTGTCATTCCCGAACCAGTTCACCCAGCCGGTTTAATGGCTACAAGTACACCACTTTGAATGGTTTGAACTAATTGTGCATATGCAAATGGCCTCCACAGAATGTCCAATGAAACTAGACCAGGGGAACTTCCTTACTTGTGGGGATCAGGCTTGGGCAGGAATCCCCTCTTGCATTCACGGAGGCCCATGTACTGGGGCAAGGTGACCTTGTTTGCACTCAGAAAACCCAAATTATAAATTGGAGTCAAAAGAACCATTTGGCCATTCAAAAGCAGAGTGTAGACCAATTGGATGAAAACAGTGATTCCAAAATTATTCATTGGTCTTATCTAAAAAGATCCACTGTGTTGCTGTTTTTACCATGGGTAGCGGTAGTGAAGGCTCTAGGTGAATTGGACCACCTAGAGTATTGGGTCACCAAACAAGCTAATTTAACTTCAGCCACAGTCAGTGACCTCCTTGAGGATGAGGAAATAACCAGAAAAGCCACACTACACAATCGAGTGGTGATTGACTTTCTGCTGCTGGTGCATGGCCATGGGTGTGAGAACTTTGGGGGAATGTGTTGTTTTAATTTGTCATCTGTTGTGGTGTGATTTCTTTTTTAATAGTTTGTAATGGTTTGCTCCTATTCTCCCCGATGTTGTTGGTTCAACCTAAGTTGTATCCTCTTACTCAGCTGTCCTTCTTACACCAACCCTGCCCCTTGTTCCAGTATGTTCCCTTCCTAGATGTCAATCCTTCCTCATGCCAACCCCTTGTTTGTACCTCCCCTGTAGAAATCCCTTACCTCATTGGCTTGAGCATTGTATGCCCCACATTATGCTCCTCCCCATTTCTCACCCTATTGGTTAAAAATTTCTTTCCATCCTTGAGACCTCCCACTTGTAAGATCTCCTGCACAACTCTGCTCAAGATCTTTCATCGCTGATCCTTTCCTGGAATAAAATTCCTTGGGGAATCACATTGAGAGATCCCTCCCACCTCTGATCCTCAATGCTGATACACCCGGTGTTGTTGAGAGCAGCCTTGCTGCCACAGCGTTCAGCAGCCCTGCTCTAGACCGATTAAGGTCAGGGGGCAGTCACTCTTGGCACAGTCCAGGAAAGGGCTAGCTGGGAATTCTCTGGCACTGCATCAGCTGGCACCCAACATGAGGCCTCTTGGGACCCAAATGGAGCAGCTGTTCTGAAGAATCAGGGATTCTCAGGAGTGAAGCCCATAGTGCATCAGCAGCCTTGTGCAAGCTCGCCTGCTTTTTGGTTGCTGCGGCTCCCAGGAGTGATGAGACCCTCTAGCAGCACGAGGACCTCTTCAGGATGGGGGACCTTCCTTGCAGTTTTCTGTTCCAGGGGCAATCAGTGTGGTGCAGCTACATTTTCCCCAGCGGGAGGGGGGCACAAGGCAAAAGGCTGCTAAGTTAGCTTCACAGGGTACCCCATCAGCCCAGACTAGTCCCTGGGTCCTTTTGTTTCTATTTTTCCTTCTGCTGCTGGGGAGGGCAGGTTAGTTGCTCTGCCAGCAAGATGGGTGCTTGGTTGTTAGCACAGCAGAGGGAAGTGTTTCACCAAGTTGTGGGAACCCTGGTGGGAGGAAGTTTTCTTGGGGTTTGTGAAAATGCTTTGTTAGATAGCTGTTTTAACACTTTCTGCAAGTGTCCCCCAGAGAAGTAAAAACTGTAACCTTCTGGAATTCAGTGGGTGCAAAACTGATGTTTTTGACAAGAAAAGGAGATTCATCTGGGAACAAATTCTACCCTTTATTAATTAAAATCCATCAGTGGTGGGAGACCAAGAGATAGGGAAAGATAAAGGGGAAATGGAAAAGCAACTGACAGAGTTTTCCTCAGTTCTTCCTAAAGCCCCTCTTCCTTCACCCTCTTGTCCTTGTCCCTCTTCCCCTACACCAGGTAGGCTGAGGGGAGCAACCCACAAAGAAGCACAGGGTTGCCACTGACTCCCTGGCTCCCCACAACCTCCTTGGTACCCTTGCCCTGGCAGCAAGGCGTCTGCTGTCAGGGATCCTTCTGCAAAACCTAAGACCACCTCTTTTTTCCCATTTCAAGAATCTTAAGTTGGCTCCCAAGGTAGTGTGTTCCCAACTGCTCAAGATGGTCCCCAAAGGGCACCAGATGATGGAGGGCACATAGCACGGCCCCCCACTTGTGTTTCTTCTCCCCACTGTCCTGGCCTCCCCGTTTCTTCCCATTCATCCAGCCCTTTCCTCTTCCCTGACTCTTCCCATCCTTCAGGTAGCTCCCTTTCCTTTGCTTTGGGTGCTTCAGCTCCTCCCATTGCTTCCCCTGCTGTTCCTCCCTCCATGACATCATCATCAATCGCCTCCTCCTCTGGTGATTCTGCTCAAGTTTCCACCCCTTGTTCATGCAGCTCCACCCACCTTTTTCTGACTTCCAGTTCCCACACCCCTCCTTCTGGTTCCCCCCAATGTGGGGGACGGAAATGACAGGTCCCAGGACCGGAACCCAGAACAGGAGGCCTGGCCTTTTGCTGCACCTGTTATCTGTAATCATAATGGAGAGCACCCTGCATGGGAGCCCTTCTACCAAAACAAAAAGGAGCTTTGCAGGGCCCAGAGTTTGGTTGGAAAAGTGAGTATTTTAAAGGTTTACTAAAAGCTACATTTTCCTCAAACATTCTGCTGGTCCCTAGAGACCTAAAAGATTTCTTTTCATGTCTTCTCACTCCCTCAGAGTATCTTCTATGGCAGCGAGCATGGAAGAGATAGCTTAGGAACCGCCTTCCTGAGCTCCTGCAAAGCCCTGAATGCACTGTTGACGCAAATGGTAGTAACATCACCACAGATCATACCAGCAGCGAGGGGGACTGGGATCAAGCACACAAGCAGGCAGGGGGAATCCCTCAGTCTGTGTTAGATCATGTGAAGGGAGCTGCCAAAAAGGCCTTTCAGATCATGCCAACCAAAGATCCCAGAGAAAGTTATATTTTTGTTAAGCAATCCCCTTCTGAGCTCTTTTTAGATTTTATCCATCAGCTTCGTACAGTGGTAGAGAAGCAAATAGAAGATCAAGATCTGCAATGGAAGATGATGCTAGAAGTAGCACAAAGTAACGCCTATGAAGCCTGCAAATGAATTATTCTGGGATTTCCTTTAGAGCCACCACCAAGCCTAGATCTTCTCATCAAAGTGTGTACAAAGAAAGCCATCATAGACTCAGAGGTCCAGCATAGAAGACCCAGGACCAGAGACCAGATTGCAGCACCAGCCATCATTTCATCCTGAGCACTAGGAAAGAAAGAGCCCCAAACATGACCTCACATCCACAATCATATCCAAAAGATGTTGTGACTGCCTTTTCATGGCAACAATGCAAAGAAAGTGCGAGACTCAAACCGTATGATTTCCCTAACTCAAGAGCTCCTAGTTGATTTTTTGATGAGTTTTAATATTATTTTCTTACTCATGTTATGCTACGTTACCATTTCTTTTAAGGACACTTTCCCAGTCCCCAAGATGAAGCAAGATACCTGTGGCTTCTCCTCCTTCTAACCCAGTCCATTGAAGCGTGGATTGTCCCCTCACCTTGCAAAAACATTTGGGTGACCCTTGCTTATGTGCTCAAACAAGACTATCTTTGTCTACGGCTGCCACAGATAACCCTCTGTAAACCTGCCTGGTAGGGATCCCGTTTAAACCTGCAGAGTTCTCCCAAAGTTTAAGGGATGTCCAACAAAAAATAACCTAGGACCATCCCACCAGACCATTGCCTTGCTGCTGCGGCATTCAGCAGCCCTGCTCTACCACCACTTGGACCGATTAAAGTCAGGGGGCGGCCACTCTCAGTGCAATCCAGGAAAGGTCTAGCTGGGGATTCTCCAGCACCATGTCAGTCATCAAAAAGCAAGAGCATCCATGCCTCCATCCAATAGATGCAAGAAATGATTTGCAACATCAAGCAATGGGCTGAGGACTGGTTTGACAACATCTTCAAGGGCTGGGGGCTGACACGATAGGTGTCATCTATTGTTAAAACCATTCTATGGATTTTGTCACTTCCTTAATCTTTTGGTTTTGGCATTCTTAGAAAGGTGTTAAATAAAATAAAAGTTTTTAAAGGGTAATCTCCTCCTCCTCCACTGTAGTCACATCTGTGGAAGAAGGGTCTTGGTGGGTAGACACCCAAGTTTGTTATATTTTTTTTAGTTCCCCTAAACTCTCCCTTTCTTTCTGTTTAAAACAAAAAAAGGGGAGATGTTGTGGTGCATTTGTATTTCATTTGCAAATGTACCATTCCCCTCTGTGTTGTTAAGTTATACATTCTTACTCTAGATGTCTATTCTCCCTGGATCCACCTCCTTTTCCTCCCACCACCTGTCAACTGCCTCTCATACCAGCCCCTTCTGCACCCCACAGCAGCTGCATCCCAGATAATAACTTCTGGGAGCAGCCCACTCCTTGACTCAGTGTTGGGAGCTGGCTGGGAGAATCTGACACTGCGTCACACACAACCCAGAGTCCCTGCTGGACTCCCACTCACCCCACCACAAAATTGTGATAGTGCATTTTATTATTGTCAGTATTATGGACTGTTTTGCGATTGGTTTGCCCCGAGTTGCTCCCCCCGAATAAGACTGGTTCCTTCCTAGTTACCCCCACCTCTTTCCACTGTCACTTATTCCAAAACCCTTCCCCATGTTCCAGAATGTTCAGTGCCAGTGTCCCCTTGAACCAATTGTCTCAGTTTCCCAATTGTCCATCAGTGTAACCCAACCCCTTATTCCAGGATCTTTCCTGTCAATCCCACCTGGCACCTAAGCTTTGTGCTGCAAAGTTTCCCATCAATTTCCCCTGTTGTAGTACGCAACATCCTGGATCACGTCCAGGGAAGCCGCAGGGTTCTGCAGCCCAGCATGGAACACCAACTAGACGGGCTCCTGTTCATGAAACCATTTATTCAGCATGGGAACAAACTCAGATCCAGAACAGAGAGCCCCAAACAGAGGCCGAGCAGGGGTTTTTGAGGGACAGAACTTTTGAGGATCTCCACCTTTGAGGGTGGAGTTCAGGGTCAGGGACCACTAGAAACACAACAAGGGAGAAACCCGCAGGGACTCAAACCCAATCAAAACTCCTGGGCCGCCCTTCACAAGGGGTTTGGGTTGGGACAGTGCTTATCTGAAAGTAACTCTTTGCTTCCCCGAGGCATGTCACAACACTCCCCATGCCTGGGACCCCACTGACTGTTTAAACTGTATCCTCCGCCTCTGTTCCCCCATTGGTTGATGAAATGTATACCCCGCTTGGAGAGGGGGAGAGGATTGTAAATGATCGGGGAAGGATTGTAAAGGATGTGGACCTATCACAGACAAAAGGGGTTATAAAGGTCGCACTGGGACTACACCCTGGGTCCTCCAGCAGAACTCAAGAGTCTAAAGGAGTATCTAGTGTATGGTACTGCTGTTCTTTTGTCTGACTTGTCAAGTGGGGCTCAGGCTTATCCTGGGCCTCCACCTTTGCTGGTGTTTTTTTTTTTAATAAACAAGCTGACTTTTGTTTCACCCAAAATGTCCAACCTCGTTTACAACGCCTGTACAGAGGTGGACCCCATTGTTTAAAAACTAATCGGTGGGACAACCTTAATTTCCTAGAAAGAGGGTGGTAGAAAAAGATCTTACTTATTGGAGGAGGTGCATTAATGAGTGTCATTTTTCTCCCTTTTATTATATCTTGCTTAATTTGTATGATTACTAACATTGTTCAAAATTCCTTAGAGACATTAAGTGATGAAAAAATCAAGAAGATCAAGATGGTGTGAGAAAATAAACACGAGAAAGACTTGGAAACTGCCAGAGAAACTTAGGGGAAATACCAGAAATTGTGGAAATTTAATCAATCCTATGAAAGCCCCATTTAATAAAGAGTTTTAATGCAGCCTAAAGTCGTATCAAAGATTTAGAGGGGGGACTTGTTATAGATAAGTTGGCTTTCATAGGTGAAGTTATAAATTGTTAATAATATAATTAATAATTGTTAAAGAATTATGAATTGTTAATGATGCAATTAATGTAATGAGCTGTTAAGTTAAATGCGCTGATGTACGGGTATGTAACCACTAGATGGGGGTGTAACAAGGATCCAATAGATTTAACAGGAGGAACCTTCTGGAATATTACCTCATGGAGAAGAAGGGATGACGACAATACCCTAAACTGTGACTAGAGAACAAGCCAACCAATAGAACTGTCATCTATAAAACCCCTCGATTGGCTTTTGCATGTGGGATTGTTTGAAGTTGCTGTTTAGAAGCTGGTCATTGTAGAACTGGTTGTTTTTTGTGTGTTCCAACTGAATGTTTGATAGTTCTGCCAACAAGATTGTCAATTGTCAAAAAAATTATCCCTAGTCTTGTGGTCCCTTACTCCCTTATTTGTTGCTATTGATACATTACTTGTAAGTTTAATAATCCCTTTTAAGTTTGTCACTTTCGAGGGCTTCAAAGCAAATCCCCTCGCCAGCAGCATGCGGCATTTTACAAAGATTTTTTAGCCTGCTCCACAGGACTTGCAGCTTGAAGCCACGGCAGTAGTGCATACCTATGAAGAACTTCCCCACCAAAAACCTCAGTTACCCCAACAACAGCAGACTTCTGGAGGAGAAGTTTTACCAGCACCAATCAACAGAAATTATATAGGGTGGAACTGCCAGCAACAAGCTGAGGGGGCAGAGATTATAAACGGATTATAAAGGAGTTTACGAGATTCGAAGAACTGCCCTTTTAACTGTGGATTAGCTGCAGCAGAGGACCCGACACTGCAAACTATGGTCTACTTCTCTTTTAGAGATTTTTTTAATATATAAGTCTGAGTGCAGATCAGCTGAATTCACTGCAGTGCTGCCGAGTTCTTGCATTGGGACCACATGCTGGTTTGGCCAGAGGATTCCTCAATCCTCAGACCCAGGACTTTTTTTATTTGCTTTCTTTTTTACTCCCTCACCCATTATCCCTTCCTCCCCTTTAATAAACACCCTAGTTATTTGAACCAAAAGTTGTGTCTTTTTCCTTACAACTTTTTGGTTCACTGGCTGGGAAAGCCTTTTGGTCATTTTACCTTTTTCCTTCCATCTTGGATTTTTGGGCCATAATCGGATTACACTGAGGAAGAGAGGACTTTCCCCAATGCAGGAACTCGGGTGAGTAAGACTGAATCCCATATATAACGGAACTTAAGTCAGAGAAAACCCTTTTAAAGGGCTATCTCCTTTCATTTTAGTTTAAAAGGGTGTACTCCCAGTGGGACCTGTGCACAGAGTGTGAGTGTGAGGTGTGGCCAACCTCAGTGTGAGGAATGAGTGAATGGTTCATGAAGTGGAGAGTGCAGTGAGAGATCCATTCCTCGCCATGGGGCTCTGAGAGGGAGAGGGGATCAAAAGCTGTCACTCTTTAACAGGAGGAAGGACCATTGGGGGGGGGGGCAGTGTGAGCCCTATTTTAAAGTTATGACTGTGCCCCTAAATGTGGGAAGTCTAGAAGTCGCTCGCCACTATTAGAGTATTGCAAATATTACATATTATATTAGAAGTATTATTGCGGAATATTAGATTCTTATATTATTTACTTGAACCTTTTATTTAATTATTTGAAGTATATTTTATTTTGACAGTTGTTAATTACTGGTGGGCAGTGCTACTATTGTAAGTTACCTGAAGGTTGTGTATGTGTGATCTATTTTTAACTGGATTTTTATGGCCAGTGTCAGCCAGTACCTTTATTCTTTCAGTTGCTACAGGCAGTGTCATTTGTTAGACTATTGTATTATTGTGGGCTGTTCTTTTTAATATTAAAATACCAATTTTGTATTTTGTAATATTATTAATATGTTTCTTTTAATATTAGTATTTTAATCATTTAGAGTGTCCAGTATCTTAGGTGGGCAGAGCCACCATTTTAAATTAGTACCCACGGGAACCTTATTTTGTTTATTGTAGATGGGCGGGGCCGCTATTCTGATCTTTGTCCTTTAAATTGTCAGCTATTTCTCTATAGGGTTATATTGATTTCTCCCACCTCCTGTGAAGAGGGGACCATATTTCCTCTCACAAGAACTCACCTGGTTTTGAGTGTTTTAGTTTTTTTTTTTGTTATTCCCACAGTAATCCATATTGATTCCCAAGGTTTAATATTTCTCACCATTATTATATACAGCTTTTCTATTCAGTTTATTATACATACCTAAGTTAATTCAGTATTTCTTGATATATGTGTTTAATTCTTTTGTTGTTCTTAATATCAAAATGGGACAGAAGAATAGTAAGAACAACAAGGACTTACAGAAATACAGTATCTTTGCTGAGTCCCCTGGGAATCATGTTAAAGCAATGGGAAGAACATCAACTTACTAAAGATCCACAGCTTATGATTGAATATTGCATATTTACATGGCCGAAGAGAAAACTGAAACAGGGAGGTCTTCGTTGGCAGAAACATGACTCTACTGAGATGTGGATTTATAAAGAACTTTACAATTATATTCTAAATAAATCAAATGTAAATTCAATTGCATTACAATATGCAGAAATCTTGTATAAATATTGGAATGTAGACAAAGAAAAAGAGACAGATAAAATAAACCAAATCCTCCCTGTAATGACCAATGATAAAGACACTAAATAGAAATTCAACCAACCTAAGTGGGACCCATTAAATTTCCTCCCCCCTACTGCACCTTCTAACGAATCAACTGCAATTGCAGCTGAGTTGTTCAAAGCCTCAACAAGTCACCCAACCAGGAAGACTGTAGAAATTGAAAATAAGACAGTAGAAGGGACCTGTGATCTACCATCCTTCTCCAACCAAAGTACAAATGCAACTGTACCAGAAATTCCTTCCAGTCAAAAAGGTCCAGCCTTCTTAACTTGAAGGAGAACTCTTACAACACAGAAATGTTCCACCTGTTCTGGTAGTAGAGCTGAACCAAAGATGCTACCCCTCAGAGAAGTCCCAATGGGGGGAGCGCAAGGAGGAATAGGATATGTGAATGTACCTCTCACCTCTTCAGAAGTAAGGGATTTTAAAAAGGAAATGAAAGTGTTAAGTGACACAGTGGGTCTATCAGAACAATTTGACCAGTTCTTAGGCCCTAATATTTCCACTTGGAAGGAATTAAATTCAATTATGCAAACCCTTTTCTCTCCGGAGGAGAGAAAAATGATTTGGACTGCTGGAATTAATATATAGGATAGAGAAAATAATGTAGGACCAATTGGAGACAACAAATTACCGTTAATAGATCCAGATTGGGACCCTAATTCAGACCAAGGAAGGAGAAGCATGGCAGATTACAGAACCTTAATTGTAAGAAGAATAAAAGAAGCAGTCCCCAGAGCTAGTAACATGAGAAAAGCCTTTTATGGTGAACAAGAAAAAGACGAAAGCCCAATTGTTTGGATGGCTCATTTAAGGAATAACATCCAATTGGTTCAGAAATAGATCTAAACAGTGAAGGGGGAAAGACAACGCTAAAAGTCCATTTCGTGTTGCATTCCTAGCCTGACATAAAATGAAAATTAGAGAAATTAGATTGACGGCCAGAGAAAGATTTAGATGAGTTACTGGCTGAAGCACAGAAAGTTTATGTCCAACGAGATGAAGAGAAAATGAAAGCCAAAGCTAAGATTATGGCTGATGTCCAAACTCCTAAACAAACTAAGCAGGATGGGGAGAATATTCAATTAAAAAAACCTATTTGTTTTTATTGCAAGAAGGTCATACACAATCCCGCTGTTTTAAGAAACTGAAAGACCTAGAGATTCTCCAAGTGGAGAATCAACCCTTGGAGAATTGAAGGTGTCAGGGGCTCTTCCTCCTGGGGCACAAAAATCATCTCTAAGAGGCCTTGATAAAATTAAAAATAGGACCCTGTTGTGAAGTGCCTCAGGGAGGCAAAGAGTTACTTTCAGATAAGCATTGTGAAAGGAGAGGCATGGCTGTAAGACATGTGTGTGAATTTTGACCCCTTGTGTTGGCGGATAGGCAGTGTGAGCCCTGGATGAAGTTACCCCACCCCAAACCCCTTGTGAAGGGCGGCACAGGAGTTCTGACTGGGTTTGAGTCCCTGGGGGTTTCTCCCTTGTTGTGTTTCTAGTGGTCCCTGACCCTGAACTCCACCCTCAAAGGTGGAGACCCTCAAGAGTTCTGGCCCTCAAAACCCCTGCTCTACCTTTTCCCGGGGCTCTCCATCTCTGGATCTAAGTTGTTCCCATGCTGAATAAATAGTTTCATGAACAGAGGCCCATCTCATTGGTGTTCCATGCTGGTCCCCAGAACTTGTGGCTTCCCTGGACATGATCCTGTGGTTGCGGACTGCAACAGGACCCCAAGAGCAATTAATGGAATTTTTAGTGGACACAGGAGCAGAGAGAACTTGTGTGATTGGGAAACCAAACGGATGTACAATAAGCAAAGACATTTTAAATATTTGTGATGCTAAAGGAGAATCCTTCCCTGTTCCCATCATTAAGAATGTTACTATAAAAGGCAATGGATTAACCAGAGGAGATTTGCTCTTTTTACCCCAAGCAGGTAACAACTTTCTTGGCCAGGATCTCAGACACCTTTGAAAGTTGGAGTAGTTCCCCAAGCAGGACAGATGAAAGTCAAAGTGTTTCTTTTATCCATACAAGATGAACAACAGATCAATCCTGTAGTGTGGGCCCGACCAGGTAACAGGGATAAAATGGATATTACAACCTTTGTAATTAATCTCCTTCCAGACATTAAACTAGTAAAAGTACCCCAGTATCCTCTTTCAAAGACCAAAAGATATGGGCTAAACCGTAAGAATCGGACTGTTGCATGATAATATATTAGAACCATGCACTTCCTCATACAATACCCCCATTCTAGCCATCAAAAAGCCTGGCAATACCTACAGGCCAGTTCAAGACCTACGTGAAATAAATGAGTGCAAGATGCATACCCATTAGTTCAAAACCCTTACAACTTTGTTAAGTGACCCCCTCTTGGTTTTCAGTAATTGATCTGAAAGATGCATTTTGGTCATGCCCTTTAGATTCTCCTTTCAGGCACCTGTTTGCCTTCACCTGGGAAGATCCAGACACAGAGAGGAAACAGCAGCTCACCTGGACCCAGCTACCCCAAGGGTATATGGAATTTCCCACACTCTTCAGTCAAGTCTTGGAGAGCCTATTAAGTTCCTTTACTCCACCTTCAGGAATACAGGTAACACAGTATGTAGGTGATTTGTTACTCTCTGGAGAGCAAGAATCCACTGTGAAACTGAGCACTTTTCAATAACGGAATTTTCTAGGAAAGAATGGACTAAGAGTATCCAAATCTAAATTGCAATTTGTTCAACAAGAAGTAAAATATTTAGGACACATAATTAGTCATGATACCAGAAAATTGAGTACCAAAAGGATAGAAGGAATTCTAAATTTACAACCTCCCCCAACAAAGAGGGAGGTCAGACAATTATAAGGCTCAATTGGATGTTGTAGATTATGGATTGAGGGATACACACAAAGTGTCAAATTTTTATATGAAAAGTTAACTGAATCAGAACCTATTAATTGGACTCAAAAAGATAATAAAAATTCAGAAAATTTGAAGCAAAAATTGATTTGAGCCCCAGTTTTATCCCTTCCTTCTCTAGAAAAGGATTTTCACTTCTATGTTAATGTGGAGAAAGGAATTGCCTACGGGGTCTTGGCCCAAGAGTGGGCGGGAATTCGTAAACCAGTAGCCTGCTTGTCAAAACTAATGGACCCTGTGTCCCGGGGATGGCCAACATGCATTCAGTCAATTGCTGCAGCAGCCACCCTAGTAACAGAAAGCCAGAAACTTACCTTTGGGGGAAATCTGATAGTATACACTCCACACTCAATCCAGACTATTCTTAAACAATGAGCAGCCTTATGGCTAACAGACTCCTGTATTATAAAATATGAGAGCACCCTCATTCATTCCACCAATGTACCCTTGAAAACAACCACACACACCAATCCTGCACAGTTTTTATATGGAACTGCCTAAAAACAGGATCTCATGCACAACTGTATAGATATTATAAATTTACAAACAAAAATTCGAGAAGATCTCCTGGAGAGTCCATTAGATGAAGGAGAAATCCTGTTTATCGATGGATCATCCAGAGTAGTAAATGGAAAGAGGTGCTCTGGCTACTCCATCATAAATGGAAAATAGCTATGTGTACTAGAAAAAGGAAAATTACCACCTTCCTGGTCTGCCCAGATAAGCGAGTTATATGCCCTGGAAAAGGCATTGTGCAGATTGGACAGAGCCACTGGAACAATTTATACAGATTCTAAATATGCATATGGAGTAGCCCACACATTCGGGAAAATCTGGGCAGAAAGAGGGTTTCTGACATCAAAAGGCGAAGACATCCTACACAAAGAACTCATATTAAAAATTCTGGAAGCACTTAAGTTACCTGAAGAAATTGCAATAGTACATGTTTCAGGTCATCAAAAAGGGAATTCCAGAGAAACCAGAGGAAACATCCTGGCAGACCATGCTGCGAAAGAGGCCACTCTTGAAGGAGAAGTGAAAATATACAGTTTTCATCAAAAAGATAGACCTGAGAGCATATCAAACACCCTTCCTATCCCTATTTTTAAAGACAGTGAAAAACAAAAGCTCTTATCACTGGGTGGGAAAGAAGATCCAGAGGGACAGTGGCATCTCCCTGACGGCCACCAGATGTTAAATAAAGAGCTTACTCAGGAATACTATGGAACCTCCACCAATCCACACATTCGGGATCTAAAGCTTTGGCACACCATTTTCGTCGAACTTTCGGATGTCTAGGAATCTATGAATTAGCTAACCAAGTTACCAAAGGTTGTATAATATGCCAAAAAGTCAATAGGAAATTAATGAGGAAAACAAGACCTGGGGAATCGAAATTCCAGTTTTCGAATTTCCAATGTATTCAAACTGATTTCACAGAATGCCCCAGGTCCAAAGATGGAAATACTTATTAGTAATTGTAGATCGCCTTACCCACTGGGTTGAAGCCTTTCCAGCTGTCAATGCCACTGCTCCAACAGTGAGTAAAGTAATCCTGGAACAGATAGTCCCAAGATATGGAATTATAAATAAAATTGATTCTGAACAAGTGTGATGGATTGGCATGTAAGAAAACAAAGAGAAACACCTAAGGAAGTTAAGGCTAGAAGCTAATGTGAGTTTTTCTCCCGGCCAATAACTGGCCATTTCTGAGAACTGAGTGGTTTTGACCATTGAAAAGTGAGATCAACCTGTGGACACCACCTTAAGACCTAAGCCTGAGAATTTCTTCGTCTCTTTGTTTTCTGGCTGTGAAAGGTAACAGAGCTCCAGCTGGCCTCCTGTTCCCCTGCCCAGGCCATGCGGCCCCATGGGGCAGGGGCTGGACTGGGCCCGCCGCGGCTCCCGGCCGGGAGATGGGGCCTGCAGGGATTGCCCTGGGCTCTGCCAGGCCAGGCCGGTCCCTGGCTCGGCTGCAGTTTCTGCTGTGGCTGAGTTTCACCAGAAACTGCTGAGTAAGGAGAGAGAAAGCCACTGACCTGTGGCGGGCTGAGACAGTGACCACTTTTCCAGAGCAGCCATGAAGAAATATCTTCCATCACAGACAGCTCCAGCTGCTGTTCCAGCAGAGATCACAGCAGAGATCTGGCAGAACCATCTACAAAGCCTGGGCAAGATGTTAACTCTTTCACTACCCAGATGAGACTTGCACATTAATCCTTTTTTTTCCAAAGAGAGAGAAGAGAGAGAGTGATCAACAGGTAGAGAGACAACATAAACTATCAAAGACAGTGAAGAAAAGAATTAAGCTTCAGATGGGGACAGAAATAAGGAGATGCTTTAATAAGCTGAAATATTCTTTTGCTAAAACTATAAAGATGGACAATAGTGTTCTGAAAAACTCGTTTAATTCATGAAAGAGTATTTTGGGGGGAACAGTATTTTCAAAGTCTAGATTTACGCAAATGGTGAAGTAATTGTCATCTTACGTGATGCTGGAACGGAAATGGAGAAGTGAGAGTTGTTGAAAATTTGTGGCCTTTAAGAGGCAAAGAGAAAACTTCTGTTTCCAGAGATGCTTACAGAGACAGATGAAGAGAACTTTTGCCTTTGAAGAACTCATCCTTAAAATGACACCCCTTGACTCATAACCCGTAACACACCTCAGAGTGATGTGAAATGGGAAGCGAGAATTGATGACAGAATTTTCCAGGCAGCTGGCATCAGAGAAATAGAAAACCATAGGAAAATGGTTTTCTTGTGAAAAACTCCATAGATTAGCAGAAGACAACTTCTTTTTCTCTATAAAGACTGATGAAGAGACTATAGCAAAGTGGAGACTGTTTTAACCGCAACAGTTTTTTTGTCTCTGTGTTGTCATGTGAATGAGAGAATGGTTGGGTAGTGGGGAAAAAGGAGTTCTGGAAGTTTTATTCTGGTTTCTTACTCTTGTAGTTCTGTTGATAAACTTTCTTTGTTCTTTTTAAGTTTTAAGCCTGTTTTGCTCTTGTTCTAATCCATATCTCACAGCAAGAAATAAGTAAGTTTTCTGCTGATTTTTTAGCTAATGCTTTAAAACCACGACATCAAGGTACCCATTTTACATCACTAGTATTGCAACAAGTAGCTCAGCAATTAGGAATGACTTGGAAACTACATACCCCCGGCATCCTCAAAGTTCGGGGAGGGTAAAGCTCATGAACCAGACCATCAAAACAACATTAACCAAATTAATGTTAGAAACTAAGTGTGCTTGGACAAAATGCCTACCTCTTGCCCTTCTTAGAATCTGGACCCAATCCAGAGCAGACCTAGGCTGCTCGCCTTATGAAATGTTATATGGATTACCCTACTTAATCACCCCATATGAGGTAACTGCTAAAGAATGTGGGAACGTGAACGTGCAAAAATATATTCAAGTGATTGCCCAGAATCTAAAAGACATAAGGGAAAGAGGTCTCTTATCCCAGAATCCCATTTAGACTTCAGTCTACATAGCATCTGCCCTGGAGACTGGGTACTTATTAGGAAAGAAAAGTCCCTGACTCGCTCATGGGAAGGTCCATTCCAAGTTCAATTAACCACAGAGACAAACATCCGGACACAAGAGAAAGATTGGACCCACACAAGATGAATGAAAATTCCAGTAACACCACTGCAAGATGATGAAAAGCCACCATGAACCACTCTCTCCAAAAACTCTATTTCTCTTACAATTAACCTTTGTTATCCTTGTCGTTATTTTATCAATTGTTATTCTCTTACTGTTTTGTAAATAGGGTATCTAACAGTTATTGGACTTATTATTTAAATAGTTATTAAAAATTCTAAAATCTAATTTCTCCATCAGTAGAAGTATCATTTCCCACTGTAACAAACTTTCCAATAACTGTCTCTTTTCTAAATTCCTTCAGGTAAAACAACATGAATAAAACCAAGGCTAGTTTCAGGAGGCACTTTCCTGCATCTAGGTACACTCCCATGACCACCAAGGGGTCGGAACCCAGAAGAGGGACCAGGGAACCTGAGAGGTCTATTAAACAGTACCACGGCACTTCGATCTTCCCATTGACCACTGAGTGAGGGAAGAGTAAGTGCACCCTATTCCTCATACTCTTCCTCTGGATCCTGTGGTTCCCCCTTGCCAGAGCAAGCATCAAATGCTACCAATGCTATCATACAGTGTACCTGACAAAAAGGAACTCCCACCTTATAAAGCACTCATTCTGGGCACATACTTACATGAATCCTAATTGCTGTAATATAACGGCACTGAGTACATGCTCAGAACCACGCAAAAAATACTGGATTGGCAGAAATATTGGAAATTCGAAACAGAAAAGAAATTAAGAATGCCCTGATCAAGAAAATTGGCTATGTTTCAACTTTTAATTATATAACCAAAAAGGAAGATTTGTTGAAAAGAAGAATTTGCGAACTTGATTTGATCCAAGAAGTTGTGATAACTGAATAGGAAAGAAGACAACCTAATTGTGGTAGTTTGTTTATTTAATTTTGTTAAGAATTTGTTAAAACTTGTTAGTACATTCTTGTTTCCCCCTGGTGATTTTAATGGTTTAGCCCCAGTTGTCTGTTATGTAAACCCCTCCCAGTTTTCCTGAATGTTCCCCATCAATCACCTTTACCCTGCCCCATCTCCCCATCCATCACTGTAAACCCCACCTCTCCTTCCAGCTCCTTCCATGCATATCATCCCTTCCTCAAAACACTATTGGTTGTTATGTTGTATTCCCGCCTTCTTTACATCCCCATTGGTCCCTGACATTGTAACCTCCTCCCCTTACCCCTCCCTCAGTGAGCTCCAATTGGACCCTGGACCGTGCCCACCCCTGAAATAAAACCCAGTGCACAGAGGTGCTCTGGGCTCTCTTCAGTCCTGATTTCTCCCAGCCTAGACCCTTGTGCTCATCCCCTCTCCTGAATAGACCTCTTCCTGGGAAGTACAGCCAAATGAGTCTCCTCCTTCCTTTCGCCACCACCCACGACACCTGATTTGGCAGAGCCCAGCAGGATTCGGTGCTCTGAAGGTTCTGCAGTGGGATCGCCTTTCCCCTGCAGTTCCCCACTCCTGGCGACTGCCCATGCCAGAGTGGCACCGTAGAGCTAGCCCGGAGCTCCGGTGCATCCAAGAGTAGCATCACCCATTAGCTACAGACAAAAATTTATTTATTGATTTAGCAGAACAAATTAGCAGAAATCTAAATACAACAAATTATTGGGTTTGTGGAGGGACTTCAACATCAGAAACCTAGCCTTGGCGAGGGATCAGTATTGGACCCCTCAAACTACTTAAACTAAACAAGCCCCTCTCCCAAACTTCGAGAGATCAAGAGAATTGGCTGTTGAAAGACACTGTTCTCCCGGAAGAATGTATTTGGAGAAAGGGAAAAAGATACACTGAGGAAGTTGGAGAAACTGTTTGTAGAAGATACTTAGTAATTTAAGATCACAAAACTTGGTGGATACTTTTTGGTCAAATAAAAGAACTAAAAACAAGAACTGTATATTACATCCCAATGAACAACTTTATCAATGCTGGGACCCTAAAAGTCAGCCTTATTCAGTGTTACCCCAGATTTCTAAGTATTTGACCTCTGCTTCTAACACCCATTCACATTTCTGGAAAGCCCCTCAGAGTCTATACTGGATTTGTGGGTGAAAGGCATACTCTAAACTCCCTTCTCATTGGCGTGGTTAGCTGTATTTTAGTAGCAATAGAACCTGGCTTTCTTTTTTTTATTATTATCAGAAGAAGCTGAAGACCAACTAGGAGTTCCCCTATAGGATGAACTCAAAAGACAACAAAGATACAGTATTGGGGGAATGCAACAATGGGGCCAAGAAGAGTGGCCACCAGAGAGAATTTTAGAAACCTACGGGCCTGCTACTTGGGCTCATGACAGGACCTGGGGTCATTGAACTCCCATTTACATGTTATATCACATTATCAGGTTACAAGCCCTAATTCAAATGATATCCAATCAGACCACCACTGCGATTCATCTTTTAAACACTCAACAGAGCCAAACTAAAACAGCTGTGTATCAAAATCGTTTAGCCCTCGATTATCTACTAGCTGAAGAGGGTGGAGTATGTGGCAAGTTCAATACATCAGACTGTTGCCTACATATTGATGACCATGGAGAAGCTATTACCAAAATCACCTGAAACATAAGAAAGCTTACGCATGTCCTGGTCCAAAATTGGTATCCTCTCATGGTGGAAAAATATGTTCTCTGGAGAGTGGTGGAAGAAAGCCTTAATTATTTTTGGAATATCCCTAGTTAGTCTCTTGTTTCTCCTCTGCTTAATCCCATGTTTTACTCATTTAATTATCTCAGTTGTACAAAATATGCCCACTATTCAAAATCTTCAAATAAATCACCCATCTACCCAGACTGCCCAGAAAATTATGAATCTCCACCAACTGAGAAAGAAAGAGAGAAAGAATATAAAGGTCCAGCAAGTTTACACCAAATTTAAACAACTGAATATCAAAAAAGAAGAGTTATCCACATTTACATGAATGCAAAAGCCAATGACTGAAATAAGAGAAAAAGGAGGGAATTGTCATCTATAAAACAAAAGCCTTGATTGGCTTTTCCATGTGGGATTGTTTGAAGTTGCTGTTTAGAAGCTGGTCATTGTAGAATTGTACTGGTTGTTTTTTGTGTGTGTTCCAACTGAATGTTTGATAATTCTGCCAACGAGATTGTCAATTGTCAAAAAAATTATCCCTAGTCTTGTGGTCCCTTACTCCCTTATTTGTTGCTATTGATACATTACTTGTAAGTTTAATAATCCCTTTTGTCACTTTTGAGGGCTTCAAAGCAAATCCCCTCGCCAGCAGCATGCGGCATTTTACAAAGATTTTTTAGCCTGCTCCACAGGACTTGCAGCTTGATGCCACGGCAGTAGTGCATACCTATGAAGAACCTTCCCACAAAAAACCTCAGTTACCCCAACAACAGTAGACTTCTGGAGGAGAAGTTTTTACCAGCACCAATCAACAGAAATTATATAGGGTGGAACTGCCAGCAACAAGCCGAGGGGGCAGAGATTATAAACGGATTATAAAGGAGTTTGCGAGATTCGAAGAACTGCCCTTTTAACTGTGGATTAGCTGCAGCAGAGGACCCGACACTGCAGACTATGGTCTACTTCTCTTTCAGAGATTTTTTTATATATGAATTTGAGTGCAGATCAGCTGCATTCACTGCAGTGCTGCTGAGTTCTTGCATTGGGACCACATGCTGGTTCGGCCAGAGGATTCCTCAATCCTCAGACCCAGGACTTTTTTTATTTGCTTTCTTTTTTACTCCCTCACCCATTACCCCTTCCTCCCCTTTGTTTTTTTAATAAACATCCTAGTTATTTGAACCCCAAAGTTGTGTCTTTTTTCTCACACAGAATTACACAGCAGTATGGACCAACCAGTGAACAGAAAAGAGACCAACCAGCATGAGGATTGAGAAATGCACCAATCCAGTGGAGTGGAGGACTTTAAAGCCCCCCAGAAGCTCAGCACCTAGTCCCCCTGCAGAATCTGAAGTCCTAAGGCACACCCCAGGTTTCACTCAGTTTATTGTTACTCTGGCTTGTTGCATAGGCCCTGGGCTTATCTTGGGGCCTGGTTTCTAATTGCTCATTGTTCACAATAAACAGGCTTACCTTTTTGAAGGTTACCAGCCTCGTCTATTTTTAACACCCAGATCTAACTACACCAAATTTATTCCTCAGCACCAAAGTTCTGGAAAAAAGGCAGTGGACAAAGGAGTAATATGTGCACAACAAGCATCAAGCAGAAGCTCACAAATAACTTCCCTCCATTCTTACAGAATTCAGGGTTCTATTACTGTGAATTAGTAGCATTACTGCATGACCCATATGACTGTCCAGGGACCCAGAGATGCAAATGAAACGTGTAAGGCTGCAGTTGTAAATCAGGGTGGCTCTTACTCCTGTTTAATCAGAGAATACCTTCACCAAAATAACTTTATCAAAACCACTTTGCTGTTAAGGAGAAAAGGAAGCATATAAATAACTGGAATCTGGTATGGTACCAGCTGAATTAACTTCTGTAATAAAATGAACTGAACAGGGGAAATAGTGTACTGATTTATACTGCTATACTCCTGTTTTGAATGTTGTTGCAGTATTTCACTGTCAAAAACAACAAAATGTTCCTGAGTTTATATGGTCTGCTTTACTTACATCTAGCCCTGTGAAAGAAACTGCTTAATTTTGGCAGAAAAAAACCCAATACATGAAATAGTTTGTTTATTCAAGGAAAAGGAAGTAACATCATTTTTGATGAGGAGAAACTTCATGTCTGATGTAAAAAGGGTCTTTGAAAGCTTTAGTTCTAGGCTGGTAAATACCTAGAGTAGTAGCTTTTACGTAAGTGCACGTCTTTCTGGAATCAGTGTCTTAGACCCATTTGACTTATCTGCAGAGGGCAGAGCTTGAGGGGAGCACTCAAGCACCTTCCTGGCCCCAACCGCAGGAATCCAGGAGAATCTTACTGAAAAAAAAAAGGAAAACGTGGGCACTGTAGGCAGTCATCAGTCTAATCCATCCTGAGGTACAACTGCCTGTGTTGCAGTGTGAAGTTGTTACTAAGGTGCCGCAACCTTCCCAGAAGGGTCTCCGGGAAAGTCGCTTCTGCCAGTGCCACACACCCACACAGACACTCACACTGTCAGATAGATGCAGTCAGCATCAGCGACAAAGAGCTGAGAGGGGCCTTTGTATGCATTCCATGAGAAGAGTTCATCGCTTCCAACTCGTGAAAGGCCCGGGAACAAAAGGCACCAAACAGGGCTATGCAAGGTGTTTTGTACTGGGGGCAGGGAGCAACTGGGACCAATGAGCTTAGGGCCATGGGGTGGTACAGAGGAGGGTCCAAGGTATCAGAACCAATCAGTATGAGGTTATGGAGGCTAGCTTTGGAGCAAGCTGCAGGCCCCATGGCCTGCCAGCCCTGCCTGAGAAGCTAGCCTGGGAAATTCATGGGAGGATTCAAAACAATCCTCAAAGACACAAAACAGCCTGCAGGTGCTGTTTGTCTGTTCCCGTGTTTTCCTTGCAGGAGAAAGTCAGGGGGTGGTGAACCCCACTGACCAATGATGGTAATGTAGCACTATACTAACCAATAAGAGTTTCCTTTCTGTACTTTCGACGAACTAGTCTATATAACATGACTGAAGCAATAAACTAGAGATTCTCTCCTGTTCTGACTCCTTTGAGAGTCCGTGTCGTTCTTTCCGCCGTTCCTAATTAGAACGACATGAGGTAGGGGAGGGATTAGAGAACTTGGGCCAATGGAAAACGGAGGAAGAGAGAAGGTTCTAGGGATAAGGGAAGGCCCGAGGAAAGGAGGCATGGAAGAAACCACACGGGGAGGGTAAAGGGGCTGGCCGACAGGCCGGGGGAAGGGTAGAAGTGGGGTACATGTATAAGTAACAAGGAGACATCATAGGAGAGGCCTCAACCACTTTTCTCCTTAAGGTGAACCAGTTTAGATCATAATGGCATCTCTCCAGGGGGATTTACCACTCTCCTGAATAGAGGGCTCACAGATCCCCACACCCTGAAGCAGAGCCGAGAGAATTTCAGGGAGAGTGTATAAAGTGGGTTGGAATACCTGTATCATTTGTTCACAAGTGGCAATCTGATGAAACATTGGTGGGCGGTTATGTCTTAGAGGGAAAGACCTAACTAGATGAGGACCAGATAGCAGAGGTCACAATTGTTGTAGTTGATAGCTTGAAATGTATATTTTCCCATCTTTTAGTTGTGATTTCCCTCCCAGCTTCTCTTTCTCCTAATTGTTTACCTGGCGTCAAGTTACCATGGTTACTGAAGTTTTTCTCCTCAGCTCCACAGCAAGAGGCCAGATAGAGTAAAGAGAAGACCCTGCTGGCATTTCCAGCTGCTTGAAGTTTCTTTAGCCCAGGAAAGCACGGGGTGGGGAGAAGAGAACCCTTCTTTCCAACACAGAAGTTTGTAACTTTGTTTTTCCTGTCCCAGAATGCCTCTGAGCTATGGAAGCTGGGAGGGCATGCTTACCTCGCCTTCCCTTTCTTTCCCCCTTGTGTTGCCAGGAAACCAGCCTCCCCTCCTCTCTCCCCCTCTGTGGAGAATACTCCTACACCTTTGTGGGCATTTGAAGAAGTTGGTGTCTGTTATTTCTTATCTTGGTGTGTGTAACCTTGATTTGTAGAAAGTTTGTAAGATGTACTAACTGAGAAAAATAATTGGTTCTTTCTCTGATGTTCCCTCCCTCCTAGAAACCCTGTTAGAAGAGACCCACCCAGACCCCAAATCCTTTGTCTCTCGTCCTTTGGATTCCCCTTCACAGAAATAAACTGTGGAATGCAACCCCGGGGAGAGTCCCCCCCCCGATTTCTTTACTCGCTCTATAGACTTGGATTCTTAAAGAAAATCAGTGAACCCCACAAACATATGCTGGCTCGAAACCCAAGTGAAGAGAAACCTCATCACTGAGCTAGCAGGGCCACAGTCGAGAAGATCAAGTTAACAATTCCCCAGAAGGGGTAAGGATTGGATATTTCAATTACCATACTGTTGCGGTAGGCAAGGGTGATAGAGTGCCACGACCTTCCTAGGGAAGTGTCTCCTTAGGTGCACAGGAGTGGCTGCAGTTCCTTGGGTGATGTGGAAGGAAGGGACAGGGGTCTTAGTATGGGGTTCCATGAGGAATCTTTATTCTTCTCTCACTAAAGGCTCAGGGATGAAGAACAGCCCCATGCTTGGAGAGGACCAGGGTTATAAAGGGAAGGTGGGGGTGGGGTAGAGTAACAGAGCCAATGGTCTGAGGGCTCAGGGACAGAACAAGGGGGAAGGGCCAATAGGATACAAATAATGTAGATACAAGGCAAAGTCATGCTGGGGGTAACTTGTCAACTCACCTTAACTGCAAAGTTCCTAACCAAGGCCTCTCCCCTGGGGGGGATGGTGGCAAACTGTAAGCCTATGGGCTCTTTCTCCATGGCAGACTGGTTACACTATTGGCCACTTTGCTGGCCCCCACACTATAGTGAGTGTGGTTTCTTAAGGAAGAAACTTGTGCCTTTTCTTTTATGAAAAAAATAGTATACTTGGAGTATTTTGAGCTAAGCTAGGGCTGGTTTAGAGCAATGTTAGCTGCATGGAACTATAGAAGAGTAGTTTCCTCAAAATGCGTTGTCTGAAAAATAGTAAGTACTGCTCAGAAATAAGTAGACGGCAATTCTGACTCCCTGTTTGGAGGAGACTTGTACTTTCCATACTCAGTAAAGAGCTCCACAACCAGGACAAGGACTGACAGGTCTTGAAAATGAAGATAAGACACTTGTCCTAGCTGTTGTGTAAAGTTCATACAAGAAGTTCATAGCATTTTCTATATGTTTTATATTAGTTTTTCTAGCTTCTTGATTTTTTGCTTTACCAGAAGTATTGTGGATAGATATTAACAGGACAAGAGTTCTTTGGTCAGAAAAGAGTATACAGCGGTACTCAGTGTGTAATGTAACTAGGCACAGGTTTTGGGCTCACCTAAGTAACTAAAGGTTTGTCTTTTACCTAGAGTGTTACTCTAAAATAGCATGGGGAAAGTGTATCACATACATATTTAACTAATCAGCCATAAACCTCTGTATTTTGACTTTGAGTCACACTAACAAATGTAGTATTTGTTGTGGCATTGATGATAATATGAAAAAGAAGAGGTCTGTATTACTGTAAATCTGGTGTTCCACAGCTGGTGGAACCAGTTGTTGAGAAAACCCATATTCCAGCAGCCATATTCCAGAAAATAATTGCTACTTCTTTACAGCTTGTTTCTAGCCCTGCCCCTCTTATTTTAGGTAACTTTCCCAAATCAATAGAAATCTATGGGGGCCAAAGAATTGGCCAGCAAAAGGACTGTGGTGCTCCCCTGGAGAGCTTTTCCATAGGCAAGGCACTTCCTCTTATAGTGAGAAAGTGTCCCACCCAGACACCTTTGCAAGTTATATGTTGATTTATTGGATCCTATTGGTTTTCTTCCCCATCACTCTACCCTGTTACTTATATCCCAGTTTCCCCCCCACCCCTCTCTTTCCCCATATAAACCCCAGTTTTTTCCCCTGTTGAGTGAGAACTGCTGTCACTGTCTCCCTCTGCAGAGGGCCCTTCTCTTAATAAAGGCCTGTTCTCTGTGGAACGCTATACAGTGCTCTACTCCCTCTCTGTGTCACCTGAGAGCTCCTGCTGAGCCTGAGCTGACAATCACTTGCTGGGCTAGGGATGTGCCTGTTCCCCTGGGCTGTCTTTTTAAAGGCACTTCTTCAGGGAGGTGGCAGCACCCCTACCATCTATCCCTCCGCAGCAGAAATCAGACACCTAAGTCAAGAATTAATCTGTCTTTATCCATCACTTGGATAAAGAGCCACAGACATTAAAATTTCCAAGCACTCAGCTGTGAAAACAGTGTGGATTCCTTTGATGTCGAAGATATGTCAGATTTACGTCTCTGGCATCTGGTTTGATCTCCTCATATCTCTATCTTTTGTATCATCCGTTTTGGGAAAACTGTGGATTTAAAAAGAAAGAGCAACCTAAACAAAGCAACTCAACTGCTGCTTTTGTCATTCCAGTTCTATTTAGTGCCACTGACATACTGCTATATGGCACACTAAACAATTAGCTTTATCACTTATTCTTTACTTAATATTGGCGGAATATTAGAGCATCAGGGGAACAACAGCTATTATAGGAACGCTATTTTACAGAATGTCTGTTTCAGATTCAAATCTCCAGCTGCTGCTCAGCCTTCAGATTCACTGATAATGTGTGTATCTTACACTGCTTTAGCTCTTCTAAGTTTTGTGCTAAGTCCTTGGATTCTTTTTGGCATACCTTGGATTGTTCCTGTTTTTGACATGCTGAATGAGATGTGAAAGATTTCCCTTATACTTCCTCTGAAACAGAGCACTTTTATCCTGCCAGATACCGTAGTTTTCATCAAAATATATTGAAGTTGCCAAGGTACAACATGAATCCCAAATCTTTTTATGTAAAAGATTTTCAATTCAAAGATACTTCAATGTAACTTTCTTGTTCTCCATATTTATAGAACTCTGGCACTACAAACTTAATCCATTTTTACCTTGAAACTTAGCACTTTATGTGCTGTCTGACAATGCTGGAAAGTATGTTATAATAAAGAATACAGAAAAAAATACGAAGGGGAAGTCCTATTTTCTGCTAACACAGAATTGCAGAATGGACAAGATTTTAAGAGGTGTTTTCTTCTTGTGGTGTTCTCTTCTGCAGAATGTACCTTTCTGCAGAATGTCTTTCTTTTTTGTCCATATGGTACGGCAACTGGCTGCTGATTCCTTCCATCACATCTTTATCACAAGCAACAGTTAAATATTTTTTCAATTTCCATTTTCTGAGTCTCTAAACGACTGGTCTGTGTCAGGGTCTCATTTTCATATGTGAAGGCTATTCTTTGTTTCCAGTGGATCTTACACCTGTAACCGGAGATAACATTGTGGTTCTATTACTGTGTACAGAAATAAGACCAAAACTCGTGTTTCTTGTTTGAGAATTTGTGAAGCCTTCATGTTTCTAAAGTCTGTGGCTTTTCATGAGACCACAGCATTTAAGGACTAAAGGGAACATGATGTTTTGAAAGGAAGACCTTGAAAACAATCAGCAGTCTCTCCTAATTTCTTTCTTGTTCTCAGTTCATGCATTTATTAGTGGCATTAGTTTACAAGGAAACCTCATTAAGGTTCTTTTCCTTACTAAGAAGAAAGCCTGTAGGGACAGGAAGCGTGCTTTTCAGTAGAAAACATTTAGTTTCAATAATGAATGTTAGCCACATCAGAACACACAACAACAAGAGTGATATTTTAAAAGAAACAACAAAACAAGCTTGGGACAGAGGTTGAATAGAGGACATCCTCAGACCAGACAACATATTTTGAAATTAGAATTTTTATGAATTTTAATGGGGAACTTTTTCGTTTCTCTTTTTGTATTGGTTGTTCCTTCCTTTGATTTTATCAAGTAACTGAATTGCTTTAAGTCTAAGTATCATCATGGTTATTCTTGCAGATGCCATAGGGGACATGGATCTTCTAGAAGAATTTAAATGTCCTCATGGCCAACAAAAGGTGCTGTCTATTGTGGGAGAAGTAGAACAGATTATTCGATTCGCAGTTGTGAATTTAAGATGAAAAATACTTGAGGAAAGACCTGTTTGAATTTGACAATTTCAGCATGAAAGCTATATATAGCAATGGTTTTGAGTCTAAAGTTGTTCCCTGTAGCTTTTAAATAAAGAACATATAAAAGCTGAGCATAGATGAACAAAAATCTCAGATGGATTTCTTCCATAAAGAAATATAGAAAGTTTTTCAAAACTTTTTTTGCTAAAGCATACTTCTCTTTCTCTGCAGTTTTTGCTAGGTATTTTTGTACAAGGGAACTTTAAAATAAAGATTAGTGGTTTTTTTCCCCCTTGGGATCCTTTTTGTCACAACTGATGTATTTAGTTCCCTGTTTACTGTAGATGTTCCACTTTTACAGCTTATTTTGTCCACCTCTTTATTACTGTTGTTAAAACATAATATAATGATGAAACTATGGGGGAAAATAAAAAAAAAGGACTACAATATATTTTAACGCAGTGCAGGATTTTCTCCAGCCAGCTCCTGACACCCAGCCAAGAGTGGGCTGTTGCCAGAAAGCAGTGCAGTCTGGGATACAGCTTAGGGCTTATACTCTACAGCACAGGCTGTCAAGCCTTGAGGGTAGGAGCAAGAACAAGAGAGAGGTCTTCTGGATGACTTCCAAAAATGCTTATTCTTCAGAAGGGTCAGGAACTAAAGACACAGGAGGTACAGAAACTTGTATCTGGAGAGGATGCAAGGGGCGGGTTCAAACCATGAACAAATAGGGGAAAGACTGGGGAGGAGCATAGGGTGGGGTTACACAGTACATAAACCAATGGGGAACACAAGGGGAGGAGAGTGGGGCACATGGGCCAATGGGGCGTCGAGCAATAGGGGAATTCCAAAGGGGCGGTCCAGCCAGGGGGTTGGCACAAGGGAGGATTGACAACTTAATGGGAGGGGAATGGGGAACATTCGGGAACAAGGGGCAGGTATTAGGATGGATTGGCAACCGGGGTAGGAGGGCACAACTGAGACTGAACTATTAACGTACGAGTGGGGGGGTACAACCTAATAGTACAGAGGGTAATTGAACCAAATACAGTGAAAAAAACCGCACCACAACAATATTTAAATTGGTAAAACAATGGAGTTCAGAATTTCTGGGGTTTTACTTGAATTTCTCTGAGTATGTTCATAATGAAATTAAGCAGAAAGCTGTGTGAGAGCTTTCTCACGCTGCTCTAGTATTATATGTTAGGTTGCTAACATATATGTTGCTTTGATTGCACCATTTTGTGGCCATGCTGGAAACCCAGCAACAGAAGCAGCTATCTTTCTCAAAGCAGCAGGTGAAAACTGAGATCCTTATATCCCAAATGTCTCGAACTGAAGCAGCTAATTCAAATGGATTTAGAAAGGGAACTAAAACATCTTAATCATTGTCCTGCCACTGAAAACCTGTTGCAGCCTCAGGTAAGCCACTGAGGCTTAATGTTCCTGTTTCTCTTCTTAACCATATTTGTTAGTATTATCTCTGAACTGAGTTTACAATAATCTAAAGTTTACTTTATGCTTTGGCTGCATATCAGTTGAGGTTTTGCTGTTATTTGAAGCAAAATTTTATTCCTAGTAAAATAGAGACTCTATGAGAATTGAGAAGTAGCCAGACCAAATATTTATTCCTTAGCAGTCTCTAGGAGGTAACTGTTTAAAAGTTTAGAGTACTAGCTGCTCCCAGTGCATCAGCATTAAGACTTAATTTCTAAAGCTGGACCTTAGAATAAAGGTCCAGCATTAGAAACCAGCCTCCTTTAAATTATTTTTTGTATCTCATTTCCTATCAGCTGACTGATGCCTTTTGCTCATCTTCAGTAAATTTCTGTAAGACAGCAGGAGCTGTCATTTTGTCCAGCTAAAATTTCAGTGGGTGTAAAACTCCTGTGGTTAGAACCTAGAAATACTACTGCTTTGTAACAGTGAATCTACTAAATATGTTCCTGTTGACCTGCTCAGAAAATTTAGGTTTGCAGAGTTGTGGTAGCACAGGAAGTACTGTGAAAAGATACACAATTCAGTATTAATAGTATTGTTAATTAATGGTATTATTAATGCAGTATTAATAGCATAACGTGACATATTTCTGTTCCTCAAATAATTTAGAATGGACACTGTAGTTTCATTTAGAAAGGTAAAATGATTTTATGAAAAAAAAAATCATGTTAAGAGAATTTTGATGCCTTTAATCTACGCTTCATTTTCTTCTTAGAAAGCAGTACAAAATATTTACTTCCTTTTGGTCTGCTTAGAACAAAGGATTGAATCTTAAGATGCTTACTGCATTCTTCTCTGCTCTCATGTCTGTATCTGCTCGTACGTCAGATTTTTGGTGTATTGATGTGTAATTATTTCTCAGTGAGATGCTTTCAATATCAGTTGGGGAAGCAGGAGAAGAAAGTACAGGTATGTGTTCAGAATAGGAAGTATATGGGTGTTTTTCATGCAACACTGAAGATCCAGAGGGAGCCTATATCCATTTAGATCAAAGGAATTGCAGAGTTATATGCAGACATGAAAAGCAACTCTAAAATATTGCATGAACATCCCATGTTTAATTTTATTGCAGGTTTGCTCAGGGGTCTGAATTTTCATCATACTGAAACATTTCCTATTGTACTCAGATCTATGTCATTGATTCTGTTGGTTTTCACAATATAAATGAAATTTTTGAGAAGGTGACTTGTGAAGAGAAGTACATTTTGCTTTGTACAGATGAAAACTTGATTGACATTGCTTGTTGTTTTATATAAATTCAAGGTTTTTGCGATACAATAATTACAGCTTAGAATAAAAAAATGAAATCAAGTTTCTTATCTAAGTATTAAGTGATTAGAGCTGTTGTTTTAATCTCATCAGTGAAAGTATAGAAACTGAAAAAGATATTAGTACATCTGAAATAGATGTAAATATGTATGTTGAAGTTAAAGTTGTAATAATGCCTCAAGGATTTTGTGGGGAAAATGCAGTAGTATGTACTAATCATAGTTTTTACTGGGAATTATTATTAGTAATATACACTGAACAGATCACATAGAAGTGTGTGCTATTTACTTGTTTTTTTACAAGAAAGAGGTTAGTAGAAACTAATTTAGTCATGACATGTAAACTTATGTAAATCTGTGCATAAGTAATTTAGTGGTAATATATTTTGTTTGTTTATTGTGAAATATTGGTATGGCTCGTTTGCTCTGAAAGGTTTTTGCATTTGAATTGTCATGACACTGCACAGGTTGGCAGCTCCACAGGGATGCGAAGGATACCCAGGATGGCAGGGTAGGAGCTTGGTAGCTAGGTCTCATCCCAGCAGCCGGGCAGGGAGCTGGACAGCCCCAGTCATGGACATCAGGCATTTTCTTGGCTCCAGGATAGAGCTGAGGCTTGGCCAGGACATTGTCCTCTGGGTAAGGATTGCATTCAGCAAGGTCCACAGTCGGGAAGAAGCATGGTTCTGTGGCTCTGGGCTGTGTCAAACAGGATCACAAGCTACAGTCAGGGGTGAAGGAGATGTTAAGTTAATGCTGGGTTGGGTTACAAGGCCTGCTGGTGCCCTCATGATCATGTCATCCGTAGGAAATCAGTTAGAAATAATGAATTCCCAAAACTGTGTTACAGTCATGTTTCAAAATTGAATGACTTTGGAAGAATATTCTTACTGATATGTTCATCCTTCTTTCAACTCAAATGTGTCATAAATTTCAACAAAATATTCTGTAACTATTACTTGTCAGAAGTTACTTCAAATGCTTCCAAACTGTTTCAGTTGGAAATGTTTTTTCCTGTCATTAACACTAACGTTAATGGTATTATAACCCCTAAGCAATTGCATAAATATAATATTAAGTCATGCATGTACTAAGAGCTCCTTGCTTTGTTCCTTTATCTTCTGGTTACATGTTTCTACCATCACGTTTTTCAAACTGTGCCTCTCCATATCCTGGTGTAACTGATATGCTTTTAGTAAAACTCTTAAATGTTTGTTGCTCAGAAACATGGAAGAGAATGAGCTGCTAGTTAGAAAATTCTTCAGGGACACAGTATATCTGTATCTTGTGCCACCTGTAAGTGTTCAGGTTTTTTTTCACAACAGCATCATCAGGACATACTGCATAACTAATCTGTCTTGACAAAGCAAAAAGTGTAAATGGTGAGTGTAAATGGCATTTGACGTGAAATCAAACTAGAGGGCAGTGCTCTACAGGGAACGCTGCCACTTGGACTTCTCCACGGCAGCATTGCATGCACCCCATCTGAAGAGACTAGCTATGGCCCCCCTGCAGCCAGATCAGTGGCCTCACTGAACAGGCTGTAAGAGTGCAACATTTAACAAACAAAACAAAAGAGCAGAACAAGTGATAAGACCCAGTGATGAGTATTCAGACAATTCTCATTGATAAAATATATTTTCTCATAACGTTACCATAGTTGTGGATCAGGGAGGCTGTATCAGTCCTAATTAACTTTACATGGGTGCAAGCATCCATGCTGAATGGACAATCACAATCAACAAAAGTATTCTCTAATGTTTTCAGATTATTCTCTTTGAGATGGATTGGAGGCCACAGTGGTTATGTTAAAAATTCTTCTAAGATGTAGCATTGCTCATTGTCTTTGCCTCAGTCTTTAATAGTAAGCCCAGGTGTTGTCAGGGTACCCAGCCCCCTGAGCTCAAAGACATGGTTGGGAGCAGAAAAAAGCCCACATAATCCAAAGACAAATGCTCAATGACCTGCTGCATCACTTAGACATGCATTGGTCTATGAGGCCTGATGGGATTCACTGAAGGGTACTGAAGAAGCAGTGATCACTAGACACTTTGGATTATTTATCAGCAGTTCTGGCTAACTGGGGAGGTCCCAGATTGGTGAAGGTGATAACCATCTACAAAAAGGCCTGGAAGGAGGATCCAGGGACCTACAGACCTGTCAGCCAGGCCTTGGTGCTGGGGAAGGACACGGAGAGTCTTGAGTGCCATCACACAGCACATGCAGGATGACCAGGGGATCAGGCCCAACCAGATGGAGTTATGAAAAGCAGGTCCTGCTTGACCAGCACAGCCTCTTTCTCTGGCAGGTGAACCACTTAGTCGTTATCTACCTGGACTTCAAGTAACACCTTTGACACAGTTGCCCACGGTGTTTGTCTGGAGAAGGTGGCTTCCTATGGTGTAGACAGATACACTCTTAGCTGGATCAAGAACTGGCTGTCTGGCTGGGCTCAGGAGGTGGTGAATGGAGTTACTTCTTGATCACTAGTGGAGTTTCCCAGGGCTTGGCACTGTGGCCAGTCCTGTTTCAAGTCTTTGTTGATCAGTAGGATGGGGGTTACAAGTGCAGCCTCAGTCAGTTTGCGGGTGACACCAAGTTGGTGTTGATTTGCTGGAGGGCAGGAAGGCTCTGCAGAGAGATCTGGACACGCTGGATCAATTGGCTGAGGCCACTGGTGTGAGGTTCAACAAGGTCAAGGGCCTTGTTTTTCAAGCAATTCCAGACAGTGCTCCAAGCTGGGGGCAGAGTGGTTGGAAAGCTGCCTAGTGGAAAATGACCTGGGGGTGCTGGTCAACAGTAGCTAAACGTGAGCCAGAGTGTGCCCAGGTGGCCACAAACATTGATAGAATTCTGGCTTGGATCAGCCATAATGTGAAGCAGGACTAGTGCTTGTTCCTCTGCACTTGGCAACGTTGAGGCTTCAGCTTGAATTCTCTGTCCAGTTCTGAATTGCCTCACTACAGGAAAGATATTGAGGTTCTGGAGTGTATCCAGAGGTGAACAATGGAGGTGGTGAAGGGTCTGGATCACAAGTCGTGTGAAGAGCATCTGGGGGGCTGAGGTTGTTTAGACTGGAGGAGTCTCAGGGAAACCCTTATTGCCCTCTATAACTGCCTAAAAGAAAGTTGTGATGAGGTGGGCATTGAGTCTCTTTTCCTAGACAATGAGTACAGAAAGAGAGGGAGTGACCTCAGTTTGTTTCAGGGAATGTTTAGGTGGGATTTTTGGAAAAATTTCTCCACAGAAAGTGTTGTCAAGCACACGAACAGGCTCCTCGGGGAGAGCTGTCCCTGGAGACAGCTAAAAGACATGTAGGTGTGCCACTTAGGGACAAGGATTAGTGGTGGGCTTGCCAGTGCTGCTCTCTTTTTCATTCTGCTGGAGTTGATCTGTCACTTGGGAAACTTTGCACAGAATATAAATCATTCCAGTGCTGACGCTTCCCTTAAATTAGATCCCTTAAAGTAATTTGGTGAAATACTATAGAGGGTTTAGCATTAATTAGATTAATTAGATTTCAATTCACTTTGCAAGTTTCTTTCATTCACAACATGAGACTTGGTGTAGAAGGGAGAAGCAGGCTCAGGCAACCAGGAGAAGTACTCAGGGGTGGGAAGGCTTTGGCAGCTAGAGACATTCTGTGAGAAAATTTCTGTGACTGCTGCTTCACAGAATCACAAAATGACTTGGGTTGGAAGGAACCTCAAAGTTCTAACCCTTCTGCCATGAGCAGGTGTCACCCACTACCTAGGGATCTTTCTTCTAGGACGACAAATGTATGAGAGCCAATCCACAGAAGATCATAAAATGTTCAGCAACCAGGACTTTTATGAGTGCTGAAGGCTTGAGCAGGATCTGGAAACCAGTTCTATAGAGAACTGCCAAGTTACTGGGTTTTTCCCACTGTGAAGTCTTACAATCCTTAGTAATCTCTGAGGAACAGCACGTTTACTGGCTGATCATCATACATCAAGTCTAAAAAGCTAAAGGATTTGAGGTAGCCTTGAACTTCATCAGCACTGAGTCCTTCATTGTCCATAAGTCTGAAATAGTCTGACAGTCCATAAATAACCTTTTGGGGGCCCCTTTAAAAGCAATTTACCGTACTGCAGATGACATACCCAATCTGACTCCCCTGTGACTGGTAGCTGGCATACTATGGCTACTGTGGGCACCAAATATCCTCAGTAGAAAAATCACTGATTCCTGTTCCCATATTGTTTTATTCATTCTCCCATTTTTTCTTTACCCCTTACTGGTATTTTGTGATTTTTTTTTCTGTAAAGCTGTTTTACAGAAAAACTGTATTTTACTGTCCTTGTTCCTAGCAAGAGTTCTTCCTGTCAGTAAACTGAGAAACAACCCCTGGACTCAATTTCTGGAAGCTCACTGAGATTTATTTTGTAATTTTTCCAGGAAAAGTAGTCTTCTGGATGACTGGGCAGAATTTTAAATAATATTCTAGATTCAGAAGCTGATAATGGAAACACATTATATCCATCATTATACCCTATCCTCAGGAATTTGCTCTCTTAGTTTACTTAATTCTGGCTGTGTTCATATATTTTTGTTAAGCTTCCAGATTATCTTATTGACAATCTAATTTTTTTAATTAAAAATAAGAAGTGTAATGCTGCCTCAGTGTTTTCTAGAGAGGGGTGGAAGCCTCATAATTGCTGATTTTTTTGTACAACATTTAATGTCAGGTCAGTCTTCACTTACCTCTAAACGGATCTTCTTTTTATCATTAACTGAATGTTATTTTTATTAGTGATTTACCACTAACAAAGATTCTCCGTATTTGCAGTTGCAGTGAATTGTAGACCCACTGTTAGCATTTTGCCAGACTATTTGTTTTGTCTGCTTTAGTTTATTTAATGTATCACTCAGATGAAGCAAACGAACCTTTGCTCTGTTTTTCCAGCTCATCAATGTTCAATTCATTTTAATATATATTAATAAATGATGAATGTACTTGCATTTTGTCTTCTAATATAGGGAATTCTGATTATAAAACCATAAAATATCATTTTGATTCTAGTGTCTACATAGAAACAGAAGTAATTTTTCTTACTTTTTGTCGTGCTGTTAGCAAATAGGTTTAGAATTAATCGACTTCTCTAGTTGCCACTGTTTCATACAAAGCATAGAGAACTTAGTATTCAGACATACTGAACTTAATTGACAGTTACTTCTAGAAAGAAATAAATGTTCTTCCTGACAAAAACAGGAGGAAAACATTATTTATGTGATGTTGGCTACATAAGATTATTCTATATAAAGACATTTTTATAAGATTTTCTATATTTTTAAGATGCAGAAATAAATTTTAGGAAGGAAGGAAAGATAGCGTAAGAAAAAAATATGATTATGTAAAGAAAGGACAGAGCAATAACAGAGAGTCTTTTACCATTAGTGGTAATAAATAATGTAGTGGTCTGGAACAAACCTTTGGTTCATCCAGATTGTGTTGACACATGGTACCATTTGCCTACACAATCACTATGGATTCAGTCTGAGTAGCTACTGTCAGACTTCTTTTTATAGGCTGATGGAGAATGTTTGGCACCACCTTGAGATAGCAGTGGTGTCTTATGCAGGGCAGTGGTTCCCCTCTTAACTATCAAATTTTGGGGGCATCTTTCTATTCCTATGAAATGGCAATGTGATGGTCATGCTTTGCTGTTATTTACATGTCTTTTGTATCAAAAGGAATTGTATTCTGTTGTATCAGTGGCCAAAGAACTGGTAGGAGAAATCAGTTTGTTCCAGATAAAAGGAGTGTGAGAGATGCTACAAATGTTTGCAGTCGAAAGGAGCTTATTCTAGGATTGTTTCACACAAGCTTTCATGGGAAAATTTCTGGATCATCCCTTGGTTCAGTATTTAACTAGAACTGTAGGATTTTCTGCCATGCTTATGGAATGAAACTCTGTGGCATGCAATTGTAGCTCTGTGCTAAAAGCCTTCAAAAACAGCAAGAAGTCAAAAAGTGAAATTCCTGGGTGCAGTAAAGGCTGACAAATGAGCCAGTACAACTGAGGAGAGCACAGCACTTATCTATGAGCAGAGCTGTTCCTTGCCTACCTTGTCTGACAAGGAATTTCCCCGGTGCTTGTATTTACAGGAACATTCCAGCACTGTAAATATGCTGGTTTTTACTAACACTGGCTGTGGAGCATGCACTGGTGTGGGACTGTTGGAGACCGCTCACAACTGGAGCTTCTTTTCCCACTTCAGTGGCTGCAGAGTGAAGGCCTCTAAGTGCAGGGTGGTATTTGCATGGGGAAGACAATTGGGTCTTTTCTTCATGGGTCCAAAGATACTCATTGACAAACTGAAGGATTTGTGGTAATTCTGTTTGTCATCATAAGTCTTGGGTGTCCGTATCCTGTGACATACTGGGGAGTTCAGAGCAGTCAAGGGTTCAGTTTTTGCTCTAATCCACCTCTTAATATTGAAACTTTTCTGATGTATCCCATAAAAAAGCAGTGATTGGAGTTCTTATTGTTCAGTCTCACTTTTATGAGCCTGTGAATAGATTGGGCACAAATACACAACCTCAGTTCTCTAGAATTTCAGTCCCTAGGTGAATGAACCTTACAGGACTGCCTTTTATTCCCTGATATTGGACACAATTCCATAAATAGTACTTCTTTCTAACTGATTGTTAGTGCTTTAAATTGAAAAAAATAAGTCTTCCTCAAGAATTTTTGTGAAATTTAAATCTGCTTCTTAAAATAATATTACTTTCTCTGGGTTATCAGCTATGTTGCAAAAAAGTCAACCAACCAACCAATAAAACCCCAAACCAACAAACAAAAACCCTAAGCAAACAAAACCCAAAACAAATGAAAAAACTAAACCTAAACAAAACAAAAAACCCAAACAAATAAAAAAAAAAAACAAACCAACTCTCCAATCCCCAAAACCCCAAACCAAATAAACAAAGAGAAAAAAACCTCAAAACTCACCAAACAGCCCCCATTCCAGCCCAAAAAATCCCCCAAACAACACAAATCCAAATAGGATTATCCAGTCAGTATGTATTACCTGTTCATACTCCTGTAACTGAGTTTTGTTATCCAGGTCTTCATCCCATCAAGGTTTCAGCTAGGAACGAATTTGTCTTTGGCATTTCTTTCCATAGGTAGAGAGGCAGGTAACTAGCAGGTTAAGGAGGCAAGAGCAGGCTTAAGGTTTTTGAAAGATAAATTCCTTATTTCTGTATAAGAGTGCCTTATTAAAAAGCCTCTGCAGTATCACAGTTTTCCAATTACTTCCCTTTTAGGAGCCCTAAACTTGTTTTGTCCTCCCCAAATTACTGCAAATCTCCACTCCTTGAATTTTGGAGCAGAATGATGTTGCTGTTTTCAGATATGCCTCACTTCAGCTTCCTAACGTAGTAACCTATGATGTGTAATAACTTATTTAATATGGTTAAATAGATTAATATATTATTCTTACAGTTGCAATAATTTATTTTTTTATAAAAGTGATAGGATTCAAAAACCAAATGGTGAAAAGATTTGAAAGAACAAAAAATTCAAGTTATTCAGTCAGCATTATCCTAGCAGCAGAGTATACCTTGTGGCCTTTCTGCTAAACATATATTTGAATTTAACTTCATTGCTTGAAAACGAGGAAAATAATTAAAAATTTGCTTTAGTCATCTTATTCATAAATACTAGCAAGCAAACATGGGGGAGCAAAAATCACGACTAGAATATCTTAATTTCCAAAGGTGTACTTCTAAAAAATATTTTTGGTTTTATAGTAAATCCATCTTATATTTCTCCTTAACACTATTAAAGGTAAAGCTAAATCATTCACAAAAGGAAAATTAATTACTATTATCCACAAAGAAAAAAAAAAATGCAAAAGGAACCTGTTTTCTTTTAGGTGAGTCCTATAACATGAGCTAATTCATGTAATATGGGCATTAATCACAGTTAAAGAAATGTATTCAAAAAGAATAAAAGCTGATAGATATGCAGGTGATCTAACCAAGGTAACTTGAGGTGAGTAACTTAATTTCAGTACAATAGTTTCCTTAGTGATAGAACTGTCCTACAAATAAATTTGTTTAAGGTGCACATGTGCAATCTGGCATGTTACCAACACCATGTAACTTTTACCAACTCTCCACTGTAACTTTGATCTTTAGAGATTACAAGCAGTATTATTAGTCTTCTGATATGTAGTGAGGGGTGTAATTTTGTGCAGTTGCCAATGTGGGAGTCAAAGGTTCCAAAAAGCTGGGATAGTGGACCTTGCACATGGTTGCAGCTGTTTCCCAGCCTTGGAGTTGCAGTTTGTCAAGAGAGTAACTGGGACACTGGCCTTTTTACAGAAGCAGCATGCCTCCTTGGCAGTAAGTAATAACTAGAGAAATAATCATTTTCTTACCAGGCAAAAAGAATTTTCTTCTAGTTTTTCTTCTAGACTTGATGCTTTGGCATGGATATTGACTGTATATTATGAAACACAGCTATCAAGGAGCAAAACACTTTACAACTCATGGTCCCCATTGCTTGATCAGTAGAAAGCAACCTGTTACAGTTATGACTGTGCCACCCAGTCTTTGGCTGTCCTGTCTGTCCACTAACCTATGGCAGCTGGTCTAGGTACAGCTAAATGGCTAGCATGCACCAAAGCTGTAGTCAGTATGGAAATTGCCCTTTAACCGCTGTCACTGAATCTTTAGAAGCTCATGTGCTCTCATGTTATTACCCTGTGAACTCAGCACTTACTGTTGACTTCAGCTCCCTGTTATGGAAGCACTGCTCTGACAAGTTGCAATACAGCCCTCATTCCTTTGGGCACTTTGAATTGAAAATGACATTATACTAATATCTCAGGGTAGCATATATGACTTCAAAGAACTGTAGGGACTGGACACACCTCCTGTGACAGGGTCAGAATATGGATCCCTTTTGGTCATATCCTGTCCGTACACTGTCAGACTTGTGTGAGTTTGGCAATTGCTGACTTCCCTGACACAAACCTCTCTGCAGCACAGTGTTAAGAGGTCGCCTCTGCAATAGAAGCCTGTACTGGTTCCCTGGTATCTCTACAATTGACTAAAAATTGCTCTCCCTGCCTAGACCCCAGCTGAGTATTGCAGTAGTCCAGAGGGTTCAAGACACAACAGTAAATAAGTAAAAATACTGCAGTATTAGGAGTATTCACTTTGCATTCTTTAAGTATCTGACTTCAGTGCAGCTTTTGTAGTATGACTTTAGTAGTCTTTGTTTCCTATGTATTTTCAATGGGCAGATGCACTTCTATGAAGCAATCTGTATAGACTATTAACTAAAAAACTTAAATTTAAGAGGATTTAATTTCCAGCTAAAATTTGCAGGTAACAAAGATTTAAGAACATATTTACAAGAATGTTTGCTGGGGCTAAAACGGAGTTCTTTCCCTAAAAGTCAAAAATGGTACAAACATTTGAAACAATCTACTTCTCATTTGTCAGTAAAGGCTAATCTTAGATTTGTAAGGAGTAATCTCTTACACATATGCTTGTGCTTATCAGTTGTACTGTGCCACTCATCCTGTGGCATTTAAGCTTTGTCAGCATAAGTGTCTCACACTTTCTAAGGCCTGCTATCATTTTTTTATGGCACGTGTTCTTTTGTTTCCATATGGGTCTCAAAGACTAAATGTTTGTATGATGATGACAATGATTATGATGATGATTGTTCCAAGAGCCCAGATGGTATAGCATGGAATACATGCTATTCCAGGTCTCCCTGAATACGAAGCAGACCAATTATAAAAACAGAAGTACCAACTGGACCACTGGGTAGAACAGGAAATCACACCTGGAAAATTATCCTGTTGATTTTTATTCAGGTGGTAAGAACACTGTGGCTGCAAGCCAGGCAAAAATGAAACTGAATAGTTATGGCAAGTGTATCTAACCACAGGAAATACAGTTTTACTGAATAGTGATGAATCCAATGGATTTTGGTGTAATAGTGTCTAAATTCTGAGCCTAAATGCCCAGATGCTCCCCACTTGATAACAAGCAAAGTGATATATTGGGCTGAGTGGAGGGGTTGAAGAGAGAATTTAAGAGAGAAGAGCCTCTGTTAATAACCATTAGATCCTTGAATGGGGTCTCCACAGCTATTACAAAAGCTGCTTGTATCCAGGTCATGCACAAGCATAACCCTATTAATGTTCCTATTTCAGCCCGTGAACCTATGTGAACCTATGACCTACTAAACCCATTAATTAAGGGAGCCCCTGCCATCCTCAAAAGTTATCTCATTGTAAAACAAGACTAAATTGAGATAGACACTGACTTCAGTGCTCTCTGTAGGTTGTAACAGAGATTGTTGTACATCATGCAGAGGTATCCCTATAATGACAACGTTAAAGCATGCTATCATAAGTCATGGGTGAAAGATGGGAAGGGATGATTCATCGAGTGATACCAAAAATGCAAGTCAAAAGATCAGACAAAAAATTCCCTGGAACCAGAACTCCCTGATCATCCACCCAAGACCTGGAGGTAGAAAGATCTGTGTAATCAAGTCTCAGCATTAGGCATTCCAAGAGCTGTAATTCAGAGACAGTCTAGCAGCACTACCAAGGATCGAATTAATGTTTGTAAGTAATGATTCTGAGAGGACCCCCCAGTTCAGAGAAATGAGGGTAGCAATTAGAGGGAAAATATCCCAAAGACTTGTAGGCCTAGCTGCTGTTTAATAAGTGTTGCATTAAAACAAAATGTAAGAGAGCAAGTAGTATACGCATGAAGATATACTCAGAACTGTTACTGGATTAAATGTATATTGACATAATATATATCAACACAACAGAGACTAACATAGTCTACACAATGCCTTTCACTACCTCTAAGACCCCCAGTGAGAGTATTGAAACTTTATTTCCACAAATTTCTAAAATTGGACCCTATGCCATCAACTATACGGGCCAGCAACAAGTGCTATTTAATCCTTTATGGTCTCTCAATATCAGTGCAGATCAATATCTGCAATTGAACCTGCCTCCTCACCACTCCTGAGTACATCTTACACAGGATGGCCAGCACAGTTGCATGGATTGAGCTTCACCTCTCCAAAACTTACCAAGGAGAGATGTGACAGGCACCCTGGGGAAGGATTAGGAGTATTAAATAAGATGAATGCTGAACTCCTAGAAAACAAAATAAATTCACTAACAGGTGATTTACACCAATTGGAACATCCATTTAGATCTTCCTTATCAGCATTAGGAACCAGTCAGTGGCAGTTAAAAGATATATTAGCTCAGTGGGGAAAGACTGATGAATTACCTGACAATAGTGGTGAGTGCTCTAGGTGCAGCACAAACCAGCATCTCTTATGCTCTCAGTTGTAGATACAGTTGACTGCCCTAGTAATTAGAAGGATAGGTGATGAGGGCACTTTGCCTACTGAAATTTGAACAGTTTCCTGGGGTAGTGAAACTAAATTTGAAAGGGAATTCCAATCTTGGTAGATTGTGAAATTTAGTGAAATTTGCCAGTGAACCTACTGTCACTAAAGCCAAAGGATTTTTTTCTGACAGTATGCAATGTTTATTGTCAACCTCATGTATATCAAATCATTGTCATGGTATTGAATCACTATGGAACACTATACTAAATTCAGAATTTAGATAGTTTAAAGCTCTCTTCCAATTTCTTTTGTGTACCTCCTCAGTGGCAGAGCATGAGACAAGAGAAAACTCATATTTACCCTTATTTTTCTAACTCATATTTACCCTTGACTTAGGGTAAATATGAGTTAGAAAAAATCAAAACATCAGTGTGCTATCAACACCATTCTCATTCCAAATCCATAACACAGCATTGTAACAGCTACTGAGAAGAAATCAAGTCTATCCTAACTGCACCCAGGACACACATTAATCACTTTCTGTAGATTCCTGTTTCCAGTAAAATGCATTATGCTAAGTGGGAACCATTTTTATATTTACACTTTCAAAAGTAAAATTATGTCCATTTTTGTTGATTAAAAAAATTGGCATTTTGAATCTGTTCTTGAATAAATGCTTGTAGGGGTACAGTTTCAGAATTAATTTAAAATTAAGCTTTTTTAGCAGCTGACTGTGGAGCCACCTGTGCACTGTTTCCAGTCCAAGTGAATATATATAACAATAGAAAATAATCACAGAATTAAGGTTGGAGAAGACCTCCAAGGTCATCAAGTCCAGCCTTTTACCAAACATCACATGGTCAACTAATCTATAGCACTAAACACGACATCCAGTCATTTCTTGAACACTTACAGGGATGGAGACTCTACTGCCTACCTGGGAGCTGGTTCAAATACTTAACAACCCTTTCAGTGAAGAAATTCTTCCTGGAAAAGAAATGTGCCTGTTTGGCAGAAACCTACTCAGATCCAGTTAAACAAGGTTTGTAGCATATCATGAATATACGATTTCTGCTGCATTTTTTGTGGCTTTTGTAATTGAGCTTATTCATGTTCTGAGCAAACATAAGTCATACTTTCAAAATAAAATATTAATAGGCTTTTGGAATTCCATGTGGAAAAGATTAAAGTTCAAAACTACATTTCAGTTATGCACAGATTTCTGTGGGCTTCCTAAGCTAGTCCCAGCTGCTCTGTAGTTGCTTCTTAGACCCTTAGCTGTCTTTTTTTCAGATGTACCAGTTATTATTCTGCATATGAAGCATAGGAAGTGTGTGGCCCAAGTCTCTGAGTTTTCCTGAAGTTTGTAATATTAAACATACCTTGAAGTCAATAATTAATAATTTTTTAAAAATCTTATAGTATTGTGAAATGACCAGTGCTAAACATATGAATGAGACGTGAAGAAAAAATTCTGAAAACCTGGGTGTTGCAACTTGTAGGCTATGTTAATTTCTAAGGATCTCTTTGCAGTTTGGAACTTCATCAGACCGGGGCATCTGAATCAAGCTGGTGGTGACAAAGGCAAAAGCATCTCAGTAACTGCCCTTTTCTTTCATATTACATACAGTTTGGGTTATCTGGTTGCTCTAGTTTTGTGTTTTGAGCAGGCAGGAAGCTGAGGGCAAGGGAAATGATGTTTTGTTTGCAGCATAATGTGCAGCTTTAAAATGAGCATGGTATTCAATACTGTGAAGAGGAGGATTTTTCTACTCCTTGATTGGATAATAGAAAAAAGATATTACCAATTGCTTGACATCTCTGAACTCTACTCTTTGCAGAGCTGTTAGTTCACTGTCTATTTGGAACGCTTATAAAGTGTTGTATATTTCTGGTTCTTAATTTCAGAGGGAATATTCCCAGATATTTCTATAGCAAAATCACATATACTAAAAGTAACTAATTTCAAGACTATTTGGCTCAACTTCCTTTCCATAAGTAATTAAACAATATCTTTTTACACTGAGAACTTAATAGTCGTCACATCACTTTGTCTTTTTAGCGAGTGACAGTCAGATGGGATATACTCCTTACTACTGCAACCAAGATGAGCTCTATGTGGCTAAAAGTGTGGAAGCCACTGCACACTTCCTGTAGTTAAACTCTGAAAAAATAAAAATACCATCTTTGAATAGCTGTATTGGAATGTGCTTCTTCAGCCAACCTGTGGTCATTGCAAAATTACGTTGGACCTTGGTTCAGTCTCAATTGGAGAGGCTCGAAGGATTTATAAGATGTTAACTCAAGCTAAGCAAAGTGCAAAAAGGCTGCAGTATTTTTTTTCCATTGACATTTAATGAACATAATGTATTCTAATTTTCATGTGTAGTGGTTAAGTTTCTGCTTTACAATTTTAAATCCTGAACACTGAAAGCAAACAGGCAGTTTCAGTCTGTAGAAAGACTTGTGCTCATTTTGTTTTCTCAGTCCAAGTCTATGAATTGGGAAATGTCAGTAAACCTTGAAAGTAAAATTTCAAGAAAGCTGTTCTGCTAATGGAATGTTAGCAGGCAGATAGTTTGCTCTGTACTGGATTTCTGGATTTTATGTGTTGTTCCAGTTTGAAGTTTTCATTACTATATCGTCTCATTTTGATATGGAAGGAGCAATTGTATTGTATCAGATCAAAGTATCCTGGTCTCCATTAGTAGCAAGTTATTAGAGAGCATAAGAGCAAACATGGTCTTTCCCCTATCATGTTCCCTGGCTTTATGCAGTCAGTGGCTTAGGGACACACCAAACAGGAGGCTAGCAGGGGTAGATAGTCTGTATTCCTTCAATTTTTCTGAACCCTTTGGCCTTCTTTGATGAGCTGGAAGGGTTACTTCTATGTGCTGATTCAGTGTAATTAGAATGTATTTCTGTAGCCTGTATCAAACATCCTGAAGTGAAACTTCAGAGAAAATCATTATTTATTTCTTCTATTTTAAGAAATATTCAATAGCAGTTCCCCATTCACACACACTGTTTTAATTGACCTCTGCTGTGTCCCCACAAAGAATTTTCAAAGCTTTTGTGAGGGGAGCATGTAGCTGAGGCTTATCCATGTAGCTGAGGCTTATCCACCATAGTGTGGCTAAGATTTGAGTTAAGGTATTAATTAATGTATTTGTTTTGCAGCTCAGTTTTTGTTCATGATATTTCATCTATAGCATAATCATTTGATATCACCACTGGCTATGGTTTTGCAGAGGAATAATGCACATCCATAGCTATTATCTTAGTTGCTACAAATACATTAGCTGTGCATACATTTTCATTCTCAGAACAGCTTCTCATTCCAAAGCAAATTTTTGATTTGATCAAAAATCAAAATTTCTTTTAGACCATCACTTTGTTTCTGTGTCTCAGGTGTTGTTTTGCATTTCCCAGGACAAGTGACTGTTTCAAGGCCACTCTGCCTCTGCTTCTGTGTTCTGTGTTCTGTGTTCTACCACCTCTAACTCTGGTGGTCTACTGTCTTCAAGAGTCTATGCAAATCCCACCCCCTTTGTGCGGCTACTGTGCAGACCATTCATCAGTCTCTCTATTTCTTCCATTTTTCAGCCTTTCTCAGTTGGGTGTCTCTTAACTGATGTGTTCAAGTGGAACATTTTCTTGCTCTCAGTGCTGCAAAATTCTCCATTTCACAAATATGTTGAAAAGAGTTCTTTGTGAACATTAAGTTATTTTTTTCCTTGTTGTCTTGTATTGGGTTTTGTGGTATTGGGGTATTGTGAAAACTTGCCTAAAACCAATCTGGTTTGATCTCTCTGTTTTTATGTGTATAAATTTTATGGGAGGGGATGGGGTGTGTGTGTGTGATTGTAGTGGTTGTTTGGAGGGATTTTTTTGGGTTTTGCACATGTCTGCAGACTGTTTTTTTATGATGCATACAGGAAATGGAAATAGATGCATCTCCCAGAATAATTCTGGAAGTTCAGTGCATGGTTCCTATTAACTGGCATGTATTCAGAAGTATGGGATAAATAAAGAAAATGCTGAGCATAAAAAAATTATGCAGTTAAAGATGTGAATGTAGGCCAAATTGTACCACAGAAGGAAAACAGGTAAAATACAGAATTGCGAGAGTAGTGGCAACACCAAGAATATTCAAAACTTATCCAGAAAATTTCTGCTCTCAATCATGTGGTACCTGTGACTGGTTTTAATAACTAACGAACCTTGAGCATTCACACATCCAGAGGTCTATCTGGGAAATCAGTGAGTGGGCTGTAGGTATGAACTGTACCACTTTGGCAGATACAACTACTACAAACTCAAGAATTAAATCAAAAACAGTTGCATCACATCTCAAAGCTGCTGTAACAGTAAGTGAAGATCAGGGTCATGACCATCTTTGAGCAGCCTTGTGTCGTGGGAAGTGTCTTTGTGCATGGCAGGGTAGTTGGATCTTTGAGGTGCCTTCCAACTCAAACAATTCCGTCATTCTATGACAACCAACAAGTTTTGTTGTTCCTTATGTTTATTTCCATTTCTTTCTATATACTTGCCTAAGCCCCTTCAGCACTCTCTTTCCAGAGCATACATATTAAGAAACAAAGATACTTTGCTAAATAGTGCCCACATGTTACCAAAAATAAGAGCATTTTCTGCAGAACTGGTAGATGTGTACATTCTAAGCACCACTGATCCTGTAAGGAGACTCCTTCAGGTCTCAGTCATGGCTGTCTTGGGGTTTGGATTGCAGTCTAGTACATGGGATAAATTCTGTGTCAAGGTTCCCATGACTTTTAATAATCAGGAGTTGGGGCATTTGTGTCCCATCCTCAGACTGTGTTAGGATGCTGTTTTCCATCTCTTTTCTAATGTATACACTGTGCCAGTGCAGCAGGTTCTGTTAAGGGAGAATGTGGGTTACAACTGCAAGGGAGAGTTCTTTCTGCCTGGGGAGGTAGAGGTCCATGTTACTGGAAACAGAAACAGCCTGAAAATTCCAGGCTCTAGTCATAGCTACCTAACAGTTATGCAATATTTTAGTGTTGTGTATGTATTTAAATGTTGAGTCTTTCTGCTTAATAAGGACAAGGACAATTAAGTGCTTTAGCTGCTGGCTACTTCTGTCCCGAGAGGGCTAACCGCATCTAAAATGTGCTGAAGAAATTTCTGTGGGGCAATTTATTTTGTAAACACAATAAAACATATTAAAAACAATTAAATGGATAAATATGGGGCTAGATTTCCAAAAAAGAAGCTTAAGTGTTGTAGTATGTGTTTTTTATACAGTTAACTTGAATCCAGAGTCCAATATAATGAAGATCTGTGCTAATTTTGTGCATACATCTCTGTTCAAAAATTTTTGTGTGGTATAGTTAGACAGGTATTACTCTACCATCTCTATTTAAGATGTGAAATTCAGAGTATTATTCTAAAAGCAGAAGTTTAAAACCCCTCTTCTCCCAGTGGGACAGGGATTGCTCTTTTCAAATGCTCTGTTTTCCCATCCACCAGAGATTTAAGACCCTCCAAAGGCTTCTTGGAGAAATGCCCAGATTCAAACTCCTTTTCCCAAAGGTAAGAACAAGCTTCATGAACTGAACTGCTTTTCCCTTGTATGCCTGCATGTGGCCAGGACCTGTTGCATAGATCAAACTTTGCCAGTTGTCTTTTAGAGGGCTGCTGACCCTTATGGGGGTGGGGCAAGCAAAGTGCTTCCCACTTATCTTGGTTTCAGGCTAGGATAGAGTTAACTTATTCTCAGTAGCTGCTCCAGTGCTATGTTTTGGATTTGGAATGAGAATGGTGCTGATAACACACTGATGTTTTGGGATTTTGCTAATTGTGTTTATGCTAAGTCAAGGACTTTTTTCTCTGCCAGTGAGGAGGCGCACAAAAGAAACTGGGAGGAAGCATAGCTGGGATTGGTGATCTGAACTGACCAAAAGGATATTCCACACTACAGAATTTCATGCCTGTACTAACTGGGGCCAATTACCCTGAAGAGGGACAAGTCTTAGGGAGGAGGATCTGGCGTCTGTCAGTGGGTGGTGAGCAATTACATTGGGCATCACTTGTTATTTCCTTGTCATGATAATTATTATTTTCACTATTAATGTATTTTTCACTTTATTTTCAATTCTTAAAATATTCTTAACTTGACCCACAAGTTTTACTTTGATTCTTCTCCATATTCCATCAGGTAGGCAAGGGAGAGAGAGGGTTTGAATTAGTGACTACATATTGCTTAATTTCTAGTTGGGCTTGTAACCACAACATCAATAAAGATCAGGTTTGTGACCACCTGAATATCCTGAATATCCGTAAGTCCCAGGCACCTGATGTCTTGAGAGAGTTGGCTGATGTAGTTGCCAAGCCACTTACCATGATACTGGTGAAGTCAGGGCAGTCAGGTGAAGTCCCAGACATTGGACCTATCTTTATAAAGCCTTGAAATGCGACCCTGGGAATGACTGACCTTCCAGCCTCTTGTTTGTGCCTGGGAAAACCATATTACAGATCCTCCTAGAAGTTGTGCTATCCTTTGGAGGACAGATAGGGGATCTGAGACAGCCAGCATAGTGTCACCAAGTCCTGTTTGACCAACCCAGAGGCCATCCATGATGGCCTGACTACATCAGTGGGCAAGGAAGGGCTACAGATTCATCTGCACTTCTGTAAAGTCTTTGACAGTGTCCCCCACAACATTCTTTTGTCTAAACAGGGGATACATAGATTTGATGGGTGGGCTGTTAGATGGATGAGAAAGCAGTTGGACATCCAGAGGTTAATGGTCAATGGCTCAGTGTCCCAGTGGACATCAGTGACAAGTGGTGTCCCTCAGGGGTCTGTACTGGGACCAGTGTTATTTGATATATTCATTAGTGACATCAACGAAGGAGTCGAGTGTACCCTCAGCAAATTAGCAGATAACACCAAGCTGGGTGGTGCTGTTGACACTCCTGAAGGATGGAATGCCATCCAGAGGGACCTAGACAAACTTGAGAAGTATGTCCTGTCACCTTTAGTTGAACTGTATGTATGAAATATTACCTGTAGTTCAACTAAAGGTGACAGAATCAAGCTAAAGAAATGTCTTATTTCAACTCTAATATGCTGTTTTATTTGCTATCAGAGGAAATATTCATCATTTGCTATCAGGTCAGTATTCATCATTTTGGGAATCTCATGAAGTTTTACAAGGCCAAGTGCTGGTGCTGCTCCTTGGGACACCCCTGGTGTCAGCACAGGCTGGGCATGAACAGACCCAGAGCAGCCCTGCCCAGAAGGAGCTGGGGGTGCTGTGGGTGAGAGGCTGGACATGCCCCGGCCATGGCACTCACAGCCCAGAGAGCCAAACGTGTCCTGGGCTGCATCCAGAGCCCCGTGGGGAGCAGGGGAGGGAGGGGATTCTGCCCCTCTGCTCTGCTCTGCTGAGACCCACCTGGAGCACTGCATCCAGAGCTGGGGTCCCAGCACAAAAAGGACATGGGACTGTTGGAGCCAGTCCAGAGGAGACCGCCAACATGATCAGAGGTTTGGAGAACCTCTCCTGTGAGGAAAGGCTGAGATTATTGGGATTGTTCAGCATGCAGAAGAGACGGCTCCAGGGTGACCTGATTGTGGCCATCCAGTGCTTGAAGACAGCCTACAAGAAAGATAGAGAAGAACTCTCTTTACAGGATCATGGAGTGACAGGACAAGAAGAAACAGCTTCCAACTGACAGAGACTAGGTTCAGATTAGATATTAGGGGGAAATTCTTTACTGTGAGGGTGGTAAGGCAGTGGCACAGGTTGCCCAGAGAAGCTGTGAATGCCCCATCCCTGAAAGTGTTCAAGGCCAGGCTGGATGGGGCTCTGAGGAACCTGGTCTAGTGGAAGGTCCCTGGAGCTAGATGTTCTTTAGGGTGCCTTCCAACCCAAATAATTCTGTGATTCTATGATTATATGATTTGAATCATCTGACCTTATCTGGATCTGAGATAAACAGAGTGAGCTAGTTGAGGGCTGCAGAAGTGGTGGGCCAGAAGACCTGCATCTTCCAGGTTGCTCATTCTTGTGTTTTCCTACTGAAAGGATAAATCAAAAAGGCTGATGGCAGTCTAGTATTAAATATTTGAGTCCGGGAAAGCCCATCTCCTACTAATGAGGCTGCATGCACTATGTGGATAAACATGACTATTAATCTCTTCTGACAGGAAGAGGTATGAGTCATATGAAATTTAGCTTTTTCAAACACTCAAATTAATGTGCCGTTAAAAAAAAAAAAAAAATCTGTTGGGAATAGAATTGGGTATATAAACTGACTTTCCAGCTAGAACAGACAGGCAGCAGATGTTACTGCTAATATCTGTCCTCTAGAAAACCCCACCTGAAGAATGACTGTTTATTGCCAAAGTCAAGATTGCTGAAGAAATCTGCATTTTCATAAGGAAGGAAGATTGTTGCCTTCAAAAGGTGTGGCGGCCTGGTTCAGGGACAGCACGGTGACTAACTCCAGGTCACTCGGTCCATCTGCACGCTGACACCAATGTGGTAGACGGCAAAATGGCGTTTATTGGTGAAGAATTTGACACTTTATAACCTAAGTTTACAATGTCACTCCCATCTGCTTTCATCACAGCTAGGTGCCATTGGCTAATTACATGGGTAATTACCATAAACTATTGAGGGGGGGTGATCCTGTCTTTCCGTACATCGCAATATCTTCCGACTGCCGGGCCCTAGCTCCCCACAGAAGATGCTTCTTTCAGTGTGTTTTTTTCAGAAATGTGAAAAAAACCTCACAGAAATACAACTGGGATAAATTTATTTTTCCTTTGAAGTTTAGATCTTCCTGCAGGGATTATAATGTTTATGTCCTTTCCACTGTTACCTAAATTAGGATGCAACAGGGGTGTTTATAGGTGAAAGGTTTATTTTTTCCACTGTGGAAGAAGGGCTGGGCAGCTTTTTTTAGAATCTAAAGCTAAATTTAAAAAATAATTTTAAAAATAGTATTGATTATGTTTGCTGCCTAACTGGCATTAATAATTATGTGTTATATGTTATACATCTCCCTTTCTCCAGGCAGAGAAATTCTCTTTCCAAAGTTCCTTCAATTGCTCTTCAGTCTTTATAGCTCTTGTGTTGCCAGCTGTGGGAAAATGTTGTTATACCATGTTGCTGTTCAGCTTTGTTTGAAAGCTGGTCAGAAGACTGAATGACCACTAATGTTTAAATTAGACTGTAATTAGGACACCACTCCTCAACCATGCTCTGAAATGAATTTGAGATGTTTTAAGGTCTTTTTAATATCCTTTTGTCTTTAGGCGTTTATCAGCATTCTTTACTCACCTGTAGTTCTCTGTCCGGGCAGAGATTTTTCTCATTTTTGTACTTGTAAATCATAAGAAACCTTTTAATCTATACAAAATCTCTTAGTACTTGTCAGTGTAACTGAAACTGGAATTTGAACAAGTGATATCACTGCCGCATAAATAATATAACATATAAAATCTGTAAGTTGGTCTGATCACATCTCTGCAAGCTAATGGCAACAGCTTTTTGTTCCCTTAGGAGTGACTTGAGCTAATGAAGACAGGAACCTCTTGCCTTTCAAGGGCAATGCATTTGAGGAGATCTGAGGCTGACTTACTAAAGAAATTGACAAAATTAATAAGAAATCATTAAGAAATTTCCTTTTGAATCTCGGCCTATAAAAATCTGATCATTCTGTTAAACTGGTGGAGGAATACATCTGATCCGGGTAGCAGGACTCAAAAGCTGGAGGTTGAGATCAAGATTGAAATCCAGACTGAAGTCTGGGTGGGAGCCCAAGACAAGAGGCTGTGAATTGACAGCCACTGGGATAACAAAGGACATGAAAATGGATGAGGCCAGCCAGGTGAGTGGACACTGAGACACAGCAGGAGATGGGAGCCGCTGACCTGATGGATAACCAAGGAGATGAAGATGGGTGCTGCCAGCAAGGAGGATGGACATGGAGAGGCAGACATGAGTCAAAGCTTCAAGAGGAAGAGCAAGACTTGCACTTGAGTAGATAGGGAGGGTACAAAAACCCAGGGGTTCCTCTGGGGTCCTTCTAGGCAGCACCAGAAATTAAGCTGTTTCTGTGTTACTGAGCTGTGAATAAATGTCTGTATGGAATGAGACATCTGAGACTCTGCCACAGAAAATGTTGGGTGAGGAAATCTGGTCTGACTGAGTGGGGCGTGCAGGGACCCCTCGGGGCAATGAGCCCACGGCGGAGGGGCTTCAGTCCCAGCAGTGAAAGTCTCTGACCCTGGGAGTGAGGCTGCCAGGGGCCTTGGGAACGGTCAGGCTGGGAAGTTTCTTTAACAGATTGTCATCTTCAGAGCTTCACTCATGTCTCTTTACTTTCAAGTTACTTGCTTCATATAACTAACTTTTTTTTGTGTGGGTAGCACCTGCTTCAATAAAAAAGATTAGTGCACTTTGTGTGTGCAGACAGAAAGCACAAAAATCCTGGAATCTTAGATGTTTAATTTTGAAAAGCTAATTCCCCCTGCATTCTTTCTTCAGACTGTGAACTGCAGTGTTTCCAAGAAGTTAACTGAAATTAATATACAAAAAAAAGGGAGGTTGGTCTTGATTTAGATTTTCCATTTAAGTTTTCTTTCACAGATTAGTGTGAAGGCAACAGTTCTGTTAAAAAGAGGGAAAATTTCTGATGTTTTCTATTTTGATAATATAGGTATTACAGAAATTATTGTATGCTACCACAGGTCTTACTGTCCACTTCTATTTGTAGGAGTGAGATACTGTATTTAATTTGCAGAATAGGTTCTTTGATAAATACATATTTTTCAGAACATTGATTAACCTAATTTATGTTTTCATCCAAGTAGGTACTAGTATATCTCTGGTTAAAAACTTTGAATAAATGGAAAGTCAAAACCATTTGTCCTGTTCTTCTCAGTGGGAAGATACTAACCAATAACCAAAAATACACCATGAGGGAATGCCATAAAGAGAAAAAATAATTTCACAATTACTCAATAAATTCTGATCTGCTCTTCGAAAGTTAAATACCTGGTCAATAAGGACTGTATGTCTGTACACCTAGTAAGGTAGTCTTTCATCCATATAAGTTCTTCAGACTGTGTGATAGTTATTAGACATGAAGAGTGTCTTCTCTGTAAAAGCTAAAATGCATTCAAATGGGGAATTCAGCATTAACATGACATGTAATATCCTGGAAAAATGTAAACACTTCTTTTGGCTCACTGAAACAGTAAGAAGCTGTTAAAATCTTTCACATAACCAACAAATAGAGCTAGGGTGTCCATGTGTAGAATGTCATCACTGTTGAAAACAAAGACAATATTTTTTTAAGGAAAGTTAATTTTTCTTTGGATGAATGAGCAGACAGGTAAGAGAAACCAGACACAGACATTGGTGGCTTAGCTTTGAAGAAAAAAAAAAAGAAAAAGGAACTGTGCTACTTCAGTGAAGAATATCAGAGCTTTTCCTCATGCTGATGACATTGAGGGGATGATTGCCACCTATTTTCTTACTAGCAGTAACAAACAGTGAATAATGTGATAGAACTAAGTTTAAAGACTGTTACCATGCTGCTTGTAGTTTTGTACTATAACAAGTAAAAGATTTAGACAAAATGGCTGAAGACATTGTCTTAGCATTGATGAAAGATAAAAGGAAAGCTTCCTATTGGCATTAGGTGAAATCTGCAGTATCTAATTTTTCAACATGCTGCACACCAAGTGCATAAGAGTGAGAATGCTACACACTCCAGGGCAACAGCTTTAATCTACTCTGAATAAACACTCAAGAGCCTTATCCTTTGTGTCTGATTTATATTCAGTGCCCTTGCAATTTGCTTCTGCTTCTCTGATGGGGAAGGAGTGGAAGCAAGTGTATCAGGGTGCATTTAGATTGCCAGGTGCTGGAGGTAAACCATGTGAATGCAATTATTTACCTTCAGACATCATGAAGAAAATTCTTCTCTTATCACAGTTCAACACTTCAATTTAGTAATGTAAACCTCACATGAACAGTGTACTCAGCATCAGGTCTGGCTTTTCTGGTTTTCTCAGTGGGGGAGTGTTTTCAGTTAACCATTTACAAAAAAAATGCACAAATATGCTTCATATTTAAGTTGAAGTCTAAAAACCTCAGGTAAAAACCTCAGGTAAAAACTGTAAAAGGTGAGTAACTACTTAAGAATTGGGTTAATGTACTTAGAGAAACTGCTATGAGCAAGGAGCAACAGTAGTTTTGTCCACATATCTGAAAATGCAATTTTGTGCTAACATCTTTCCATGTGAAGGGTTCAGAGAGCATTTAATCACCTGTTAATTAGTTTATGTTTATGAGAGACAAAGGTGGGTTTTGAAGTTTTATTAGGCACTAGTTCATTTAAATACATTTCATCACACACAGCTTCTAGACAAATGAGACCATCATTTTTCTACTTAGATATCTCTTAGGTGTGCCTTCAAAAACTTGCGCAAATGTAGATCCAAGCATGGAAGAGAAATAAAGTACCTGTGTGGTATTTTCAAAGTATGAGGAAGACAATAAGCTGTCTCATATTTTCAAAACTCTCCAAAAACTTGTACCATGGTAATATCCGTCATATCCTAATAAACATTAATCTTGGAATTTTGATCACCAAAGACAAGTACACATGTTTATGTCTAGATGGCAGTAGAACAGGATTTTTTTTTGTAATTTAGATACCTACAGTGATGACAATGTCTTTTAATGCTTTTGTTAATCCAACCATTAGTTCTTTGTTTCTTTTTTCTAATTTATGCCAATTCAAATATAACATATTCTCTTTCCAGACACTCCTGCCACCCACTCCCAGTTATAACAATCAACACTGCCATTTTGTATTATATCTAGTCACTGGACCAGATTCAGTAAATATATTGTTTATTATACTTAAGTAATTAAATATTAAATTTATATTAAATATTAAATATTATACTTAAATATTATACTTATTCAAGTATTGAAGTAAGTTAAGTAATGAAGTCACAGTTCAAGAGGCACACCTGTAGTTGTGCGCCAACCCCACGGCAGTTGGGGTTTTTTGTGATAGACACATCCCCAGTGTTTAAAGCCAGTCCCCAGAAGCAATGCCAGGACATGCATTGCTGGATGTGTGGAGATTGCCAGTGATTGCTTCCGTAGGAGCTGCACATGGCCTACTTGCTCCTGTGGCCCCTTTGGACTGGATATGAAACAGGGATATTAAGCCTTGTGTCACTGACTTTTGTCACTTAGTGGGCTCACCAGTATGCTGCACTTTGGGGATCCCATTCCCCATGTGCAGTGGCTTACCAAGCTGTGTGTCATGGCTGAGTTTTGTCCGTCTTCCTTGTGCGACATTACTGCTCAGGTATATTTTACTCATTCCAGCCTTAAAACGTTTTGTTAAAAAAAAACAAGAACAAAAACCCCACACAGTGAGAACTCATTTGAAAACAGTTTCACAGTTCAGTTGATCTAAATTACTTTCATTTTGATGAGGGTTTAGAGCAAATGTGGTAGTTTCCTTCTTGTTTGTCTAGTTCGAATAGTATGAAGAAAAATTCTGATGTATGGGTGCTACCTCCATTTAATGCCTTTTTAAAATTTCCTGTTTAGTATTTATTTTCCAGTCTGGGTTTGTCCTGTGCTTAGCACTTTAAAGCTCGTCATTCTGAAAATGCACAAATAATGTTTTTGAGCAAATGATCTATTAATTCCTCTGTAAGATCAGGATCTTAGTCGATGGTTAAAATTTATCTAATGTTTCTTAAGGAGGCACTGTTGCTGCCTTTGCTCACAGTTGGGGACAGGAAAAACAGCTGGGCTCCATTTTAAAGTTTTCTTGCACAGCTTTTTATTTGTTTGTTTCTAAATCTCTCCAGTCTTCAAATTATTATAATAATCATGTAATAAATCTTTGAAAAGTAAATCATGTAGTAAATCTTTGAGGCAAAAACACCATATAAATGGTAGGTAGAATTCTCAAGATGCTGTCTCACTCATTTTTTATTCTCATTTCACTTATTTATTGACTTTCTGACATCACTGTCTCTGGGAATCCACTTATAGTGTCAAACTTTTTCAGTAAGAATGACCGGGGGGAAAAAGTATATTCAAAGTCCCCTGGGATGCCAGAAGATGGTCTTCATAATAAATTATACCCTTCCATGAAATGGGTGTACCCATGGATTTTAAGAGCAGAAGCCAAACTTGCAATACATCATCCTGACATGCTGAAAAACAAGTGTTCATAAGACAATACTTATTGTACCAGAATAATCAATGATTTAAACTACATTGTTCTGCTAACAGTGTATACACACCAATTGTTGTAGCACCTGAAAACCATAACATCTTTTAGTGTCAGTTTGTAATTGCTGATTCTGTTATGCCTTTTGGGGTTGATAAAGAAACTGTCTGGTATTAGAGATTTCCTCTTGTATGCAGTTACAGACCATTCATCTTGTCTAGGTGGGGTTAAGGAATGGATTTTGAGGATCATTCTTAGACTTCTTTTCTGAATAATTTCCAGGTCTTCATGTCTTTTTTCACTTTCCTCTTCCAGGAGCAGACCTATTATTGAAGCTGTTCGTAGCTGGCTAACAGACCTGCAGAGGTACAACTGTGAAGGTTTTGGCTGGGGTGGAGCTGATTTTCCTCAGAGTAGCCCCGGGGAGTTAGCAAGCGGCTTAGCGGGCTGAGCTGCCAGCTGGGGATAAACCACAGCACTGCTGCACTTGCTCCACGGGTTCTGCAAGGGTGACTGGCATGTGTATTCACTGGCAAGAATAAACAGTGTTGCCAGGCCATTTGCATGGCCCACAGAACCTCCATGCTGAAATATGATAAACAAGGAAGGGTGAGAGCTCGCTACTCAAAACATACCCTTATTTCTCTCAGGCAATGCCATGCCAACCTTGCTATGCTGCTCAGTGAGGTATGTTGAATATATTGGATACTGCTTTCAAATCATTAGTGTGCAGAAAGATTATAAGAATAATCAAATTTGCTTCCTAACCAAATTATCCTGTATTAGGAGAAACACAATAATTTCTGTCTTAAACACAAATGTATTAGTGCTAATGAAAACTCCAGGGCAGCTTTTAGTAATTTCATTACAGACTACCTTGGAACATGGTAGTTCAATTAATCTCTGCAGCACCAAGTTGTAGTCTTAACTTTTTCCAAACATTTTTCTTTGAAATATTTTTACTAGATCTGTGGGTCTTAGATACCTTGAACAAGACTAGAACATGACATGAGCTCAACATGACAGATGGCTAAAAGCAAATGGTCTTTATTTATAATACTTACTCTCAAGTCCTCTTATAATACATTCCAGTCAAAGATTCCTGTTGTAAGTATATATACACTTTAAAGATCGTGTAACTTTCCAAGTGTGCTGATCTTATGCTCTTTGTTACAGTGGCCCACTCAATATGAAGAAATATTTAGTCTCAGCCAGTCTTGCATAACAGCTAAAACTGCTGTAGTCAACTGACCTGCAGCATTTGTGCATGGCACAAAAGAATAAAATACTCTTGAAGTGACAATAAAATTTTGAAGTCATGTTTCTGAGAAAAAAACATAGGCTTCCTCATGTCCTCTATGTCTGTGGCCCATCAAATGCCATCTTTCAACATGAATTTCCAGTCTCGTAGTCCCTTTTTCTCACTCTTTGGGACTTTGCTTTTGGTTGTTCTGTTTTGGTTTTGTTCTTTTATTTTTTGTTGTTGTTTTCTGATGGCTACGTTCTAATATATGTTGCAACCATTTTATCCCTTTTTTTGGAAGCCAAATAACATACTGACTAATTCTATAATCCACCATTTTGTGGTCATGCTTAAAAAATCAGTTGACCAGAGACAGATGATTGTTCTCTGAGGGATCCTTGCGGTGTGCTTTCATGTTCTATTTATGCAGATATTTTATGAGTGTCATTACCCCTACCTGTTTTGGAATAGCCTTTGGGGAAACAAAGCTATGCCTGTCATTTGGGTACTTCTGCTAGGGAGGTTTTTTCCCCTCTGATGTAACTGTGGTTTTCTCAATCATATTTTGCATATTAGTAGGGCTTACTCACTTGTATTTACCTGAAGCTTCCCTGATTTATTACTACAACTTGAGAAAATAAATACTTTACCTTGTCACTTCACTTTTTTCAAGTTTCTTAGATACCACTAATTTGTGCTAACCATTCATTTTCCCAACATCACATTTTCTATAGCATCTTAATTTTTTTACTTTTTGAGCTCTTTCATTATAGCTGTCTTTCTGGCATTTTTTATGGTCAAGAATGCTGCAAAAAAAAAAAAAAAATAAAATTCTTAGGCTACTTATGGCACTCCATTTACAGTATAGTTTATTAATTCAAGGGTGTCTCTATGTGTGTGTTCTTTACAGCACTGGACCATCTGTACAGTTCTTGCACTATTTAATATTCTTGATCACAAGTAGAGTTTCTCTAGCACTCCCTGACCAAAAAAAAAAGAGGCAATAAATAAATGTAGAGGTTCTTTCCTTCTCTCTCTTTCCCCGTTTCCGACTGACATACCTTACTAATTCTGAGTTCTGTGTCTGCATGTGTGAACATAACATGTACAATTTTGAAAGGGTCCAATTCTTGATCATAATTGGGTTGAATTTCTGAGTGTTTTCTCTTTTGTAAATTTCCATGGGTTTGGGGGGCAGGTCCTTTTGAGGACTGAAAACTGGATAAGGTGTAGGAAGTGAAGTGGAGGGCTTTTCATAATAGAAACCAAGACTACAGTGCCCGTGAGGGACAGGTTTTATTCCATGTTTTTGTCAATGGTCTGGAGAAACAAGAATAACAGTGAAGATCAAGTTATCCTTAAATTATCTGAATTTTATACTTTCCTAATGTTTTCCTTTTTTTTTTTTTTTGTTTTGTTTTGTTTTAGAAATAGCAGATGCTCTGAGCTCTTTTGCTCTTTCAGAAATATCTGCCAAGACCAAGCTGAATTTCCTTGGCCTCTGGTGTTCTTCAACTAAGTGCTTTGAGAGGCAGCATTGGCAGTGGATCTTCATCCTTCAGACAGATCCAGAGGAGAATTAATCGCTGGATCATTAACCGACAATTAAAGAATGAAAGTGGTAACTTGACAACACTTCCAAGTGGCTGGAAGTGCATGTTTGCCTAATGGAAATCATTATCAGGATGTGCTTCTCAGATAAGATCTGGGCATTACTGTGAAGAGGCAGGAAGGTTTATCTTTGACCATGCCATGGGGAAGCTGACAGCTCTCACACTGTGTAGTTTAACAGTTGCCTGTCAGCACCAACCTCTGTTTGCCATTTGATTGTCACTTCAATGAGAAAGATCTGTCAAACTGAACACAAAGAACAATGCTTCCTATGGTGGAAACATTTAGATTTTATTTCTCTTTTATTGTATTGTATTAGTTTGCATCATTCAGACTGATTACTTACATGAAAGGATGATACAGGTATGAAATACAGGATTATTCCAGCTAGATCAATTACAAGTAAAGCAGGATGGAATTATTTTTCAGCATGAGGCAATTTCAGCCATTTAAAGATAACTCTGCATCCTAGATAAATGAAATGGAGCTATGTAATTATCATTCTCAAAAAGCTGCAGAGCCCACTCTATTTTGCAAACTGTCAGAGTGCTGTAAAAGTATCACAAGCTAAATATCACCATGCAAACGAGCTCACTGTCTCTCATCAGATAGTGAAAACAATTTGCCTGCAGGAGTTACTTTGAAATATTAACTTGAATCCTAAACCAGGCAGCTAACAACAGGGTATACTGACTAATCCTGAAAAGGAGATAAAAACAGTCTTCACTGTTTTATTTCAACCTATTACACTGGATATTTGAGATTAAATAGACGTCCAAGCTAAGACCACAAAAATTGCCTGCTCTTTCTTCTTCTGCTTCCCCCTTTACCAGCCACGCACCCTAACCCCCAATGAATGCTGTAAGAAGTCATTAAATTTTCTTTCCCATCACATAATAGAATGTCTCATAGTGTACATTGGCACAAAATGGACTAAGGAATAAGTGGCCATTTAATAGTTTTCGGTGCTTTCAAATCTGAGAAAAATAGTAGTTAGATGAGGCTAGATTCCACATGATGAGTATTATTGCTTTATGAATAACTTCTTTGATGGTTGTGAGAATTATCTGTGTTCTTTTCATAGATAAATCTGTTATTAGGCCTTCTGCTGATGTCAGGTCTTACCCTGACACACATTTTAGCACATAATTAATGCTATCACAGCTAGTGTGATTTTTTTAAGTCCTCGATATTTTATAAGTTTCGTTGGTCTGGGATGAGATGTCAGCGTTTCATGGATATTCTGTATTCTGTAGCGGATATTTCCCAGACAAGTGTAAATCAGGATGCAAATACTGATCCCCCCCAGATAGACATGGTCCTCTACCCAAGGCAGATTTCAAATTGCATCTCATAAACCTATATATATTACAAAAAAAACCAGATCAAGACAGCATAAGAAAATGTGGAGCTTAAGGAAAACTTAGAATCTAGTGAACAAGTCTGAAAAATCATGTCTGCACCCTGTACATTTGAGGGCCAGTAGCAATTGGAAAGAAATATGGCAGACCTGATTTTTTTGGTGGCATTCATTTAGGTTTTCTGTAAAAAAATACTTTATATCTGTTGGCCTATGATATCATAGTTTCATTCATAATTAAATGGACATCATTAAAGGGAGCACAGTTTGTTTAGCACAGGGCAAACTCTGGTCTTTGTGGACTCTACAAGCAGGTAGGAAATAAACACTCAGTTTCTCAATTAATTATAAAGTTTTTGTGGTGGAGATTTCTGTTGTGGCATCTGGTATTTCTGTTACAAGCAATATAGGTAAGTCTGACAGATCAAATAATTATACAACATATATTAAATTCAAAATTGAAAATTCAAAATTATTTGTATAGGGATAAGAAGTGGAATTCTCTAAAATATTGTGTTAAAATTGATGATGTGAACTGTATTTTAATTTATATCAACTGGAAAATATTAAAGTCACAGCAACATAAATGATTAAGGGAATACCTTCAATTTCTTACTTATGATTGAAAGATAAAATCAGTAATTTAAAGTCTAACCAGAATTCACAAAGACTAGGGTCATTATCACAAATTTATTTTCAATCTAATCCACAGTAAAGAAGGGACAAGCATGTCTGGGGCCTTTAATGATCTGCTGTTATTTACAGATAAATGTTTTACTACTGTATTTCAGTCTAACTACTTATCAGTAGCCATTTAAGAGAGGAAGTTGGGGGTGGGGAAGGAGAGTAATGGTGAAGATATAAAATAAAGATATAATAAGATATAAGGATAATGGCATAAAGATAGAAAAAGATATTATGGTGAAGATATTAGAAAATGTAATACATCAGTTAATTTTGGCTCCATTGGAGATGAAGCAAATAAACTGACTTGTCAGCATCAAAATTATTTCCAAAAAAGAGTCTTGTGTGGATCCAGATTTATTTTGGTGCAAATCTTTTCTAAAACAGTCCTGAGGCCACTCATTTCTCCCACTGTGGATTGGACTTTGCAAGCTTTTAAGCACATAACTACAGCTTCCTTTGTTGCATTGTCCTTTAGTTAGATATGCCTTAGCTGAACTACAGAGCAGATGAGATAAGAGTTTCTGTAAGGAACAATTCCTCCTCATGAATAAGCAAATACGAATAGAAAGAGAGAAGGAGATACGGAGAGGGACAAGAAGAATGATTATACCCACCCAGAAGAAAGAGTGAAATCAAACTGCAGTTGACTGAAACAAAAGCCATGATTATGAGTCACATTTCTTCCCATTCATGTGTTTGCTACTGCCACCTCTTTTGTACAGGACCTTGCTCCTCTGTATGCTCATCAGATTGTCTTTCACAGCCCTCCCTACCCCTCTTACCTGTGAAGCGTGCATACAGAGAGGTTATAGCCCAAAACAACAGATAAATCTTGTTCTGAACATGAATCTTCCTGCATTTGGTGGTCAGGTCCCCAGTTCTGGAACCAGTTCTGCCTGGGGAGGAAGAACAAGCTTTAAAGAGATTCTGCCAGTGGCAGTGCCTGTGAGAGAAATTTGCACAGGGAAAAGAAAAGCTCTTTCAGACTGACATTGTCTGAAATGAAACAAGATTGGATGCTCTCAGTTCTCCCCACATGTTGAGCTAAGGCAGAGTAAATTGTGACAGTTAAAAGCGCTCTCTGGAACCAAAGTACAGTATTTCTCATAGCCATGTGTTGCTTGTGGTCAACACATTCTGTGATGTACCACTTAAAAATCACTGAGGAGTCTTGAATTTCTATCACTCCATCACCATCACCAGGACTTCAGACAGCTAAAGCTTCTCAAAGGCCATGGAGAATGAAAAACCCTCTTCAGTCCTTAGAATCACAGTTGATTGCTCTACAGTGCACACAATTTGCCATGCAGAAAAGAAAATAAAGTAGTAGCAACAGTCTTTCAGTGCTACCAGAGAATCAGAATAAAATAAATCCAGGAGATGCTACGGCATTTGAAGGTGTTAACAGCTTCACATATTAACATCTGTCATATATTTAAATTTATTTTGCACATTTCTCATACTGCTATGGTTTAACCAAACCTGATGAGTACTAAAAAGTTGGGTCATCTACTGAGGCTGTCCTCCAAACCCACCAATTATTACAGCTTTTAATTATCTATTCTTCAGAGCTCTCCTTTATCTGTTCAACCTGAATTGCTAAATCAAAGCATATATGTCAATCATATGTCAATTCCTTTTCTGCCATCTACAAAAGAAGAGATTAGATAGAGTGCTAAAGCAATGCTTTACATTTAAACATCTGTTGCTTTTTAATGGCTTTAATTTGTGTTAGTTATGTTGCCATTTAAGAAATATTAACAAAGCAACCGAGGGCAGTGTTAAATGCTAGGCATGCTTCATAAACGTTATGATGCTTTAATAATAGTCCTGTAAGTAAACTGCAGCATGACAAATTATTTCCCTCTCTCTTAAACAGTAGATCTGAAAAAAACTGCACAAAAATATCAGCATAAAAAGAGTAAAGATGTCCTATGGTTTTCACAGAAGATAATCACTTGTTTCATGATTTATCACAAAATACAATAAAAGTCATATATTATTATTGCAAATAACAAGTAGAATGTCTTATTGTTGGTTGGAATATTTACAGAACTTGTAGAATTGTTGTCAACAGGGAGTGTGCAGGGCTTCTGGTAATAATTTGTGTTCTCAGGTAAGAGCCAGGTGAAATGTCTCAAAAGGTGATCTAGTAATGGAACATCTCAGCAGACCTTTTGACCATTGAATATGAGGATAGTCTGCTAAAGCAAATCTCTGAACTGTCTACATTCTAAACAGTGAGGAGATACTTTTTTCATCGAGTGATTTGGATTCCAAGCAAATTGTCAAACACTCTCCAGGTCTTTGGTTTCATTGGTGTGATATCCCAGCCTGATGATGGTTGGCAGAGCTACTGCAGAGAGATCAGGTTTTAGGACTGTTCAAAGCCAAACCCTATGGTAACATCTTGGCAAGAATAACAGTTTAAGAAGCCAGAACTAGTAGGGTAGGGTCTGCCAATTCTAAACCTTCTAACTACATATTTATCCCAGGCAACTTTTGAATGAACCTTTCCAAAAGTTTATTGTCTCTTTATCTGGAATATTTCTGTGTGTGCCATAAAAATAAATATCTGATAGCATTATAAAAATAGAATTAATGGGTATCAGTGTTTAGACACAGGCCTGAGTTAGTACCTTGGGAAGGATTCTTATTCTTTCTCAAATTAGTCAATCCAAATACTGGTTATGCATATCTCCAGGAAATTTCCAATGAAATTGAAATCTGATTCAAAAGCTAATCTTCTGGGAAGATATCAAAGCCAAGGAAGGGCTGTATTTACCTCTTCAGTGCTAGCTTTAAAACTAGTGACTTAGGAACAAAACCTTAGAAACCAACCTTTTTCATTGGCAGCAGTTTCCAAACAGTCCTTTCAGACAGACTTTACCAGCAGAAGAGGGGGATGAAAACATTCAAAGATATTCAGACAATGATTTAGGGACTTTAAATGGTAACCACATTAGCTTTCTATGCTGAGATTGTAATAGCTACACTTCCTCCACTAAAAATTTGCTCCAAAATGTTTTTCTAGATTTTCATCTCATTGTTATTCTACTCCATCAAGCTTTTCTTAGGTGTCTTTTTTTAATGTGTTTCTGAAGTATGAGCCCACAAGTTGCTTCCTTCTGGTTTATTTCATTTCAGTTCAGCTAGTTCTATCTAGCTGTAAATGAAAAAAAAACAACCTAAGAACAAATTAATTCCAGCAAATATGTTTCACGCTGTCCATCTGCCTTTCAAGGACTGGGCATTTCTTAAGCCAGTTACTAAGAGCTGTGCCAATTTTACAAGCTTTGGTTTGCAACTTGTGAATATGGCTAGTTTTCAGTTCACCCAGCTGTCAAGCTCTACTGTTGTGATGCAGCAGGATTGTTTTTCCTAAGAGCTGTATTAAGTGAAGAAGAGACCAAACCCGTGCTTGATCAGCTTAATGAGATAGAAGGACATTTTGGCTTAGTAGAGAAGGGCAGAAGAAATAACTGAAATTGATTACCCTGTTTATCACAGACCAATTTGTTGGTTCCCTTGGCAACTGACACTGAAGTAGATGAAGTTAGTAGTAGCCTGAAGGAGATCAACATACAAGATTTCCACATTGACTCTCTTGTGATGGTCAGAAGTATGGAGAGAAAAGTGCAACTTTAGTGGAGGGATTAGATCACTATCACTCCAAATGTAGCTACTCTGACCTAATTATTTATTTGAATATTTTCTGAGGAGGAAATGGGTGAATATTTTGTTACATTACTACATCAGTTTCATTTATTGTTTTGTTGACTGATCCAGACAGCAAGCAAAGTAGTTTAGTCAGTTTTTTGTGTGAAAAACCTCTTAAGAAAAATAATGCTAGCTAGAGTTTCAGTAAGATGTGAAAGGGTCTATTTTTTATATATAACTAGTACACCCTTTTGAGTATTTGATGTAAAACTGCTGCATTTGAGTTTTGGCGTGATTTGATATTTGTTGTGAGAAGTGTCTGGAAAAACCTCTGAAATTCAGAAATTATGATCTGTAAGACTAATAATTTTTCCATAGACTACATAGGTCACAAATCCATTGGACAGGAGGAAATACTGTACTGGCTATAGATTTCCAGCAAATACACAGATTTTCCATAGTCTTGGTGGCATATTTGTGTGTAGCTATCTCTCTTCCATGTATATTTATTTTTGAATGCTCTCTCCTAAGCCTACAGAAGGGATGGCTATGGGGATTACATTGTTTGTTCTGCTTAAAGGATGCTGTTCAACAGCTGTACCAATTTCCTCAGAATTACATTTTCTTATGTGCTTTGCTTTGTTGGTGGATGTTTTCTCCTCTGTCTCAATCAATCACCTTATTTGGGTCCTTTTGATTTCTGAACAAACTGAGTCAGAAGGACCTGAGAGCTGGGATCTAGAGCTTTTCACATCAGAATTCACAATTCTTTCTTTCCTGAAGACAGCATTTATCAAAAACCAGAGGACAGTGAAGATTTTTAGGCCAGTTTTCAGACCCTTTTGGACAACTGGATTATGAAAACCAGAGAACTGAGGAGCCAGACCCTGTCTCTCAGTGTCTAAGTCTGTACTTTGGGATCTGGGAAACTTTCCCAGTTTCCAGACCTGGACACTTTCCCTGAGCACGTTGATTCCCTGTAGGACAAAATCTGTGCTGTTTTCCGTTCACACACGCACATATACTGACACTGTTTCTAAGGATTAAATCTGGGCATGAAGACCAGCAGAGAGACTTAACATATTCTCACAATATATCTCATCTGGGCTCTCTGGGCTTGCCAAGAAGCCTGCTTAGGATGCAATCTAGTCATATTTGGAATTACTGGGGTTTGGCTGTTTTCTTTGAAAGTGAAGTGAAGGCAACTATCTTTTAACTGGAATACTAAGAACAATAGCTTGTATTTACACGTGTAAAGAAACCTTCAGAAGTTTTATAGAGCAGGGAGTAATTTTATTTGAGAAGTTTCTGTTTCAGAAAATTTTAGAGGATTTCCAGTTAATATAGGTCAGGAGAACAGGATTCTTACACACTGAATAGAAAGCATTCAGCTGCCCATATGAAACATATGCACTGTTGGCAGTAACATAGCTGCAACTGTAGTCATCTTTGGCAGGCTCAGCTTTTACTTGTTGTGTAAAAATATTTTCTGTCCTATTCTGTTTCCTTCTGCTGTTGAATATGGGTCTAAGAGTTTGTCGACTCCACAGTGCACTTTTCTGCCTACAGATTTTAAGTCTGCTACCTAAGGACCTGGTTCTAACTAATAAAACTAGAATTAAAAAAAAAAAAATCAATTCCAATTTTCTCTTTAGGTGCTTTTTTTGATGTTGTTTAAATGAATAAATTGCCTTGAAGCTTTTCTCCACCTTCAGTACTGAGTGCTTACATATTAACAGCTGCACACAGGGTAACCTTTTCAAATTGGGTTCTATTTAATTAAGCCATACACTAGCAACAAATCCTAACCCACTCAATTGTAAATTGTCACAGTTGTGTTGTGTGCTTCCTCCTGCTGAAATCTGATTTGCTTGGTTTTCTGCCATAGGGTATATATCTGAAATGAAACAAACTCGGAGGCTTAATGAGGAAGAAACAAAAAAGACCCTGAAATCCTGTTTTGTTTGCTAGTCTGAGCTCACCAGAGAGATCAACAACATCAAGAGTTCTGTTCCCGGGTGGAGCTTACACAGAGCATAGAGAACACAGTCACAGAGACGCTTCCAAGTGTGCCGAGACTCAGACACTGAAACCATCCCATCTGGGAGCAATGTCCGAGCAGGCTGTGCAAAAGGTCAAAAAGGAGGAGGCCTCCCTGGCACTGGGATATCAGGGGTGCCTACCTGTTTTTCTTTTCAAGTTTTGTTCCGGGGGTGTACAGAAATAAAGAGAACAGACATAGAAAGGAAGTAATACAGTACTTTGTAAGATCACTTTTCTCTAAGAATCTTTTTTCCTTTTCTCTGTTGCTGGTTGAAACATTCCAAATATTAGTATGTATTAAATCTGTTCAGGCTCAACAGTGCTAATTTGGATTTCTGCCAGTGCCACCAACAAAGCAACAGCAGAAGTGATTCATACCATAAATATAATACCATCAATGATAGACTGGTCATAATAAACAGAAATAAGGTGTGGGCATTGTGCTGTTGCCTTCTAGAATATCATGGAAATAAATTTCTGCCCACTTGCTTGAGGACAAGATTTGTTGTTTATTTCTGGAATGCCACTTTTAAAGTTATTTTTCACTTGCCCACATCAGATAGGTAAATTGTATCAGTAGCACTTTTGCCTAGTATCCCATGCTGCATACCAGTTATTGAGCTTCCCAGCTATTGCCCTTTCTAGATCAGGAAAATAAAACAGATTTGCCTTCAGGGAGTCATTGTTTTCATGTCGCCTTATACAAAGCATGATGAAGTTAATGAATCACTTTTCCTTTCTTCAAGTAAGATAAAGTCTCTGCTGAGACAGGAATGGCCATCCTGTCAATTCAAGCAAGATTTACCGAATCTAAATTAATTCAGATATTTGCCTCTAAGGATATTTGTGTGAACCTCTAGTTTTAAGCCCTGAGAATACATAGTTAGTACTGCAGCAGACAGTTTAGAAATTTAGCTTAATATGTGTATTGCTATTATAATTTATGTTGACCAGCTTTCAAGGAGCTTCCTGCAATTCATTATGTGATTACCACTCTAGCTCCAGGATGATGGCATTGTGCTATCTCTAGATTTCAATTCCTCAGCACTTAAATAACACATTTCTTCCTCTACTCTTTTTTCATTTGTTCAGTTTATAAATTATTCCATTACATTAGATATTTGAATAGTTCTCCTGATTATTTATTTTTCCATGGATTGCTTTATACAGATCTGTTTGAAGTGTTTCATTGTGGGGGTTTGTTGCTGTTTTTCGCCTATTTTATTCAAATGGTTGTAATATGTATTATATGGTATAACTTCTAAAAAAGATCCTAAAATCCTTCTAACTAGTTTCCTAGGAAAAAGAAGTGTAGTTAAGAGATTTGTGTGAAGCACGTATCTATTATTTCCAGGATTTCACTGCAAAGTATATTAACAGAGAGGAAAATGATTGTCAATACCGTGATTTTAGCTGTACCATGATACCAGAGAGGAAAATCAATACCATGATTTTAGCTGTAACTGTAACTTACTTTTTGGGAAAACATTAGCTGTCAAAGTGAAACAGGTTCCCTAGACTTCAGTATCAGAAGTCTTTGTAGAGGGACACATTTTATAAAGGGACAGTTTAATAGTGAAGCCAAGTTTTGGTGATGATAATTAAATTTTGCTGTTAGCAGCTACACTTCAATAGCTTGATGTTTACAAGTGAAGTTTTAGAGCATGTGTGCTTCAAAACAAATGGTGTAGACTATTTGTGAAGTTTACTACTAATGGTGTAGTAAAAGTTTAAAGGGCATTTAAGAAGTAGCTGCTTACAGTAGCTAACTGTTTCATGAAGGATAGTGGCAGGAATGCGAAGATGAGATATTTCTTCCCAAAATGCATAGAAAACCTTTTGGTTCACATACAAAAATGTGTTGTTTTTGCTGGAGAATCAGAGAGAAAAGTGTTGCTGTCTAAGTGCCCCATTTCATGCCAGTAGGAGTCACTTGCATTCCCTGGCTGTTCTACATTGCTCTCTTTCCTTTGCAAATAAGTAGATATGTCAAGTAACAGGAAAGTTTTCATAAAAAGCAGTTCATACCATTCCTATAAATAAACTGCTATTTTTCTTGGGTCACCTACTGCCTCAGTCTGTTGGAAATCTCTGATTATCTACAAGAGAACAAAGGGAATACAAATTATAAGACAAAAGTATTGGCATAAATTACGGATGAATAAATTGAAAATATTCACAAGACAAGAAGAAAGAAATGCCATTTAAATTAAAAGGATATACCAGCAAATACCAGGAGTTAACTATTTTATTTCTCCAGGGAGTTTTTTTGGCACAAAGATTTAATTAAGTACATCAAATGAATAAATATGACGGGTCTTGCTTTATGTAAAGTCAGTGAACTATTTCTTTTTCACCAGTTACTGTCACTCAGGATAAATTTATGAAGAATCTCCATACTACAGTCCCATCTTTCTGAAAGGTCACTGAGAAATCCACTTCTAAAAGGAACAGGAGGTCTGTATAGTAACATAATCTTTGAAGTTCTTGAGCAAGGGACTAACAAAGGTCCTGTCATGTAATTATATCACAGGTACAAATGAATGGTGATTTGAGATTATCTTCTTGACTCCTCAGCTCTGTTGTCATTTCGTCTATCACTTCAGCTGCACAGAACTCAGTGCCATGAAGTGGATGAATCAAGATGCACAAAACTGAGTTTCGAGGCCTTTTTCCTAGAATGGCAAATTTTTTGCCCTTCTGAGCACTTCTAGATGTGTGTTTTAGTATTCTTGGAAGGTTAGTTGTTTTCAGAGTGCCAGCTCAACAGTCTGAAACTGAGAGGCAAATTAGACTTAACCTTTTAAAATGAACATTTATACTCCTGTAGTTCCTGGGAGAATGATTCTTTCTGGTTTTCCATTGTTTTTGTGAGCCTTGCTGCCTTCAAGTGATCCAAATATTTTTATTTCTAAGCATGTTTGGTTCCTATAGAAAAACATTCTGAATTGACTTCATAAAAATATGGAATATTGCTCTGATGATAGCCATGCTTTCAAATGGGAAGAGCAAAATCTGTATTATTCTCAAGCTGGCAATTTTCACTGATGTTTTTGGACACTCTAATAGTTAAATGTCTTTTTTCTGGCACCCAGAACTGCCCCCAGCACTCGAGCTGAGGCCACCCCAGTGCAGAGCAGAGCAGGACAATCCCCTCCCTTTCCTGGCTGGTGATGCTGTCCCTGATGCCCCCAGGACAGGGTTGGCCCTCCTGGCTGCCAGGGCACTGCTGGCTCATGTTCAACTTGTCATTGACCAGAACCCCCAGGTTACTTCTACATAACACCTCTACTTGGTGTATAAAAATGTACGTAGATTTGTTTACTTTAGTATTAGATGGCTCCACAGGTACATATTTGGGATAAAATTGGAATTCCCTCATACAGTCATTTAAAATGCCTGAATCTAAAAGTGTTCAGGTATATCTTCATCTCACAATGCAGTGCCATGTACTGTGGGCAATAAATATGCTTAGGAACAAAGCTCTGTTAATTTTCTTAGGCTATTTTAATCTCATTCAGATAACTCAGGTATTTCTGTGTTGTGCAAAAACATTGTTCTTATCTTTATTTTTTAATAAAAACCAGTTGTTAATGAGTTATAGAATCACAGAATTATATAGTATGGGTTGAAAAGGACATGAAAAGATCCTCTAGTCCAACCCCCCTGGCAATCAGCCCAGACATGTTCAACTAGACCAGGTTGCTCAGAGCCCTGTCCAAACTGGCCTTGAATGTTTTCAGGAATGAGTCATTCACCACATCTCTGGGTAGCCTCTTCCACTCTTTTACCATCCTGACTGTCAAAAAAATTCTTCCTTTTACCTAGCCTGAAACTGTCCTCTTTTAGTTTAAAACATTTACCCATTGTCCTGTCACTGCAGGCCTTTTAAAAGGTCTGTATCTACCTTGCTGTTAAAGCGTGCTTTAAGAATTGGAATGTTGAAATACGGTCTATTTTTAGACTATCATAATATGGAGATAATTTTGTGCATGTCAGTAATACCAGGCAGGATGTTTTTCACATGAACAGGGACGAAGATGTAAAATAAGCATATGTAGGCCATGTCCTTTGGAGAATTGGATTGTACAAACACAGCAGAGTACATAAACACTTAGTGAGAAACTTCAGAAACACTCTGAACCGTCAGTTGAACAGGGGACTGTGTGAACTTCTGAAATACTGTGTATTCTTTGATTTTTAAATAATAAACCCTAATTATTAAGAAATATTGCCTCCATAACTAAGTATCAAGGTGGTATACTTTAACATAATTTTCAAAATCTATCCAAGAATAGAATTTGCACCTAAAAAATGTATATCTGTTTGTCCGTTCACTTACAGTTCAACATTTAGCAGCAGCACAAGGAGCTGACATCCAAAATTTTAATTGGTGTCTGTAAATGAGTAAGCCCAGGTATTTCTTCAGAGAATGAAGTCTTTCACCCCCTCATTCCTAATTAATTCCATCAGAATTTCACTACACTAAGGACATCATCAAGAATTATTCTGTTGCATCTTATATTTTCTGTTTTCCTTAGTTTTCATCACATGAATTTATGCAACCCTGAACCATAAGAGATTTTGAATACAGCAGAGTTAAATGAAAAAATCTCTAATATTGGAATGTATCAATAGTGTCTTGTGATAGAAAGATCTGCAAAACAGACACTAGTGATAGAGAGTTCTATAAAATTAGTTGGACAACCTTCTGGAACCCTGTGCAGTTCTGGGTACAATATATAGCATTTTAAAATGTCCAGTTTGACTTACAGATTTTTAGTGTGCTTTTTTGTTTGTTTGGTTGGGGGTTTTCTTGGGTTTTGTTTTTTAGGGGGTGTTTTGGGGGTTTTTTGTGGGTGTTTTTTTGTTTGTTTTGGTTTCGGTTTTGTTTTGGGAGAGTGAGGGGGGTGTTTGTTTGTTTGTGGTTTTGGTTTTCTTTAATTAAATAGTATTATTTAATTTGTGACTGTTAACCCTTCTCATGATCACCATGGTTAAATCCGTGATTGGAATAAAGCTATCCTTGGAGGCCCAGGTTTTTCATAGCATGTGCTTTAAATGCTGGATCTCTTTGTCCATTAATGGTCATGGGGAAGTGAATGGGGACAATCTGAACTCCTGTGCATGTTATAAGAGTACAGTGTGGTTTTCAGCCAGTCCTCTGATTCTTGGAAGCCTCTCCTATGTTTGCCAAGGATGTGAGACCTGCATTTGTCCACGATCTGTTACTGCAACAGTTGTGTAATGTTGCTGCAGCTGCAGGTGGTCCCAGGAGGCTATCTGAAGGTTTGTTGCAAATACAGGTATATGCTGGGATTGTACAACTTGTTTGTTCCTGCTCAGGGTGACCTTGGGTGTAGGCAAGTCTCATGTCCTGGGGTGCCTGATGTCCACTTGTCTGTGTGTTACTCCTTTGACCACCTCCACTTCAGTCGTGACCCTGCTGCTCCCTTGGTTTCCTCATTCCTGGTGCCTGACCCATTTCCCCTCTTTGCTGTTGTACTCAGTTGTTCACTCTGTTCCTGTCACCTGCTTGCTAAAATCTGTTTGTTTCATAGTCCTGTTGGATACCCTCCTGCCCCTTGTACCTGTCCAGGTGTTTGTCTTTGGGCATGTCTTCCTCTTGATCTTGGTTTGGCTAGCCATGTTGTCTAAAGCGTCTCTTGGAGCTTTTCTGATTCCTCTTCTGCCTGATGAAAATACCTGTTCCCTGTCTCCACTGGTGAGAATGAGGAACCCTCCAAATGATATATTTTATCACTGCTTTTTTTTAAATGTTCACATGAATCTGTATTTCTCTCAGTATTTGAGAAGAGAAAGATATGTCAGTTCTGATTCCTTGACTGACTCCACCTGGAGGACAAAAGCTTTGATTAAGCTGTTCTTTTACCAAGAAAATTGCTTTTGTCAGGCCGACTGAATACTACTAGTGAAGTAGTATTGATTACTTGAGGTAGGTCACCCAAAGTTCTTTCATGATGTTTCAGGATAAAGATATCTCAGACTAGTAATGATTCTGAAACAAGAATAGGATCTGTAACTGATTACAGGAAACTTGTATATGCCTCAAGCACATAAAGGTCAACTGATATGAAAAGGATGTCTTTGCATCTGCATATCTCCATGAGTTTATTTTCATATTTATTTTAATGGGGATGTGCTGTTACAGCAACCATGATAAAAGTGAGTCTTTAGCACTGTTTGGACTCCTTTGAATACCAAGAGGTAAGCTGGTTAAGACATGTAATACTGAAAAGCATTGTAGCATTGAAGGTTCTTATCATTTCAGTCACATTAGATTGCTAATGAGATCCACCCTGTCAACGAACAGGTGGGGTCTGAAGCCTCATCACAAGAAATTCTCACTTTGTACAAATAAGGTAACCTTAAATGAACTGGTATTTGCAAAGAATTACAAAAGTCAAAGTCTACTCTAACTGAAAATCTTTTTATCGACTATCTGATTATTCTTTTACTCTTTTGTTTGCTTAAGGCACCAAGTCAATGCCCTATACCTCTGACACAGTAGTAGAAGCAGAGAACATACTGTACCAATAAATAGGAATGTCTGAGTTGCAGACAGACCTGTAATGTTTCAGACAAAAACAAAATCTACAGACCGGGAAAAATCTTCTTAGTAGTTTCAGGAAACACTAAATACTAATATTTTTTCACTTTCAAAGCTTGACATATTGACAAACTTCGTTTGTTGTAGAAAATACTGTGAGATTTAAGCTTTTCCTTAACTGAAAGAAGTTAAATTTCAGGGAGAATAAATATGAGGGAGTTTCCTAGGCAAAAATAAAACTCTTTTCAATAATGCACCAAACATTGACTTCTATTACCTGACATAGCTTTTGCAGAATTTTTTATTTTTACTTTCTGGTGGTAACTGGAAGTTTTACTGCTGGATATCAATTCTCAGGCTCATAAAGTTATGTCTGCTCCCTGAGGTAGTTTTACTCTGTATTTCTTAATTTCATTTGCCTTGTTTTATAGAATTAAGAAAGGCAGGACTGCCAATGACAGTGAATTATGAATAGAGATTAATTTTAGCAGCATTCAGATCAAGGGATAGTGGCATGACAAGGGCTGTAAAAAGCTGTTGGAACACTCTGTTGCACCATCTCACCCAGCCCACTTTCCTCTGACACAGTCCAAAAGATATGAGAACCCATTATCCCCTCTGGAAGTGTCAGGGCTTAGAATCTTGAACAAGTACCAGCATGATAAATTACCCTCTGACGTGTGTTACAAACCACATGCTGGTATGTTCCTCAGTTTCTTGTCAACTTTTTTCACTAAAGGGTAGGCAACATCAAATTACCTAATGATTTTTATCATACAATAAAACAATTTATCACAGGTAGCATGACTGTTTGTTGAAACTTTATGTGCAACATCTCAAGGCATTTCTTTCAGTATCATATTGGGAGACAAGGATAATCCTCCATGAAAAAGCATCTCCTGAATGAATACAAATTCATTCATGAAATGGAGAGGCATATCAGATGTGCACAGCAAATTCAGAATTACTTTAATTGCAATAAACCAAAAGTTCAGAAGAAAGATGGGCTTATCTTTTTTAATTTTTTCCAATATCCTGTTACACAAACTTGAGCTGATATTTCCCAAAAACTATTTGTGCTTTTTTTTTTTTTTTTTTTTTTTTGTGGTAATGTAATAATGGCATATTATGATACATATTTTCTATTTTATTTCTTCTTTTATAAATGCAGTGCCTCCTTTATAATTACTGCATTCCTCAAGACTGCATGAAAAGTTAAAATCAATTCTTCTTAAAATACAAAATGTAAATGGGAGTTATAGCCAGAATCATAGCCATAAAAAAAAATAAAGACATAAAAACATAAAGAAGCTGACTTGAAGCTGTAAAGTATATCACTTTTTTCTTCTGGTACAATGGATTCACAATAAGGTATTTCCATCTTCTACAACACAGTGTAGAGTAAATAAGTCATTTGCAGTTTTCACACAAACAAAGTTGCTAAACAAAACTTTAGTCTCATTTACCCATTTACTCATTTATCATTTACTCATTTATCACAGAATCATAGACTGGTTTGGGTTGGAAGTGGCCTTAAAGATCATCTTCCAAACTTCCTTCCATGGGCAGGGACACCTTCCACTAGATCAGGCTGCTCTGTGCCACATTCAGCCTGGCCTTGAACACTTGCAGGGGTGAGGCATCCACAGATTCTCCAAGCAACTTGTTCCCATGCCTCACCACCCTCACAATATATAATTTCTTTCTAAAATCAAATCTAAATCTACTGTCTTTCTGTCTAAAACGGCTCCTTCTCATCGCATCACTGTACTTCCTGATAGAGTCCTTCCCATTTTTTCTGAAGATCCCTTTGGGTGCTGGAAGGTATTATAAAATCTCCATGGAGCTTTCTTTTCTCCAGGCTGAACAGCCTCCACTCTCTCAGCCTGTTCTTGTTGGAAAGGTGTGCTCCAGCTGTCTCTGATCATGGCCTCCTCTGGACTGGCTCCAGCAGGTCCCTGTCCCTCCTGTGCAGGGACCCCAGCTCTGGGTGCTCCAGGTGGGTCTCAGCAGAGCAGAGCAGAGGGGCAGAATCCCCTCCCTCCCCTGCTGCCCACGGGGCTCTGGATGCAGCCCAGGACACGTTTGGCTCTCTGGGCTGTGAGTGCCATGGCCGGGACATACTGAGTCATACATCAAGATACCAGAATTTAAAGTTCTACTTGAAGTTCTAAAAAGCCATTAAACTATACATCAAAGTGTGGCATTCTTGTCACTGTTAATGTTTTAATTAACCCCTTGAAAACCTGAGTATCAAATAGAGCCAAAAACACATGGAATAAAATCACTATTACACAATTAGAAGTACAATACTCTAGATTCTGGAAGACTTTGCCTCCAAAATCTGGATAAGCATTTCTTCCATCCCAACTAATATGAAGATGTGGTTTGTATTTGTTATGCTCACACTGTATATCAGTTAAGCATGGGTGGATTTTATTGTTTAGAGATGCATACATGGTAGTGCTTATTTCAGAAACTTTGAGCTTTTAAATTGTTGATCTTTGCCACAGATCTGCACTACTAGTTCTTACATGTATCACCCCCCAGCTTAACATGTAAGCAATGTTGCTATTGATCTAGACACACCAATTTGTTTTTTCCCTTTTCTGTACAAGGGTTGACATACATGTGTTGAAAATCCACCCTGGCTGTAATTACTGTTTTCAGACTTAAGAACAGCTTGTTTCATTCTTTTTGGCTCTGCTATAGGAGCTATGTTTTTCTGATTGCTTCTCTTCTGCTCTATTAATAGCTGCTCTATTAAGTAGAAAAAAAGTTTTGAACACAAAATTAGAAAGGATAGCAACATTATTATGCTTTCTGTGGGGCTTAAGGAATTCTAAGTTGTCACCCTGATTTAATTTAAGTGTCTTTGAAAATTTTACTGATAAATAGTTTTGATGAAGCAATCTGCTTTAAAGATGAAACATCCTGATAGGAATGCAAGTTAACAGGATGTTCTAGTAAATGAAAGACAGTTTTAAATCTAGTGTATAACTCCAAGACAAAAACATTTAAGTAGAAAAAAGGAGGAAAAAACCATAGTATCACACTATTAAAAAAAAATATTTATGTCCGAAAAGTAGAGCTGGGGAATACCAAGTACAATAAAAGTTCTGAAAGTCCAATTTGTCTATGAATACCTTTACAGAATTACGACTGATGGTAGCAGATGAACACAGATAAATCTGGACAGAGATTGTCATGCTGTCTGAAGATGAATATTTGAATGGGATAGAGCAGAAGAGGATCAGCTGCTATCACCTGTGATCTTTTAGATCAAAACATAAAAGCAAGATCATATTATGAAAGTATTAGTGCTGTCCTTTCTACTCCTCACATAGTCACCCCTGCCATCTGAGATATAGCCTTAAAGGAGTTTCAAAAAGCTAGTCAGAGACTGAAGTTGGTCATGGAAGAAACCACAGTGGAGACAAATAAATCCTGATATTTTTTCCTCATATTCCAGATATTTTTTTTTTGTTTATTTGAACTATCTTTAAAATTCCCAGGGGAGACACTGCCAGCAATGCAGCTGAGGCAGCAGAGTTGGAAAGCTGTTGTAACTGAACATTTACCCAAGAATGAAGCAAATTGGAGTGTGCTAAACTTCACCTTGCCATGGATTCACTGCTACAGTAGCAGATGCCTCATTCACAACTAGCCTGGGTATGTTCAGTCACAGCTGTGAAGTTTTTCTCTTGCCCTTGCTCTCTTTCCTCCTGCCCAACTTTCCTACCTGATATACTCATTAAACTTAGGAATGTTGAGATGAACCTGAATAGAACTTCATGTCACACTCTGTTCCCATACATCTATTTAAGACAGCTCTTCATCATTGCCCTTTTTCATTCCACAGATCTTTGGAGCCTCATTTCCAGCTTGCTTGCTTCTTTGTTGGGAAATCTAGCAACTAGGTAACAGCAAAATCTGGGTCACAGAGAAAGCCACCTTCAGTAATTTTTCAGTATTCCAATATGAGCCTGTGCTTCCAGGAATGGGAACTGGGGGTGAAACTGCACTGGCTTGAAGAGTTCCCCATGAAAAAACACCATAGCTGCTCTTGGTTGAAATGTCATCTTTCTTCCTTTCACTGAGATATCTTTTTTATCCACATGCTACTGTGCATGTCTGCAAGTATAGAAGAAATACTTGCAGCATGATTCCCAAACATTAAATTCCTACTGTCTCTTGAATTCTGTCATTGTTATTTCTTGTTCTTGTCCAGCTGGACAGCTGAATCACTTTACCTAACCAAAAAAAAAAAAACCAAAAAAACCAAAAAAACAAACCCCAAAAAAAACCCAACCAAACCAAAAAACCCCAAAAACTTCAGAAAGTTAAGCTGCTGCCTAACATTCAAGGGTCAGACTTTGGAAAAGATTGGTTGCCCTCCTTTTCCATGTAGTCTTGGCTCTCACTGCTGCACTTACAAGAATGGCAGAGTTAACATATTCCTGCCGTAGAAAATGTCAGATGATTGCATAAGCCATATTTGCTAACATAAATCTCAGCTAATTTATGTGTTTGAGGCTGTTTTGATTCCATGTGTTGTAACAAATAGATATGTGCATTAGAAAGAATGCTATGATTCATTCTAATACTTGGCTAGAACATAGAGATGTCTCTCCATAAGGTCACTTTAGCATCACCTGAATTAAAGTAACATCAGAATGTACATTAATGATGGTGGTTTTTCAGGACAAAGATACAGAGCTTAAGATGTGGAAAGAGAAATGGAACTGACAGCAGAGAATGAGTTATGCCCCCTTTTAAAAAACTGCTTCTAGAGTTTTAAAAATACAGTCACAAAGTATCACCTCAATCTTCAGATAAAAGAAACCTGTATTTGGAATCTGAGGAAAATTTTCAAGACAAAATTTCCCAGTTTGAAAGCTATCTACTAAACAGGAAGTTCCAAATTCATTTTACTGCTCTGCTTTTCCTCCAAATTTCTTATTTTCTCATTCTTAACTGCAGATCTGGTTCATTACTGTGCTCATAATGTGATATTTTCAGTCCCTGTGTTTTTTCCCTATTAAAATAACCCCAAAAAACACAAGCTCTTATATCTTTGATTGAGTAAGAAGTTCCATTACTGAAAATATGTATTCCAAATCCAGGTATTTCCAGGATATGAAACTCTGTTCATCCACTTCACCCACCTGCCCCTGTTAATGTTTTACTTTTAGTGCCTGGTACTTATTCTTTAAGCATATCTTAATAAAGGCTGCAGGGAGGAAGAATCATAGGTTTCCACTTGACTATTAGAAAATACTCATAACCCATTTTCTTCTGACTTTAGAATTATAAATAAGGGCAGAAATTGATGCACAGAAAGTTTCACCTTAACATTAGGAAGAACTTCATTACTGTGTAGGTGGCCCTATACTGGAACAGGTTCCCCAGAGAGATTGTGGAGTCTCCCTCACTGGAAATACTCCAGAACCACTTGGACACAATCCTGTGCCATGAGCTCTAGGATGGCCCTGCTTGAGCAGGGAGGTTGGATCAGGTGACCCACTGTGGTGCCTTCCAAAATTGCATGTTCTGTGTGAAACTCTGAGAAATTCAGGGGTCTGCTTATTTCTTTTTCCCTACACCAGTATTATACATACATTATGAAATGACCAGTAAACTGACAACTTTTTTCTGTTTTCCTCCCAAGTGGATTCGTACTTCATAAGGAAGACCTGTAAAGTTACCTTTTCTAATGGAATGCTGTTGGAAAATGTAGTTTTGGTAAATCTGTCATGGTTCTCCCACATGAAATGAGTGCTTGTCTGTGTGACTATGCATCTATTTGTGAACTTCTAGCAGTGTTCTGAAATTCAGAAATGCTTGAGTTTGAAAGTGTCAACACAAAATGTTCAATAATGTTCAAGAAGCTTTTTGAATATCACCTTTTTCCACAAAATATTTTGTTTTAGATGAATGAATATTTCCAATGGAAACATGTTGCACCAAAATTAAATTGTTTCTTATCAGCTGTATGCATCCAGTATTTCCAAAACTAGGAGTTTAAAAACGCCTATGTTGAACCTCTGAAGATTACGAGCTTAAAAAAATCATATGTTGACCCACAGAAGATCTTTAGAAATTTATTACGTCTGGGATTAATTTTCTTTCTGGTGCATGTGGTTCAGATTATTCTGTTATCGAAAGAATACTTATTAGCACAAAAGCAAACAATAAGATTCTTATATTATGAAACATAATATTTACAGAATCACAGAATGGGTCAGGTTGGAAGGACCCACAGTGGGTCATCTGATCCAACCTCCCTGCTCAAGCAGGGCCATCGCAGAGAACACAGCATGAGATTGCATCTCAATGGTTCTTGAATTATCTCTGCTGAGGGGGACTCCACAACCTTTCTGGGCAACCTGTTCCAGTGTGTGGTCACCTACACAGTAAATTTCTTCCTCATAATCAGGTAGAATTTCCTGTGCATCAGTTTCTGCCCCTTGCCTCTTGTCCTATTGCTCAGCACCACTGAGCAGAGCCTGGTCCCTCCTCTGGCCCCTCCCTGCAGGCACTGACAGACACTGCTGAGGTCCCCTCTCAGCTGCCTCCAGGCTGAACAGGCCCAGCTTCCACAGCCTTTTCTCAAAACAGAGACACTCCAGTCCCTTGATCATCTTTGTATCCCTCCACTGGACCTGCTCCAGGAGTTCCATGTCTCTGCTGTGCTGAGGAGCCCAGAACTGGACACAGACTCCACATGAGGCATCACCATGACTGAGCAGAGGTCAAAATGTGTTTTGATTTTGTGATAATCTGTGTAACATGCTGGTAATACTCGTATGTAATTTGAGATCAAGAAGACTGCTCTTGTCCTTATTGCTCTGTGCTCATTGCAGGATCAGGGGAGAATGGAGCAGGAGTCCAGGGGCTGCAGGTGAACCACAAGAGACCTGAAGGTCAGACCTAGTCCAGGAGCAAAATCAACAGAGGTTTACTGGAGTGGGGACAACTACAGCAGACCACAGTGTGTACAGGATTTGATCTGGTGAGAAGACTCCAGGATAGAGCTGATTTGGAGCTTGGCAGGGAGAATTAATAATAAGGATCACTGGAGAAAAAAGGTGAGAAGGAAAAGAAGCATCCTCCAAATGGCTTGAATAACATATTAATTTTCACAATATTCTTAGCAGTCATAGAATCATAGAATGTTAAGGATCAGAAGGAACCTTAAAGATCATCTAGTCACAATCCCCCTGGCATGCACAGGGGCACCTTCCACTTGACCAGGTGGGTCAAGGCCTTATCTAACCTGGCTTTGAACACTGCCAGGGCCAGGTTATCCACAATCTCCCTGGGCAAACTGTTCCAATGTCTCAGCATCCTGACAGTGAAGAATTGATTCCTTATATCTAACCTAATTTCCCCCCATTTTTAGCTTGTATTCATTACTCCTTGTCCTGTCACTACAGTCCCTGACAAAGAGTCCCTCTCCAGCTTCCCTGTAGTTCCCCTTCAGATACTGGCAGGTTGCCACGAGGTCTCCACACAACCTTCTCTTCTCCAGGCTGAACAGACCCAACCTTCTCAGCCTTGTAGGTGAGGAGCTGCAGTCCTCTTACCAGCTTTGTGGCCTCCTCTGGACTTGCTCCATCAATTCCATGTCCCTCTTAAGTTGTGGGCACCAGGGCTGGACACAGTCCTCCTGGTGGGGTGTCACCAAAGCAGAGTAGAAAATACTGAGAATTCATATCTAAGGATATTATTATGCTTTAATGTAGTTACTGATTTGTTTGAGACAGAGAAAAATAGAGAGTAAAAAACATATTCCAGAGAAGTTTAAATATGACAAGCAAACCAAAATACTAAATGTAATATGCAATATATAATATGTTTTCCATGCCTCACTCTTCTGAGGAGGCCTCTGCTCTTTGTTTTGTTACATTTTGTTTGACCTGCACTTTTTACATTGGGAAGTAGGCGGTACAGCATTTTATGCTTATGTTATGCATCAGATAAATATAATAATAAATTATTTAATTGCCAAGTGTGAATAATATTCTATGATTGCTAAGATGTCTATCCTGTCAGCCAGTGATGGTTGTATAACCACATCTAAATATTTTTGTCTTGGTAAAGCCCTGACACTAAGAATTTTAGAGGCAAATAAAGTGGAATAGATTCAGTATGTCATCTGTGAGTTTCATTTTTCAACCTATGATATGGATATCATATTGTTCCATTGGCTGGCCATATTTGTCATGGAAGAATATTGCTATTACTGTGGAGATTGTTTAAAGAATGACAGAAAAAAACCTCATCTCTCTATATTTTAAAGACATTTTTAGGTAGTTGTGGCTGTTTAGAGTTTTGCTTTGGAAGGAATGCATGTTTACTGTAAGGATCTAAACACCACAGAGTGGAAATATTATTAAGATTCTCTCCCCAGAAGCCCAAGCAGAGCCTACCAAAAAACAATAATTCTGTAAATTAGTGAAGTACTCTGACATCTAAAGGAGTGATTTAATTTGGAACACTTGGATATATTTACAGATGCTGTCTGACCCCAACCTCTAAGTTTACATAGCTAGGATTTTCCAAGCTGCTTGTGTTCTACATGACTTCTGTGAGACTACAGCTGCCTTCTTATGCTGGCTTCTGCTGGCTTGTGTGGGAGAGCTTATCTGAAAAAAATATTTCCTGTTTTAAGACATGACCAGATAACAGAATTCTGGTCCAGAGAACACTTGGTTGAATAAGTGAGTAAGATATCAGTTATTTAATAGTATTAAAAAATAATGCTGCCTTTCTAACTGTATTAGTTCTAGACGTATCTAGGCATATAATATGAATTGTGTGCTTCATTTTGGTGGCTGCTGTTCAAACCTATGTTGAGAGGGTTCCTGCTCCCAAGACCTTTAGTCAAAATAGAGAAGAAAAATATGATGAAAGAATCATTGAAATTGGTGCTTGAAAGAAAGCTAAATCCCAGTATTCTTTTGTTTACAGAAGAAGGCATGATTTGCCAAACCACAGCATTTCTGACTTTACCGTAAATTTCAACATCATATCACTTACAATTGTCAGTAGTTGATTTAAAAAAAAAATTATATATGAAGTTGTTGAAAAACTGCATATTTTTCTTATCGGTAAGGCACTAAATTGTAGTTTTTAAAAGAAAAATGTGCACAGGCTGTTATTATAAGAACAATTAAATATTTTGTTCTGTATTTTACCTGCAATGTAATTGACTATGTAAATTTGAAATGCCTTCATTCATTAAAATAGTTTTTGAAAATTGATAGACTTATGAAACAGGCATTTGGAATTTCATCAAACCTATGATGTTGGAATTAATACATGCCCTTCAAGCTGGGAATGTAGTATTTCATCAAAATAATTATATATCCTCAATATACCTGTATGGACATTAAAAAAAAAAAACAACAAACATATAATAATGAGACTATTCAACATTATATTAAGAAAGGTCAAAACTGAAAGTGAATTCACTAGTGAACAGTAGGAAAAGGAACTTCAAAGTCCACAAGGTGATAAATAGGTCCCTAAGCAAATACCTTGAACTAATTGTAACTTCAAAAGAATTAGCTCAAAGTACCATGAGCTATAAGGCACACAAACTCCCTGCCCCAGGCATAATTGTACCATAATACACTGAATACAGTCAAACACTGCTCAGTGAAAATATGACTCTTCTCCATGACCACTTCAACCTGAAGAAACACACACTCAACAGCTCTAGAAATTGCTCCAGCCCCTGAGCAGGAGAGGGTTGCACATTCTTCCTGTTAAAATTATTTGTCTTTTCCTGAAGAGGTCTAAAACAATTGGCAGATGAAACTGAATGGTAGATAGTATATCAATGTGACTTGCTTGTCCAATTATATATTTTTCAGGTGGCAGAGGCATGAAGGGGTCTCCATTTCCCACTGAAACCATCTATAATTTACATGGAAAATGGCTGAATAAAAGCCATAACAGAGCTTCAAGCAGGGATCTGGGCTGAGTCCAGACACAAAGGCTGGCCTACACCCCACTTGTCTGTGGGTTCCAGCAGGATGCAATAGTTAATATCTACTCATGCTTTTCCAGTTAAGAAAGAATTTGGAGATGTCTAGCAGTATAGCTTAGACACGTGGGATCTTGAATGTCAGTGCTTCGTAGCTGAATATTTTAGGCACTTCTATGATTCAGTAGCAGGAGAGTGAGAGTCTGATGATATTTTACAAATCTCAGATGTTCTCATGCCTAAATATTCATGATAAATTTTCACCCTCCAATGAGAAGATAAAGGGAAGTTTAAGTCTTTCAATTTCAGCTATTATTTGTGATTTCTGCATGAGTGCTATGATGCTGTACATGCCTCAGACCAGTAATGAGCACTATTGTATTTTCATGTGGCGTTTTAATATTCTAAAAGATTTAAATTCACTTAAAATATTTTAAAATGTTGGAGACATCATCATACAATTTGGTGACTTCTCCAAATCTGTAAGAGTAGAGTAAGAGAGAACTTGTTCTTCTATGTCTTTTTAACCACAACAATGAGTATTTTCAGTGTACACAGTCAATGCACTGATATTTTAAAAGATTGTGAATAGACCACTTCATTGTTGCTTTCATTTTAAACTTCAGAAGTGCTGATTTTGACTTTGTGGCTTTGTGGCACAGCTTTGCACAAGAGTTTACCACCCACAAACACAGGAGTATTTTATTTCCTTGGTGACACCCACAGTGCTAAGCTTTCTTGCAACTTTCACTTTATGGAGTTACCTGAAAAGATATAGTTCCCTTAGAAATCAGGCCTGGTTTGAAACAATAGTTGAAAATGTGAGTTTCAGGGTATTGTAATGTCTGGCTCATTACTTTGTTCTTTCGCTGAACCATTCTCTATTTTTGTATCTACCTTGTTATCAACTCATAAAGACAGTAGGCTGCTTGAGACGAAAGCAGTAATCTCCCAGCTTGTCTCTCTGGAATTAATTTTCCTGTCATGGGACAAAACATCAGAAATATACAGATTTTTAGAACATGTCAACAGGTGCTCCCCCAACAGGGACTAAACCAGCTTAAAGATCACAGGTCAGCTCAGGGAGAGTGAGTTATTTTCCTTTGCTTTTTCCCTTTTTTTTTCCTTACTTTTTTCCCTTTATTTTTTTATTCTATTCTTTGGTTGGTTGGTTGGTTGGTTGGTTGGTTGGTTGGTTGGTTGGTTGGTTGGTTTGAGGTATTTTTGTTTTGTTTTGGTCTTAATTAGACCTACTTGCTGTTGAAAACCAAGTGTCTTGCAAAAACACTCCATTAAAAGCTAAGTACTCTACATTATGTTCCTCTTTTAATAACTGTTGCAGAAGTATAACCCGGGCTCGTAGGAAATCTCATGTGTCAAATTTGGTACAGGTAGCCAGGGAGCTGGTGGTTCCCAAGGAGCTGGAACTTCCAGAAACCAGTTCCATACTGACCACCCTAAGGTCAAATGCAATTGTCTTTCCAACTGCATGTGACACAGAGAAATATGCACATTCCCCAGCTCAGCTAGGAACACGTAAGTCCTTTGGACTTACCCTCAGTACTTTTCTGCTATGACACATTTTAGAAACTGTTCAATATATCCAGCTTAACAGCAACACTGAAGAAACCTCTTCTTTATTTGCTGTTCTTAGTCCATTGTGACTATGAGGTGTTAAAGATGAGTCTTTTAAGGGCTTATAACCAGTGCCAAGTTCTCCTTTTCTCCTAGGAAAAGATTAGGTTGAGTATATTGTCAATACAGTGTTCTAGATGGGCTTCTAATAAGCTGATGTGTTCTTATGCTAGAGAATGCATATTGAACAGGACTGCATTGTGCTTGAGTACCAGGCATGGCAGCCATAACTACTTGTAGTCCATGGAAAATTCCATCACCTGCCCTGTTCCTTGAAAATTGGTGGCTTGGTGGAAATTGCCTTGATGCCTAAGAAGAAACACAGTCACTGCCTTTGTCTGATAGCTGTAAGATCACAAAAGAAGGTGTGCCCTTGTTCTTATTGTCACAAGATCCAGAAGAAAAATGTTTGACAACACAACACATCATAGGACCTGGTGGACAGCACTGTTGATAAATAGACGTATGATCCCAAAAACTTTATCTAAGTTGTTGAATGACATGAAATACAGAGAGGGTCAAAGATTTAAATTATTCTTTATCATTCAAGAGAGATCACTTGGTCTGTAACTACATTATATTATACCTGTGAACACAGGATCATCATTACTAGAGATCTGCAAACCAGCTTTTGATTTTGAAACAACAACTCAATAGCTTTGCTGAAAGGTTGGGGGGAAACCACAACTTTTATATTAGATGACTAGGAGAGGGAAATAAAAATAATAATAGTAATGAGGCACTGAAACTGGTCGTACAAATCAATGGATGACATCAAGATATTAACTGGGGATGATAAATTCATGTTGTTTCAAACTAAGCATAAATGGAATGAGTGATGAGGTTAACACCTCCACAAAACCAATTAAGTGTTTCACCTTATCCTAGCAAGCCTATGTAAATTTCTGGGTGTATTGTGCTATCTTAGCTGGTCTGACACCTGCTATGTCAAGTGTTATTTTCATATGCAAAACATACATATCAGAAATATTTCAGCTTTTTCCTTTTGCATGAACATCCACACACTATTTTTTCAGGGCTCTTACCATGCATTTTTTCAAGAATCACATACATCCTAGCCAAAATTTTAAAGGTTTGTTTATACTTTATTTAGCCTGATTTGTTTGCTTGCTTCTCTGTGTCAATATTTGGGCTCTTTGCTTTAAAGTTCCACCTTGTGTGGCAGACTAACTTTGATACTCCACAAGTCAGAACTCAGAATGAAGAATTCTTTTTAAAGTATTCTCTTTCATGCTTCATTTCTGCCTTATTTAGCACAGAAAATTACCTATCAAGTAAAGTATCAAATAAAGTGGAAAATCAGAGTTATAGGGCAGATTCCTGGCATTTTGTCAGGGCAGGAATGGTAGTCCAAATGACAACAAATTAACACGAAAAGTAATATAAGAATTTGGGCTTTGATTTCTTAATTTCTCATTCTTACCTCAGCATTTTGGAGAAATGATGTCTTCTTTTCTCATTCTGCCTCCAAGATCTCTTCAAAAAATATTTTTTAAGGTTTTCCTAAGATGACTTTTTCCCTTCCCAATTGTAACCCTCAACTGAAGAGCAAACCAAATTTCTTGAGATACTATGTTAAATTTTTTTTTTTTTTTTTAACCTAAATGCTCATTTTTCAATTATCTGTGACTTTTTAAAGATCTATCATTAAAAGAAATCCAGTCACCCCAGTACAGGGCACAGCAAGATATCTGGTCTCAAAATATACTCCATGTTTCTGTGTGTGGCGTTTAGACTGAGTAAACAATGTGTGAAGAGATGCTTACAGCAGGCATCCAAATGATGAAAAGGAATGAGGAAATGAGAAATGAGGAAAGACACACAGACAGACAAGGAAGACAAGAAAGAGAGAGAAAAAGGACAGGTAAGGGGAGGGGAGGGGAGGGGAGGGGAGGGGAGGGGAGGGGAGGGGAGGGGAGGGGAGGGGAGGGGAGGGGAGGGGAGGGGAGGGGAGGGGAGGGGAGGGGAGGGGAGGGGAGGGGAGGGGAGGGGAGGGGAGGGGAGGGGAGGGGAGGGGAGGGGAGGTGCGGGAAGGTGCGGGAAGGGAAGGTGCGGGAAGGTGCGGGAAGGTGCGGGAAGGTGCGGGAAGGTGCGGGAAGGGAAAGGAAGGGAAGGGAAGGGAAGGGAAGGGAAGGGAAGGGAAGGGAAGGGAAGGGAAGGGAAGGGAAGGGAAGGGAAGGGAAGGGAAGGGAAGGGAAGGGAAGGGAAGGGAAGGGAAGGGAAGGGAAGGGAAGGGAAGGGAAGGGAAGGGAAGGGAAGGGAAGGGAAGGGAAGGGAAGGGAAGGGAAGGGAAGGGAAGGGAAGGGAAGGGAAGGGAAGGGAAGGGAAGGGAAGGGAAGGGAAGGGTCATAGACCCACACTTCTGCTAAGTGAGAAAGAAATAGTCTTTTACTCCAGAAATGGATGATGATGACTTTTTCTTGACTACAAGCAGACCACATTGACTTTTGTGCTTTTGGACTTTGAGCTGTCCTGGAGCTGAGTGGATCAGGAGTGAGAGAGTTTTCTCTTTTTTTTTTTTTTTTTCCCCATTTAATAGTGATAATGAAATATTAATTAGAACAAGAATAGAACACCAACTCTCCCTTCTCCTAGGAAACTGCTATAGTTGCTACAGCATGAAGGCATAAAAAGCATTATCAGTTTCCATGAATATTCAGCACCTCCACACAAAGTGAAAAGCACTGGGAGAACAGAACAGACTTCCATTCCAGCACTTACGTTCCAGAAAAAATACGTGTTTTTCTTTCAGGAAAACATGTGTGTTTAGATCCATCCTGGAAGACAAGGAGCTAAATCTCTAGCTCCTGCTTCTCAATGTTGATCCAATCTTTGAGACAAGTGAAAAGGGCAAACAAGCCGCTTTTTACTTGGAACTTAGTCTAAGAGACACACATTATTGAAACCTGGGAAAACACCAACATTCTCAAGAATCATAGGACTAATTGCAGGGAAAGTTTGCAGACAATGAGTGGAAAACAAAACACATCCAGACATGTTCTGAATAAAACTTTAGGATGCTTAATGTTCAGACAAGACATTGGCTGAGAGGAGTAGTGTTTTCTGAATGAGCTGCCACTTAAACTGTGTTCTGTAGAAATTGCAAGGACAGTGGTTTCACTAGCCTCTAAACAGAAAACTTAAATAATAGGAAATAAATTGAATAGTTCCTGCTGTTCCTTGGATTTATTTCTGTAGTGTCCTTGCAAACTGCAAGATGATACTTGCATCAATGATAGATGTCTAATATCAGGACTAAGAGAATCAAGATAAAAATGTTTTTATAGATCAAATTTTTCTGAATTAATGCAGACCTTGTTGAAATCTCTGCAGTAGACTCCTACCATCAGTTCCACTCTGAGAATAAAAAGTGTCTTGCCATTATTTCCATCTACACTGTTTTTACTGAAACAAGATTTATATAATTTACTGCCAGTTGTCTTTTTTTTATCCTCTTTTTGTGGTTGTGTTTGTGTTATATTGAGAAATACTTCATGCTTAAGGCTAAGTTTTCCTAATTTCTGATGTCTCAAGATTTTTCTTCATGTTTATATCATGGTGTTTATTCATTTGTGTGGATTTGAGAAATCTGAGGCTAATAGAACACAAATACTGGCTCTGGAGTGGGGCATTTGTATGTGTGTGTATGTTTCTTTTTTGTGTTTGCTTTTCATGATTGTTTTTTTCCTTTTGTTTCTTATGAACTCAGGAAGCACTAAGAATGTATTCCTTATATAAACATTCAGTAGTATCAAAACATGAAATCACAAAACAATATTGAAGCTGTCTATAGGCAACCCAAGTTTCTTAAATACTAAGCAAGTGCAGATCCTTCAAAAGAAATCCAGAATGAACAGAAGAATGTAACCAGTTCTGAGACTTTTTTCCCTCTCCTTGTAATCAAGCAGGAACAACTGACAGTGTAACAGCTGCCTACACATTTCAAAGCTGTGAAGAACAAGGCTGAAATTTATTTCAGTTGATCAGAGTTTTGCCATTGACTTACAAGGTTTCTGGATTTCATCCCAAGAAAGATTAACAGTTAAATCCATATAAATGTTTTAATAAGAATTAGAAAAACATCCAGACTATTAAGAAAACCAATCAGAGCTTCTAGTATCTGCTGTGCTAGTGAATATTAAAACAAATTGTGATATTCCCATTACTGAGAGTGAAACAATCAGTAAACATTTTTTGCAGGCAAGGAGGAAAACAAAAAATATTATTCATGAGAAATGTTGTTACAGAGAAAATACTGCCTCCCTTCAGTTTATTATTGCAGTGTCCTTGCAATGTTATAGTGCAGCATTTCTTTACAGTTATATAAGAAACAACAGATCTTTCAATATACAAGGCTGACACTGCTCTTGGCCGCACCGGAGCTCCAGGCTAGCTCTACGGTGCCACTCCAGCACGGGCAGTCGCCAGGAGTGGGGAACTGCAGGGGAAAGGCGATCCCACTGCAGAACCTTCAGAGCACCGAATCCTGCCGGGCTCTGCCAAATCAGGTGTTGTGGGTGATGGCAAAAGGAAGGAGGAGACTCACTCGGCTGTACTTCCCAGGAACAGGTTTATTCAGGAGAGGGGATGAGCACAAGGGTCTGGGCTGGGAGAAATCAGGACCGAAGAGAGCCCAGAGCAACTCTGTGCACTGGGTTTTATCTCAGGGGCAGGCACAGTCCAGGATCCAATGGGAGCTCACTGAGGGAGGGGTAAGGGGAGGAGGTTACAATGTCAGGGACCAATGGGGATGTAAAGAAGGCAGGAACATAACATAACAACCAATAGTGTTTTGAGGAAGGGATGATATACATGGAAGGAGCTGGAAGAAGAGGTGGGGTTTACAGTGATGGATGGGGAGATGGGGCAGGGTAAAGGTGATTGATGGGGAACATTCAGGTAAACTGGGAGGGGTTTACATAACAGACAAATGGAATCAACCAAAACAGTAAATGGGGGAGAACCAGGAACATACCAATCAGACAAAACACTAACAATTTTAACAGAACTGAATAAACATGCTACAACACAAGGTAACTGTTGCAGATTTTTCTGCGATAAGCTACAGACATACCCTCTTTTTATTTCATTAGAAAATACAAGGATTAACACACAGATGTGGAAGAGGAGCTGCAAGTAAATATAACTTGGTTCTTTTACCACAGTTGTATTTTTGGACCAAAACCATAAGTCCCTTTTTTCTCAGATGGAAGAAATATTGTTTAGTGCATATTAAAAGCAAGTTGACTGAAATGAAGGACACACTCCAAATCAGGATGTCTCAGGCTAGGTGTGAATGGGATAAGAATTTTCCTGTCCAAGCTCTGGACAAATAGCAGGTCTATTTAAGGACTGCCAGTCTGTAATACCTTCCCTGTGTGGGAGGATGTTAAAATCCTTCTGTAGCTCTATTACTCTGTGCTATTATGCATATTTCAAGTTACTAGAACTAACATATCAAGTGAAACCCCTAGTCCCAGTGGGTAATAAATAATTTAAACCCAAGGTTGTTTGAATAATGTAGTGCTTATGTCTGGGAAGAAAAATAAAAATACATACAATGCACACAATTAGAAGAAATTTTTGGGAATGAGTAATCAAAGTCAGGGAAGCAGTAATGAAATGTGACAAAAAAACAAATGACATATACCTGTGTAGATTGTCTTAATACCTTTCTTTTGTAATTTTCTAGTCAAAACAGACACAATAAACTTCCAAAGGCTGTTACCTCCCCACTGTGCAGCTGGCAGTCATAATACAATCAATTCCTTGCCAGAAGGCACACATGGACCCAACAATGATGTTGCAAACCAGGAGATAGGAATATTCTCTAAGACATATATCTCAGGAGAATATGGCATATTTCAGGCTATGACAAAGGCTTCAGAGTTTATGTTGCCTTTCAGTACTCAGACAAAGAAATGGGGAGATAGGAACCAAGGTGGTATGCAGAAATCTTTGCAATAGAAGTAGAAGAAGGAAGGGGAAGAAGATTTCAAGAAAGAGAAGATAAGTAAACATCAGATTGAAAATACAGTGATACCTTATTGTCTAAAAACTGAATGGATGTATCACATAGCATGGTATGTGGTCTGATAATCTGATACTTGGCTCTTATAGTGGCCCAGTCTTTTATTTCATTAGCATATTTTGGGTTTAGTGCTTTATGATTGCAAACACAATGAATTTATCTGCTACAGTCAGACTTCTAGAAAATTTCCCAGAAGTCATGGTGGAAGAATTAAATTCCTTTAGTTTTATTCTCTGCTCTGCTGGATGTTTCCCTAGTCTTCAGAAGATATCCTGAAACTCTTCTATTTGGTATTCATAAGGCTCGAGAAGTATAGATTTTCAGCCTTTACTGTTCCTTTTTTCCTTTTTGTTGTTTAGCTGTACTTTTAAGAAAGGTTCAGTTTGTCACTGTAAAGTGAGTTTTCCCTTTTTCTTTTACAACTTCCACAGCCTTTCCTCAGGCATGTTTATAGATTCCTTCTTTTATTAATCAACTGATAGCTTTCATCCTGATCATCCACTGGTGCAAGGTGTCCCTTTTCCTCCCCCAGATTGAATGAGTAGGTTGATCTGCATCATTGTTTTGGTCTTTGTAGCCCACAGAAAGTTCTGACCACTTTCCTGAAATGTGAGACAGTCCTCTGCACTTCTTGCATTTTTCTTCAGATGCCAACCATCCTTCTGTATTTTTTTCTTATTTTTTGTGAACAAACATGTAGTTCCATGTACTGATTTCTGATGCACTGATTGTTTTTTATCCTTACATGTGTACACATTTCTGTGGTTTTTCTGTCCTGCAAATTACAAGTTTCTTTCCTGGTAGAGAGATGTGATTACATTTTCTATCCTCCATGTGGTTTAGTAGTTACTAAAGTGAGGTACGACATAGGTGAGCTTGTCACCCACCCCCAGGCGGCGATCCAGTGTCCTCCTGCTGGTCACTGACATGGAGAGTGACACATCCTCCTCGTCTTCGCCTCCTGTCCTTCCTAAAGAGTCTGTAGTCAGTCATAGGAGCTATTCCATCACATCTCCATTAAGCTGAAAAGATCATAGCCCTGATAAGATCATCTGGTAAGATCACAGATCTAGCAGACATGAGCTGTTTCTCACTCTTGTTTATTTCCGATGCTGAGTGCATTCCTACAGAAGCTGCCTTCGGTGAAGACAGCTTGCTGTCTGGAGTGCTGGAATTACTTTGTGCTGTTCTCCTGCTGACCTGTGATCCTTCTCCAGGCTCTGGGCTTCCCTTGTTGATCCTGATATCAAAATGGAGAGTGGTAAGAGTGGAACAAATTGACTGTTCCCTCCCCTTACGACTATAGTTGAAAACCCTCTTGATCAGTTTATCAAGCCTGAGACTGAAGATGCTGTTCTAATTCTCAAAAAGATGGACCCCCACCAGCCTGGAACAGAAATGATGGACACGCTACTTATAGGTTATACATGCAAATATATGTGGTTTAAATCATTAGTCCTTTCGCAAAATCTTTATGACTCTAGCAACACTTTTCTCAGAGTTTGTCCATTTTGACTCTTTGGGGTTTAAGCACTGCAGGAAGAACTTCCCTCTCCATTTGTGTGTTTCTGCAGTGCTGGCTGTGCTGAGATCCCAGTTTCAAATATGGGTGTTCTGAGCTCTGTTTTTATATTTAAAAAATGATCAAACAGCTTTGTTTGTATAAATGAAGATACACTTTCCCTAGTACAAGCTGTGTATGCTTGCCATACATCAATGATTGGATGAGTGGCTCTTTAAGAAGAAAAACATCCATATGCTATACAAAAGAAAAGGGGTTTAAAATACATATTTAAAAACATCCATTCATTTTCAGCTTTCAACTGGTCAATTGCAAAGATCAAAACAAGTGAAAAGTGAAGTGCCCTGAAAACATTAGCTATGAGTTTGAATGTTTCTTATTACCTGCAGGACAAAATGGATTGTCACATTAACACAGAAAATAGAGAAACCCTAAGACCAAGCTTTCTGCAATTTGACATATATTGAGCAAAAATCAAAGAGAACATTTGTTTTATTGTTGAGATGACTGTGTAGGAGATGCAGATGCAGACCATCAATAATGTTGGTATTATTTTTAACTGAAATACCGTAGAACCATTATAGGCATATAGTAAAAGATAAGAACTTCAGCCTGTAACTAAAATACAAAAGGCACTGAATAGACTGTTGGTAGCTTTCCTTCCATTTATGGTAAAATTGCAGCTGTTTTCAAGCAAGCTATAACATGAAAAGGAGTAAAATTCAATGTCAGTAATATAATTTGGTGTCATATATCAGTGTTTCTTAGCAACAACCCAGTAACATTCAGTGGAGGCCATGCTCAAATGAAGTAATATTGCATCAGTGGAGAATATTTTCAATGAATGTTTATGCTTCAGGTTTTTCTCTGAAAAACTGTGGATGTTATAAGAACCTTGCTGCTCTAGGTTGAAAACATGAATCACTGGGTTGTTTTGTTTTTAAAACTCTGCATATATCTCAGCTGTGACAGTGTTCAGTAAACCAAAACTAAAACCCACTTCAAAATACTTCTCTGTTCTATCAGGAAGGCTGTCTTTCAGCTCATGAGATCTCTCTGGAGTAACAGTCTTGAGATGAACCCTTGAGTGTTGAATGTGTATATGTGTAAAGCAACACTTGAAGGAAGAAAAAAGTGGGAGTTCTTTTCCCCATGTTCAAGATACATCATCTAAGATATGCCCTAACCTCATCTCTCTTAAAGTTCAAGTCATGAATTTTTAATTTTTTAAAATTTCAGCAACTAGAGGGGAAAGAATTTAATCAAATAATAAGACCAGAAAAAAGACAAGGAACACAGAATATTAGAGATTACTACAAATACTTTGATATCCTATTTTAATATTTTTATAATCCTATGACTCTGTAGTCACAGAATCACAGAATTATTAGGTTGGAAGAGACCTTCAAGACCATTGAGTCCAACCCAGCCCTAACACCTCAACTAAACCATGGCACCAAGTGCCACATCCACTCTTTTTTTAAACACATCTAAGGATGGTGAGTCCACCACCTCCCCAGGCAGACTGTTCTAGTACTTTATCACTCTTCCTGTAAAAAACTTTTTCCTAATATCTGACCTATATTTTCCTTGGCACAGCTTGAGACTGTGTCCTCTTGTTCTGTTGGCTGTGCCTGGAGAAAGAGACCAACCCCCTCCTGCCTACACCCACCTTTCAGGAGTTGTAGAGAGTGATAAGGTCATCTCTGAGTCTCCTTTTCTCCAGGCTAAACACCCCCAGCTCCCTCAGTTGTTCCTCACAGGGTTTGTGTTCCCAGCCCCTCACCAGCCTTGTTTCCTCCTCTGGACCCACTCAAGCGTCTCAACATTCTTCTGAACTGAGGGGCCAGAACTGGGCACAGCACTCAAGGTGCAGCCTCACCAGTGCTGAATACAGCGGAAGAGTGACTTCCCTGCTCCTGCTGACCACACTATTCCTGATACAGGCCATTTGTCATTACCCAGAAGACAAAAAACCCTGTGTGAATTAACACTGTTCTGACAGCAACTTGGATCAGGATCAAATTCTCCTCTGCCACTCACAGATGTGGCTTCATGGAGGTTTGCATTACCTGCACCTCTGGTCCATATATAGTCAGAACTCAAGAAAACACCTGGAAATTTTCATGCCCAATGTACTTTGCACCTGCAGAGGATCAATTTGGCTTTTCTTTTTCCTTTCTGATCCAAGCATTAGGGAGATACACAGTCCTAGGTCTTTCAAAATAGCAATTTTTTGTGATGGAGGAGCACAGGTACAAAATGATTGGACTTCAATCAAAGAATGAGCCTTCTCTTGTCAGAACAAGTGCTTAATATATGTGTATACCATTTACTTCAAAATTACTTTTCCAGTCAGTTAAGCGGCATATAAGGTCCATCAGAAGAGTTGAGCTTCTGAAAAAGACACATTTTGTTTCAAAGCAACAAAGCAGACTGACAACACCTCTGCTTGTGAGAGATAAAATCGTCATCTCATTCAGAGAGTATACAAGCACAGATTGCAAAGACGATGACATTCATAAATCTTGGGAGAAAAATAATTTATTTTCCTAAGTCCTTATAACAAAATAGAAGCAAGCAAAGAAAGGGCCTCTTAGATGAAATAATTGCTTCGTGTCACACTGTGTAATCAATCCCTACTCCAAGGCCATGCAGGGGACATGTTGACATAGGCGGATGCAGATAGGGCATATCTCTCTCACTCCTGCTCTGGCCAGGCAGGTGCAAACCAGCTTTGGCCAGGAACCCTTGAACTCATGTAAACACACCACGAGCCCATACTTTACCCCTCTGAATACTTTTATTTTAGGCCCAGCCACACTGCAGCGTTGCTGTGCAGGCTCTGAACAGGCGGCGGGACCGACACACAGGACACACGCTGTCAGCCTGGCACGGTGCTGTGCAGTCCAGGTAGGAGCATGGGGATTTCTACAGGGCCTCAGGTGACCAAACCTCTACCTAATCCAGGTGCTGTTCACTGGAGGCTGCAGGAGAAAGCATGGGAAATATGGAAGCAGCATGTCTAAAGCAAAGGACCTGTCAGAAAAGCTCTGCCTTGCCTCCATGGCTTGTCCAGTGAGACAGGAGAGACTCTGTTCCCACAGTTTATTCAGATAAACCACGGTGTCTAGTCTGAGCTGCTGACTGGGCTGAGGTTAGCACTCAGGTTTTGACTGCCTGTATCTGTTTCTCTCTTCTCACATGCTCTTTTTCTCTTCTCATCTACTCTGAGCATGGTGAGAAGAGAAAATATGGCTGGGGGAGGAGCTTTTAACAATTTTACAAGATGCAAAGGATCTCTGCGGATCAAAATATACTTTCAGTTTTCAGAGCAAAACAGGAAGCTTAAAAAACAGGCCTTTGAACTCCATTTTTCTCATGACAGTTCTGTGACATGCCCTGAAATTTGAAATTTAATTTTTACAATTTCTTTTTCCTCTTTTTTCAAGTTTTCTTTTGGGAAAATAATTTCAGTTTTATGTTTCTGCACAACAATTTACTATAGGATCAGCAGCAAAAAAATGAAGATATAAATGTGATGTGTGGCATAACTTTGAGAAGAAAACTAAATGAAATGTATATCATTTGAAATAACATTTCACAATGTTATGAACAAGCACAAGCAATCTCTTAGTTATCTCATAATTGCATTCCAGTTTACACAGAGACAACAGCAGTTAAATAGATGGTGTGATGATGTTGCATTTGAAATAGATTTAGCAACTTGCCTGCTAATCACATAATCTTAAAATTATTTTCTCTAAATCAGTTTCTGGGGATCCTGTCAGTGTTAGTTCCAAGACTTAACTAATCTTGAGCTAATGCAGTAATCCACTGGGGATCTCATGTCCTGTGCTAAGGTCCACAGTGGGGCTTAACAGATGTGGCACACTTGTCATAAGGTAAATCCCATTCTTCCAGGAGTGCTCACTGTTGAAACATACGTGCGGGAATGCTATGATTTTCTTGGCTCTGTGCAAAACCCCTGATTCCTCTCCTGCACATCCATATATTTTTAAACATTGGTAGAGTATTTAGAGGTCATCTGAAGTATACAGAAATGTAGTTTCCCTGCACAATGAAAGCAGGAGTACCTGGGCTTCATGAAGGTCTTGTAGTGTGTCTGTTGAATCCAATATTTAAAGTGTGTCTTTTAAGTCTTTTCAGACCTAATCTTGAGGTCTTGACAGGCTTGACAATGGATTTCTTTGACACTTAGATTTCAACTTGTTTAATCTGTTAATGTTTCTTTCCATATAAGAAAGAAATTTTTGAGGAATGGGTAGAATGGGAGATGTTACTTGTGTAGAATTATAAAAGATTTTCTGATATCTTACAAAATAAAACACAAACATTTCATTTTGAATCAACACCAAATGTTTCAAAATCTGTATCCACAAACTTAGTAATTTTGTTTTCTCTCCTCTGAACTAAGTCCTTTTTTTAAAATATCCTGGGGCAGTTTTCTTCTTTTTAAGAAATGAGAATCGTCTCATAAATGTACATCATTTCAAATTTAAAAAAAAAAAGTTTGGTTTAGGCATGTTAAAATTATATATTTGATTTGAATTTCAAAATTTCTTGCATGTTTCTTTTTCTAATTAAAATTGTTTATTGAAATAATCCTATTTTAATTAATATTTCAAACCTATATTTAAATAATTTGCTGCTAAAACATTAAAATTATTTATGTATAGTTACAAACAACTGACATTCTCTGCATAAATTGAAACTGATCCACTGGTTTTGGTGACATGTAGTTTAAGTCACTTTAACACAGTATTGTTAATTTTTACAAGAGTCAAAAAGTCTGAAATATTTGGGAATCCTCATTCCTGAAGAGCTATATTCTACCAGAGCACTAATTGTAGCTTTATTTATAGTTTCTCTCATTATACTATAAAATATTTTTCTATGGCATTTGTTTTAAAAACAAATATGAACTCCTTGGGAGATTTTACACATTGCACAAGTATGCTAAAAATTATGGAGGAGCACTGTCATGGTTTTCTAATCACAAAACCCTTTGAAAACTCCATAAGCTCTGTTCTAGTTATTTCTGACTTCAGTGGTGTATGCTGACCTTATTTATATTCTTGTCTATGGTGAGGCTAAACTGATGAAAAAAAAAATCTGTGTAGCTTCTGTAGACCCAGTACTGTATCTGTATATCTCCTAATGGAATTCCAGAAAACCCTGCATGTCCCGAGGCTCTAGGCACATGACCTGAAAATTTTGTCACAAATCATAGCAAATGGAATATGCTTTGTGTAAGCCAGAATCTGAGAGACTCAGCTATGTATCCTTCCATTACAACACAGTTTTCTTTAGCTGAGGTTTGGAAAGGATACTGAGAATTAGCCCAGAGCTTACTAACTACTTGAACAACAACATAGTTGTATCAGATTATGATATTCAGTTACTTTGTGAATCAAAAATCAGGTACTTAGTGCCTAAAATAAGAGCTTAAACACCTATGATATTTTGGCTATTGCCTCATAACAGAAATAATGTTAATTTTTCCAGAGCAAAATAATTTGCTTCAAAATTGAAAATCCCAGTTTATTTTAACTACGAGTCTACAGAATGCACTATTAGAAATACATTTGCAGTGTTCAGCAAGCTTATATGGCATTTGTTGGTAAGTGGTGACATTATTTTATCTCATGACTAAAATAGCTAGTGCCTTGAATGTCCTTGTATGGGCTTCTTCAGTTACCTTAGCAAGTCAGAAAACCTGGTATCCTGTAAATCCTTGGTTCTGACTGCTCTGTGGTGCTTGGGCTTAGAAAACTCATTCATTCCAAGCTGTAAAATCCATCATTAGTGACCACCTGCATCCAAGGTGGCACAGAAGGATTGCAGCCATAAAACCAGGGAGCAGAAAGCAGCACCTGCCCCACAGATCTTGTGTAATAAGCAGAGGAAGGGGTGCACAGTGAGCAGTGATTGATCCAAAGTCACATAAACAACTAATGGAAAAATCACGAGTTTCCTATTTGCCATATTAACTACTTTTTTTCCTCAATATCCTCCTCTATTTTTGCTATTAAAAGTCATTCCTGTCCTGAAACAGGAGCACCAGTCAAATGGAAAACGACAGTTCTTAGACTTCTCTTAAGTACTTTGTTAAGGTTTTTATTCCTATTTTACTTGTTAAATACTAAAATTGAGATATAATTTTTAAATGAATGTATGCAATGAAATGCAGTGAGACAAGTGGGTTGCAGAAAATTTAGCAAAGAACAACAAACTCTTCAGTCTAAACTAAAATCGAATATTTGCTTCCATTTTGGAACAGGAAGTTAGTAGAGACAGTAGAGAAATATTACATATTAGCTTCCAGTGAGGCAGAAGTAGTCACTGATTACTAAGCCATTTTTCTGCCTAAATCTCATCCGTGATATTTCAGTATCTGATGCCAATTTCTTCTCTCTATATATGCAATGCCAGAACAAATTCATGCAGATGATTTTTCTGTACTATGTAGCTGTTGCTGTCCATGGAGTTCTATCATCTGCTAATATAAACTAGCCATTTATTGCCTTGCTAAGAACAAAATGACTTAGAAAAACCCCTGATGAGGTGGACCCCAAGGATCTCAAAGTCTGTGACTCTATTTGCAGTGAATCAGGAGATAAGAAGTAATCCAGGAACAATGTAATAGGAGAACCAGAGAAAAGAATGGAAGAGACTGAAGAGAGAAATAGATGTCCATGCCATTTCTGGACAAGAACATTTCTAACTGCTGGCAGTGATCAAGAAAGCAATGCAATTGTGGCAGAATATTACAAAGATGAAGGATGCATAAATTAAAGTGTATAATTGCAAGTTTAATTTTTTAGGTTCATTTTTAGGCTAGACAAAGGTACCTACAATGCCTTTTCTGTTAGCTTTGCATAGAAATAACATGTATTAGTCAAATTTAAATATATTATCATTTCCTAATTTTAGAGGAAATAATATTTTAATTTTGCCTGAATTTTCAGGAAATCATGTTATACTAACCCCTGCCTCATCTTCAAAACACTGTGTTTTTTGCTTACTTTATCTAATTCAAAAGTGTCTCCACCTGCAGCTGAAGCTTTCACTTAGAACTATGGCTTAGTTACTTTGTATTTCTGCAGAATTGTTTATTTGTATTTGTACTGTCATGAGGTTAAATGTTACCTGTTCTCATAATAAGCAACATTTGGTATCCTTCTGATGACTTCCTCTTCTTCCCAAGACTATGAATATGCAAAATTTAATCTTGTAATCTCAGATAATTGGAGTAATTTGCTCCAGTGTGGCTGCATATTTGAGAAGGGTCGCACAAAAAAAAATATATATATAAGAGGATCAAGAATGCCTCTTCTCTGTATCCAATTCATGGCACAAAATAACATGAATATTTCAAGCAATATGCACAGTAAAAGAAAATCATGCCACTTAAAATAATTTGCAAGTTTCCTTGGACTTATTCTAACACACACAAATATGAACATGAATATTGCAGAAACGCAAACATTAATTTTTAAAACTTTTTGAAATATCAAGTATACAATCTGAAGCTCTTTGTGTTGTGTGACAGTATAAGACAGCTCCAAAACACGTCCAGGCAATACCTTAGTACTTAAAAAAACATAAGGTATGTTAGGGTTTCATAGCAGTGATGGATTGTTCTGCTTAACTCTTCATGAAGCCTCTGCCTCTTTGGAGATCTGCACTCTTTCAGCCAAAGCTGACATCCTCATTTCTTCACTGAGAGCCAAAGGAGTGCCTGTGAACTTGGGGAATCTGCAGGTATGAATGCATTAGGCATGCCTGCATAGGCAGGAACCTAAGCCCTAGGCTTTATTCTGACTTACTGCTAGTATTTGTTTCTAGTGAGTACTATCATGGTGCTAACCACAGTTTGACTTTTGTATTTTCTGTACTGATAAATTTCCAGCCAGGAGGAAAGCAACACTCTTTGTTTACTCGCACTGTCAGCAGTTATTGTCCTTTGGGCAGCTCAGCTCTCCTGCTGCACCTGTGAAGAGTCAGGCCCTTACATGCATTGCACAGCACTGACCATGGCACACTTGGCAAGAGAATGAAACACACGTATCACCAAAAGAGTCACCAAGTCACCATAGCACACCTTACAAAAAAATCTGTCTTTAAACATTGTATGGAAATAATCTTGGCTTATAAATACTTATGTGTGAAAAAAAAAAAAAATTACTTTGCTGATGCCTGTTGCATATATTTCACCAGGTATTTACTGGTGAATTATTTACAGAGCTATGCTATGCACGGTGTAGGTTATGCAGACAAGACAGTGATAGCAGCCCTCATCTCTTTCTCCATGGCTTGTTTTACAGCTTATGGTCATTTAACCTCCTAGACAAGAAGATTTTTCTGCAATATTCTCAGAATGATAGAAAGGGAGATGACAAGGTGTGCATTCTAATTTATTCATAAAATCCTAGTGATACTCTTGATTATAAGCACACAAAATCTTTTGTCCTGCTATCAGCCTGAAAAGTTCCTTTTTCAAACACCACATAAAAATAATAATTTGTCAGAATTCGAGTGTTTTGCCATGCAGCAGGTGTAATGTCAAAGGATTGACAAATGTGAGTTTAAATAACAGACTATGGCAATCATCTCTATTGACTGCAAGAACCCTTTAGGATTCCTTTTCTAATTGGTGCTGCAGTTGTTCCAGTGCTTTGAGAATTGTTATGACAATAGTTCTGGCTGCAGTTGACTAGAGAGCATTAGCAGAGAAATACTCATGTCTTGGTTGGTCTTGCACTTCTTTTATTACATTAATACAAGTATCACTCAAGCATTTGCAAACTCTTGTAAGAAAGAATGTGCTCATATGTAAAAAATCTCAGTCATCTGAAGAGTGCAGTTTGGTGCCACGTATATGCCAGTATGTTGACTTTGAAGTTGTCTCAAAATGATTTCTGGAAAAGAAATACAAGTCCTTTCTGTTACACATGCTTGGGAAAAAAAAACCACCAATGAGTATTTTTTATGGTACAACAAAATCAATAATGTTACTTTAATAATTATAACAGTAGTATAATTGGCATACATAGACTAGCTTTTCTTCTGAATCTTGGAAAATTGGAAAAAAAGTTTTAAATATAGTCTTTGAAACTGAAGTACTTTTTTAAAAAAATTAACTATCTTAAATTTCCCTCTTCTGGTTTCACCAGGGACTAATATTTTGTGTGGTTATAGGCATACTGTTACTGAATATTTATGTACAACCTCATCTGGACATTACAAGACAAGAATTTGGCTTCATCATAATGATTGCAAAGTTTGGGCAGTATTTGAGGTTTAGGTTTGAATGGGCAGTACTGGTTCATAGTATGAAACTGACATATATAGACATGTTAAGAACTATTCATTTGAATAGACTTCATTTTGAAAGCCTTGTCAGTTGAACCTTGCATGAGATGAAATTAAGAGTTATGCAGATTGTGTTCAAAGAGGAGGTTAGAGAGCAAGGAAAGGCCTGGACAGGCAGTTTCTGAGTCCTGGCAAGGCTAAGACTGTTCTAGATCAAAAAGCTGTAAATAGGCTTGCACATGCTGTGAATGTGTGTATAGGGAACATTTTCCAAATGTTCAGTGGTAAATCACCCCCCAGTTTAGGATCTTCACCTAGTTTGTTCAGAATAAAAATCTACTTTGTCCCCCATCTCAGTGCACTATACTCTCACTGAAGCAGTAGTCATGTAGACAAGATGAACTGATTTTAGTATATCAACTTTATGTCTGAATGGACTCAGGATAGTCTGATAGGCTTGGACTATGTATTCTTTGGTCTCCGTAACACTATTATTTTTCTCTAGCTGGTTGCACCCAATTCTGTGCAATTTTTGAATCTCAGAGGATAAGTCCTTTTGTCACAAGTCCTTTTAACTATTATCCCTAATAGTTCTCTGGATGTTCTTTCTGTCTTTAAATTAAGATCCCTTTAATGCCCTCAAATGGTCATTGGTGTAAGCAGAACAATAAAGTTAAAAAAACATAAATGTCTCCAGTGCTGTAAAGTGTGTATTCCAGTTGGAAAGTGGTTTTTAAGGAAAGTGCAACATACAAAATAATGTTTTATATTGAGTTATAACTATAAATTATATAATGTGTTTCTATAAAGACTAAAATAACATTAAATGTTCCGTGTATTAATATTGCATATTATATATATATATTTCATGCTGTTTATTAACTACATAGCAATAAAATGACAATTAATTTAAATGGCTATATGACATAAAGGTACATTAATTAGGCAGTTGCTGTTAACTGCATAGCATTTCAGGTAAGAGATTATATGTAAGGGTGTAGCTCTTTTGTCTATATAATACTGGTTACTTACTCTAAAAGTTAAGAAACAGCAGAAATGCCAAAATTAAGTCTGTTTAAACTTTATGTCATCCAGTGTATTATAGTGATACAGAATGTGGTTTGGCAAAACACAAGCAGTGTTATTCAGCTGAAAAAATCACTTAGATGCTCAGAGGAAGCCACTTGGATCTCTTCCTTAGTCCCCCAGAGAAGATACTTCTGTGTTGTAAATGCAAAGTGCTGAATAGGTAACATAATGTTATAATGTTTGTTTTGGTTCCTCTCAGTCATTGTGTAACTTTATCTTGTTTATTGTATGTAATCCGAACCTTATGTCAACACTTAAGAGTTATTCTCTTTTATGCTTGTTACCATAGGATCAGGGCAGCCTACAAACACAAATGAGTTGGCCATCTCAGCTCCCAGATATTGTGTTTTGTAAAATCCATGAATATTTATCCCAGAATTTACAGAAGCAGCCTCCAAACGAAGTGTTTCATTACCTGCATTCTTCGCTGGAGATGACTGTAACTTGTCTGATGGCCACCAGTCACTCATGGCGTCTGCTGGCTTCAGCTGCACTGACTTGTCAGCATCTACGAAATGCAGACTGTGGCTGACTTGGGATGGGGGACCCAGAAAGCAGGCAGCATATCATTAGTGGTGCATTGTGGTTGTTTACCTAGTATAAAATGAAAATCCACAAATCTGCAGTCTGGAATCAATGTGCACCACAGTCTGTACTAATCCTCACTTTACTAAGTTTATAGCTATCTCTTTAAATTCCTATTGTAAACTTCATTCCTTGAAATAATGCATGCAGTTCTTTCCTTTATATGTACACAAGCTTCATGAGAAAATAGTAGTGCAATTCCTTCCAAGGGACAGGGCGTGCCAGTCAAGTTGAATTCTTTACTTATGTGCCCTACAAATGTCAGTATGTCAGTCTTCTCATGTATAACACCAAAAGACATTCAGAAAACTTAAGGGAGTTGCTATTTACTTATTATACAAGCAGAGGTCAACAAACATAATTTGTTTAAATTTTTTTTGCATTAAACTAATGCAAAGAATCAAAATATTTTCATTTTCATTGGAGAAATCATGGTTGCATCTAGGTTTCGGTACTTTTCACTTCCATAAAAATTGCACTTGCTTAAAAAAGATTATAAATGCTTGATTAGAAAGAAAATGTTTTTTCACAGAATAGGTCTGTCAGAACTTTGTTTCATATACTCTTTTATTTGAAGATTCATTAATTAATCCTTTTAGTCTCTCACCTTTGATAATGGCAGTATTTTAAGGTTTTCTTTCCTGGTTTTTGCTTTTGTTTTTACAAAAGTAATTTTTAAAAATTAATACTCTGTCTACCCTCACAGTTTGTTTTTTGTCTATTGTCCTGAAAATTTCTAGAATCTGTATTTCTTACAAGAGTCAAATATCAGTTATCTGGATTTCAGATTATTTATGTGAGTTATGGAAAGACTGTTGAGGTTTGGCACAAGCACAGTTCCACTGTTTCTCACACCAGTATACCTCTGGGACCAGTGTTGCCACTATTGCTCTTGTTCTGCAGCAAAACACAAAAAAACCCCACCCTGGCAGATGTGACCTTATTTCCAGCAAGCCTATCCAGGTCAGGTAGCTCCTGATCTCATTTTGAAGACCAGGGCTGCTGGGGAGTACAAATACACTTCACCCTACAGATCTCCGAGTCCCAGAAGCTTGTTGGGTTCAGTGCAAACCCGTGTGAACACCTGGACCTGGCTGGGGTCCAGGACTGTGCTGAGTCTGGCAACGAGCTGGAAGAGCAATGCTGATGCCAAGGGACAAGTCTGGCCCCTAAAGAAAACATTATCTACCACGTGTTTTTTCCCTCTGAAGACGCAGTCTGTGCTTCTGTTTATTGTACACGAGTCTCATCACTTTCTGGCTTCTAGGAGGAAGTGCTGCCTAGAATGCAGCACCAGGGTATATGCTAAGCTTTGCATTTGCACTGTGCTGTGCTATGCTAGAGGCAAAACATGCATCCAAAGCACCAAGGGTAGCACAGAAGTGCGTGGTAGTTGTTCTGTGCAAGGCAATGAGGTCAAAACTCATTCAACTAGAGCTAATAAAGAGTATTTGTTGCCTGGTGGAGACACTGGTGGTGTTTTGAACCACATTCTCTCTGAGCTATACATCCTTCATGCAGTGCACTCCGGCAGATCTTTGGTCTGTAATTATGGAAGGTGTGGCCACGTATTTTGAATTTATGTATCGAATTTACATGCTAAGAATCACCATTCAGAGGTACCTATATTCCTCCACAGGCTGCTATAGAGAATTTAGGCTCCTGAATTTAGGTGTTGGGTATCAAGCAATCAAAGTAATTGAAAGTAGATGGTCTATGTGTTTAGCAGAATGGGGTTCAAATCACACTATTCCCTTGTATTCTATCACCCAGAACATCACTTCAGAAATAATTATCTGAAACTTACTAGAAAAAAAAATTAAGTGTTGAAAGGAAATTTCAGCTCACTGTTCTCCTTACTGAAGATGTTTTTTAGTTCAAAGTAAATGGAAGTATATTCTTATATACTTATTCTTATATATATATATATATATATATAGATAACTTATCTATATTCTTATTATATAAGAAAAGTATTCTTTTCTTATAAAAGAATATAAGAAATACTTTATAGCTACCAAAGTACTCAGTGTGGGCAGGGACTTGTCTGAAAGAAGAGTCCTCTCTTGGCACCTGTTGAGAAGGAGGGAAAATGAACAGCTGAAACAGACATCATTTACATGCAAAATATGAGCAATACCTTAGAATACTTGTATTAGAGGAAAAAAAAAATTATGAAGTTGAAGTGATTGTAGGACTGCAAGCCACACCTGGAAACTTCCAGCAGTGATATCTTTGACAAATATTCCCATAGAGAAATGCTGCTCTGACAGTGGCTGCAGCAAAAAATGGGAAGGTAAAGATCTTGAGACAAGTAAAAATCATGGCCAATACTGTCAATTTTTGAAGGATAAATTTATATTTCTTGTACGAGCGAGGCACTGAAGTAGTCTCCCTGAAGGCCCAGGAGAACTCACAGGCTAAAGACCAACAGCAGCTGGGAAAGTTCTCTGGCAATGATGACAGATGTGGGTAGGAAGGCAGCAGGAGTGGTGGTAGAGTTGAGCACAAATAACAAAAGCTGCCTTTTACCCGGCAATATATGCCCTGCAGTTCCACATACTGCAGAGACTGGCTATTTCAGATACTTCTTAGCTTGGATAAGGATGTTAGTCTACGTTTGGACTACTGCCGTGGACATGTGAGAAGGTTATTATTATTGATGTAACTTATTTTGTAGATTAATTTTTTATCTCTGACTAGTTTATTGTTTTATTGTGCTTCTTTATCCTTTATTAAAGTTATGTTTATTCAAATCAGTTTGACTGGTACAGGTACTCCTTACTCTTTTGTGCCTTATTTCTCAGGTTTCTCAGAGAGAATCTTAAAGCATAGTTTCTTAAGCTTTCAGAAGGAACTGAGAGAGCTTGTACTGGCTTCTTGTAAGTGTTAATGAGCACAGACAGTTTATGATTCACACTGCCTATCCAGCCAATTCATCTTTATCTTCCATGAAAAGACCTGGAGTTGAGTTCAATACCTTCCATGCTTGCTGAATTATTTCTTTATGCTTTTAGAAACTCTTACTGCACAGACTTTGCACTTCTCAGAGAAGAACTGTGCAGTTGCAGCATGTAGTGTCCGTCTGAGCTGTATTTGTCATTGTAGTACTTTCCCCTGCATTTGTAACTGCTTTCCTGGCTATGTGAGTTTGTGGCTGTATCCAAACCCACTGAAATCAGTATAAAGGTTTTATGACTGATGGGATCTGGATCTTTCAGGCTGGAAACCAGTTAGTCAAATATACATGAAAAATCACAGAAGTGTTTTGAAGTCCCTGCATAATGCCTACTAAATTAAAATGAATTAATCTGACATAAGAAAGATTTCTTTCTAATGAAAGGGTTAAGTAATCCTTTTGCAATACTACTTCATGGCTTTTTATGGTGATGCTTTGTATCACACCTATACAAGTTTCCCTGGCACACTTAATCGCCATTTACATACACTGAACCTCTACCATGGATGTGGTTAAAGGAAAACATGCCACATTTGAATATGCAACCAAACAGAAACAGTAATAAATGGAGGAAATATAGTGCTGAAATAAAGAAATAATATAGGGGAAGTAATATTGTTGGCCAGGATTGAAATTGATTAAAATTAATACAAATGTAGTGAACATGTTTAACTTGATTCAAAGAATGCACATGATGATACCAAAAGACAGCATCAAGAAGAACTGTTCATCTTTTCATTTCAGATTAAGTCTCTGCTATTCACATCATTACAGGGTGTAGCTTACCCATCTCCTCTCAATAGTATTGACAGAGGCTATGAAAATTCGCCAGGATAAAACCTGCTTTAGCTCAGGTTAAGGTAAGAGAGCATATTAATCTTGTGGAAATTAATAGATTCGTCTGTACATGCTCTTCTAGCATCTGACTTTCACTGAAGTATCCTAAGAAGCATCAGTAAAAGGGGAGATAAGTCACTGAACATGGACATTTGTAAGTGCATTTCAAATCTCACATGTAGGATTTTTAATTGCCTTCTTTTGTGCTGACTTCTAGGTTCTGAAGCAGACAGATTTAGATATGCATATGAAACTAACAAAAAAGGCTCGCTGCCTGTTATTCCTAAGGGAAGAGAAGATTCTGTTCTTGCAAAGCTGTGTTTTTCTTCTGGGGAAGAAGGCTTATTGTAAAATTACAATAAAATTGTAAAATTTGACCTAGGAATACCAAGAACCCAGAACCCAAAAGAATGGATCTAGAGATTCCAGGGAATTATGAGGCTGCATGAATGTGGGAGAATTCAAGATTATGGGAATTGTGAAAAAAAAAAGGGAAATCTAGATTTTATCTAGATTTTAAGAAATGTAGATGGGTAAGAGCACTGAGAAAAGAAATGAACAGTGACAATTTATAATTAAGTTGTAGGCTAGTGAGAGCATGCATATTCTGAATAAGAAACAGGAGGGGAATGCACGGACAAATTGAGACTAGGAGGGTATCAGTGAAAAGAATAGCAGAGGAATAAGGGTTTTTCTCTTTCCATGCCTTTTACTGCCAAGGAATACAAACAAGAGGGATTTTTTTCTTGTTTGTTTTTCTTTCACTAGCAAGACATCAAGGCTGATATTCTCACCACCCTTCCTCAGAAAAAAAACCACCCACATAAAACTGTACCTCTTAAATCTGTATGAAGAATCAGTTTCAAGAGGATCTCTCTAGCAATGGGTTGCAAGCCAATTTCTTAACATAGTGTTTTTACACTTCATTTGAAGGTCATCCCTCAGAAAGCTATATAAGATTATTGCTATATTAATCCAGTAGTTGATTTCTGAAAATTAATTTCATTGACTTGCAAGACTAGGCACTCAGAACTACAGAAGCCTCAATTCACTGGTTCTGCCTAATTGTTTTTTTCCCTGCAGCTGACATATGTATGACATCTGAGCTTTATCTGGAAAGAACTAATTTCTCTGGAGTGTTTTGGACTTAGGGATTTTTGTTTGAAATTTTTCTTTTCTGTCAAAGGCTGTTTTGAGTCATGTCTTAAAATATGCTAAACATTATTATTTTAACCAATTTAAAGACATCTCACATATGTGACATCCAACAAAATCCCTAATGCAACAGCCCACATTCAACAGCCAGTCAAGTGCTTTTTTTTTCATACAACTTTCTGTCCTTCCAGCTGAGAACTTACAGGTTTATTTACTGAATTTATTAAATTAAAGATATTTTCATTTTGTGGTCTGAACTTTACTGTTCACATGAAAAGCCATATTTAGCATGGGCACCTGTAAAGGAGAAGTGTTACCATGATGCTGTATTTTTGATGAATAACATTTATAATAGAAAATGCCTAGAATCTCTGATAACTCTCAAAAAAACCCCAGTTTGCCCAACCTTGATCTTATTAGTGATAAATCAGTTTCTCCATCTCTCTTTAGTCAGGAAGTACAGTCATGAAACTGATGCTATTTATACCTTGTAAATTACTACAGTCCTAGATTTCAATACTGTTACTGCACCTTGAGGTTGGTGTCCTGTGGAAGTACTCATGCTGGAGCCCAGAAATGTCTGCCTTGCTTCTGCTCCTAAAATCTACCTCTAAAGGGGACAAAGTAGCTAAGTGGTTTAATCTTAAAAATTACTGTTGTAGCCAAAACAGGTTTATGGCATAGTTTCAGGTTACAGTGTGGTTCAATTTGAATGCAAATATTATAAATGTTCAGGGATCAGTTTTCAAGGTGTGCTAAAGTCTGCCTGTAACTTTAATGTACAGTCTTCAGCTGCTTCTTTAGGGTCAGCTTGTCTTTACCAGTCTTGTCTGTATATTTGTTTATGCATTTTCAGTTAATCATTGACTTATAATTATGACAGTACAGTGGGAGTAGCTGTCCCTCACTGCCAAGTGTATCATCTTTGGACCTGAAGCCAAACCAATCATAAGAGGAAACAACCCAAAAAAATCACAATTATTATTTTTGGTCATTTCTCAAATGATGGACTGATTGTCTTTCTAACTTCTTTTTGGAATCAGATGTATCTTCTTGGTCTTTTATCAATGAATGCAAGGGAAATGAAATCTTTCTTCTGAGTACACAATATATCAGCTGCCTCCTGAAACCAAGTATAAGGTGGAAATATGAACCACCTTCAGTAATATTTTGGATGGCAAAACATTCATGCCCAGTCCCCTGAAACATAAACTACTTCCTCTGCAGCTTTCAGTAGGAAATTTAGGATGGGATCTAACTCATGTTTAGATGTTATAGTTCCTGAAGTTATTAAGGGTCTCTCTGCATGCAGGAGGGATAGATAAATGTGTATGGGGATGAAAGTTCTTAAATCTCACCCGCTGGAGACCTCACTTCCTATCTACAAGCAGGGAGAAGGGACTTCACTGCATCGGAAATGTATTCCTCACGAGGATAAGTGCACTGAAGAATGTTAGGCATTTGCACTTTGACACTACAGCTGTGTCAGTGCCGGACCACGTTACGGAGGCTTTGCAACCAAAACGTCAGAAACTGAACTGTGTTGGGGTAACTGTGTGATAGGGAATAGAGTTTGTCTTGGCCCATGCTTCTGAAATTTCCTTAGGCATTAGTGATGGCTGAGGAGCTGTGAGCACAGTAATTCTTTCAGATAGGGAAGAACTGAGAGCCTATTTGTGAGCAGAGATGAACGTAGCTCTGAAAGCCACATGAAATCAAGCAGAACCCAAAAAATGGAAAATGAATGGTGGTACCAACTGATTACAGGCAGTAATGAGGGTTTCAGTAAGCTGAGAAAGCAAGAATTACTGTAGTGCAAACAACTCTTCAATACAAAGACAAGCACATTTCTTGTAAAGGCCTGACTCTGAGGAATCTGGAGGGAATGTAGTCTTTGAAGATTGCCTAAGAAATAAATGCTCAAAGTTCACAGGCTGACTTAATCAAAGCAAGTCATCCATTAAGACCTCCTTCACATCCCAAGTGCTTTGTATCTCCTTTCTGCACACAGAAAAGGAGGCTTTTTTCCTATGATTTTGTTAGTGATGAGAGATTTTATAAGAAAACTACCATCAGAAAGCCATTTTTCTCACTTTTATGCTAGTGTTGGTTTTTTTGGTGGGTTCTGTGATTTGTTTGTTTTGGCCGTCTTCTAGCTGAGGATGGGATGTGTGCTATGGACTACCATGTTAATTTCTGCTACCCATTCCACTTTACTTCCTGAATCTTGACCAGTTTGGTCAGGGAGGATGAAAAGTTCTCTCGCACTGGCAGAGCAATGACACTCTGCATAGAGCATCTTTTAGTAAAATCTTCTGATCTCCTAGACCTCAGATGCTGATGTCCAGAAAAAAATTCTGTTCCTGGTGGTGCAGGGCATGAGTGTGATAGGACTGACTTCCCAGGCTACCCAACCCTTGGGAAAGGAGGAATGGTGAACTGAATCACTCAGCCTAGAAGAGTCAAATCCAAAGATGATCATTGTCAGGGTTAAACAGACAACATAAACACATGCATCTTCTGAGGCCTTTTCCTTTTCCAGGGGAAAACACTGTATTAACTATTTTGTCACAGTTAGTGGCAGAGATGCTACAGGATCATCATGTGGAACAGCTTCTGGTAGGGAAAAAGAGGGATCAACAGGTGACTAGCTGGAGGGACAAGGCCTTTATTTAAATGCCCTTGAGGTGAGTCTGGCAGGGATGCACTCATGCTAGTCCCAGACTCTGCCCAGACTAGAATCATGGGTCATGTCACAAACCCTGGTGACCTGCAAGCTCTGCTGGTATTTATCATCCCAGCAAACAGTACACTTGCCAGCCCAATGAATTAAGTAGCTCTGGGGTGGAGTTGCAACACAGTAGGCTCATTAACTTATTGTGAAATCAGCAGAATTATGGAATAGCACAGAAGATCAGCAGAGGATACACAGGACCAACATCCCCTTTGTCCCTGCAGGCAGGATTACCAGGTAAAGGCATACCTTTAGTAAGTCTTGCTGCGTCCAACATGTATAGGTATATATCTGCCCTAATTGCCTTGTTTAACTAGTTTTGAGTCCCTGATTTGCTTGAGTCCTACCTTTAGGGCCAATTTTTGATGCTTATGAAACAGTGAGTTGAAGAATGAGTATTGTGATGATAACAGCAGCAATTTGTTTCTGGTCTTCCAAGCTGCATTCCACATTCAATAAAAATTTCATGGATTCTGCCTTTGAAAGAAAAGAGGGGAGCCTCATCCATCTCAAGGATGACAGTTTGATTTAAAAAATGAATGAAACCCCAACTGTAATAGATGGAAGTCAGCTGTTCTGGTGTCTATAAATGGCCAGGACACTGATAAATAAATAGTTAGAGTGCACAAATAATAGAAACATTACTCTTAAGAGCTCAAGGCACTACCAAATGGGTTGTTAGGCTACATTATGGGAACCTGGAGGAATTTTTTTTAATTATAAGGAAATATAAGAGGCAATTTTGAGATGGGGAGAAGGTTGGCTGAGTATTCTAAAAGGGAATTAAAAAACAGTGAGACACTTACCAGCAAAGGAAATTTCCATGTCTAACATCCTGAGGAACTTCCATTATCTCTAGAGAAGGCATGAAGCGGTAGTAACCATGGACTAAGCTGGCAGCCTTCTGAGGGAGAAACAACAAAAGACTGAGAGAAGAAAAAGGAGAGCTTAAATATTAAAAATAGTACGAAAGACAATGATCATATCAAATTTGAACTTTGGAGTATAGTGATGCAACACTCACAGGATAAAGTGGTCTGGAATGCTGCACAGAGTCTAGGAAATATGAAGGAAAAGTGATCTCTCTCTTACTACTGAGGGGAAAACTGATCCTTTTCTCCATTTTGAGACAACAGGAGATATCCATGCCATTATAGCAGGAAGAAAGGATTAAGAGATTCAGTGCATCTACTCTACTGCTATCAGTAAAAACCAAGTCATTCTCATTTGTTGTAATCAATTGTAATTAGGTAAAAAATTAGTAAGTGAGCACACTTCAGGCTTATTCTGTCAGTACTGGATTTTGTTTTAGACCTGTTTTTGCAGTTTTATTGGCTTTACATGCTCTGAAAGAGGCCATTTCTGTGACCCAGGACACTACAGATGTTTATCGTTCCTATTTTAACAAAACCACAAGGTCTAGGACTAAAATGGCAAAAGAAAATAAGTAACTGAACTGTAGCTAATAGAATTCATTAGCTTGTTCTGCTATTAATGAAAGCAGAGTTTAACACCAATGTTGCTTTTTTGTCTAGTTTAATGACAAATTTTCTCACTGGACTCAAATTTTACTTTTGTAACAATTATCATGGTAATAATCATGGTCTTCATTTTGCTGGGAAAAAATGTGTGATGATTACCACCCAATGGGGACAGATGGGTATTAGACTGCTATACAAAATATTGTGTGTATTTGTAAATTTAGTCCTTTTGTTTGAAAAATTCATTAACAAATTGACTTGAAGACTTGATAGATATTATGCAAATGAGACTGACACAACAGTTTTGTTTGTTCTCCATCTAGTTCCACAGCCCTGTGATTTCAGAGCTCACCGCAGCTCTCAGCCCTGCTTTGATTATCATACACCAGGCACATTCTTGGAGCTGGTTCTCTCAGACCAGACCCTGTAGTTTGTGGAAAGGGAGTTCAAATGTTGGCAAGCAAGAACCCATCTAATTATTTATCTCATTAAGTAAATGTCTCATTGCGCAGTGTAAAACCTCTTTGTAGTGGCTGTTCTGCCTGAATTCAGGTGCTGCATTTGCTCAGTTCAGGTGCTGTATTTGTTGCTGCAGCAAAGCTCTCATGAGTACACGAAGGGCCTGGCCCTTACTTGAACTTGGCAGATAAGGAACAGACAATATTTTAAGCTGCAAAGTTCAGTACAGTAACCATCTTCTAGCATTAAGGATTTACAGATTTATTTTAATGATGTAAAAGAACAAGTCAATTCAGAATAGCATTAAACTTTTGTTTGTAACAAGTATCTTCCCTGTCTCCTTTCCTCTAACATACGTATTCAGATGGATCTTTCAATCAGGTGTATTCTATATATACAAAAAAAAAAACTTTCAAGACAATAAATAAATCCTAAGGGAGAAGAAGGGAAGAGTTAACTGATTTCCTATAACAGAAAAACCTGCAAGTCCAAGGAACTGCAATCATGGATGCAGAGGCAAATAACAGGATCAGTTACAAGATAACAGCCTTCCTCCAGAAAATCTTTGAAATTTATAGCTTAGTTACAAAAGTGTGCTGGGAATGATCATAAGGAGCCTCGGCCTCTGAAAACATTAACCTGAACTGAAGCAGAGCTGTGCAGCTGAAAGCAGGAAAGGAGAAAGGTGGGATCTGAAAAGGTTGGCAAAAATTTGGAAAGAATATTAATATTGATATTGATATTGATATTGATATTGATATTAATGTTTTTTCTTTTACATAGACGAAACTACAGAAAGTCTTGATTTATGAAGCAGCACCTGAAAGGAGGAATTGAGACAATGAGCATTGCTGCTTTAGTAATTTTTATTCCAGCTCTGTGTTCCTGAACTGTGATCTCCAACAGCTGTGTCTGGGTGGGGGGAGGGGAGGTTGTGGTTGCAGATCACTAGCTGGGAGGAAACTCCCAGGAGTTTATACAAAGCACCATTTAAAAGCTAAGTGCATTGACTCAAAGAGAGGTTTTTGCTGGGTTATACAGACAGAAAACTGGTAGATGTTTGGATGGAGTATGACAAAACCCCTTTGTTTTCACACTATTAGGTTTTAAGTTATGGAAATTAATTAGAGACAGCTCAAGTAGGCAGATGACCATGTCTGCATCTGTACTACTAAGTGAAACAGAAGCAGTCACTGATGGGCAATGCCCACACTTCTTGGCCGTGGTTTCCTCTGGGCCCCCATCCAGCACTTGTATAGTATAATTATTATTTATGTGGCTAAAATTGTGTGAAGGCTTAGGTTTCAATCTGCCAGAGCAGTGCTTCTATAGCGTGAAACTTCATGAATGTACTGCACAGCCCTGACATGTACCATGTTGCATACCCAGGGATTCAGACACTGCTGGGACAGTGCTGAGATAGTCTAAGAGCAAGGAGCCAGCTCCAGTGGTTTAGTCATCTCTGTACTTTCTACCAGAAACAGTTCCCAGACAGTGCTATCCCCCTGGCATTATTCAGGACTTGCTGACTCAGGTCAAAACTATGCCAAAGAGTGTGTTACATGATGGGGTGATACATGGCCCTGTGAGAAATCTCATTGCCAGGTCCTGTTTTGGCTTTTTTTTGTTACACTGAAATTACTTTCACTACAGAGAGAAGATGGGATTTACTACAAGAGGAGTACAAGGGATGACTTTTGTCAGCAATGCTTAGGGACTTAAGGTACATATGTACATGTACTCCTCCTGGCCCTGCCTGTCCTACCTCTCAGGGTAGCAAGGCTTCTCATCCTCCCCTGTAGCAGCAGACTCTCTTCCGACAGCAATCACCAGCTCCAGCAGCACTGTGACAGTGGCTTGCTCTAAAGAAGGGACCACAGGCAGAAAGATGGATGAGGCGAGGGACTTTAAGATCAGGCAGTATTAATGACACTGACAGAACAGTGTGTTTCACCCACTAAAACATGTGATCTGGACCTCGAAGTCTCTGAGAAACCTCAGCAGAACCCAAGGTGTGGCTGGATTTCTGGGGGCTTCCCAGAAACCAAGCACTTTGCTTACACTAGGTTCAGCAAAAGGACCATGCCAGGACTGACACTGATTCAGATTTTGTGACTCCAGAGCAGCCAGATCTAATATATGGCAGCCAATTACCTGTATTTCACTGCTCCAACTGAAGTCAGAGACTTAGGACCTTGGGTAACAGGAATAATGTGACAACTGATCTTCAAGTGGGCAGCTTTTGAATTACATTCTTAGAAGTTCACATTTCACAGGAAATTTTGAAATGTTCATGTTTTGGTCCAAATCAAAACAAAAAAGGAGCAAAAAAAATATTTGCATTGAATTGGAAATTCTCCTTTTAGGACAACTCGGCAGCAGGATTATTAGGAAAATAAAGTGCAAATCACCAGATGAATCTCCATTCCTATTAGACTTGACTCTTGATTTTATCAGTCTCTGACCTAAGTGGCAACTAAAGCAGCTTGCTAAAATCAAAGTCAAAACAAAGAGTCAATAATGTAACTATCAATATACCTAGGGAAAGAATTGGGAAGGAAGTAATTTCAGGTGAAGGACAATTCTAACTCATGAAGAAAAGGATTTTTGCTGGCCATGAATGTATTTAAGCATGAAATACAATGAATACTGATAACAACAAGGAAGCTGAGTTTTGATGCTCCTATTTCAAGATGCATTGCTTAAAATGGGCTCTGAGAGAATTTCAGATGTTTAGATGATACAAGAGCTGGAAATTGTGAACCTCTGTACATAAACTGCAGGGGATATGTTGAAGAACATCTATCTTCCCTCTCTTCCCATATGATTAAGAAGTTTGGAGTGCACCTGTATCTCATGATTCCTAGATGTCAGGATGTATGTAGGCTCTTTACATAATACTAGGAGTTGGAGTCTCTCTTACACTTTTCAGCATATATTCAAAACTTCCCACACTGTTCTGGTTTTCCTGTCTCTAAACTTCATTGAAATCATCAGGTGTGAGGAAAAATAGAAGAGGCAGTCCCAGCATATGAGTAGATAAACAGTCATGAAAATATTTTTTTTTGAAACCACTGAAATATGTACATACCAAAGACAATAATCTTACTATTGTAATCCTTGCCTGCCTGACCCAGCCTATCCTTTCCATCTATTTCTCCATTGCAGGTAAATGGATGGGTCTTGATGGCTTCAATCCTGTAGGCAGCTATGAGCTGCCACTTCTTCTGCAGGGTAATATAAACAGTGTCTGTGCTGCACAAGTAAGAGCAGCTATACTTTCTTATCAGATATGTCTCCAGAGTTACAAACTTCCCTCATATTTCCCGATCCTTGGGTAAGTTAATGACTCGTTTCATATATTAAATTAAATTTCTAGGATGCAACAGGAATACTCCAGTGCCTCTCTTATGGAGAGGCTTTGACCAGGCATGGATTGATCTGAGAGTGAGGCCAGAGGCAAACAGACCTTCAACCCTGAGTCCACAGCCCTGGCTGCTCACCTCCTCATCATGTCAGGCAATGTCTGCACTAGGAATTATAGCTAAAAACTACTAATTCAAAATTATAAAAGTGGAAGATTGAATTTATGAAAATGGGAAACAGCAGTTTAGTGACAGTTTCTTACTAGAGCACAACTTCTGGGATCAAAGTCATTACTGTCCCTGTTAAACAGCAAGTAGCACAACTCACAACTGGGACCTCCTCTTGGCTGGGTCAACTATTTTTTGGGATTACTTCTGCATAGGCTATTTCTGTGGGCTCTGTCAGAGATTTAGGCTGGCTGGATATCCAAGTATCTGTTTACAAGCATCAGGATGGATGGAATGTTATCATGTACAGTCAAAAGCAACTGGAACTGACACATCTGTTGGTGCTCCACTTCAGGGCTACAACTGTGATTAAAAATAAAATAACAAAACAACATTAGGTAACTGTTACTGCCATTTAAATATTGAAATTGCAAATTACTTCAAGGCTGCTATCTAAACTCCACTAGACTCTAGAAAACAATGAAAAATAAAAGCACAATATAACTTAGAATTTTGATAAAAGACCTCTTTTCCCTGTTTGTCTGTTTGTTCTTTCTGTTAATCAGTAATGTAAAAATACTGTAAAAAGTCTTCCAAAAAAAAAAAACAACAGGGGAAAAGCTACATGCTTAGATTTAGTTTTAAATACCATGTGTTCACTCTGTATGGCTGCTTGTATGTGAACATTTTAGATACATAAATCCATTTTGAACAAATTTTCAAAATTTCAAACAAATAAAATAATTGTGTGCATTGTGGAGGAATAGGACAAGCCAAGTTGAAATCATGAGGAGATACAAGAAATCAACAAGAAGAGTAAGGATACCTAAAACATGACCACAAAACAGACATTGTTGGTAAATAGAGTTATGAGTAAGATGACTACGTACTAGGACAATCTAACATTAAAGGCCACAGCCCTGCACTGGTGCTGAACTCCAGACAAAGGAGAAAGTTAGGCTTATCAAAACTCTGTGGATGATGGTGAAAGGAGGACTCAGATGCTGCTGTCAGTAAACCAAACAACATGAACAGAGGCTATGTAGTGGGAGCCTTTATTATGAATAAATGACAAATCATTTAGCACCCAATGCACAGAAGCAGAGTCACAAGAAAGTTAACTATCCCAAGAATGGGTAGGAAAGGAAACATCAGGACACAGATCAATTAACAAGCTCTATACTGAAAGCACTGGTGGCCACTTCTATTTCTGTGTTAAAAACAGAGAGAAGAGAGGCTCTTCTGGATGTGTTTCTGTACCAGAGAAAAGTAGCTGTTTGGGAAAAGAATGATGAAAGGTGACTTGGAGACAGTGACTGAAATTATAGAGTATATAGTCTTTGGGAAAATAATAGAGAAAAAAGGCACAGTCATGGACTCGAAGTAGGCAACATTCACCAATTCAAGTCAATAAAAAAGTCAAAGGAAAAGTAATTAAGTTGTTGCAGAAAACATAAGCATAACCTTATCAGAAGGGAAAAGTATCGAAAGAGAGATTAGTTTAGGTAAGCCAGAAACTTTTACTTGATCTTAAACCCACGAAGTTTCATCTGAAAAGTGAACATCAGATCAAATTCTAAAATAAAAAAAAAAAAATAGTGGCATGTGTATGGTCCAATCAGAAGACTATGGCATAAATCAAACACAGAACTAGGAAAGCTAGGAAACACTTGAAAAGGAGACAAGCACTAAAAATAACAAGGTGAAAATAAAATTATGATTGCTTTTCCTGCCTCTGAGACTAGGGGCAAGGAAATGACATAACTGATGATCCCAAGAAGACTGGAATATTTAAAATCCCTTTTTGCACGTGACCAAAAAAAAAAAAGCTGCAGACACCTCACTAGCATAATTAACATTAATGAAAAAATGTTAAGCACCCAATGTAAAACAGGGAAGAAATAGGTCAGGAGAGCATTATGGAAGGTTCTCAAGTCAGCCAGACCAGATGGACTTTGGCCTGGAACATATTAAGAATGGAGTGAATTATTCAGATTAGCAATTACTTGAGAATCTGTCAAAAATGGCTAAAAGATATAAGTCAGGGAAAGGACAAAAAATAACAGCTGCCTTGTACAATGAAAAGAGAGAAAGCAGAGGAAGAGGAGGGTAGAAATATTAAACTAATCAATCTTACTTTAACTCACAGAAAAAAAAAAACCCAGAAACAAATACATAGCATGTCTAGAATTAAGTAAACTCTGCAAATGCTTTAAATGAAAAGTAATATCATAAAAACTAATTTGCTAATGGATATAATTTTAAACCCATTTTCTTTATTTTTATACTGTTATATAACAAAATTACAGGACCTTTCTTTGTTCAGGTTGTAAAGAGTTGTAAAGGTTGACTTTATTCAACCTCTTATTAACAATCTGGATAACAGCCTTTCTAAGTTTGCAGAGGAGACAAAGTTGAAAAGAAGTGCAAACATGAATGTATTGAAAGACACAATTCAAATTCAGAATTATCTTGAGAAATTGCAGTGGTGGAATGAAGAATGGATTAAATTCTACATGATGTACTGCACTTAGGTGGAAATGATTAAATTTAATGCTCTGATTTATAAATAGCAGTATAGCCTTCATGCCTTTCTCTTCTGAGCACTATTAGAACGTCATGTCGAGAACTTGGTCCCTTTGGGGCATTATGCTTCGGAAGAAACATGGGGCAACTGGAGAAAGCCCAAAACAGTGCATGCGATTAGCAGCAAAGAGAATGTGATCCATGATGAAAGATTTTAAAAATAGAGACCCTTTGGCCTAGGACAAAGGAAAAACTTTAGAGTACATGGTAATTATTTTCAAACACAGAAGAGAATAATCTGATCGCCATTTTCAATGTGGATAGAAGAATTCTTAACTTTAAATTTTAGCAAATAAGTAAGAGTTAGACATTATGGAAAGCATTCTAACAATAAACTTGTGAATATCTGAGATAGGTAGCTTTAGATAAGGGGGTCTTTTCCACTGGGATATTTAGAAAGTTAGTCAAGAAAATATCAAGAACTAGGAAAGGAAAGTAAATCCTGCTTTGAGATACATGAATGAACCACACCATGAGTAGCTAACTCATAGCTTTCAGCCGAATTTGGCTTCTCAGTAATTATAAAAATTATAAAAATTTATATAAATAAATATAAATATATAATAAATAAATATAAATATAAATATATAATTAAATCTAATAAATAAAAGAAATAAATAAAATATTTTAAAAATAAATTAAATAAAAATATAAAAATTATTGTTAAAAAAATTACATGTCAAGTATGTCAAGCCCATGATGAGCAGGTGGGCTGCTCTTGAGTCTCCACTGATGAAAAGTAGTAATCATCAGATCCTGTTTAGAGTGAAGTCACCTATTTTTCTGGAACCCAGCTTTATATTTGGCTTGTCCCAGATCCCATGATGGAGCTCAGGAGTTGTGTAAGAACACTCTTGTTCACAGGACCCCTGCTCTTTGGCCTCTCCAAGATATATGGTACCCATCATACGGCTTTCAGCCGAGGTAAAATATTGTTATGTGACTTAACCAGGAAGGCTGGAGACTCCCTAAACTGGATGACTCTTGAGGCCATTTCTGTGTCAGCTGACTTGAGTCCCCACTGCCATCAGTAGTTATGAGCACTAAGAATCATCAAAATACAAGCATGCAGGATGAAGCGTTTGAAATAATCACAGGCAGAAATTTCACCCAGACAGTGACTGAGACCTAAAGGACCACAGATTGTGTGGATGGACAGCCAAAACATTCTGTAAACGGAACGGAAAGTCCATGGGAGGACCTCACAGAGGAAAAGAACTTGTCATGTGAGAGCAAAAGTGTCCAGAGATCTGTATTTTGACTGTAAGGTTGTTATAGCTCCATTAAGGTTACTGACAGGAGAAATATCAGTGTAACTGCATCTGCAAAAAAGGCTCTAAAATAGGGAAACCAGGGAACTACAGACTTGTGGATCTGATTTTTACACCTGATTAGATGGATGATACAGAGTAGAATGGAGAAACATAGGAACAAACACAGTCTTTCTGAAGAGTCAAAATGCTACCTTCCGTCATCTTAGGAACTTCCACATACATAAAAATATTCTGCTTTGTGAGAAACTGTCCTGTGAGCATTTGAATGACAAAATAATGCAAGTCAGGATTTTTCTGTACTGATATTACAATTTTCTCAAGATAACTTGTAACTTGTTGTAAAAACCCAAGCTCTGCAGATAATGGTTAATATTGTCCTGAACAGAAGAATACCCATTATGTAGAGATGGCAACAGCACATATTTGATCAGTCTGTCCATCTCAAATTCCTTATTGTCACAAACGCTTAAGATCTGTCAACTAGACACCTTAAGATGAATCATAAATTAAAGGATGCTGCTGTTCCTGGAGCTGCTGGACTTATGAAAACAACAAAGTTACTGTCTGGCTTTGTTCACATTCTTCGACTAGCCCAAGAAATTTAAGAATCACCTTGACCAAATTATTGTCTGTTGTCTTTTACATGGTAGCACTACTGTTTTAGTGTAAAGTTAATTTAAGTACACATATAATCAAGCATGGTGTTTGCTTCAGCTTCTGTGTTCTCCTTTTCACCTTAATCTGAGAGACAAAAGAACAAGGTGGAGAGCAGGAACATGTAGCAAATGTTGCAGATAAAAAGTTGCTCATGAAACACAGGTAGACAATGAATACATGCTCTGAGCAATAAAATGTAAAATACTTGGAGGAGTGAACCGTTTAGGTCTCTAACGTGTTAGAATTTAGGAATTCAAACACAGGAAAGCAACAAAGAAAGCACTCATTTGAAGTGTCTCAACCTTTGGGACACTGAGACGAAAGCACTTTGGGCAGAAGCTTTACCAGACCTCTAAACTTGTTCATTGGCAGAGGGAAATGAAGGACAATGTGGTGGAAGGACAATAGGTGTAGGAAGTGATCTCAGGCTCTGGAGTTGAGCTTTGCAATATGTGCCTAGGCACAGCCTTCAATAAACACTTGACACACTAAGGATGGGATTCAGTTAAGATCCAGAGAGCAACAATAGCACATACACAAAATAATATATACATACATATACATGTACATGTACATGTACATGTACATGTACATCTACATCTACATCTACATCTACATCTACATATACATATACATACTATTAAATTGATTGATGTTTTTCACTGTTCATTTGAAGAAGTTCTTCTGGGTAATGTAACATCTAGGATGTAGAACAACCTGTGTATTGCAGGAAACAGGCCAGGACACCAGCTTTGATATTTCTGGCATTAAAAAAAAGAGCAGTGAATATATCAGTTGAACTAAAACCTTCATTTCTACACTCCTCCGATGCCCTTCTTCAGAAAAAAATTGAGCAAAATACCACAATATACACTTTTCCCAGAGAACCAAAAAGTCAGTGTATACATTACATGGCCAGATAGGTCTTTGTTTTATTATGTTTACTGTAGGTAATGACACGATGGATGTCTTGGAAACAACAGAAAGAGAGAGGAAGAGACCTCAGGCTGTGGCAGAGCCACATTAATTTTTTCCCTTCTTGCTTTGCCTTCTTATCCTGCATGCATGTTCACATTGATTCCTTGGAGATTAGTTCCTTAGAGAAAATTCTCTGTTTCCACAGATATTTATTGGTTAGGTAATTATTCTGCTTTCATATAAAGTATTTGGGGGAGTTTTGCTCTGTAGCTTTAAAGGAAGTAACCCAGACAACCCACAAACTAAATTTTTCCACATATTCATAGGCTGAGAACAGAGCTGCTATTAAATATTGTTTTTACTTTTACATACAGCAAGCACTGTGCATTCCCAGCTCTTGGTACAAGTCTGATCATGGTTGGAATATGCATTTTATTAGTGTGGTTTCTTTTTGTGGCAAGCAATCGTGTGTCATGGTACTTTTTTCTGCAATTCTACTTATGATGGAAATTTAGATTAAAAGACAGCTTCTCTTCTTTCAGCTATTCCTTATTCCTTACATGAATAAAGAACACTAAGAAGGTGAAGGAAGGAAAGAATAAGAATTAACTTCCCCCTGCACAGAATTTTGACTTGCTGTTATCCTAAAAACAAATATTTTGATGGAAAACACAGTAAATGTCTAAAAGACTGATTTACTCCCTATACAGGTTATCACCTAAGTTTCACACACTGCCAGTGAATTTTCTTTCCCCTTAAGTTTTCTAAAAGCATGACATAAAGGGGGAAACACATATTCATCTGAATCATTCTCTAGCTCATTTCCAAAAGACCAACATGTTCCTTTTACATGCCCCATTTTTTATTACTATCTAGATAAGATCAGCGGAGATTAATTGGGGAAAGGTGTGTTGTATTACTAAAAGCTATGGATTCATAGTCCCTGTGCTTGGGGACAGTAACTCATACCTGTACTGTTTAATATTTGCATCAATGTCCTGGAGGAGGTATTGTGTATGCTTGACAAGTTTGCAGATAACATCAACCTGGAGGGATTGGTCAATATGCTCAAGGGCAGAGCTGTCTCACAGCAGGACCTAGACAAGCTGGATGAGTGGGCTGATGGGAATTGTGAAAAATTCTGCCAGGACAAATGCAAAATCTTGCCCTGAAGGGAAAGAAGCCCATGAAGTGTTTCAGAGTGGTACAGAGAGTGACCCAGTGAAGTGCTACCAGGATGCTGGAGCATCAGCCCCTCAAAAGAATGTTGAGGGACAGGGCTCAGCAATGAGAAGCAATCATTCAGCAATGAGAAGGGAAGGCTTTGCAGCACCTCAAAGCAGCCTTCCCTTGCTACAAGTAGGACATTGAGAAGACAGAGCCAGGCTCTCCACAGCAGTGCATGGTGGACAAAGGAGAGACAGTGGGCATAATGAGAACTGAGAAGTTCAGAGAGAATAAAGGAAACCTCTTTCTCCAGAGGACAGTGCAGCAGCGGAACAGGTTGCCCCAAGATGCTGTGCAGCCTCCAGACATGAAAGTTTTTGACACCCAACAGAGTAAAGCCCAGCAAGATTTGCCCTCTTCACTGATCCTGCATTGAGCTGGAGGTTGGAGTGGGGAGCTAGTGAGACCTCTTTCTAGCTCTGCAGTTTCTGTGGTTATACCTGTGTTAAACAAGAAGCCAAGAAAATAAGATGATAGATTTAAACTGCAGTTATGAATGCAGAATATAAACAATATCTTGATTTAATCTGTCTTCTGCATTTTTTTCATTCAGTTTTGAAAAATAAAATCTCTTTTTGTAATTAGTATAAGTAGTTTTTCACTCAAGAGAAACATATCCATGCTCACTTTAACCTCAAACCATAGAGAATTTTAAACTACTCAGACTAAACTACCTTTTTTCAGACCTCATGTAAAAGCTCTGCAGGAAAAGCAGCATCAATTAAGAGTGCATTTTGCACTATTTTAATAAAATTAGCATTGCTTTTGCTGACTATAGGCAGCTACTTCCTGCTAAATCAAGCCACAGGAGTCTGGCTGACAGACTTAACCAATACAGCTGCCTTCACATTGTAAAAGTTCAGATTTTAGCCAGTGCTTACAGTAGGCACTCACCGGCAAGCAAGTCTGGCAGAAATTACAAGCAGCGCTTGCTTTAGACACTTTACAGTGAAGGAACCTCTTTGAGATGAATTATCATGAACTGAGCTGTTGGAATCCTATTTGACACTCTGTTGATAAACACTGCATTATACACTATTGTAGACAGAGAGCAAAACCAGATTCAGACATCACTTTGTCTTCTGCACTTGGTTCCAGATCATCATGCACAGAAAGGATTGAACTTTCCATACACTGTTTCGGAAGGAGTGACGCAGCAACTGCATGTACGGAGAAAAGGGTAGGTGTAGGCATCCCTGGATATTATATCAGAACAAATGGTCAGAATTCAGGTATCTTTACTGAATATCCTCAAGCCAGACTTGCTTTTCCAGGCTTTTTAAGAAGATTGGATGGAATCTGGAAGAGTGATAATACAGCATAAACCAAAAGGTGAAGGACATGGGCATGGATGAAATTATACATAGTCTTAAAAGTAGATGTTTCCTAACAGATCTGTAAAAAAATACAACCGATCTGTATATTGTTGCCAAGCTAAGATTCATGCTTCCTAAGATACTGATCTTGGGTACTTTACTGTTAATTTCTTTGGGTGATTAAACTACTACCAGAATTTAGCATCTATTACTAAAAGTGTTTAATATCCCCTGAAATCCTCCAAAGAAACTGAGAATAAGTTATTGAAAGACAGACCTTTTTTTTTTTTATTTTAATAAGAGACAAGCCAAAAGACCACTGACCATTTATTATGCTATTTATTTGTATTGGGGTGATTGAGAAAATTCAAACTATTTATCCTACACACAAGTGACACACAGCCTTCTACTTCCACAGATCCAAGACCAGCTGTAGACAATGTGGAAACTCCACCTTACCTGTCTCCTGTCTTTTTCCTGTTCCCCCACACTCTCACAAGATTTCTGATTAAGAATTACTTTGGCTGCTTTTGGTCTTGTTGGTGTGTACTATGTTTGACATTAGTCCCTCAGGAAACTAAAACACCTATCATGTGAAGAATTAAAAACTTTATCTAGGATAGAGAAAGTCCAGGCAGTTGTAAACCTGGAATATATAATAAATCTATGGATTTATTGTTATCCAAGTTTATTTGTACATATAATGAGGGAGAAATAAATTATTTTCTCTGGTTTATCCATGCAGTATTTCACATATTCAGCTCTCACTCCCACTTGGTTAATGAAAACCAGTTTGTCATAGTCCCAGACGTTACTATGTTATAAGAAAGTTGTATTAAACAAACCCCAAAAACATCTCTGGACCTGGAATCTGCCCCTTTCTATCACAGTGCTTCAACCACAAAGCTGTAGTGCCAGGATCAGATCTGTGGTTGCAATTTCTAATACAATGAGTTATTAATCATGCTTTGCTATAGCTTCAGCTCAAGAGGTGAGAATGAAAGGCCTGACTAAAAACCACCAGTTTGGCAGAACAGGCATCTCCTGGGAGATGTGGCTATGAATTCCCAGACCAGTGGTGAGAAACTAGACATAATGTCCTTTGCACATATATTAATGCAAAGACTATGGTATTGACTGATACTGCTAAAAAAAAATCTGTTCCTGTGATTTTGAATAAGTAAAATGTGATTTTGAATGAAAAGATGGTTCAGGTGGAAGAATAAGTAATATGAATCTGTGTGCCCTTAGTTTAAAACCTCAGCAATACTTTTGTCATGTACTTATCAACATGTCAGATTTTAATTCCCTTAAATCAATTGGAAATTGGTGAGGTCAAATCTCATGGTCCATCTCACCCCTGGTACATGTGTTCAGCCCCCTGGAATCACTCTGTTTATTCTGGGCAGAGCAAGCCTGGATCAACAGCCCAGTTGAAGACAGATCACTTGCTGCTTGCAGGTCAGTCTTTGAGGAACACCAGCTTCCTGAGACAAGCTGCTCCCAGTCTGGGAGCAAGGGAAGGGCGGTCTGAAGTGCCAGGAACTGCACTGTTCCCAGTCATTATTGTCAAACAACTTCCATATGCTGGCACTGCTATTTCTGTACGCCAAACAAAGCAAGCTTGGGTGAGATACAATTCTATTCCCAGTTAATTTCAGAGGGGGCTTTGTGACTTACTGAATGATTGTGAAACTCTTACAACACTCATCTGCGAGGCTCTTGTCCCACCTTTGTTCTACAAGGAGGCCAGATGCTAAGCCATTTTGAAAGTGGAGGACACACACATGACAGGGGGCCCGCAAGGGCCCTAAAGGTCAATGTGTCACTGCTGAGGTCACCTTTGATGACCCCTTGTGGGTCTGCCTCTGGTACTCTGTCAATGAAAATTATACCTAAATAAACTGATGACACTATGCTCCTTTTTAATGTTTTCTTTCCTAAACTGTTTTTCAGAAGATAAACCTTTTATTATATTAGGACAATCCCTAGCAGACGCCCTCCGTTTTGCTACAGCTCCCCTTCTACACTCACACTACTCAGCCCTGTGCGTGCACTGCCACACACCTGGTCGCGGAAGGTGCCATCATCCTTTCAGCCGTCCAAGACCCCTTTTCTTCCACCGGGCAGCCGCGGCCGCGGCACGCCGGCACCCCCTCCACCCTAAGATCGTGTTCGTCGCTCTCCTAAACACAAACGCGACTGCTATCCCTGCTGAGCTCCTGCTTCAGGCCAGGCCAGGAGCCCGCGGCTCGCCCCCGATAGCCATCGCCGGTGGGACTGCGCTGCCAGCGCGGAGCCGGCGCCGAGGCCGAGGCCGTGCTCCCGCCCGTCCGGCCGGCCGGGGTGTGCGCTGCAGTAGCCGCCGTCCCCCTGCAGACGGAGCCCCGCGGCGCAGCCCAAGGGCCGGCACCGGCCGGGGCTGGGGCCGGGCGGCGGCGATCCCCGGGACGAGCCGAGCCGCCCCACCAGACAGGCTCCCCCTAGCCGCTCTGACCCCCTCCCCGCGGCGGCAGGGCCGGCAGCTGCCGGGGGGAAGGAGGAGGAGAAGTACGCGGCGATGGCCGCTGAGTGCCCCGCGCCCCGGCAGGGCAGGACAAGCGCGGAGCCGGCTGCGGCAAACGAAGCGAGCGCCAACGCCGCCGCTACTGCCGCCGAGGGACGGTGTGTGGGGAGGGGTGTTGGGGAGCGGTGCCCGCCGCCCCCCGCCCCGTGCTGACCTCCCCTCCCTCCCTCCACTCCGCTCCGCTCTCCGCCTGCCCCGCCCCGCCCCGCGGGAGGAGTGCGGGCTCAGCCCGCCGCCCCGCAGCTCTCGTTCGCGTTTTCTGCCGGTCGCTGCCGCCCCAGAAGTTGGGGCCGGCCGCGGCGGCCGCTCGCTGAGGCGCTCTCATGGTGCCGGTGCCCGCCGGGGGGGGGGCACGCCCGCTGCCGCCCGCCGCGCCGCCGAAACTTGGGGGAAGTTTCAGAGCGAGTCGGTGAGTACCGGGCGGCGGCTCCGCGCCGCTCCCCGCCGCCCGCCTGGCGCGGCCGCGCAGCGGCTTTCCCGCCCCCGGGGACGACGGGCCGGGGTCCGGCTCCTGTCCGGCTTCACCTCCCCTCGCCCGGGGTTTGCGGACGGTCTGCGAACTTGCCCCTCGGTCCCGGCCGGCGTCGGAGCCGCTCCGGGCGCGGGGCCGCCCGTGTCCCGCTGCTGTGGGCAGCGCGGCGCCGGAGCCGGGCCGGCACCGCGGCGTCAGCTCTGGCCGGGGCTGGGACGGCGGGCGGGGGGCGAGAATTCCTGTCACGTCCTGTGCTGTGGGTGATGGAGGGAGTGCCGGAGAAGACAAGCCTGGCCTCAGAGATCTGTAGAAAGAGTTTTCTTCAGAGAAATCCTCTTTTCTTTGTGGACTTGGATTTAAAAAGCAGAGCAAGAATGGTCGTTTAGCTGCCAGCGTCGCAGTCTTCCCCGCTGTAAAAGACCTAATCAGAATTTTCTTCTTTATGGTTTATTCCGGTTTATACGATCTCTGCAATTCCGCCCTTTTTTTTTTTTTTTTTTTAAATGCCAATTGTCCATAAATTTGTTTCTTATTGTGTGGCATGCTTTAAGTATTGCATAGGATAAAAAAGCAGAGAATGTTTTGAAAAACAAATACTGCAAACTTCTGAGCAGAAGTGTGCAAACAGAGGGGTTATACAGCAGAAGAGTTAACTAGTGCTTTATCTTAGTAAGGTCTTCAGTAAAACTTGTTGCAAACTCTCACAGGACTAATGCTAGTGATCAAGTGAGTGGATAAGTTACTAATCTTCTCAGTACAGTATATTTTGTTTATAGTGTAATATTAACTTCAGGGTGTTTAGTCACAGTTTAACTTTTCTTTTTGTGTAGCAGCTACAGAAGACCCACACCTGGTCATCTTTCTGGTCTTGACTAAGTCATTAAAAAACTGTAGGCTACCACTTGAGTTGGATCCTGTTTTATTAATGCTTTAAGCAAGTATTTACCAATACAAAAATTGAACTTATCTGTCAGGCTAAATTGACAAATTGTTATTTTTAGCTTAAATCCATAAGACTCTTAACTATTGCACAGACTTGGTTGCTCACATCAGCAATGAAAATATAGTTGGGCATAGAATCATTTTAAGGAGATTTAGTAAGATGTATTTAAATGCTGGTGTTTATTTAAAATATGCTATTTTAAATATTGAAATTAAAGTACGTTGCAATTGAGATGTCTTGTGGCTCTGAGTGATAAATGTTTGTATTACTGAAAGTTATTCAGACAGCTTGAGCTGTTTGAATGGGAATGTGGTGTCTTTCATCTCCACCACATCTCAGTCTCGCATTACTAGAATTGCTATTTGCCGTGTTAAGTCATGACGTTAGCATGTTCTAATAGTTATAAAGGATTGACAAAAAAGACAGTTTGCAATCCTTCTGAGGAGTAATTTTTAACATTGCCAATAAGTGGTAGTGGTACTTTTATCAAATATATGACTATAACTGCTGAAACTTACACTAATACCTAGAGAAGTTATAGACACCCACCAAATATTTTGAAATTCTCTGAGTATGGTAATCACAGTTTTCATTACCATGGGCTGTTTCCTCTCCTGGTCTAGATGTGTTTGCACAGCACAGTGTAGCACCATTCAAGTGTAAAAAATCAAGGGCTCTGTAGAGTCAGCCCACAGCACTATTCCCAGAGAGTACGTGGGTGTGTGTGCCACATTGGCTGTGTTGGAGAAATCTAAAGAGCTCAGTTCTAAGAAATCTGTAGAGCTCTGTTTTAAGCATCTTTACAAACGGAAGTAGCATGTAATACTGTATATGATCTCTTGTATCCTCTTCCAGTAAGGAATGATCAAAACCTCTGAAGGCAAATCTCCTGTTTACAGATTGGTACTACTCCTTTTCATGAACTGGAGACTGAGGAAGTATGAGTATATAATGGTCCTTTTAGGGTATAACTTCCACTTAGAGGGTTTCTTTTACCTGACTGTATGTACATGTCTAATTGCTTATATTAACTGGAGCTAGGCCTTGCTCCTGTTAAATTAAACTTTGGCTGCAGAAATTGTGTTTTATCTTGAGCTATCGAAAGGAGTGTTGAACTGAATAAATATAACACCATGTATCTTACTTGAAATACCAGATTTCCACGAATAAAATAGAAGCTGCGAATATTTGTTATTGAGAAAGCAGTGTAGGCAGAATGCTTTGATCTTTTTTTTTTTCTCTTGCTGAAAAATAAGTGCTTTATCAGATGCTACAGAACTTGCTGTCAACCCAGTTCAACCCAGTTCAATCCAGTTGAACTCAACCCAGTTGAAGATCTTGCAGTCTTAAGGTATGTGTCAAAATGTTTCAAAAGCATTACAAATGAATAAAAATTATAGAAATAACAAAGCTGGTGGGGTAAGAAAGGGCAAAGTTACCAGCAGTGTAATAACGAGCCTACTCACTCCACATGGGAGTCCTTCAATGATAGGTTGGGTAGAAGGTCATGTTTATTTTAAATAAAGGGTTTTCCTTGTTACCACATATTTGTCTGATGGAAAGACAATTCTTTGGTGCAGTGGAGTTGAGGTAGTAATTCTGGGGAGAGGGCAGTATGAGGAAAACAGGGAGAGAGGTAGTAGGGCTGCTAGTTTGGTGTGGTGAAGGTGAAAGGCTGATGCAACGAGATACTAGCTTGGCAGGAACAGATTTATGTCAGGACTTGAAGGAACACTTTGTGCTCAAATTGTTTATCACAAGGGAAATCTTCCTTTACCATATATGAATCCTAGTTTAAATCTTTGTATGAGGTGGGTGTTTATTTATACATCATTGTAGTTTATGAGAGATGGAACAAACATCCTCTTACCAAAGAGCTGGTTTTCAGTGTGTGAAAAACAATTTTGTGGTAAAAATTGTAAAGGCTTCTGTTTTCTGACAAAGATGAATGTTGTCCATATCATGTGTACTGCAGATTATGAATTGAAGATATATTTAAGCACATATTTTATTGACCTTTAGAAAGCATGTGTTCTGTTGAAAATGCCTTGATCACTGAGATTAGTTCTTCATTATTAATAAGGTAATACAATCTTCAGAAATGCTTCACAGTAGCAGGGGAGCTTGCAACAGTGTGGAACTTACTGTCTCACTTGAACAATAAAATGTGCCTTGCTATTTGCTGAGCATTTCATTTGTACTATGTTGTGAGGATGTAAAAGATAATTACTCTAATATTACTCTTCCTGAAGGAATAGCTGCTGAAAAATGCAATTGGTGGTGGATGCATGTGCACAGATGCTTGGGTTGGAGTAACTTTTCAGATGTAGTATTGCGTGACTTTGGTAGCATATACTGAATAGCTGAAGGACTACATGAGTAATCAAGCATTTCTGAGTTTTAGAACTCCATCTGCTATGCTATTCATACTTACCTTGCTAATTTAAACCATTTATGTTTGTCTTTTGACTTGCCAAGAGATCCAGACTGCAAAGCCAGCACCCATACCTACTAAATCATGTTCAGCTTTATAAATTATATTTACAAAAGTACTCCTGTTCGTAGTGACACAGTCTGCAACATTGTCTTTTGTCCTGCTGTGCCTGTGCTATTGGTTAGGTTTTGTGGAAGGGATCCACTGTGTGAGATCACGGTGCTGTGGGGAAAGGTGATACAGGGCTGCATGGAGAGCACAGGAGATGTGGTGGAGACAAACTGCACAGTGACAGCTGGTGAGAGGATATGAAACTCTGGTAAATGTAGTACAAAATTTTAACCTCTCTGCATTAGGAGAATAAACACAACACCCATTTTGTTGGTGTGGAATGATTTATGCTCCCCAGTTTCTCCTTTTCTTTAGCCATTTAGCAAGACTCAGAGAGAGCATTTGTGTATCACGGTGCTAGACCTGCTTGTCCTCCACATCAGGCACAGAGTGACTGCTGAGGATGGGTTCATAATGTGTAAAACAGCTCAGAATGTGCAAAGCAAAGATGCTTTGCTGGCTTTTTGCTCATTAAGGCAGCAAATTGCTGCCTCTGATCACTTAATAAGCTTATTGCTTGTAATCCTAGAACAAAGGTGATTTATGAAAACATAAATACAAATAATCAGTTGTATTTAAATAGGACATTAGCAGAGATGGAGATAATTAGTACTTAGAACTTTGAAAGCTGTTTAAATACTGTCACAAATCCATTATGGTCTTCAAACTTCGTTTATAAGTGATCAGTCCAAACATGAAATATTCTTTTGGATGCACAAGAGTAATTTTATACAAAAAAAAAAGCCAGTAGTTAACAGACAACAGCTCTAAGTGGCAGTTGGAAAGGGGTTATTAGTAACAATTATAATGTTACAACATTCAATAGCATTTAAATAAAATTTGAGATTTTACTGCCTCAAGAGAAAACAGTATCAGTAAAACTCCATATTGTAGGAAATCTCTAGGATGCATTGGTGGTTGGTAGAAACTGTGTCTGTGTTAGTTCTGTGAACAGGTATCTTTTTGCCTGACCACTATGCAAAAGTTTGGGGTTTTAATCTACACACAGTCTGTCTCTACAATCTTACTGGTATAGCCAAACAACTTCCTTTGTGCCTGTTGGTGTTTGGGGGTAGTCTGACCATGAAGTACAGCATGTAGGACAGAAGAAACAGACTGAAAGAACCATGACATTTTATTTCAGCTGTCTCAGTTAAATGAGCATGCAGTCGGTTTCTGCCTTACATGCCTGTTTCCCAGCTGCAGCAAGCAGTCCACTATATTTTGTTTCTTTTTTTTTTTTTTTGCTTGCCTTTTTCATTCAAGTTAGTGCTACCTTGAGAATGAGTTGGGCTCTCCTTCATTGCATGACTGAAAATACTGTTTGAATTTGTTATGGAATGCTTATTATACTGTGTTTACTCAAGAGCCATGTTATGACCCTACTTTATAATTGTTCTGAGCAATGCCTTGTTTACTGTTTTCATCCAGAAGAGCTTGAACTGTTTGGTGTTTCAATGGTTTGTGGCATTGCTAATGGCTTTATGTGATGCTATAAAAAGTGAGTGAAAACGAAGTAGGATTCCTTGTAGATGGCGGTTCTTGTCCCTTGCTTTGCATGCGTTGAAGAAGACTGGCTGTGGTTACTTTGGGACCAAACTTTACCTGTTCTGCCAAGAATAAGGAAGATCTGATAGGAAGACTGAGAGAAGAGAAATTAAAAGCTGCTGTATCTTTGGGTTTTGATTGCATTTTATGGCTGAGCCTGTTACAGTATATCAGGGGAGCACTGTGGAACTTTTATTTAAAAAGAAACCTCTAAGAAAACCATAAATTTCGTAAGTGATGTGATAGTTTGCAGTCAGACAGAGTAGCTCTAAGTACTAAGATGTTAAGTAAACAGGGTAGAATACAGCATGGTCAGGACTCTGCTAGGCCATCTTTCACAGGACACATAGATCAAGTGCGGTGAGCTGTGCTTACGCTGGGGCTTTAGTCTTGTAGGTTGAGTCCTGGCTGGTTTAGGGCATAAAACAGGTGAGTTGAGCCACCTGAAGGAATGATTTGCAGGGTGCAGTGGGAAATCCTGCTCTTTTTTTATAATGTGTTTGCCGGTTTTGGCTGAGGCATACATATAACTGCATCACATGCAGCTGAAATGTTACGGCCTGGTGCTTGTTCCAAGTAGTGCCAGCCTACTTGTCCAGCATGTGTGAATGAACTTATCTTACAGCTGCAGAGTTTTTGCGGTAGGATCAGAAGGAGCGTGTGAGACAGTGCTTTACACTTTTCAGCTGTGATTTCTGACCTTTGGAGAGTGGCAGTGAGCCTCTGGGTCTGCTCGTGCTGGGTGTTGCTAACAAACACTGCACGGGAGAGGTGCTTGTTACGTGATACAGTCACTGCTGGCTGGCTGTACACCAGCCAGTTCTGCTGCTGCAGGACAGTGTGTACAGCACAGAGAGACTGCAGCCTGAGAGGGGGAGAAACAGCCCTCCACTTCCCTGTGAGAAAGGCTATTTTTGTGGAACTGTGTGATGAGCTCTGGTATCTTTCAGCTCTGAGGTGCTTTAATTAGGATGGCCATATCAGTTGAGAAAACATTTCAGAAAAAAAGAAGTCACGGGCAGTAAAGAAGCCTGTGCCTCATTATGGCTGGTTCTTAGGTAAGTATTTTGTTTGAATAGCTAATTTCCTTGAAATACTGGCTATCTTTGAGAAAATTAATTTTGTTGGTTGTACTAGGTCCAGATTTTTTCAGTGGCGTGTTGTTTCATCCACCAAAAGGCACACGCAAGTGAGTTAACTATGGTGGATTCTACTTGATGGTTTTCAGGGCTCTAGCTGACCACAGAGACATTAGGGAAGCATGGCGTTCATCACCTTAAGTGGTGTGAGGGGCCTGCCTAACTTGCATTGAAGCAAGAGGAACAAGAATATTTGGTTTATACATCATTGTAAAGTTAGCATGGCTTTATACGAAGGGGAAGTCTTGTCTCACAAGTTTGGTGACCTTCTGTGATGGAGCTACCGGTTTGGTGGACAGGGGCAGAGCAACTGATACTGTCTACGTGGGCTTACACAGTTTGACACTGTCCTGCAGACCATCCTTGTCTGTAAATTAGAGAAACACAGACTGTTGGATCCGCCACTCAGTGGATTAAGATCTATCTGGATGGCCACACTCAGAGTTGTGGTCAGCAGCTCATTGTCCACATGGAGATCAGTGATGAGTGGTGTCCCTCAGGGGTCAGTCCTGGGGCTGATACTGTTCCACACCTTTGTCGGTGATGTGGACAGTGGGGTCGAGGGCACCCTCAGCAAGTTTGCTGATGACACTGAGCTGGGTGGGGCAGTCGACACAGGAGGGAAGGGATGGCATCCCCAGGGACCTGGACTGGATTGAGAGGTGGGACCATGCAAACCTCAGGGAGTTCAGCAAGGCTGAGTGCAAGGTCCTACACCTGCATTGCAACAATCCCAGCCACACCCACAGGCTGGGCAGAGAAGTGATTGAGAGCAGCCCTGTGGGGAGGGACCTGGGGGTGGTGGCTGATGAAAAACTCACCATGAGCCCACAGTGAGTGATCACAGCCCAGAAAGCCAAGGAAATCCTGGGCTGCATCCAAAGGAGAGGGGCCAACAGGTCGAGGGAGGGGATTCCACCTTTTGTTCTGCTCCTGTGAAACCCACCAGGAGGACTGTGTCCAGCCCTGGTGTCCTTAAAAGGGACATGGAACTGCTGGTGCAAGTCCAGAGGAGGCCACAAAGCTGGTAAGAGGAATGGAACACCTCCCCTGTGAAGATGGGCTGAGAAGGTTGGGTCTGTTCAGCCTGGAGCAGAGAAGGTTGTGTGGAGACCTCGTGGCAACCTGCCAGTATGTGAAGGGGAACTACAGGGAAGCTGGAGAGGGACTCTGTCAGGGACTGTAGAGACAAAGCAAGGAGTAATGGGTACAAACTGAAAGTGGGGAAATTTAGGTTAGATATAAGGAATAAATTCTTTGCTTTGAGTGTGCTGTAGCAGTTTGCCCAGGGTAGCTGTAGATGCCCCAGCCCCGGCGGTGTTCAGGGCGAGGTTGGATAAACCTTGAGCAGCTTGGTCTAGTGGGAGGTGTACCTGTGCATGACAGGGGAGACTGGGGCTGGATGATCATTACAGTGCATTCCAACCCTTAATATTTCTATGATTACGTGATTTTTCAGGCTTATGGTGTATAATGATTTAAAACCTGTATCCAGCATACAAGGGAATTAAGCAATACATTTGGTTCTTGTATCTTTTATCCAGCTTGAGGCATAGATGAGTGCACTTAATGCTATGATGGAAAAAGTAATGTTGTGTAGTGTTGTACCCATGTGTTTGTTGTGGTCTCCTCTATTGCTTTTTTTTCAAATATAAAAATTTAACCTTTTATTAAGGTAATCAACTCTATTGTGAAAATTGTTTCAGGTCCCTTTTCCTCTCCTGTTCTACTACTGCAGGTGAAGGTGAAGAGCTCTCTCCATAAGAGCCCAAGGGAGCTTTGTGGAGCCAGCGTGAATAAAAAAATCCATCCACTGAAAGGAAAGAACATAGGATTTAGAAAGAGAGACTTCCCATGACTAGATGTTCATGATCAGACTGAATGATATAATGGGAATCTTCACGCAGAACCTACTATAGTTGTGCTCCTGTTTTCTTTGCTGAGGTGCAAATTTTGCAGATTTTTTAAAATACATTTTAAAATAATTTTGGCCAATTTTTTCAAACCCAAGGAAATGGGAAGCCAAGTTAATCACAGGAGATCTTCAATTAGAAGAGGGAAGAAGTTTTTCACAATGTCAGAATGTGTGCAGTGTTTCAGTTTACTAAATCATGCAGAAAAGGAGAAGAGGCTGAAGGATCAAGAGGCAGGGACTGCATACAGATGAAACAAAATGGAATATGTGCAAGTAGGAAGACCAGGACGTGAAAACCTGGGGAGCTAATGGTTGTTGGAAAGACTGAAGTTACAGTCTCTGAAGCATTTGGTTCCATTGTCTTAAGTGGAAATTTATGTGAATACATAACTGGACATTAGGTGGCCAGTAATCAAAAGAACATGTTTAAGACCAAGAGTAATGATTTGTTTAAGGATGTTCGAGGTGGCTGAACTAAACTACAGTAAAAAACCTAGCTTTCTCAAGATGATTAAAAAATTCTAATGTAATTTGAATTGCACCCAGAAGTACATTTTCATACTGATTTAAATTTTTTTAAATTTTTTGTTGTAAAGATTATAGTGTCTCATGGATAGAGCTATGCTAGGAGTAGAAATATTTTTGGTAGTGTAGGACTGATTTTGTCAGTGGCTTGCTATGCTTACTGCATACTGGTTGCAGTATTTTTTAGCAGCCTGTCAGTGCAACAGCATGTAAAAATAGAGGGAACAGAAAGATGGTATTTTTGTATCAAACAGCTGATGTCATTCACCTACTCATTTTATATGTGAGCAGTTGGTACACATTCTGTTTGTATTGCAGCTTGTGTTTTATTTACTAATGCTGGACTGTGAAAACAAAATATAAGCTGTCAATAAAAAAGGACTGGCACCATTTGTTGTTAGGGCTGAAATAAAAGAGCTATCTCTTACTAGTTATTTTTTTGTCTGGAGTTTGTAAACTTATAAAAGTTCCTGCCGGGGAACCTGTGAGCATGATTTTAGGAGCCTGAGTGAGTTTCAGCCTGTGAGGAGCTCGTCTGTTTCCCAGGGGGAAAGTTCCTGGGAACAGTTTTCTGTCAAAGATTGTTTTATTTTAAATGTATTTCTCAGAACAATACTGAACAGATGTTCTTGGTGTGTTTTCTCTGGTCCCACCAATGGGACCAAAGGGGTGTTATTGTCCAATCATGTAACCTAGATTGAAACACCTTATAAAAGGGGTTTAGAAAACCCCAAAATAGAGGCTTTTGCCTCACAAAAAGTAACTGCAGTGCGGATGATTATCTGGGGAACACTCACAATACTTTGTGTCCTTCAGCATCAGGAACCTTTTCTTACATGAGACTGCGACTGTTTGTTTGTGTGAACTGTTCATATATATATAGTCCCATTTATAAGAAGCAGAACTGTGGCTTTCTGGGCAAAAGAAGAATTATCCCTTCTATTTTCTACATCTTGGACACCTGCTCTGACCAAATACCTTGAAAATTAGAGAAGTACATTCATTCCCATTAAGATTGAGCAGTACTACAGAGCAACATCCTCAGCTGTGGCTTCGGGGCCTGCAGGTCATGCAGCTCTGTCTTCTTGAGGCTTTTTATTGTTGCTTCATACCCCAGTAGATTGGTGTTTTCCAGATGCTCTGATCACTCACTGTCCTAAGAATAGAGATAGGTACTCTTACAAAATGTTATTAAAATACCTGATCAGAAGCAGTGTACTTGTTTACAAGCTGTGTCTTGTGGAGCCTTTCAGTCAACACAGGCTGAAACCAGCTTGGGGAAAGTGCTGCATATACTCAGCCAGAGATGGCAGCTGCAGCTTTGGCTGAGCATCCAGCAGCCTGTGAACACAGCTGCCATCCCCTGTTCCTCACCAGCCCCTCTCCCTTTGCTTCTGCTGAGCAGAAATTGAAGTCTCTCTGAGTCTGGACTAATGTATATGAACTCAGCAATTGGTGGCCTCTAATACCAGAGAAGCAGACGATGATCTAGCTCATTGTGTATCCATTCCTAAGAACGGGGCAGAGCTGCAGAAGCCAGAAATGTGGCACCAGTGGAGGTGGAAACTTACTAATAGACAAAAGCAGGAAGGCTGAACAAACAACTATGTTCATTGAGGCAATTACTGGACAGAAATGAGGCGTTTTCTGGGGAAAGATGGATGTCAATCTGTGTTTTGTTCCATTGGTGCATACCCAAGTGACTGGTAGTCATTTATGGGTGCTATAGTCAGAGAAACAATACTGAAGGAATTTGGGTGTTAGAAAGATAGCAAGAAGTAGTACCAAAAGGACATTTAACAGGCTAGTATTGATACTTTACGTTGTGTAAGTTTTCTGGGATGCATGAACAGACTGAAATATCAAGTAATTCTATCAATGTAGATCAAGGATGGAGGGTACATACTTCTGCTGCAACAGCACTGACCTTTTGTGTGTTCTACATTATAAATAGTTGCTTATCGGCAGCTCTGGCTTTTTGCATTGACTTTTAATCCCTCCTGCTCTTACCATTCATTTCTATGTCTTTGTCTTGGCAGAGCACTTCAGTTACTACAGGAAAGAAACAATGCCATTCATTATATTGTTTTGTCATTTGAAAAAGTCAAAACAAATGCTCATATTCCTTTGATGTTTGCTTTTCAGGCTCATGGTGTGTGGGGTGGGTGTGGAATGATGCTTTCAAAACTGTTATTGTAACTCCTTTCTGAGAAATGACATACGGCCCTACCTAGGGAGCTACCTGAAGATAATATTACAGATTTTAGGTGTAGTTTATGTAGTGTTAGTACTTCTTGATATTGTTTGGCTCAAAAGACGTATTTATGGGTGTTAACTACTGGCTGCTCTTCCCTGGATTACCAGCAAATCACTGTGTAGAGCCTGATCACTTAATTGTCATAAATGTAAGCAAATGTTGAAATGGTAGAAAAGAGCCACACGACCACTAGAAATATTTATCATGGGGTCAGGAAGATTCAGAAGAGTAGCTTCTCTTCAGCTTTTAATACAGCTGGGCATTAAGAAGTTGTGAAGGAAATTTAGAGCAGCGTGTCGAAGTTTTGCCAAGATTAGTCAGTGGAATCACTTGCTGCCAGATGCTCATACTGAATGAAAGAGAACAGCAACCACTGTGGTGGGAATTAGTTTTCTGAAATTGCTCAAAGCCAATTATCAGTCCAGTTGTTTTAGGGGATTATTAATACTCTGTGGACTGTTCTACAGTTTGAATGACAGAAGAGCGGGTAGAATTTATATTTATGAGATATATGTTTCTCACCTTTATTCTGTTAGCTGTGGGAATGCATGCAGCATCTTCTATTTGAGATGTCAGTGTAGCTGACATCTCAAATAGAAGCTGAAAAAGATATTGTAGCACAGACTGTGGGATCAGAGTGAAAGATTTGGTCTGTATTTCCCAAGCAGTAGCTCCTGGAAGCGATACGGAGCTTGTGGCTAGGAATGGAGCCATAACCCTGTCCGTGACTGCATGGGAGGCTCTGCAGTGAATTCGGAAAGACCTCAGCCAGATGTGAGCCTTCGAAGCCTCTGCTCACATCACTGCTTTCCAAACCATAGCAGAACCTCATACTTTTTTTTCCCTTCCTCTTGGAAGAGGGGAATACTTGTGTATTTTGGTGTTGTTTTGAATGTATTGTGCTCTTAGTTTTTATGCAGTCTTGGAATTAGTAATAACCCAGGTGTTGCTTGTGTTTCATGGATAGTGTATCCAACCCAAGAGTCCAGGGAGCCTACAAACAGGCTATTCCTCTTCTTTCAGCCATTCTTTTTGGCAGTAGCATGAGTTGAAAAGTTTTCATAAATTAAAGATTCACAGCTGAGTATGAAGTTATCTGCTGATCAGACCCCTTTGTGCAATTTGTTAATAAAGGGACAATCCAGCACTATACTCACTAAGTATAATTGATTGCTTCAGTGGTAGGTGCTGCTGGGAGGAATCTAGCATCCTTTCTGGAGTCTGGTTTGTTGATTATTGTATGACCCAGTTGGCAGCAAGCCTGTCCTATGAGGCACAGGATAATAATATGCTGCACAGCTATTTTGCAAAGTAGTTGCTAAGAAATATAGTGCCAGCGTTATTTGGGACAGATACATCTTTGATAACATGTTGCTGCCAAGTTGCACAATAAAAAAACCAACTTTTTTTCCGTCTCCATCCATTGTTCATCAGCAATCTGAGCCCGAGGAGTTCTGCTTCTGTTGAGATTTAAGGGAAAGTTTCTAGACAAGGTTTCAGTCCGTCCTGTTGCTCACTAGCAAATCTTCTTCATACTGTACTAGATCTCTAAGCATTTGCTCAAAATTCAGCATAGTTTCAAAAAATTCACATTGGGCTGTCAAACTTTTAAAAAAGTTATCTTCATATATTCAGAAAAACTTAAACACCACTAGTAGGTATCCTTTAAGTTACTCTTATTTTGCAACTCTTTGTTTCTTCCACATGATGACTGATCTGCAGGAAACTTCTTCACCAGTCTCAGAATGGCTAAAAACTTGCTTTTTAGCAAAAATAGGAATCTGGCAAGCTTCAAGTAAAAATCAGTCTCTTTGTGGAGATTTACTGCAGGTCCTCAGATACACTCGTTTTTTGCTCTGCAAAGTTAATAGAGTCACCTGGTATGGTTAGTCTGATTTTTTCTTTCCTCTGTTTAAATTTCTCTGTTGTTTGAACTCTGCCTGAAAAGTAGACTGGCACATGTTCTCTTATTTTTCAGATCAGTCATGCCAGCTATGCATAAAAGAGCTGGAGCAAAAGCATTCCATATCCGTTAAGTGTTTTATTTTCCAGACTAAAAACTGAATACTTGCAGCTTGTATGTAATTATATGCTTGTCATTCCTAATTACTTTCTGGCATGTTCCTGGGTGTTTTGTAGACAGGAAAATGCATTTGATTATTTTTTTTAAGCTAGGTTAGCAAAAAGAAAAGAGAAAAGTCTTCTACAAGAAAGCCAAAAGCCAGAAGAGAGGGACTTTTTACAAGGGCAGGCAGAGATAGGAGAACGTCTTTGAAATGAAAGAGAACGTATTTAAATTAGATATTTGGAAGAAATTCTTTACTGTGAAGGTGGTGAGGCACTGAAGTAGGTTGCCCAAAGAGATGGTAGATGTCCTGTCTCTGAAGATATTCAAGACAGGGTTGGATAGGGCTTTGAGAAACCTGGTCTAGTGAAAAGTGTCCTTCCCCATGGCAGTGGGGTTGGAACTAGATGACCTTTAAGGTTCCTTGCAGCCTAAACCATTCTGTCATTCTATGAGGTAGAAAACTATTGGGAGAAAGATATGTGTGGAAATAATAACTTCTTCCTTTCTGAAAGAGTATCTTACTTCATTTCTTAAGTAAGCATTTTGTCTTGAAGGAGTAAGACTATTGCATTTCATAACTAGAAATAAATCATCAAGCATATCATTATTTTCAAAGCATGTTAAGTATGTGTTTTTTCCCTGCATTTAATCTGAAACTGTGTCATTGTGTTTGCATATGAGCTTTTATATGTACAAATTTGTAAATGTGTCCAGAGAAGCAGATTGCAGTTCCCACCCTTCTGATAGGCTACCAAGTGAGCCACAAAAACTCACCTGAGGCTAGTGGTAAATAGAAACTGCACCAATGAATAAAAGAGTTTCCCAGACAGCATATCTTTTGCTTCTTTAGATTTTGTTCTTTCTTGACAGTCACTTGACAGCTTGACTCCCCTAGAAATGTGCTGAAATATCAGAAGTCTGTCTGTCTCCTAAAATACCTGTTGTCCCTCAGACAGAATGTAAATCTTCAGTCACTGAAATTAAGGCATGCAGTTTTGTGGGGTGTGTGTAAATACACAGGCTGCATAGAATAGATTCAGATTTGAAATTACATTCAAAGGCTATGGCCACAAATTAAAGCCCAGACTGATTATTTGGGGTGGCTCTCATCTCTCTGCCGTGGGGGCTGTAGTGTAGGCTACATGAGCTGCACCCCTGGCTGGAAGCTCGGTTTTCACTGAACTTGTGCAGCTTGTCCTACAGCTGCCTGGTACCAGGAGAGACTGGGAGCCTGTGTCAGGAGCCTGCCTTGTCACCAAGAAGGCTAGTCTAGTCCTTTTGGCAGCAGCCCACAGCAAGGTTGGTTTTGGCCACGCACAAAGCTGCTTTTTGCCAGCCCTATGTACCAGCCAGCACATGGGAAATGTGACCTAATGGTATCTTTTCTGTGTGGGTGGTCTCAAAACTTTGTTAAAGTTGCAGAAGAGTACTCACTTGATGTAGTATTGTCTCCACAAGATACCTGAATTGTTATTTGCTTATTTGCCTTACATAAAGACTCAACAGACTATGAGAAGACCACCTCAGTTTAGTGCCTGCTTTTTAGTGTTACCTGCTGAATTTTGATGGTAATGTGCTGTCTGCTGTGATAAACAGGAGCAAAGACTCTTGCCTCAGGTGACAGTCATTTATTACTTATGCAGTGCCACAGCCATAGTTTGCAATTCAGTCAGCTATGCTAAACAAATACAAAGATACCTGCCCTGGAGAACTGGCAGCATTCAGGAATAGCAGGATAATTTATGGTGCTGAGCAAAACAAATACAGTCGCTGTGCTGCATGATGAATACTTGTGCTTTTGTAGACTGTATTCCTAATCTAACGATTCCTGATATTAGTTGCTTCTTTGTACCTTGCTGAAATAGCTGTAGGAAAATATTTTCTGAAATCTGAGGTTTTAAAGGAATTTTCAATATAGCCTGAAGAAATATGACAGCACAGGAATCCTGAAATTTTTAACTTACAGAGAAGATAATTAGTCCTTTCTGTGCAATGATGTGTATAAACTTTTCTCTATAAGCTTGCCTCTGACTGGATGAAATAAATAGTAATTTTCTGGAAAAACAAAATTTTTCAAGAGACCAAGCCAGTTCCAACTTTTGGCTTGAATTAGAGTAATAGTTTCATCTCTCAGAAGTAGCTATGACTGTATAACTCATAAATGTTGGACTGGATAAATGCATTTAAAATAAAAGCTTTTTTAGTCTGAAGAATTATTTTTGTGAGTTAAAAACCAGCTAAACAAAGGTAATATAAAATAAATCCAAAAAAGTTCAAATAATTTCAAGTGCATTCATACAAATATAAAAAATATTTTGTAGTATATAAAATGATACAAATTCACCATTAGTAAAATTTTCAGCCTTTCTATAGAATTGTACATCAACATGAATGAAGCCAACTGAATTTCTTTCATGTCACCAGAAGGGTCTGTTACTGAACTGTTTTTTGCTGCCTGACTAACTGCTGTCAGGTTGTTTTAATAGAGAAGCAAGTGTTCTTACAATGTTCATGAACATATTGAAGTGCCTTGAAAAAGGCAGAATTTTTTAAAATTATTGGTTACTGATGCAAGGTATTGATCAAGCAAGATACTCCTCTAGGGCAAGGATTGTAGTAGACATCTTGCTGGTGCTGGTGCTGAGGTTAGCGCTCAGCTGCTCAAGGTGACCTCTGTCCTTCAGAAAGTGTCCATGGGAGGCTGTCTCTTCTCGTGTGGGTGGGTCAGCAGAGCCCCTCAGCACCTTCCAGTGAGCTCCACAGGGTCTGCTACACAGTCATTTTGCTTTTATTACCTAGCTGGAAAAGAGCTACTTCACCACCAACAGCATGGTTTCCAGGCTGCAATGCTTTGGGCTCGCCTCCCTTTTCCTTGCTCCCTCACAAGTCTTGCATCTCCTCTCTAAACAAACTATCACTCTCTAAAGCTTTCTCCACAGATGAGGTTTTCTGAACATTTTATCTTCATTGCCCTCTTTGGTGCAGTCTTTCATCTGGCAGCAGTATTGGAGAGGAGAAACCCTGTAACATGTGCTGCTCCCATTAATGTGCTACAGAATTCCAGGTGCCTGTGAGACAATGGCATTTTCTCATCAACTTTTTTCCCCTTTCAATTTCAATTGGTTTGGCTTTTTCCCCCTCTTCTCTTTGCAAAACTGCTGCCTAGCCTGTAGCTCTTTACACTGCACTGGTCAGTGGTACAATATGACACATTTGATCTTGTAATAGCAAGAGAAATTTTCTCACAGCAATGAGAAAAGTGTATTGAAACATGAAAAATTCCTAGATGTGATCAGTTTTTCATTTGTTCTTTTCTGTTCCTTTTTTTTTTTCTTCAGATGCTGCCCCAGAAGAAATATGTGCTAGAGGAAGGTTCAGACTGAAAATTGCTTTAGTGAAACACACAACATCTATCTTTATTTCCGGGTTAGGTGTGGGCATGACAGGATTTGCTGTGGATCTTGGACAAGTCCCATGCTGTATTAGCATGACATTGATGCCCTGCTGCTGTCCTTTGTCAGAGCCAACACCAAAGTCCTGTTTGGTTTTTGGTATGTAAAGGTCTTGGTTCTCCTTTCTTCATGGTCTGAGGTGGTAACCACAGTGGCCAAGCTAAGCATCTGACAGTACAGCATCCCTTTGGATCCTAACTGCTGCTTACAAAACTTTGCAAACACAGCTCCTAAGCTGGCAAGCTGCTTGTCTTCAACTACAGGGAGAGCCTTCATAAAGGCATTTGCTCTCCCTGAGGTCTATTGCAAAATGATAATGTTCCCTTTCTCTTTGGCATCAACTCAGGTTTGTAAACTTTGATAACAAAAGAAATACTAAGTTCATATTCCAAAATACTTGGGATTTGGTTGTTGATTTTTGGGTACATGGGGCTGTTGCTCTCACACAGAATAGTTTTGCCTTTAAAATTTCATCTCATCCCTTTGCACATTTTCTTGTTTATTCTGCCAGAAGCCTTATTCCTGGAAAACTTAATATGAACACAGTTTCCAAATTGTGCTGAGGGTGATTGTTCTCTCTTGCTGTGAAAGCACTTGGTGGGATGAATAGTGAACATTTTCCACGTTAGTGATGTTTTTAGCGCCATGGATGGGAATATGCAGATTACCAGAGACAATGAATGGATGGGGTGCATGTCTAGAGATGGAGATGGGCAGGTGTGATTGGTGTGGTGTTTAGCTGGGAGTTCTGACTGTTGGGCAAGTGGGAAGGGGTGATATCTGGGAGAGGCTGCAGCAGGTAAGACTTGCTAAGGGCCATCTATTGATTGACCTTCATCCACTTGCCTCAAGCACAGATTGCTCCCTTGTTCTCCAGCTTATCTCCTTCTCTTGGACATCACAGCTTCTTTTTGCTTTTGAGGTTGACTATGGCTGCACTTGTGTCAAAAGCTGAGCTCCCATTTAGCAACCCATTTGTTCATCTTAATGTTCATCTTAATCCAGATGCTGAATTATTTTATTTTTTAATTGTTATTTTCATGCATTTAGGGGGTAAGGAGGATAAAAGGCAGTGCTGGGTTATAAGGACTGGTTTACAGAGGCTTTGAAGATGTTCCATATGGAAGAATAATTTTTTTTTCCCTGTACAGCATTAATCACTTTGCATTCCATTTCCACTATGACAGCTGAGATGTAATTACTGCTCACCATGGGCCACTTAAATGAGTACTGTATATTCCTGTGAACCTTTTAACCTGCTAAATTAATCACATGAAGAAAGTTTATAGTATTTATATTTAAATAAAAATTTGCAAATGAGGCAGGAGGGAAGAGTGTTTTTGTGTATCATGTTACCATTTATGCTTAACTGCTTGAGGGAGGCTGGTGGTTTTTTGAGAGGTTATGGATATGAGCTTCTGCTAAAGCAAATTGACTGTAAAAATTTTTTTTTTTTTTAAAGGACACCATCCACTTCAATACTGTGACAGTCAGTAATGTTAAATGCCTTGGTACAGCCTGTCTTGTCATTAGTCCTGTTTATTTATTGATACTGTCATGTTTGGAGGGGTTTGGGTGCTGAAAAGATGTGAATACATGTAACAAGGTTCATTCTATTTGGTTTACTCCCTATTTACCTCCATGTCCATTTAGCACCTTGCTTGAGATTTGATCTTACACATAGTGCTATAAAATGCCCAAAAGCATTTAATTTTTAAAGAGATGCAATATGGCTTTCTCCTGCTTTTAATGAAATTTTACAGCCTTCAGTGTCACCTAGAGGATTTTGCAAATGTAAATCCTGAAGGCTGAAGCCCCCAAAGAAATAAGGAAGTTCATTTTTAAGCACAACTTTAAGGTAGTGTCTTGAATGTTGAATGCCTGTGGTAAGCTTGGCAAGTCAAGTAAGTTCTTCAAGCAATCCCATTCAGTGTCTTTGCTGTATGAATTCCTCAGCTATTTAAAACAAAAAGAGTAGAAACAGCATCTTTTTCTAGATCTTCTTTCTCAGCCTGTGACCAAACTGATATACAGGTGTATATGTTGTGTATTAGTTGCTTTCTCAAGGTGGAGAAATTCCATCTTGATGGAATGACGGAATGAAGGTCCTGATTCTGCAGTGCAATTTCTAAGCATAAGCTACTGTAGAAATCATTGGTGCAGGATGAGAACACATGCATCTCTGTGAAAAGGGCTCATTTCATGTCTGGACAGTGTTGAGGGAGAGGAACAAGGCACATTTTATCACAGAAATGTTGGATAGACTGTTTCAAGTGCAAGGAAGGACAGGAGTAAAAGTACTGTATAGGAATGGGTCATACTTCTTTAAAAAACATGAAAATTTACTTTACAATTTTTTTTATTGTCAAATCACCAGCAGTGGTGTTTGCTTGCTGGAATTAATGTAGTTAAATTGTTATCTCAAGAGCGTGTGCTCCCAGTTAGTAGGATGTTACCCAAACTTTACCAAAGTATAGGAATTTCAGCATGTTTCACAAAAAAAGCTGCTTTTAGGAGTGAAGACACATCCTGCCCTCTCCACGCTTTTTCTTTAAGCAACAGTTAAACCATCTCAATGACACTCAATGCCACTTATCACTGGGAGATGAGTGCTGAACTGGGAAACAGTTTAGCCCTTTGCAATTTAGTTGTCACTTCAGGGCGGTGACAAGTGGCCTTTAATTAAAGGAGAGACAATTATGTTTCATTGATTGCAATGGAGATTTTAAAACTCTTTTTAATTGTACTACATAAGATGTTTTCTTCTCAAAATAAACTGATATGTTCATCTGTATATTTGTTTCATTGTCTTATTGCAAATACTAACAGCACTCCATAGCCTTCTCCTCTTGAAGGGAATGTTGCTGTTAATCTCCTTGTCATCTATGGCTCATACTGTTGCACCCAAACGTGAATCTTCAAATCTTGATTACCCAGAACAGAAGTTTGTTTTGTTTCTGTGCTGACCATCAGCATTGTTAGCTAATAATTCCTTTTGTGTCTTCAAGTCAAATATAACTACAGTGGTATTTCTGTGTTTGTATAACTTGCATGCTTTGTAATCATCAAAATATGAAAAGAGCAGCCTTTTCAAAAGTACATATGACTTAATAGATGTGTACTGATGTTTGTATCTACTATAAGAGGCATTTAGAGAAGGGAGGAGAAGGATTTATTGAGAAATAACAAAATGACTCACTAGAAATACTTGTCTTCTTTACCGTGCATGGCTATTGCCATTATAAATTGGAGTGATCAATGTCTGCCTGAATGGAATTGAAGAGATAGCTCTCAGAAGATGAAATATTTTGTAATTTTCAACCTTCCTTCAGTATGTTTATATGTGCTAAAGGCTGAAAGAGTTTAATAACTCTGCAGAATGTTTGTCTAATTTACTTATGAAATCTTTTTCTGTGGGGAGAAAAATGGAAAAAAAATGGACAGTGTTTTCCCTTGTTCCTGAAATTATTAACGTGAGTGTGTTTATCCCACACTAGATGGTAAAGATGGACTCCCTCTGACAATTAAAGTTACTCTCCATTAAGAAGTGTGTGTACTGCACTTAATGAAGCAGCACTTAGCTTTGCTAACATCACTCTGGAGCAGTACAGAAGTTCTTTTAACACATGAGTGGATTCCCAGAACGCTTGCTTTGTAAATAATGTGCCCAGTGAGCCCTAATTGATAATGACTGTTAATGTAATACCTGCTGGCTAGGTCTGGTCTTTACTGAAAGAGCTCTTTGAAACTTATTTATTGATTGCTGCAATCAGTTTAGTTTAAGAAAACAAGGGGGAAAAAAAAGTACCAAAAAACCCCCAGACATTAATTTGGTCTCAGTTTTCTGATAATTGTTTTTTTTACTTGATAGAGCTAGTGATATTAAAGTTTCAAAACCCTTGTCTGCCTTTTTACTTGTAAAGCATTTTATGGTTTTGATTATGATCTCAGGAGTGGATATTGAATAAATATAATTTTCTGTCCAGTTCACAAAAGGCTACCCCAAATTTGCCTACTCTCTGTATCCCGAGGTTTTTATAAACTAATTATTATTTATTTACCTCTGCAGAAAGTGAGGTTTAGTCACATGGCCGAGATGACATTCTCCTCCCTGTCGTCAGGGTTGCTACTGCTTTATATTTGCACACACTGTACAGACATCAAGTTTTGAACCCTTGTCCCACAGTACAGACTATGGCCAGCACTGCGGCTGTCTGCAAAAGGGATGGGAATTGTGCTTTCATCTGGTGAAGGTGTGCTTTCACCCTTCTCATCTTTACTGTTTCCTTACAGCTTTTGATTTTATTACCATTATCAGAGAACTGGATAATGCTTGACATAAATCATCCAGCGGTGACATTCACGTCATGTTTTCCTCTTCCCAGTCTCCCTTTGTGTACATTTTAGTGGCTAAATTCTTAGTGCTGAATTATTTAATGGTTGCAAAGTCATCAGTTTATGAAGGGATAGGTGTATTTGTTTTCCCTTTATGTATTTTTACTTCAAAAGCGATTCAGTTACCATTTTTTATGACTTGCACTAACTGATGTAGAAATGCCTAGTGGGAGGCAAGATTTGCTTCAAATGACCTGAAAAAAAGTAGTCCGTAAAATAATGCATGAAAAAGAATTAATTGCTGATTTTTAGTAACGGTTTAATTAAAAAATAATAATTATTCTGTCTTTATTTCTGGGTGGTTTTGCTCCCAGCTTTTCATTGCATTTTAGACTGACTTTTAGTATGTATGTCACAGGTCACAGTTTTATCCAGCACTCCACCAACACAGAAGACAAATACACTATGTAAAATTAGAAAAAAATCTATAAAATCTAGCAGCTTATTTTTTTTAGGGTAACTTAAATTCAAGTGGCATTTTGTTGAGAACTAGGTTCTGATTTTGATGTGTCCCTTTAAGAGTCCATGGCTTCTTGGAGTCTGATTTATACCCTTATTCACTCTGTGCATCTCAGGGGTATTTTGGCTGGGCAGTTGTACCCTGAATCTTTTGTTACAAGTTTATCAAGCCATTTGGTATAATCTGTCAGTCCTCTGGCAGAATGGACATGGGATCATAGTGATTGATAATTTGCAGGTCAGTGGGTGTTTTACAAGTGGCTACTCCAACCAGTGGAGAGATGGTGCAGTTGTGAATGTTCTAAGGCACAAGAAGTGCAACAAAATAGTTCAAGGCATAACCAGGCCATTAATAATTAAACATCAGTATAGTATAGGTGTCTTGTTCTGACATATGTAGTCATAAAAGCAGCAAAACAAATTAACAATACACTTTTATTTTACCATTACTCTGTACAAATAATAACCATTACTAAGCATTTTTTCCCCCAGCTTATTACAGCTAAACATATTGGTGTTTAATATATTTGTAATTAATGAGAAATGTAGTTAGTTAAAAATCCCTTCCTTTACAGAAAAATACTTCAAATAGAATAGAAAATTTTAAGCGGTTTGTAGCTCTTTTGAACATCCAACAGCAAGGCAAACATAGTTTTGAGCTGAGGGATATTGTGGACTGTTAAAAGACCTGTTTTTTTTGTTGGGTTTTTCATTTTGGGGTTTTTTTTGGTTTTTTTTGTTTTTTTCTTTTGGTTGGTTGGTTGGTTTAATTTTTTTGTTTGTTTGTGGGGTTTGTTTTTGGTGGGGGTTTTTGGGTGTGTTTTTTGTTGGTTTGTTTTTTAATTTTCTCAGAATTTTGCATTCTGCCTATTCTGTTGTTCATCATTCCCAGCATGTCCTCTTATGAACCTCCACGGTTTTGGTCTTTGTTAATAGCTTCTGTTTATTAAGAAGACTGTCCCTCTGCTGAAAGTGGCTTGACAACTGGTGTGATTGGTAGTATTTAAAACTAGTAGAGATATTTGCATTTCATTTCAGGATGTTAAAAATTATTTTTGGCTCTTTCACATGGCAGTTGCCCATCACTTCACTGTGATACGCTCCTGACAGCACCATGGGATTGTGCTGGTGTGAAAAAGGCCCAGCCAGTACTGTCCAGTTGTGCATCCTGCCATACCAGGAATACTCTGAACAAGTGCTTTTGCTGAACACCAGCACCTGTGTGCTGAAGTTCTTTCATCCTTCTGTCCCTTCTGCAGGAGAGACACCTTGGATGGCATATTTTGGGGGAACCACAGGGATATTTGGACTAAGGTCAGGGAGTGACAAGGCATGGCTGTAGAGTTCCTGGTGTGGTATCACACATGTAAAAATGGCCTTGCGGCATCCCTCTGAGATTGGTGTCTGCAGCAAGTGGAAATGGCTGCCTGGGAGCTGTGGATTGATACTTTAAGTGTACCTGGAACCGGGACCTGCAGAATGTCCACCTCTTTACTGTTAAAGTGTTTGTTCTTGAAACATGTTCAAGAATTGTTTTCAACTGTGGGACTTTACCCAAGCCAGGGATCTTCTAAGGACCATGGTGAGATAACCAGGTTTCATGGGAAAGGGATCATCGTTCTTTCAGGAGCAATGTGCTTGGGAACATTCCCATGTTTAGTTGACACCCAGCCCGAGTGGGGTCATGTGATACTAGTCCTTTTGCTCCTCTTCTGCCATTCCATACTGAAATCATTATGGCTTCAGCAATCTGGTGGTGAAGACCTGGACACTTCTGATATTTTTGAGTAAAAAGCAGCAACCACGGTCAATTTCTGTGATGGAGGAAGGAATGTCCTGATGGATGCTAAAGCCAGATTGACCAAGGATTTTTAACAGGAGGAAAACCTTGGTTTGGTGAAGATCTAATTTAAAAGGAGAGAATGACATTTTAGTTTCAATTTCATAATCACATAAAATTGTTTTTAATGGCTTTCCAACAGAGACATCACACAAGGTTTTTCTTGTGCTTATTATATTGTATAATTGGTTCCTGGTATTATCAAAACACTAGGAAATCTCTCTCAGTAACATAATTAATCTCTAAATGTAACAATTTAGTCTTAGCAAGGTCTGTTTTCCCAGAACCTCATATTTTACAGCAAGACACTTTGAATTGTATGTGCATGTTCTGGTGTTGTCCCGTAGTTTTGGCAGTCAGTGCACTATTCAAATCATAATACGTAGTGCTTGCATCACCTCAGCTTTTGATGGCCACCACTGTGTCACTGGGCAGTTGTGTCTAGTAATGCCTGGAGTTAATGGGATTCAAAAGCTTATAAATACAAAGCAACTTCCTCAAAAGTGTCGTGGGGTTCCATCTTGTATTCAGAATAACATAGCAGCCAAACAAAAAACATTAAGGCTTGGCTCTAATGGTCCAGGTTTTAAGAAAGTGAGCTTTCAGGTCTAACTGCTCCTATGTATATGTATCAATTACCACTACCACTAGAATATGCATAAGTAACATCTAAAAACAAAAACCAAAACAAAACCCACAAATGCTATTATGTGTATGGAGCTTACTAGGTGCTTCTTAAAACACAATGGCTGCATTAAGTGTGAGGTGTATTCTGCATGAGTTTGCAGTGTGAACATACCATTTTTATCATTTTACCATCCATTTTTTCCCAGAATATCTATCAAAACCCCCCAGAATAATATGCCAAATTCTTATGTACTGTGTGTAGGCAGCTTCTATGGAAGCTGAGTGGCTCTTGATGCCTCCTCTAGTACCTGATGCAAGTGCCATCTTCCCATGCTGTCAGGGCTGCCAGCTCCTGTCCCCCTGTGCAGTCCAGAGAGAGGACAGGGCCCCAGTGCAGGTGGTGCAACTACTGACTGTTGCTTGTAAATAATTTAGAGGGTGGAACAATAATGAAGAAATCATGTAGTTCTTGTTGGAGCTATTTGGTTTGTCACAAACCCAGTCTCTGTAGACAGTGATGGATCTCTGCCTTTCAGTAAGAAAGTTTGTGTTGCACAGAAGGTAAATATGGGTTGTGGAGGTTTTTGAGTGTATTCCTGTTGTTGACCCATAGTTAATGAGCAATTCATCTTGGCTCTGCTGAATTAATTTGCATCTTTCTGTGTTTTCTTTCTAAACCTGGCAGCTGAAAAGTAATTTGCTTTCAAAGCAGGGTCTAAATAGAAAGGAATATAAGTAAAAGAAACTGACTTGTATGAATACAGCATTGAAATACCAGGATTTTTTGGGTGCTAAGAGAATATACCTGAAAATATCTGTGGCTAATATTAAACAAAAGGGTAGTAATTTGTACCTCTGTGGCACGTTTTTCATATGCTTTTGAAATACCTTAAATACATGTTCTCCACAAAGAACAAACACATGATATTCTTCAAGATTTGAGCTAGAAATAACAAGCCCAAGAATTGCAAGTGTTACTCTGTAAAACATTGATAGTTCTTTGAGCATGAAACCTTTATCTTCAGAAGCCTAAGAATATTTGTCTATTATTTGTCAGGCTCTTGAGCTATGTCTAAGCTGTATAATGCGTACCATTGTGAGATGTTCTCCTTTTTAATATTACAGGCACTTATATTTTTGCTAAACACTGTTAAGGAGATCATTAATCCCTGATGTTCTCAGTTAAGAATAAAATAAGTATATGACAGGTAGAGAAAAGTAGGAGAAGACCCTGAAGTAAAAGTGTAAGGGCTCTGTTCATCTTTTATTAAGAAAAGACAAAGACTTCTCATCACCCTTACAACTTTTTCTGAAAGGTGAAAATATTCTTTTCCCATGTTGACTTGGTTTATTTAAACTTGACATTCATGTAAACATCTTAAGCATTTAAGCATTTGAACTTCAGAGAAAATAAGGGAAATTCACTTGAGTTCTTCATTCTTCATTTGAAGACTGCTCCAACAAAGCCAGCTGAGTTTCTCTGATGTTTTATATCTCCATAATTTCAACTGAGTAGGGATCTGGTCACAACATGTTTGCTCTCTGGTATAAACCTAACTGTTTCAGTTTTCTTTTGCAGTTAAAGCCAAATCAGTAACTCTTGGTGCTTCCAAATATAGCAATGCTCTTTAGATGAGCACTGTTCACTCATTTGGTGGTTTGAAGCACCTATTTGATTCTTAGAGTGCAGCAGACCCTCATGCCCACACAGCTGCCAGCACCAGGGAGGTTTTTGAAGAGACTGGTACTGCTCACCTCTTCTCACAGCAGTACAGTAATTTTTCTTGAGTCATCATATCTATTTAATTGAAGGCAGATTTTCAAGTTGTTGCTGCATTTAAGGGTAGCTAACAGTGGCACTGTTTGCAAAATCTTTGTTTTACTACAAGCGATTTCTGCAACTACAGTTGTGGAAGGTTTGGTGTTCTGGGCGGTTGCCTTAACGCTTTAGGCAGATGTAACTTGGGCTTAACAGGAGCAAGCCGCAAGATTGCTGGATGAAATCCCAAACATAGAGTAAACAGGCAGGAAATATACCTCTGAGGGATTGCTGTCTCTCCAGGGTCAGAACCACAGTAAAACAAACCTGATTGTGAAGAGAGGATTTGAGCAGCAACAGATGAGCTGCACACAACATTCAGGTCATTTTTCACCCACAGCTGGGCAGGACAGTGTGTTAACACGAACTGGTGTCTGCCAGTGTTGCCATGCTATGCTCTTGCTTGGATAGAAAAGGATCTGATTAGTATGAGCCATCAACTTCCTTCACTGCAATTCTTAGATCTGTGGTTTATTAAACATCTAGATTCCTTAGTAGAAGTGCCAAGTGACCCCAGATTTTTTCCTGTACAGTTACTTTACAGAGCAAGTACTGCAAGGCTGCTTACCTGGTGTGATTCATAATTTTTTCCTCAAGGGAATGCATAAAGAAGGCTTTATTTGCATCCCTCTTGCTCCATGTAATGCCACAATGGCAAGAGTACAGTGATGTATATTGTAATGTTCAGAGTGTTTTGCAGCTTCATGTCAGTCATGTGAAATTAGCTTATTAATGTTGACTAGAAATCTCATCCAAAAAGTGAGTATAAGAAAAGAATGACCTTTTACACTTCTGGCTGTTTCATCATGCATGCTTACAGAAGGATCTTGCCATAATTCAGAATCCTAACATGTCAGAGAAGCAGGTATCTGGCCGGTGTTAGCTTTGGCAGTTGGTTTCTTTGTAGCTCAGAGTCTTAATTAAACCTCTGAGAGCCCAAGGGATTACTTAAACATACATGCAATTATCTTAGTGTTCAGGAATTTTATATGTTTATTTTAAAAGACCTTCCTTCATTCCTTTTCTAGGACTGGAATGGAAAAGAACAGATTACCGTAAAAGTTTCTAAAATTATATTTATGAAAAAAATTGCATATTATGATAAAGGATTTCTCACCGGGGTTCAGATTAGGAATTATATTCACAATATTTTTCCTGTTGCTATTCCCTGCTGAATTTCTTCATCTGATAATATTACTGTTTAGGAAGTGATAACATATGCATGTAACAAGTTAATTGTAAAAGCCCAAAAGGGGTAATTTGATTGTGCTACTGAAACAATAGGAGTCAAGCATTCTGGTCTGCGGTTGCCAGTTTTAAATTACCACAATGGTTGTAAATCATGCAAAGGAATTGTGGGAAACAGAACTTTCAGCTTTTCATTAAAATGCCCCATTTTCTGCCCAGGATCACTCAGCCATCTGTCTAATAGACGGCAGTGGTGCTTCACAGACCATTCCCTCAGCAACCCATGGCAGTAACAGTGCGGTGAGGGAACATTCCTGAGTATTGCAGTGTCTTTAAATCTTAACAACACACGTTTTTGGCTAAGAACTGGGTTCACTCCTCAATGTAAATGATGCAGGCACTGGCAGTTTTACACTGTTAGGAACTACGCATATGTTGCATGTATGCATAATTAGCTTGTTAGCACTGAAAACGAAGAGTGTTTTATATGTCCTCTTCTTTGCTGTATAAGAGATGCTTCTCCTTTTTGCCTTTAGAAAATAAAATCCAAGTCCAGCATACCTGAACTAATACATTCTCTGCTGTTGTGTCATTTCACTAATGTATCAGAGCACCTGGGAGCAACCTGTAGAAACATTCTGGAGAATCAGAGAGGAAAATGCCACACTCTAAAGATTTCAGGTAGTGTGTAGGGGGAAATAAGTGTCAATTTTAAAATGAAGTCCTAATATCTCCCATTTTCAAACTTTTTATTTTACATATTCATATTGTTGACATTGGACTGACATGCAGGCTATTCCCAGGAAGACCTACTCCTGTTGTGGATAATCTGTATTTGCCCTGTGGTGGAGAGGGGAAAGTAGTTCACACTGCTTGTGGGCGGCTTGTTTCTTTCTGGGGTGTTTAACAAAATGGCACTTAAAGATAATTAGATTTTGTTTAATGAATTCTGAGTTAGGACAATGGGCGAGTTTAGTTGGTTAGCGACTGAACTGCTGGTTCAATGTATATATAGCCCTACTAGTTTTGTTTTTGCTGTCTAAAAATGAAGGAAGCTGTATGTGTAATGGCAAAATCGCTATTCTTCAGTTGAAGTAGTATTTGGGTTAGTGTCTCTTGCCATTATGAGGCATTCCTAATGCTTTACTCTGCCCTAATCCTTCCTGTGACAATTGTACCACTTGAGCTCATCATATGGCCACAATGTGTACGTGTGGGAGCTGGGATTTCCAGGATGCTAGTGCCTACATCTGTCACAAGTATATCAGGTGTTCTGGGATTCCCAGTATTGTTTCTACCTACCACATTTCACTGATTCTACGTTCTTTTATACTTACTCTTTTTCTCTTAAAACAAAACAAAACATATTTTTAAAATAAAGTCCATATTAAAAGGTTTCTCTGCAGAAGTTTCTATCTGCATTAGTACGCATGGCATGGAAACATGTTCATCTCAGAGGAGAAAATACAAGTCATTCTAATAACAAGCACAAATTATTATGAAAGGTAGGCAATTGCCATCTTATTTTAATAAATGCATATTTATGAAGTAATATAGATAGAAGCCATCTATATCTCAATTTGGTTAACAGTAGAGTAACTGATATGTTTTGATTAATCAGAAGCTAGTGTGATTTTGTTATTAGTGTGGAGAAGGCTACTATCATTTAAAAGCATTAGCTGTTTGTGCTTACCAAAGTATCAGCAATGGTAGTGAAATGCCTTCTGATTGCCTTGATTTACTATTATTTTGGCATCAAATAAAAGAAACAAAGTAATCTTCAGTGAAGAACTAGTTGTATCAGATAGATACTTCAAGTTTCCATTTATGTGCTTTTGTTTTGACATGGCAAAAAAACCAAAACCTGTCCTTCAGCTGCATGCAATCTTTTGCTAAAAATGAGATCAGTGGCTTATGAATTCTTAATATGAAGATTTTGTTCTTCAGCTTAAAGCTGTCCAAGTAATTTATTTTCTAACAAGAATTTCCTTTACTTTTTTTTTAATTACTTGAGGGGGTAATTAATTCAAATTTGCTTTGGCCTTTAAATATTATGTTTCATTTCAGCTGCCCTTTAACCTTTTAAAGATTTAGGTAAAATTTTAAGTCATGTCTTCAAACAAATCATTACTTTATTGTATAATACTGCAGTGGGTACTAAGTTCAGGTGGAAGAAAATAAAATTTTTGCATACTTTTATTGTATCTCACTTCTCTGAAATTCAACTTAAGTTATTAAGTTATTAAAAGTAATTTTCAGCTTATTCCCAACAGTATTTTCGGTGTGACAAGAGAAATTGATTTGGAATAAAAGGAAGGAGGAGTCTGCTCAGTCAAGGGATTTTACATATATGCAAAACTGGTATTTCTGGGTGAGACTTCTAAAAGATAAGAGGGAAGGAGGGAGCACTGTGGGTGTGAAAGTGAAGAGCCCAAATGGAAGCCATCACAAAAAACACAGATTTGTGGAGTTCAAATAGAATAGTCAGCAAAGGAGACTGAGAGTAGAATTAAGATTCTGATTTGTTTTCCAAAAACAGATCTTCAGGAACTTTCTTGAGGTGCAAAAGATCTATATTTTAAAGCCAGGCCCACAAACTGGATAGTTAGACCTTCAGTGAGTGGATGCATTTGGTTTGTTGAGTTTGAGATGAGAATTGTAGAAAGATTTATGACAGTTCTGAGCTAGTAGAACAGAGAATTTTGTAAGGTGAGAAATACTGAACACATTTATAATGGAAAAGTAGAGCCCTAGAGTGAATAGTCAGAAGACACCATGAGGGAGAAGAAGAGAGGAGTAATAGGGCAGAGAGAGCAAGAGGAGGGAGATGAAGGACTTAGAGTAGACAAAAAAATAATTTAATCTACTTAATGCTTGAGAGAAATCTTCAGACTGTTTCAGCGCTAATCGACGCCTTTCCTCTTTCCTCCAAAAGGAAAGGTACCAGAGGGGAAAAGTTGTAGGTGAGTTGTGCTGGCTGGTGACCTTGTGGCAGCACTGGAACAATGTCCCATCTGGAGTAGCTGTGTGGCTGCTCCCTGGTGTATTTTACCTGTACTGTTCAGAGATCTTTCAGTAACCAGGACATTGATGTGACCTGTAGTTACCATCTCGTTCCTGGGCTCTGCCTTAGAATTGCTTGAATGTTGATTTATAAAGGGAACACAAAGTTTGTTCCGTGTTCTCCATAATGCCTCAGAAGCACTTTTTGGATACGTAGAAAAGAAGCTGGGCCTCTGTAGCAGAGCGACACCACCCATGCTGTCTGAATGATGCTATCCTTGAGTCATTGCCCATGTGGGAAGAGCTGATCTGTGGGCCAGCCTGGAGATGGGCTGTTGATCAGTACAGACTGTGCTGTACAAAACTATGAGTTTTGTTGTTCTGTTTTGAATCTTTCTTGGTTACTTGGAAAATTTTGCCATAGACTGGCTTTTGGCTTCTGGTGAATGAGAAATCCGAATTTTGGTACTTGGCATCCAGCCACCTCACTAGCATATCTATCCTACCAGGCTTTTCTTGTCGTCTGTTTTGCCCAGCCTGTGCAGTCATCCTTGTCCCTTTGGACTAAGTGTAAATTGTGAATATTTTATTACTCTGTTAATTTCTCTACAGGTTTAATTCCAGCCTCTTCTACGGCTTTTTCACACTCTTAATTCTTCTCACTTATTTTTTCTAATGCATAGGGAGTGTCATTTGAGCTCTTTCTTGCCTTGTCATAGTTGAATTTATCTGTGCTCATTCAGATATGTCCTTATTCACACATCCCTATAGACAAGCCTAGTTCTCAGAGATGTGATGTGACCCACCGTAACCAAAAAGCTGAAAGGAGTAATTAATCAAGAGTATGAGCTCCCTTTGAAGGATGGGTCTGAGGGGCATGACATGTATTCTGCCTGCCAGTCTTGATACTTGTTGTAGTCACTTGCTGGCCGCTGAGACATTCCGAAGGAGTGGGTCTTGGTATGCTTATGGAAAAAAAAGGATGTACTGTTAGCCTGAAACTGGCTTTCCTGTGTAAATTATTTAAGTAAATCAATGACTTGTTGGGGTGATTTCTCTTGATGGACCTCACTTCAGCTCTGGTTACAGGAATGGATTGCTGCTGGTAAGAAATGCTCTCACAGGATAAATCTCTTCCTGCTTCTGTATTCTGTGCACTAGCTTTCACAGGTGAATGAATATAGCTGATTCTGCCTGCTGGGATCTCTAGCAGGCTGATACTCAGAAACAACAGATGCATGGTAACTGCATCTTGCTTTTTGCATGTGATTTTATGTGATAATTTTTATAAAAGATTCATGAGTTTGGAGAAGAGTAGTCACTGTGGTGAGAAGCACTTTCAGTTTCTCACACTGCTGTTGCAACTCGAATTGCTGGAAGCAATTGCTTTCTTTTGTAGGTCTTTGAATAATCAGCTACCAAGTAAGCTTTATTTCATAAAAAACTTTAATCATTTATTGATCCAAAGTTCTAAGTCATAAAATTACTGAAATGTTCTGATATCAGCATGTGGTCTGAGGACTTAGTGCTACTTTAGAAGGAAACAAAGCACTCTAAAAATTGTATCCATTATAACCCTATAACATATTTACCATATCTACACATTTTTTTTCAGATCTGTGACCAAATTCTGAAATGCTACTTTTATGTTTATAACCATTATTGTGCGTTTTCTGTCTGACAGTGATTAGTCTGTAATTCATGCTGCCCTGGTTATCTAACTGCTGTCCAGCATGCACTAGAGTTATGAGGAACAAGTTGAATTGAAAGTTGTTTGAAATATGCTGTCTTTTATTTATTTTTTTAAACCCAGGGTTTCTTTTCAATAAAACTTATTTGTTTATCTGTATAGGTCACTTTTTTCATTCTGAGTTTGGTATATTATTTTTCTTAAGTCACGTTCAAGTTTTATTTCCAGAAAGTTGACTTCATTTTACTTTGTGCCCAGTACACAACTGCTTACAGAAATAGCTGCTTGTAAATAATCTTTTCAAAGACTCACATTGTGAAAAATTAAACCCTTAATCCCTTGGTCTAGGTTCTTAAAAACTGACAAGATAAATTAGAGCTCCATTAAATTAATGATTCAGTAATGGAAAATGAGGATTCAGGTTTATAATAATGGGTGAAGTGCAATTGAACTCTGTGTTAAATCTACCATTAAGTGAAAGAACAAGGAAACATAATTTGCATCTGTATAAATGCACATGCACTGTAGGAATCAGTAGTTGTTAGACCCAGAAGCATTCTTTGTAACATCTACTCAGTTGCTGTCAGGATCAATTAGTTCACTATGATGAATCTCCTTAAATAATCTGAGATTGAGGAGAACTAAAAGACGTACATCTCTTTGCTTTAGGTTCTTTTTCTGTTTTAAATATTTGGGAGTCCTTGAAAACTTTCAAGTCACTTCTATACTAAGGCAATTAAATTTACAAACACATTAGTAAACATACCTTAGAAATGCAAGACAACTGCAAATCCCTTTGTTTTTAATGACATCATTTACCATCAAGGTGTAGGTGTTTCATAAGGAAGCTATTAGAGATTATCCAATTAGGCATATAGGAATCTCTTCAGTAAACCTCTTTGATGTCTATATACTGAAATGGGAAGGGGAAGCCCTCTCCATTGCTTTTAATTGAAAGTGTTAAGTGACTTCACTTGATTGTGTTTTGCAATTACTCAGTATTTCTGTTGTGTACTGTATTAACAAACATGACAGAATTGCTAGTAAATATATGAAATAAGTATAGTTATGTGAACACATAAGTAAATTTATGTTCCTAACTCAGTCTAATATTGGCCAGAGGCTGGAAGCTGAGTCCTGCCATCAGTGGTGTTCCTGCCAGCCCCTGAAAATAGGCCTCTTTGAATTCCTGAGTCTGATTTAAGATTGTTGATTCAATATTTTTAGAAGGAAAAACAAGTCTAAATCAATGGAGAAGTGCTTGGCTGGAGATGTGAATCGCACAAGATATGCGTTCTCACTTGACACTTCAGGTAAAACAGACTCTGGATGAAGTCTCCGTCCCATTTCTATGTAAATTCTGACTCCATCCCAAAAAAAAATTCCTGCCAGAGGTACTTTCTGCTCCTTAGTTAGCCACAGATAAAGAAATATTGATTTTTGATACTGATGGTCTTTTAGTTGAACTGTTTTTCATTGGCTGGTAATGTGATGTCTTGGGCTTTTTCTGAGATGTATCAAAAAGACTTCAAGCTATAGAGGCAGTGTGGATGCAAATGTACATGAAAATTAGAAGCAGAATTTAAGAGAAAATTAGTGATGGCTATGACAAGAATTTGTGACATGAAACAGAAACTCATATTGTATGCATAAATCTTTTCATTTAAATGTATATATATATATACACACACATATATATATGTATATACATATATATATAGAGACTTAGGAAAGATGAATGGAAGGGTATGAATTAAATGGTCAGATTTCCCAGGTGCCTCATTATGACTGACTTCCAGGGAGGAATTCTGGTGCTGTGTTCTTTCTCCTATTGATCTGAGTAATAAAATAACAGAATAATAGAATATTTAAAATAGAATGGAATTAAAATACAAAATCTACTCTAAAGTGTCCTTGCTGTATAGACTTCAGAATTTGTGACATAGAATATCTCTTCTGGGTCTCTCTTTCCATGGTGATACAGGCCAGTAATGCCATGTGTAATCTTAAAGATCAGTTAAGGAGCTGGATTGGAGATCTCCCTAGATGAAACATTTGGCTCTGAAATAAAACATTGAGTGTCTTGCTTGAGACTTTTAAAAGATTTTTTTTCCCCTGATCTATTAGCTTCTTTGTTGTAGGATCATTCTTCAGAATTAGATTTTAGAAACTAAAAATTTTGAAAGTATGAAGAAAGAGAAGATCAAAACCAACAAAAAATGTTTATTCTTCAGTAATTTTTGGCATTTGGAAAGCAGCTATTAAAAGCCATAGCATATATGGCTCCTATGGCTTCATTAAATGGACATCTCTCTAGCATTAAGAATATTTGTTTTCCAAAATTGTGGAGGATTACCACAATAGAAATATATTTAGAATGTAGTACATACATAGCCTGGAACAGAGGGCAATAGAAAAGCCACAACTAAGATGTAATTCTTAGTGACTCTTTTTGCCCATTATATTATACCTCAGTGGTGATGGTTGATGAACAAAATTAAGACCAGTATTTCATATTAGCAAAATATTTATTTTGAACATGATTAGTACATTCACTCATATTCCAGCAGTATTTGAAGCCGCAAGTATCTCAGCATATTGCAGGAACAGCTGGTGAGATCTGGATGTCTAGCTCAGCCCGTGGCTGAGGATCTGGAGTTGATGGTAGGGCTGCATTTTAGCCCTTCAGCCCTACATGCCTGCGCGCTTCCCAGCCACACTTTTTACCCCTGGCTGACTTCAACACCTTTTATAGCAAAATTCTGTAAACCCCTTTCATTAATGCTTAATCCCTTTACAGGGCTCCTTCTTGATAGCACCAGTCACACAGTCCTTGCATGAACGTGAAAACCAGCATGGAGGTGTATGCTCAGTGGTGTAGGTTTTAGGCATTGCTCTGCATAGCCAAGTGATGTCCAGATTCCCCTGGCTCTGCAGAAACTGAGGAAGTGCAGTTCAGGACTGAAAAGCTGAGAACATACTTCAAGAAGTGTAGAAAGATCAGCCCATTATGCTACATAATTTTGAGTGAAACTGAAAATACTTGGTAACTCATGAAGAGTTACATTTCTCGTGTCAGTGAAATCTGAACTCTGCTAAACTGAAATGGAAAATGTTAGCTTTTTTGAGGAAAAAGAAGTGACAGTGAGGCAGGAAATGGAGTAGCTGTTTTGCGATATGACAACAAAGTAGGCTTTTTGTATTTGCTGCTGACTGAAGGTTGAAGAAATTGATGGCTCATAGGTAATGCTTTGTTTAAATGTTACCGATTTGTAAAACTTGTAAAACCAGTCATTTAAAAATTAGGAATGTTTAAGGTAACAGCTGCAAGGCTTAACAACCAAACTGAACTCAAACTTAGCAGTGACTGGGATAAGGTAAATTTGCTGCTGTCCCCTAAATCTCCCTCCTTTGTTCTCAAGAACAGTGTGCTAAGGTTGCACCATTTCAAAAAGTAGAGGGGAAGTGGGAGCCATGGAGGTTTCATCTTTGCCTGAGTTACATACTAAGGCACCAGTAAGCCTAAAATAACATTTGTATTTCTGAATTATAAACCCTGTACAAGCCTAAATTGTTTACCCACTGTGCTGGTTAGTCATGAGCTTTTTTGATCCAATAAATACTGTGTGTATGTTTCTGTATTAACAGTTTGCCAAGTCATTCTATACACTATGCCTTTCCTTCAAGCAGTGACAATTTTGGCAACATACATTTATCAGGTGATTTTCTTAATATGCTGTATTTGCTTCTCAAAAATTCTGTATTTTCTTTCTTCTCCATTTTTACAGTCTTAGTTCTGTGAACCACAATTTTTATTCTTGCTTTAGTTAGTATTAATAGATATGCTTTTCCATATCAACTGACATTTTATGTCCCTACTGAGAAATATTTAATCAAAAAGGAGATTAATTGAATTGTATTATTTGCATTAATTGATCTGGCTGTGAAGAATGGGATTGGACCAGATAATGTCTGACAGTGTTGCACAGCCTGATTTTCTCAATTTCTGTTACACAGGTTACCAGTTACTTGTACCTAGTAATGTGTTTACTTGAAAAGCAAGTTGAAGTGATGGATGGAGATTTTTTAAAATTAATATTATTAATCTTTTAGTAAATTCCAGTTTTCATTTTGTTTCAGCTTTGTAAAAGATTTTTTGTTCCTTATTTCTGTTTTTGATTCCTCAGTATCTCTTACGTTTCATTAAAGATCAATCTAGTGCTTATTGTTTCCTCCACATATGGATTATGGTCAGGTATAGATACCCATTGTGTGTTTTTCTCAATTAACTGGTTATTACCTTGATTATAAAAAGGTGCTCCAGACTTCAAAAAACATTTTTATGTCCATGTTCTTCTAAAATTTGTTAGTCGCTTAAGTGTGGACATAAGAACTGTCTACAACAATCCAGTAATAGATCTTTCTTCTAATCTTTTCCTTGGCATTTTCCTCTTCATTATTTATCAAAAGACATTTCCTTTTAAGTTACTGATATGTCAGCAACAGTTTCAGCTAATAGAGTTCTGGATTTCCAGCTGCCCAGATCTCAAAATACTTTCTATAAACATTGACTAAACTATTCTTCACAACATTCCTACAGCACAAGAAGATAAGTAACTGTAGCTGGGAATATGACATATTTCACTTAAGGAAGGCAGTCTGAATTTCTGGATACCACAAGAGCTATCTTGTTTGTCAAGTGAAATTTCTTGGATTTCTGTTTGCATCCTTTACAATACTAATAGGTTTTTTTTAAAGGCCCAAGAAGTGTATTAATTCCTAAATTTGGCTGTGCAATGCAGGGTCGACCTGAACTACCCTGTCTACATACACACTTGTAACCATAATGCAATGGAAAACATAAATTCATCTTTTATCCTACCATGAGTGCCAAAAAATAATCAGTTGTTACTCAGCTTAGTGCTGCTAAGAAAATGTTCCAGTTATTGTTATGTCAAAGAGGCAAAGACTGCCAAGTCTGTAAGAACATAAATGTGGTTCAGTGAAGTATTTAAAGCATGAAGGGCAAGAATTATTGTTAGACTCCTAAGGATATGAATAGATTGAGATGGGGGAAAAAAATACTCTGAATTGGAACTAGAATGTGATCCCTTGTCCAGATTAGATTGGTGAGACAAGTGTAAAGGTTAAACAGATTCCAAGTTTTTGCTATCTGAATAGAAGAAAAATGATGGGAGGTTCTGATGTGTTTTCTTAGTGTTTCCTTGAAGGAATTTAGGGAATTTCTATGCAGAGGAGAAAGTTGATGAAAGAATTTAAGGAGTGAGTTCACAATTGCAGAACATTATTTCAGCTGAGGATGTGAAACCCCATTGCAAGTTTGAAGGTACAAAATTTGAACTAAGAGGGAAGATGGAATCACAGTATATCTCAAGTTTAAAGGCAGCTATAAGGATCATCAAGTCCAACTCTGCCCCTCTCAGGACCATATAGAACTAAGCCATATAACCAAGAGCATTGTCCAGACTATCCTTGGACCCCTTACAGGTTTGGTGTCATGACAAGGGGAACCTGTTGGAGAGACCAACCACCCTCTCAGTGAGGAACCTTATCTTGATGTCAAACCTGAATTTCCCCAGTGCTTCATTCCACCTGTGTCCTGCTCCTGGTCACCAGGGAGAGGAGATCAGCACCTCCCCTTCTCTACCTCCCAGAGGAAAGTATACCTTGCTGCCAGGTCCCTCCTCAGTCTTCTCTTCTCCAAGCTGAGCAAGCCAGCTGACCTCAAAAGGTCCTCATAAGTCTCGCCCTCAAGGGGTTTCACCATTTGGGTCACCCTTCTCTCGACACACTTAAACAATCTGATGTCATTCTTATATTATGGCACCCAAACTGTCCCCAGGACTGGAGGTGAGGCTGCCCCAGAGCAGAGCAGAGCAGAATGGGACAATCCTTACCTGGCTGGCAATGCTGTCTCTGATGCCCCCAGGACAGGGTTGGCCCTCCTGACTGCCAGGGCACTGCTGGCTCATATTCACCTTGCAATGAAATGGTTGGAATGGCTTAAAAATGTATGTGAAGAGTCCATTTTTCCTTCTGTTTGAGATAAATACTTTCAAAAGGTTTAGGAAAAAGCCGTTCAAGACTCTCAGCAAGTGTCACACATCACGTTTGATGCAATCTGGGGAAATAAAGTGCTTTTCAGATAAAATTAGGATACATCTCAGAAAAATGGCTTTGTTTTCCTTTGAGTGAAGATGTAGAGTAGTGGTTTAAATGGAAATGGAAAGAAATAAAATACAGGAGAAATAGAATAAAGAGACAATTAGGATTCCTTAGGTCAAATCTTCGAAGCAGAAATGCTCTGGAAATAGGTGCCAGATTTCACAGGTGCCAAAAATCGTCTGATGCATCTGTTGGTCGTCCAGTGTAATGGAGAAGCAGGAACTCCTAGACAATCTTGTAGGATTTGTGAATCCATATCATGTGTCTGCTTAGAAATAGTCCACTCCTTTTCAATGTTCCATGCAATCACAGGTTTGCAATCTTTCTTCCAAAGCTTTTGTCTGCTGCCTGCAACTTTTCAGTTAGATATGTAAATACAGAGAATTGTGGAATCATGGAATTACTGAGGTTGGAAAGGATGCCTGGATATCATCTATTCCAACCCTTGTGCTCAGAGTGAGCTTTCATTAATGCAACTGTGCTTTGAGTCCACTGGAGTTTTGAGTACCCCCAGACTCCACAACCTCTAAGCAGTCTCTTCCACTGTTTTGTCCCCTCTTCAATGAAAAAGGTCATTAATAAAGATTTAAACAGCATTTACACTTGGGCTGCTTCTTTAGTGGCTGTTTCTCAGCTGGACTTTTTGCCACTGGTTGAAATCCTTTGAGCCAGGCATTTCAGCCAGTGTTCAGTACATTTCATAAGTTTGTACTTCGTCATTAGGATTTTACATGGGACATGTTCAAAAGCGTTTCCAGCTTTTTTTCAGCACTGGACCTTTCCTTGCTTTTTTGGAGACCAAAATAACTTTTGGTACATTTGACTCCATTTCATCTTGCCCAGATTATTTTTTGGTAGGTTAGCTTAGGACATGATGAGGAGATAATAATGGGCAAAGATCCTCACATCGCAGTCAAGGTAGGGATGAGTCTGAGTCTGTTTCTTATTTTGGGAAACAAACTAGTTTGGATGGGCCCTATCAACTCAGTGCCATAATTCTTTTGTTTGCCTTGTGGATTACAGTAAATAAATGTGCTTCTGACAAAATAGTTGTCTTTGAAAAAAAAGAGCTTGACCTGTATCACTTAATCATGTGAATCTATGTTACCCTTTTGTGAAGCTGAAGTTTTTCCAAGAATCATTTTAAAAGAGGACTGCTAATCATTTTAACATCTAGCTTATTTCCTTATGTACAGTAATGCCTGTTTTTCACACATAAGGAACTGCCAGAGCCAAGTGCAAATATAGCTGATGTGCTTGTATGGCTGTTCTAAACTGTTGCTGCTGGCATTTTTTGTGCTATCACCCCTTGCTACTGCCATAGACAATGACGCATTTCACCTGCAAGAGAGAAGTAGCAATATCTTTATTGATGTAAAACAGTGATTTAACAAAGTTTGGTGGTAAATGCGTCAGCAGTTTAACAATATTCGATGGCATGGTATACTTGATTATTTACAGCACAGAGGATGTGGTCAGACAAAACTGTCTAGGAGACCATCCTGTTGAGTAATAAGAACATCAGAAAGGACTCCCTTGTGTTCTAAATTTTCTGATCGGAGTTTAGTTGTGGCTGGATCCAGACTTAGTCCCAGGCTTGGTCAACACTTTATGGCTAAAGGGTTGTATATGCACAATCAATATTTTATCTCACTTAGGTAAGATTTCAAAGTTTAGCATGTTACTAATCACTTACCAAGAATCTTCTAAGACAAGGAATCTCTCAGTCCCAAGGAGTAATGTAGAGAGGTCTCCGTGGTGAAGGGGAGCTCCTGGCACACAGCCCCTTCTGTGCAGGAGATCTGAACAAGCCTCAGGCTGTCCCCTGTTTATGGAGTAAGTTGATTGACTTATGGTTGTATTTGCACAGCGGCCGTATTTCATTTGGCGCATGCTCAACTAGCCCTAGCTGTTGAACAAGACTCACGGCCCTTAGGTGTCAAGCAAGATTTATGGCCCTTAACTATTGTGTTGATATCTGTGAGCCAGATGTAGCCGTCACAACCACCCCGGGTGGCTGTTGCACAGGCAGAAAACAGCAGGGGTTGGAGCACATCACCACAGCTGCCAAGAGTGAAACAAAATGTTCTGAGTACAATCAGGTAATCAGAAGTTAGGACATTTCCCTTTGTTGCCCATAAAGTAGCTGAGAGATCTTTTCTGCTGCTGAGCAGGATTTCAAAATATTTTGGAAGGACTACTGGAATAATTTTTTCTGTCCTATTGTAATAGGATTCTGACTTTGTCATATAAAGGTCATTTCCCCTTGTTAATGCCATAGAGAGTGTTTTGAAAAAGAATTTGTCAGTAGTCCTTAGTAGCTCACTTCAGTCAACAGCTGGCTCAGACTTTATAACTTTGTTCCACACTAAGCTGTCGTTTTATTTTTGGAAAAGAGAGCAGGAGGCTCACTGCTCAGTTATTCTCAGAATTTAGAGTTCTTTCAAAAGTCAGAAAAGAAATTAACACAAGACTTCTTGTAGAATTACATATGAATGGGGGACGCAATCAGTTACATTCTCAGCCTGCTGAAATGTGAGCAGGTGTTTTCTAAAAAGTGTGATAATAGAATTTGGCTGTGCATATTATGAGGTAGAGTAACCTAAAGACTAACTATGTAGGGACTTGTCTAATCCACTTGTTTCATGATGTGAGCCAGGAGGGAGCTCTGCTTATAGGCTTTACTTTGGATAACCACACATAGGACGATTATTTTTTAGTAATACTACATATTAGTCATGCTTTTGTATGCAGGGGGTTTTCTGTTTATTTCAAATGTCTGTTTAATTTTTCTCTGTTGAAAATGTTGAAAGATTTTTTCATTTGGCAATTGGGGAGGGTATTGTTTTGGGGGTTTTTAGTATAAATACAGAGGTAACAGCCTTTTACACATTGCACTGTAGAAGGATTCCAGAGAAGTATTGATGAAACTTTCATTCACAAGCAAATTTTTCTTTCCACTGCTTAGTGATCTGTCTGTATGTTAAAATTATACACATAACAGGGAGAAAATTCTGGGGGTACAAAAAAGATTCTTGCTGCTCTTTTTTTAGCTAGTGCTAACTCAGTAAAGGAAAATTCTCTTTCAGAATGTTTAAAAATTCAAATTTTTTTACTTGTTAAGGCTAGGGCAGTGTGACCTTAAGCATTCAGTTTGCATGAACACAGTAGTTCTTTAGATGTTACTTGTAGACTGATATTTTTTTCCCCTGTTTTTTAAAGACCTTGATACTGTGAAATGTGGTCTTCTTTTTGTAGTCCCACCCACTAGAAACTAGATTATTATGAATTATTTAAATAATGTGAGCTTCATGTCTGACTTCTTAAAATGCTTTTAAAAGCTGACTTGCATCCTTAGGAAGAAGGAACTTTCCATGTTATATTTCTGTTATTTTTCTTTAACGTAGAAATGCTAGTAGTTCAGAGCTGTTTTGGATGCTGCTGCTGTGCCAAAATACCGTGGCAGCAAAAATGTGCTTAGGAATTCAGAACATAACATACTACTTTTTTTTATCAGCATGCCATCTTCCTGAGACTTAGACACTGTCCTTTTAGAGGAAAATGAAATGTTATTTTCTTAATTTCACCAGTTTATAAGTTACTGTGCTGTAACTTATTGTCTTAAGTGGTAATAGTAGTAGTAGTAGTAGTAGTTGTATTTGTTGTTGTTGTTGTTGTTGTTGTTGTTGTAGTGGTACTGAGATACTACTCATCCTCTTGATGGTCCAGAGATTCCAACCAGGGCAGCTGATTTTCACCAGGAATGTGCGTTAAGAATCAGTCACCTTGACCTCTCTTTGCCTTTTAAATGTGTGTTCATTTTAATGCCAAGGTTAGCACGGGGTGCTGTGGCTTGGCAGGCCCTCAGTGACACGGGGTTTCAGGCCACTGCTGAAGCTTGAGTGAGAAGCCCAGGTGCTGCTCTCAGGGCCGCCAAGCAGACTGCCCTGCTGGTGGCCTTCCCTGACAGACAGCAGGACCAGGACACATATCTGGATTTTGTCATGTTGCCCTCCCACTGCAGGTGACCTTTGCTGTCCCAGAACTCATCTCTTGTCTGTTTCTTCTGTTTTCATGTAGGTGCTGGGATGGCTGGAGAAGGTCGTGATTTGCAGTCGAGCTGAGGGAGGCGTGAAGCATCGTCCATCCCCTGCTGAAATTTGAGGTAGTGTGATCATTTTTATCTTACCTGCAAGTGACTTTATTACTGGAGTTGGCTAAGCAGATTGATAAACAGTATCCCATAACGCCCCACAAATGTTATTTTCCATACAGACTCTAGGATTCATTCCTGCAGGAGGTGATAATTATACTTTATACAAAATTCTGATTGGGATCTAATTATCTTTTTTCAATACCCAAAACAATAGAGATATATATGAATTGAGGCTGACAGATTCAGTCCTGATTAAATTGATGACTTCAAGCCCTCTTGTCAGTCTCTAGTAGCCAACATTTCAGACAGAGGAATGGGTGACTCTTAAAAGTGGTTAAAAGCCATTTTTCCTTGTCAGAGAAAAATTATACTGCATTTTACCGAGCCATTTCCCACACAGAGTGTTATTTAGGATATTAATTGCCTGACTTTAAATGCATGCTATTGAAACAAATAGAGAGAAAAAAAAAAAGTCTGTATTTTGTGAGTCAGGGAGAATGTGAAAATGCCTATCAGAATATTGTGGATAACAAATCATGGTTTAAATGACACAAGTGTCATTGAGTTTGAATGTACATGTTGGTTCTAATTCATGTCTAATTCATATCTAATTCATTAGTTCTTTCATGTATTAATGAAAGCCTAATCAGAATACAGTGGGGTGAATTTGAATTGAACATCACAGAAATATGCTATTGTGTAAGGGATTCAGACCTGTGATTACTCGTGGTGTGAAGCTGAAAAGCTGTTACCTGGTGTTAAATTGCTACATGAGACTTTACAGCTGCTATCCATGTTCTGTAGCAGTTTTATGAGACTTGAACTGGCTATTCCTGTCTTAGTGTACACAGTTGTACTGTCATTAAATAGAAGAGAAATTCTATATACTTCTAGCTTTGGTTACAATAGCAGTAGGTAAAACTTGCAATCCTCCATCTGTGTTCTTAATGTTCCTGAAACCAGATGGTAGAACTCCAGATTCATTCACTGTGCCATGGATCTCTGCTTGGGATATTTGTCTGTACCAATTTCACTAAAAAAATTAGAAGGTGAGAATAGTGAAAAGTTACTTGTAAAAATGCTTGTAAAGTATGCATAAATTAGTCATTAGTGAAGCCCTTAATCAAAGCTGTCCTAACCTGTGGTTACCATGCCTTTTCATACAGAGTCCAGCACACCTGGAAAACAGTTTATGAATCACTTCTCATATTTTATAGATGAAACATGGCCAAACAACCATACAGAAAACTTCTTTTTTTCTGCTCTGTTTTTCTGGCTTTCCGTGCCCAGGGAGCCATTTGATCCATAGCTAAACTGCCCATTCCTGATTCCTCTCCGAGCAGCCTAGCACTGGAGGGACACAGCTTGGACATTGGGTCTGGCCTTGCTTCTGAGCTCCACCACAGACTCACTCAGATTCTGTCACCCTCTATAACTTTGCTGTGTTTCTGTTTCCTGTTTGTAAATAAAGGCCAATAATTACAAACTTTCAGAAGGGAGCAAAAGATCCCAATCCTTAGGAAATGCTGTTGCTTGCACAGTGCTTGTCTTACTTGATGTGATGTTGACATGGTGTTACCAGAGGAGAATTTAAACCTTATGTATCTAAGTGTGACTGTTTTGTTTTTTTTCTTTTAAGTATATGAATCTAGTCACCTGCTATAAAGTGTGATTACTGAAGAAAAACTTGTATGCAACAAGGGAACTGAAAATAAGTACTGATTTATGCATCAGGGCAATTCAAAACTCTGTCTGCTGTGATATTCCAAAGTTTTAATAATAATTGGGAAAAATATATGCTATGAGGAAGTGGTTTATTGAATATTTCTGTACAATTTGTGTTGAACCTGAGAGCTTATGTGAACAAGGCTGCTTTCACAAGATTGGTGTGATTGGTGTCATACATATTTTAGGAGTAGATGGTATCAATGCTAATGACTTCCTAAAAAAAAAGATAAAATATTTTTATGTATACAATGTATATGTATTTTTTTATATTACATTTTTTAAAAGTTTTTCTTAAGACGGAAGCATTTGATCTCTCGAGAAATACAGCTTTCTGTGATATTAAATTTATTCTAATAATCTAATCTAATAACCTAAGAACTACATAAAGGAACAGTCCAGCTCTTCCCTTCCATGCTGACAGTTTCCACATGGCAGTGTGGGTGAGACTGCCATTCACAGCCCAGGGCCGAGTGATGTGAGGGTGGTTAGTGGTGTCCTGATTAAAGGGAGAGAGCCAATTCCTAATGCTTTTTGCTGACAGGCATCTGTGCAAGCAGCCTTGATCCCTGCTTCAGTATAAAAATACATACTGAGGCAAGGCTGCTGGTCAGACTTCAGAGGAGATGGGTAATGTGCTAGATGAGAAGAACCCCCAGCAGTGATTTCCAAAACTCTCTCCAGTGCCCCAGTGCCCTACCCTTTGGTCTGCTCCTTTTTTTGAATCATATGTCTGAGATCTAGCTTGGTATGGGATTTATATTTGTGATAGACAGCACAGAGTGGGTTTGTGTCTGAGGAATATTTAGAGTGGTTGTGGGTCAAGGCCCGAGCCTCTGGTACCTTGTGAATTTTATCTGTAAATATCTATTTCCTCATGGTCCTGTGTAAAATAACAGCAATGAAAAAATGCGTATGCGCTACTCGGTTTTAATGAACAGTTGAATGTGCTCCAAGTTTCACTTTTTTAATGAGTTGGTATTGTGATGGAGTTCCTGCAGAGAAGGAAGTCATAAAATCACTCCATCAGCCAGCCAGCTTTGCACTGGACAGCTCTGTTGTTTGTAGCACCTGTTTGTTGAATAGTATCCCGTTTTAAGCTGATCAGTACAAAGTTCATGTGCTTTGTGTGTGATGTCTAAAATCAAGTGTTGCAATGCTGAATTATGATTGCTTTTATCTCTTATATTTGAAAAGTGGTATATGTGGTATGATAGGCTTACATCCACTACAGTGGTGTTTCCACAGGTAAAGAGCACAGTTCATTCCTATTTGTGGAAGAGCTATGTACTTATTAAGAAGTATACTTATTAAGAAGGTTTTCCTAGTTTCTTGAGTGTTTCAGATGAGCTTCTCATTCTCTTAATTGCAGTCCTTCCTGTCTTAATGCAAACTGTCAGTTTGTTGAGTTTGGGTTTAGTTTTGGGTTTGGGATGTTTTTAATCGGCTGCAGCTTTATTTTGTGGTGTTGTGATGGTGGGCAGTGTATCCACAGACTGTAATATTCTGTGTTAAATAAGGGGGGGTTGCAGTCCATGCTTTACTCTGCTGCAGTGTAAGTGCAGGCAAGCTGTTCCTCTTCCCAGTATATCCCTTTCTCTGTCTGTTAAATGGGTAATGCCCCTGTCTCCTGCTGCAGACTGCTACAGAATTTGCTGATGGAAAATATTATCTGGAATCATTAAAATACCTCTTTAGAAATAGATCTGTCAAATTACCTTTTATATGGTTGTTTCTATGGCTTATTTTACAGGTACTTCTTAATTTCTTCATTAGTAAAGTTTTCTTATGGGAAATGATGGGCATCAGGACAAAGCTCTGTCAATTTCCAATTCACATTTCTAACTACAACCTGGCATTTCTCTTTATCTCTGTTGCAGACAAAGTCATCATTGTAGTGCTATGATAGCTGCAGGTGCCCACTCAGTTTTACTAGGAGGTAAACTCTCTAAACTAGTAACTGTTCAGTCGGTCATTAACTCTAGAGATGACCAGGCACGTCTGTTTGGATTATTCCCCTTAAAAGGCAGGCTGGCTTCATCGCTCAATGAGCAATCCAAATTTGTCTCCACTTCCTTAATAATCTGTCACATTTCAAAGCTGTTCTGGATCCCATGTCACATACCCTTCTCATACCCTTCTACCTCTCCAGACAGGAAAATATGCTATTAGCCTTCCCACACTTCTTCCTCATCAGGTCCTTTGTCTTCTAACCCATGGTCATCTGCCTCACAGGATGGAATCTCCCCGTCTCATATATAAATATTCAGGATATATATAGAGAGAGAGACAGAGAGAGAGGTACACCTTCAGGTCTCATCAAAACACCAGTATACCTGTGTGCATATGTGTGTAAAGTGCATGCAAACACGTGGACACAAGGCCCCACTTCCGGTGATTCCTTGGGAAGAATTCCCAGTTTAGCTCTTTCTGTGGTAACTGAAACAGCTAAAATAATACCATGGTATGTTACAGGACATGAACTGGAAGAAGTTACTTGAAGCCCATGAAAAACCATTTGTACATTAGATTGGGTTTCAGTAAATTCTGTCAGGAAAATAACTTAGTCTCCCTATGTTTGGAAGTACTAGACACTCTAGCGTTGAAAAAATCTCCGATTAAAAATTCGCAGCATTCGTCCTACAGCTCTTGGCCTAAAAGGTGTCATCAACAGCTGTATCATAAAAATGTTTATCAGAAGTGATTGTTTCAGTATAAAGATTTTAGTGATCCTGTTTGGATGGTATCTAAAAATGCTCACATGTTTTTAAGCCACTTTGGTAAATGTAAATAGTCTTTCTCTGTATATGAGATGCTTCATCAAAACATACTTTAAATTTAAAAGTCAGGTATTTTGTATTCCACGTCTTACCAGTGCAAGTGGGGGCAGAAGTTAAGAGATTTTTAAAGAATTTTATGAGAGGTTTGAACAGAGATCAGCTTTTCTTCAGAAGTTATTTCTTTCCTCATGAAGACTTATTTTGGCAGCACTGCATTTAAAAATACAGAGTGATCTCCACTTGCTGGTTTCATTCAGTACTTCTTTTAACTTTGTGCTGATTTTCACAATTAAAGATGTAGCTCAAAATCTCTCTATATGTCTCTATGAAGTAGTTTAATCAGTTGTTAAATACAGAAAGCTAGTTTTTGGTAGGTGCCCACCATTTATATATTCAGATTTGTGTGGACTTAAAGCACCAAGACAACAGCAAATAGGGGAGGTAACAATGCTGGTATGATCTTAGGACACATGGAAAGCAAATCGTACAGCTTCTTATTAACAAAGAACTTCTTAAACAGATAATTTTGCTTGCAGTTATTGTGAAAAACAGTTGCACTGAATAGGTGTGCCCATGTGCTAACTCTGTCAGTTCAACTGAAATTCAAAGTTGGCTTCAGTCTGCATATTACAGATTCAAGATAAATTAATATATGCCATATCTTAAACTTACATGAGCTACAGGACATGCAAAACTTCACTAAACTAAAATGCACTGATTACTGTTAAGCCTTCTGTCAAGAAGATTGTTCTTTTCCTGCAGACCAGCTGATAGTAAATACGCTTGGAGTCCTGAGTGGCCATCCAGAAATGCACTCAGAAATGCTTTGTCTGTCATTTATTAGCTTTCACTTACCGTGCTATTTAAGTTAATGACTTCCTAAATGCCATACAGGCTCTGTTATGTAGTCTTTAATCTGATTAGGAGCACACAAATGATTTAGCGTGCGATTAAACCATAGAATTAATTTCTCCAATGGTAATGAACTGTTAAGTAATTTCATTAGTCTCGGGTAAATACCAGGCCTTGAACTTAAATTTTACAACTTCTTGAAGATGGTTTTTTCCTGGAAGAAATGGGGTTTTTTTATGTAAATACTGTTTAAAATTAAAACCTGCTTCATCTGATTTCCTGAAATTGCTCTTTGAGCAAAATGACTGGCTATTACCAAACTGTTCCAAATTATGAAACTCCTGGTGCTCTCCAGTGAAATAGAATTGGGTTATAGCCAAGCATTTTTGAACAAACCGTCTTCAATTTCTTCCAATCACATTTTGCTCAAACCTGCCTTACAGACTTCAAAGAGCAATTTAGGAAAATCAGAGGGAGCAGAGTTTTTATGTTTCAGAAAAGCTCCAAGAGATCAGATGTGGATTTATTTATGATGTGTGCTGCAGCCTAACTGACTATATTTTGCCCAAGTAGCAGGTAATATGTTTTTTAATTCGATAATGCAGGTACTGGTACACAGGAGAAAGCTTGCAGAGACAATGATGACTGAACAGTGGAACTGACCCACTGCATAGTGATGATCCTGCACATATAAAATGGTTATTTATTACCAAGCATACAATTAATCCTGTTTGTTTCCCCTCATGTTCCAGCCTAAGCTCCCAGTGGTGTCACACTGGTTGCTCTGCACTGTGATTCCTGTGCTTCATTATTTTTTCCTAATTTCTGTGAGGTGCTAAGCTCTCACAGTGCTAGGAGAATTACTTAGCCACGTTCTCGTGTTAAATATATAATCTTGCCTGCTTGAAATCAGATGTTTTTTACTGCTTTGCTGCATTGGATCCACACGGCTGTAGTCCCAACAGGATTTAAACGTCAGTGCTGGCAAGCCACTGAAGAGCCTTTGCCTTGTGCTTTGGGGTTTTATTCACACTTGCACAAAATTTTTATACAGAGCTGGAAATAGAATTTAATCTCTTTATGTAAAGTGTGAGTAATTATCTCAGTGAAGTCTTTTTGAGTAAAACAACATTTTTTTAGTACAGATTACTAGGGTGTTAGTTCTAGATACAGACTTAGATATCTCTCTTTGCTTTCTTGACATGATACTGGACATTAAATGGATGGATGGATTATATTTTTTCAAACAGACTGGGATATACATTTGCTTATATAAATAAATTCTAGCACTTTTATTTGCAATTCATTGTACAAATAACAAAGCAAAGAGCAGAACTTTGTCTTTTGGATGACTGCTACCTAAATACTAATAATAACTAAAAATAAAAAAATAAAAACAAACAAACAAAAAAACCCAAGCAAAACCACAGAGAAGCCTTGGAAGAATTAGTACTATAGCTGAGAAAGTGTTTCTAGCCTGAAATAATTATTCTCATAAATAGGCCTGAATCTTCTTTAGTGATACTATTATATGTGCAGCTGAGTATCTGCTCAGCAATTCTCATATACATGTTATGCAGCTAAATGTTTGCACTTTCATCTGAGATGCATCTGTTTCACTGCTTTGATCTGTTTTGGGGGCTGAAAGGCAAACAGAGCAATTAAATCTTTTCCAAGTTCAAATTTTTCTATCTGTGTAGTAGACAGAAACTTAAGACTATAACTGCAACCCTCTTTTAGGAATTGTTTTCTGATGGAGAGATTTACTAGTCTTAGAGCTGAAATCCTCCTTCTGTGTACCTAGTCCATTAGGTTACTGCTGTCGAAGTACAGCACATTTTCCTGTAAATAAAGAAGTGACACATCATGTGCCACAGCCATCCTTCGACTTCTTAGCCACATTTTTCGAGAACGACTTTTAAGAGCTTTCAGTACAAGCCCAGAGCAATGTCCAGAAGTGGATTCACTGAAGGGCTCCTTGATCACATCACAGAACTGAAAATCATTTGGCCTATTACCAGTTTAGATCAGAGTAACTAACAGACACATTAATCCATAGGAAAAAGAAACCAACTAAAAGCACTAAAGGTATCTCTTACAATAGAGAGAGAGATAAACTGGGTCTTGAAATTTCATATACTCTCTATTTCAAAATTAAAAGTGATGTAGGAAAAAAAATGTTCTTCAACCCGAAGTGAACAATGAATTCAATAGATTACATTTGCAATTTTAACATTTTAGCACTTGAAATCAGTATTCATTTTTTAGTTGACATAAAGACCTCATTAATAATATAAAGTTGCCTCTGTTCCATAGGTTTAGTTAGTATTTATAGTATACTTTTTCATAGTCCTCAAAGTCCTCATGCATAGAAAGTGCAACTTTATGTTGCTTTTGTTATTTAGGTTTTGACTTTTTTTTTTTAAAGTGAAATGTGCCCTTTATGAGGTTTTTAATTGGTTGTTTTTTTTAATTTGGAGTATGTAACTTCTGCTTTTTTGGTATCATTCCTTTTCTCTTTATATGCAGGATAACAGTACACAATAGGTGAATGGTGTGTTACTCATATCGGCTCAGACAATTTGTTATTTCTGTTTCTTACTGTGTCTGAGTACAGAGCCCTGACTAGGGCTCTATGAAAACAGGCACTCGTCCAAGGGCTGCTGATGACTTAATCAAGCCGTAATATCAGCAAGCAAGGGAAGAAGGCAGTAAGTCCATTGCAGTTTTAGATTGTGTTGATCGGAAGGGCTAAAACTAATTTCAGTTGCAGCATGACTCCATCCTGTTGGCACTCGGGAATGAGGGTACACAGGCAAAGTGATTTCAGCTATGCATGATCAGCCAAAGTGATGTGAATGTTTTTAGGCAAGCACAGAAAGATTACGCCTTGGTGTCACTGGTCATGCCCTGAAATAACTTTTAAGAAATGTCTACACTGTGAAAAATAAAAGCCTTTCACCCAGAAAATTCCTGCACACATTTTTGGTAGTTGCAATAAAGAGGATTCAGGACCGACCTGGAGAGCCTGGAGTTATATTCCTTTCTCAGCACTTGTTCTCATTTGGTGGTGGATCTGCTGGTGTGTGTTCGCATGCATGGCATGCTCTTGTGCTCTTGCCTCTTTGTGATCTAATAGAGTGACGAAACAGCAGTGTACAGAATACTCTTCAGATTAATCCTTCACTCAGTAATTTTGTGGTTTGATTTGCAGCAGAGAAGCTACCCTTTGTTTTGTACTAGCTGCGGAGATGCTGCTGTGGCAAACAATGCTGAACTGAAGGAGGTTACTGTGGAAAAACTCTCATGTATGGAGTATCCTGAGTTAATGGTGATGGCAAAAGGAGAAGTGCCATAATAGGTGCAGTTGAGTGTCTTTGTCCTTCTCCTTCCTTCTGGTCCTTTCAGGTTCAGAAACAATGTAAAGGTCAAGATCCCACTTCAAACAAATTTTGTTTATAAGCAAGACTCCTGGGGTTTTTTTTTGACCGTTAGCATTTTTTGAGAGTTAAATTTTTTACCTGATCAAAGTAGGTGCAAACAACTCAGTCTGCTGTGACTAGACTTTCTTTTCTCAGGGAGCTTCTTAGCCCAGTTTTGCCTGTTTATGCTGACTGTTCACATCCCACTGTAGAGATGTTGTGTTTAAATTCACTTATGATTGACCTTACTCCAACATTGCTATAGAAAAGGGCCAAGATATTTTTTTATCCTTTTTATAACTCCTGGCTCCCTTTCTGTACTGAAGTAATTAGCCTGAGCTGACCTCTAGCCAAATGTTTCTGTGGTCAAGTTTCAGCTGGCTTGAGGACAGTCAGCTGCTGTATTTTTTTTTTTTTTTTCCTGATTTTAACTCTGTTCATTCTTACAAACTTCTGGAGTTGAGTAAGACATAGAATATTATTCTTTAGAATAGTGTATGTTACAGACACTTGAAGGGGTTTGTCTTCTGTTGAATAAGAGGCACTTTATTAGTGCAATTTGTCTTTCATAGACACATAGGGTAGGTGTTGGGAGGTAGATACCTACTGGATTGTAAAAGGTCAGTTTTGTCCTAATGCCTACACAGGAGCTGTCTCTTGCTAGGTTAACACTGCAGCCTCTGGACAATACTGTTCCTATTGACAGCAAGCATGCAAGGGTGTCTTAGAGGAAGGGCAGTGGGTCATTATGGAACAGGTCTTTGAGAACTTTCTGCAAGGCAGTAGTTGTCTGATGGTGATGCAGGTGGCATTCTGGGGACCCTTCTCTCGGAATTTTTATTCTGTAACACTAAAAGTGGTATCGCAAAGTGGAAACTCCTGGTTTCCACTAGATTTTCTCCAATGAGACTGGAGCCATGGCAGTGTAGCTCTCACTTGATCTCAAATAGTACTAGAACTGGCCATCATGACTGAAGCCCAGGCAAGTGTTTGTGCTGCATGCAGAGGTCACGTCCCTCGTGCTTCACCTCCCATGCAGAGCTCCATGTGCCTGGGTGAGGCCTTGAGTACAAGCCCTATCCCAAAAGCTCTGGGTTGCAGCTCCAAGGAAATAGCACAACTTGGCCTTTTACAGAGGCTCTTGCACAGAGTGGAGTGTGATGCATCCATATTTTCCAATGAGAGCAGTTCCTGTTTTTGAGCTCAGTCTTGTCCATATTGGGGATGTTCAGAGTATACCGGTTGGATATTTTTCACAGCTTGTCTAAATGGATAACTCTGTGGATATCCCATGTGGTTTTAGGCAGTGCCAAGACAGTGTTTTGTCTTGCTGAGATTCTGGATTTGTGAGAGTCCAGTGAAGAAGCATCATTTGTTTCTATACTGCATTTTACTAGCAAAAGGGCAAGGGATGAAGCAAAAATTTTGTTCGTCTCCGAGGTTTAGGAACACAATTTAATCCTGTGCCCGTATCGGCAAGCTGGTGGTTTTAGTCAGTGTCTCTGGCTGAGCAGGAAATTTCCCAATACTTGTAGAATTGCTCTTAAACAAGTAATAGCTGCTGCTGGAGGGTGGCTGTGCCCTCCCCTCCACCCTGACTGCTCATTCCCGTGCCTGTGCTGTCCCAGCTACGCTCCTGAGCTGTATCTTTGGGGAGTCCTGATAAAACCAGTCTGCAAACAGAATAAATGTTTATGGATTAATTTTAACTGGAACAATCTCCTAATGGAGTTGACTGTGTTGCAGGTATGTAAACAAGTCTGCCATTGCAAGAGGGGACAGCAGTGCTGGAAGAGGATTGTTCTCCTCTGCAGTAACAACACCTTACTGAAGTGCAGTGTGGTTGTTGACCTTGTGATGTGTTTCCAAGCTCCTGGGTTGGTGCTTCAGCTGTCTAACCACTCTTCTTAGAAGGAAGCTGAGATGCCCACCAGTCAGGTGTGCAGGGATGGAGGGGATGGTCCTGCTGTGACAGCTGCACATGGGGACCAACCCTGGTCCCATCACAGTTGTTTGGTGTGGTTATGAAAAATGAAACAGTGTGCTCTGAATGATGAATTCTGATCACATTTGTTGTCACAGAAAGAAAAAAAAACTCTGTGAGGGTTTGGCCTTCTCTTGTGGCAGGAAGAAGTAGAAAGTCTTGGAAAAGAGTTGTTGGAAGATTAGCAGAGGCTAGTGGATTTGGGAGAACAGGAAAGCGTGAATAGGAAGGCAGCACGGGGTGCCTGCAAACTGGGGAAGAAGAATTGTAAATAAAGTGGCATTGTGCTCAGGCCTGTGAAAGAGAAAATAAAACTTTAGGGAGAAAGTGGAAGAGCTGAGGGGGAGAAGATACTGATGGGGTAGAAGTTGTGTAACAGCAGAGGATTTTACAAACACAGAGGCACATTTTTGTAGTAGATCTATTAATAACAGGTAATAAGAATCCTTTAAACAAGAGTACAGATGAAGCAGGGGCACCGACTGAGCTACCTGAAAATGTACCTGATCTTGGATGAACCTTGTACTGTGGCAGTGTAGCTCCTCTTCTTAGAGTTAGGAGGATTATTGGCCTGCGATTTGCATTATTGGGTTTGTCCCAGGTCTGTGCATTCCAATGGCTGCAGTTGTCACTTCTCCTGGTCCTGCTCCCCAAGTTGTCTTGCTTCCACACTGCCCCAAATCCTCACTAAAGCACTTTTCTTCCTTTATTTCTTTCTTCCTCCCTCTCTCCCTCTGTCCCTCCCTCTGTCCCACTCTTTGGAGTGCCCCATGTCTGCTTGGCCAGAGAAAAGTCCTGATGGTGCCTGGCCGGTCCAGGGTGCCCCTACAGCTATTCTCTCCATGTAGCAGTCCCATGTCCAGTCAGGCTGGCCCAAGCTTGTCTGGGTGGTGCTGCTGGGCATCCTTGTCCTGATGTGTATGTGGTGGGGGGCATTTCCTGGCTTGCCTTTGCAGGTCTGGCTTAGGTTCTGCTAGTCTAGAGCAGTAAATGCCACTTACATTGAGCCTGAAACCTGAGAATTATTGAGCAGTTTCAGGAGGATGTGAGGAAATACCTTCTGATTTTCAAGTTTTGTACTGAGCAGCATGGATGAGAAATTTGGAGTTGGTGATAGTTTTGGGTTTTTTTTGTAGTGTGATTCATTCTGTTCTTTTAGTGTAAGAAAACTGAGGGGAAAGTACCTGTTAAATTTAGCATTACTATAGCTTTACATATTCGGCATTCTTGTGTTTTATGGTCTTTAACCTAATTCAAACTTTGATAACTGTACTAAGAAACGGACTAGTTTTTGACACCCAGATATGATAGCATAAATTGTTACTTGATAACACCTACTTAGAGATTTTTGCTCATTAGTTAGCTTGGTTGTTTGGACACTTGTGATTTAATCTCCTGTTAGATAAAGGAAGAAGATCTCTAAATGAAACAGTCCAGTGTAGAATCAAGGTCTGTCCTGCCAATCTACAGTCAGGTGTGGAAGTGGAACTCTCTCTGCTGCCTCTCTGAGTAAGGTGTCAGCATATTGTGCTAGTTTGTGCCACAGAACAAAAAAGTGCTGCCTGACTTGTTTCCACATCCATGCTTATTTTGGCTTGTATGTTGTAGCTTTAGTTTTGACGGTTTTGAACCTTCATAGCAATAAATGGTCAGGTCATAATGTATGATGCTTTCCCCATACTTCCTGTGGACACCTGATGGGGTTTTTGGGAGCAAGGTACCATTTTGTGCAGAAGCCTGCACAGTCTGCAAGTCTAGCACAGAGCAGCTGCTGCCCTTCACCATTGTTAACAGATGCTGGTGATAATGGCAGGGGCAAAGTAGTGCCTCCAAACAGGATTGTGTGAGGGGGTGTGTGTGTTTTGTGTGTGTGTGTTCTCTGTGTGTGTGTGTGTGTGGCACAAGTGAATTAAGGAAAACAAGGAGTGTGTTTTTTGGGCAAGTTTTAAAGGCGTTCTGGTTTACGCTAGGATTGTGTTTGCATTCATGGAGGTTCTAAAGTCATTTGCAGATGCAGTCTAGCAATTAAAAATACTAGATTTTTCCTCCCTCTGTATTTACTGGACTAGAGATGCATAAGCTACTTCTCTTGTAAATACAGTGTTTACTATCTGTCCAAGACTGCAAGATGATGTATTAGTTTATGAGGCAATAAACAATAAACTAAATGTACTTCTGGTTTAAGAATTCAATCAAAAATTCAATAAAACTAGATAATAGTTTCAATGTTGTATTGTATTAGAAATATTTTCTTGTAAAGAAACTCTCTTACTGTCTTTTGTTATTACAGAGTTAGAAGTATGGATCTTCAGCATCTGCTGTTTGTTTTGGCACTGATCTGTGCAAATGACTCACTTTCTGCAAGTGATGGTAAGTCTTATACCTTTCCATGCCTTTGTGTGTGTAGATACATATATATATAGCTTTATATAAACAGTACTTTTATATTGAATTTTTGATGACTGTGTAACTTTCATGATTGCAGTAACCCAGATACTTAATGTGACAAATGCATCAGTTAATCTTTTTGTAAATATAGTGGATGAGGTTGGGACATGTTGCACAATGAAGGTGAATTTCATTGACAGTTTTTGATGTGTAAGCAAGATGTATCAACGTTGGTGTTACACATCTGGATTTTATTTGCGTGGGTATTGAAGTTATAAAAGAATTGTATGGGATTCATTTTTTTTTTTTTATTTATGTGAACTAGTGCTTTTTTCCTAAACAAGTCTTCTAGTATATTCATATTTTAAGTTTAATATATTAATATCTTAAGTATAGGACTGTTTGGACATACAGAGTAAGCGTTTAAAGACCATATGCTTTGAATCTCAGGCAAATATGAACAAGTTTCATAAGAAATAAATTTAGTAATTCTTGGGTAGAGATTATGGGATTTCAGAGGAACATGTACCCAACCAGCCAGCTGGGACTGGCTTTAACTCATTTTACAGAACACATGAACTCCAGTGGGACTTGCAGGTTGTATCAGATTGATCTGCTTATGCTTGCTGTGATCTAATTATGTGAAGAAGTGCAGCTCAACCTGGTCAGCTCTGTGCTGTTCTGATCTTCAGAACAGACAGCAGTAACAGTTTTCCATAATAACTAATTTTATGCAGACGTGTCACTGCTTCTTCCAAAGCTACAGAGCAGCTGCAGCTCTGTAAACAGGTGCCCCTCTTGACTTCCTAATCAAAATTTGTGTTAGCAGAGCAAGTCAGAAAGGGCAGTTTGTCAAGAAATTTTATTAAAAATGGGATCAAAACAGCTTCCACAGCAAACTCTAAATAAAACAGTACAATTTTCAATGAAAATATCTGACATCTCTCAATTTATGTTTTTTTCTTTAGGTCCATACTTTAATTTTAGTGAGTGAAAATTAAACATCTATAAACTTGCAAGCATGTTTCATCAGCCTTCACTAGCCTAGTGCTAGTTTTAGACTATGGTAGTAAGCCAGAAGGCTATGACAGACTTGCCTGTAGTCACAACTGGCTTACATTTTAAAGATATAACCATAGCTCTTTGTCCTGATACAGTTCTGTATTTTCTTGGAGTTGCATACTTCGAATTTCTAGGTATCTTGTATATGCTAAAGCACTTAAGAGGCATGCAGGGTGTTACTTTGATGTTAATGGAGACATTAAGCTGAAATAAGAAATGAAAACTCAGATGATCAGTTCTTAGACAATTTTTCTATAAAGTTCATTCTGATTATTAACAAACAGGGTTGGATAGAGAAAACATGAGTTTCTGGTTTTCCGTTTATTTACTTCTGTGTGTGGCTCAAATGCTTGTCCTCTGTGTTATCAGAAAGAGAATCTGTAAGACTGCTAGTTAAGGCTTTTTCTGTAACATTTACCAAATATATATATATACCAACTTCTATTCATTGCCACCACAGAATGGCCAGTAGAGCAAAAATTAATGTGGCCTGACTTGATCCTTTCCCCTGCCATGTCTGCATTTTACAGTAGACTCATTCAACAGTCAGAAATAATCCCCAGGGCAGTCTACTGGACCAACTGATTTCTCTCTTGAGTTTTAAGAGCACATGAGGATTATATGATCCTTGGCAGATGAGCTGTGGTCCAGATGTCCTAACTGCAGTAAAAATCTGTCTTATAAATAAAACTTGACCACAGCATCATCTTTGTGTGATTTTGTTGATGAAATAGTAACTTCCATCTGATGACCTTCAGAACAAAAAAAAAAAAGAATATTTTTGTTCTGCGCTTAAATACAAGACACAGTACTAAATATTTATGTCCTGATTTGTTGTACTGTTAAAGATTGTGTGTGTGAAGGGAATCAGTTTGTTTAGTGATTGCTAATGACTAAATTGCTTCTAATTCTTTGACAGATTCATTCTGTGTTGGGCACCTGCTCAGTTGAGAATGTCAGAGAAGGAAGTATAAATTGAACAGGGGAATTGCTGTTCTTTAGTGATTTAGGACAGAGTATTAGACAAGATCTGTTTATTACATGTTTGTTTGTTTGTTTTTCTCCCATGTCAATGTGCTCATATCTACAAAAGTTCTCATGAGGATCCAGCCCCACTCAGATCATGAATCCTGACAATCTTACAGTGCTCTGCCCAGCACAGTCTTGCTGAGATCTTCCTATAAACTTATTTAAATGTGCTCTATACTTGTACCATAGCTGATATGTTGCCTGGGAACGGGATCTATGGTGTCATGGTTCCCTAAAAAATTCACTTCAGTAGTTCTATTTCTTCTGGCAGCAGAAGAAATAAAAATTGCATATGCTTGGTAGTCTTGTACCACAGCCCAGTACTGAACCAGTGTAATACAGACTTGTACATGTGATGCTTTTATGTCTTGAAAATAAACAAAGTTTAAGCTCAGGCTTAAAAGAGTGCTTGGGGCCAGCTTGGGGCTGGCTTTGTGCCATGGGGTCAGATCTACCCTAGACAGACTGAAATCCCATACAAGTTTCCTTCTGGCAGGATCAAGGGTGTGAGGCCAGCAGTTGGCCAGGAAACTGCACAACATTTGAGACCAGATATTGGACATTTAGTCACCTATTTGCTGTCTCCAGGGTGGTGTCCAGTTCTGCTGGAGGCTTTCTATTGGTTTAGCTCCTTTTTAATGCTTTCCTCTTGCAAAGAATCTGGCTTCCAGCTCCCTAAACTGAGACTGCAGCTAGCGTGAAGTGAGAGGGGTGCCCACTGTCTCTGAGAGGGTGATGCTCAGAGTAACGAAGCATGTCCACTGCCCCCAGTCTTTGACTGTAATTCAGGGCCGAGCAGGTCTGGGACTTGCAGCCTCTCGCCAGGGTTGCTGACCCATGTGCTGTCCATGCCCTTGAGCTGCCTGATGCACAATGGCAAGGGCATAACAGAGGCAGTGGCAGAAAGAAAGGCCACAATAACAGGAAAGTAATTTCTAATAGGTGCATAATTACCATAGGTAACTGGGTTTTGTGCCTTCAGGATTGGAAAGCACATGGCTCATTTTCACAGCCGATTAAGACATTTTTGTCAGCAGAATTAGGCCTCTAGGTTGCTTTGAAGATGGAGAATTGTATGATTTTGACATTTTAGTTTATTTAATTAGGTACATAAACAAGAAAGAGTACTGCCTCATAAGCAGATGTACATCTGTGCAACATTAATTGTAATTCAGAAAAAAAACTGTACAAATACACAGTTTGTATTTGAGATTTTACATTAATGTAACTGTGGTGTTTCAAAACCGTATCCAGAATTCACAAAGGTACTTTGGTTTACTGTACCTGCTGACATCAGAAGCAGTTGAGGGGAATTGCTCCAGACATAGAATCCTGAAATATGTTTTAGAAGCAAAATGAAAGTTCTGATATCGTTTGCTTGTTCCTTCTCTACGATGATGAGTGTAAGTCGAGTAAGGACATAGGGAAATAAACTGGGAATTAGTCCCAGTTAATAAAACAATACATAAGCTCAAGCAGCTTGAAAATTAATTTCTTCCCAGTGAAAAAAGTGGGAAATGTCTTTCACCATATTTTTATGCTAGATCAAAGTTCCTTCCAGACTGTTACAGTTATGTTAATTCATTCTCTGAAACAGGTTTAGAAAGGCATTCATATTTAATGATAGCACAAGAAAAATAATTTTGAGTGAACTGGTTTTTTACAATTACAAGTTTAAGAGCAACAAGCCTTAAATTATTGTTCATTTTATCTAATTGGATTTGAAAAATGCATTTATCTTTTTTCATCACGACTTTTAAAATCATTTTATGAATCTGCTAAGCTCAAATATTCTATTTGCATAACTTTTATTTAAGAAATAGACTTAGTTATTTTCCTTCCTGAAACAAATCCAATCCAATTTTTATTTCCATCAGGATGTCCTTTTGTTTTACTGGCGTCTGTTGTTGTACTTTGATGCGTTGTCTGCATTACATATTGGTGATACACCATCTAACTATCTGTGTGCATGGGGTATCAGTGCTCCAGTTGCAGAGCTGGTGATTGAATCCATGACCCATGCACAGGACTTTAGTGTCAGTAAAGGTGTGCCTGAGCAGCCAAGGCTTTGTGCAGTGCTCCCAGTTATACCAGGGGACCTGCAGGACAATTGTATCTTTCTGGGATGGTCAGAAACTAACAGAGGTCTATTAAACACCTTAAAGCCAGGTATCTGATACATAATTACCATCTCTTTTCAGGCAATTAAAGCAACTCTATCGGCTACTGTTGTTCCATGGCCTTTTTTGGCTAGCTATTGACTCTTGGGAGCTTGGACACCTAAGGATAAGATATATCGTGGGGGTATCCTCTAGGTACTCAGAAAGTCTGCATAGAATTTGTAGATAGCACACCTGTGCCTTTTAAGCAGAAGCTGGAAGGCAGGCAGAGTATCGTGGGCAGTCTGAGATAGCTACAGATGTTTAGGCAACTAGATTTTGCCCTATGTGGCATAAAGGGAGCTAAATTTAGGTCTTTATTTTGAACTGAGCCTCACCTTTCCAGCTGCCTTGTTTCACTGTGCATAATTCTGCTTTCTTTCTTCTGGATGGTGTCATAGCTGCTCAGCCACACACTGTAGGTTTTCTGCTACTGCCAAGATGAGGGGTCTTCTCACTGGATTAACTGGAAAGTACTTGGGGTCTTGCTGTCACCATGAAGTTTAGTAGCAGGCACATGTTGTCTAAAGACTTTCGTGACACATGAAGGAATTATTAGAATTAGAATAAGCAGAAAAGTGCCTTTGAATGGCAATGTATTATCTTCTGGGACAGGGAAGTTCATCCATCAGTTCATGGAGTCAGGAGGTACCTGGCCTGAACCATTCAGAAAAATGGTCTTGTCTGTAGACATGTTTTGTGATTTAGGTGAATTCAAATTTTAAAGGTGCAGTCAGTGACAAACCATTTCTCAGGTATTTGTTTTGTTTTTTTTTTTAATAACTTCTTTCATAATCATGAAGAGTAGACATATTTGCATATATTACAATCCTAATCTTGTTAGGAGGGGACAAAAGGACAGCATCTTCCTTAGCTTAAGCTGTAAAAATTCTTGCCTTCTTTTGGTAAAGAGTAGTGCCATATTACAGTTGGCAATCATTCATTCATAGTGGTCATTTTCTCTTCTTAGTTCTTTTAGTTTGGTTCATCTTTGTTACAGCCTTTCTCTATTTTGCCTGTTTTCTCAGTTAAATGCATCTAGAACATGAGTCCAAGCAGAGCTGGCAGTAAAATCTGAGAAGCTGAAAACCGTGATCAAGTGTGGTGCATCCTGGTGGATGGGGGCAGTACTGTTGAGCAGGCAGGTTTAAAACTTCCACCTGAAAACAAACCCTTTAGAATAGTTGCCCTATTTGCCTATTTTAAGTGTTTCTGAGCAAGAAATGTGTTCCATTATGTAGAAGAAATTGCTACAGACACATTCCAAGAGCCAGAAACAGAAACCTTGGCTCAGAGAAGCATAAGTTATACCTCTGTGATCTGGTTAAGCCATTTTGGCTGAAGAGAAGATTAATTTTGGCACAGAGAAAAATAGTATTTCCATCATCACTTTCCATTGGGATTAAAGATGACTTTGAAGACTAGCAGAAAAATCTGAGGGAAGGCCAAGGAAATGCACTTCTGAGTTACTTTTACCGCTCTTACTTCCTACCCAGTAGTATATATTTCAGGTAAACCATTTATTTGTCTGGGCCTGTGACAGTATCTCATGGAGAAGAAAGTATTTCACTTTGCCTGTCTTTAACAGAAATCGATTTGGGATTTCTAAATGTGGAAAACACATGCTGAAAATTAATTTCAGACAGGACTATATTTTATAAGAAAACTCAGAAAATAAAAAGCATTTTAAGGTATTTGAAGCCTGAAATTGTGTCCCTAAATGTCTGTTTTTAGGATTGTATGTGAGTAGATCCAATGTGGTAAATGCTAACCTGGGATGCAGAAACTTGTCTCCTTTGTCGTGTCCTCCAAACCACATCTGCGACTCCAGCATTTACAAGATTTTCAAGCCCTTGAATATCTTCACCTGCAAGCCTGACAAAAACACTTCATGGACAATCAGCTTCAATCAGGCACCCTGTAAAGAAATAACATAAATGCCAAAGTTTTCCTATCCAGTTATCACTATAATCCTTAGTATTCCTGCTATTGTGTGTATTTCCTTCATTGCTCTTTTGTTGCTATCATATTTTCTTCTGTGTTAAACACAGACTTGCCAATCTGCTGTCCTCTGATTGCTGTGTTTTGAGGCAATTTGCAAGAATTAGCAGCTCATCAGTGGTTAGTGCCTGGTGTAGTCAGAAGGAGAAGTCAGTCTTTCTTCTTCCCAAGGCAAGGCTTGTGAACCCAGCAGGTCTTTGCTCTCCCCAGCAGGCTTACAGGCTGCAGCCTAGCCACCAGCACACACACTGGTCCTCCTGTGAACTAGAACTGCTCCTCCTCTACTAGGACAGAGCTGCACCCAGAGCCACTGACTGATGGTTGCCACTTGTGGCTTGCTTTCAGAGGAGTGAGGCCAGTTTGAAACACAAAATTTTGCCCACACATCCAGTGAAGCCTATGTATTTATGGAGGAGGATCTGATGATGGAAATTATGCAAAACCTTGCACAGCAGTTTGTTACCACTATCTAAGAAGCTAACAAGTGAGAAAATTCTTAGTTACAGTCGTTACTTTAACTCCACTTTGTATTTTAAATTTAATTTTGTATTTAATGTGAATTAAAGAAACAGTGTGTACTGCACTAGCCAAATTAATGCAGCTAATAAACTAACTGCACCAAGGGAAGGAAAAGTAACTCTAGCAAATAAACACTAGTATATATTATAAAAGCAGACTACATCAGTTATAATGAATCATTCCATACAGTAAAGTACACACAGAGGAAATTTATTTCAATAGCATCCATCTCTAACAGGAAAAAGAACCTCTAGTTGCTGTATATTCATAGTATGTAATGAAATGCTCATGGAAAAGGATGACTTTTTCATTAATTTTAACAGTGATGCAGTTATTGCACAGTAATTCACATTGCATGATTTAAAACACAAGAGACCAGTGTTGCACATTCCGTTCCCATGCCGCGACAGTGGCAATTGTACTGGAAACTAAGTAAAAGTGTGACTGGAATTTGGAGAGGTGTAATTGAACAGGCCTGGTTTCTATCAGTATAAATGAAGGAGTATTGTATGCACCTCAGCAATATTTTGGCACAACTGGGTGTTCCCCTCAACTGTTCCAAGGGATCAGAAGTGAACAAGAAACAATTCTAGAGCAGGAATTCACAAGATGCCATTCTTGAGTCACACAAAGTGACTCTGAAAGCTTTGCGCTGACACCACCTGCAGCAGAACCAGATGATTCTCAGGGTTGCAGTAAGTACAGTTGGGTAGTTTTGGAACTGGAGCCACCATATGAAGGGAACTTAATTCCACCCTTGAGGAATTTTTGGTCACTTTGGCTCCAGAGTCTTCCCTGTTTCTAACCCTGGCAGCTGGCCCAGTCCTTCTTGTTACATTCTGGCACACTAAACTGATACCCAGGTGATTCTCAGCTTCTGAGGATGGAAAGGGGAATGGGAATGAGATACCATTGGGGAGCTTTGGTGTGGTGTGACCCTCTACAACAAGTTTCTGGCAAGGTTCCCCTTGAAGAATAAAAGTACCTGGCATAATCTGATTCCCTTCTGTACCACTGGAGAGGTGCCCAAAATGAACTATGGAAGAATGATGCAGTAGGTAAGAGGCAGAGCTGCAAAGTATGACTCTCTAGCTTCTGAACCTGGAACAAGTCCTGCTACTTAACAAGATAGAGGTTTCTCTACTTGACTTGCTATTCTCACCTTTTGTAGAAGCATAATCAAGTAGTAACAGCAATGGTGAGTTTTCTTCACAACATGTAACAGATTGTCACTCTGCTAGGGATTTTGTATTCTTCCTGCATAATGCAGTGAAGACTTTATTGTTTAGAAGTACAGGGGTGTTTTTTCACAGATAATAAAATGTCTTCTACTAAGTCATTTGGTGCAAAGGGGTATCAAAAAGCCATAATGTAGGCTGATAAAGTTGGTGTATTGTCTAAAGAGCCATACATAATGCCAGTTCAGTCCTGTGTTTCATTCTCATTAATTTGGTCAGGGAGACAGACAGTTGTTCACTCCCTGCCATGTGGATTTTGTGAGAGCCCCTGATAACAGCACTGTGAGCAAAAGTTCCTTCAAAAACACCAGGGATAAAATGGAAGGACTTGTATGGACTCAAGAATTCATCAAAAGGGGAAAAAAGGGAGCAAATGAGCTCCCTTACCCAGGGGTATCTCCTGTCTATGGATTGTGCAGGGATTAAATAGAGATGTGTTCTGCTGGTAGAGCTGTGTGGCAGGTCGGGATGGAAAGCAATGCAGTTCTGCAAGGCGCCAAGGGAGTGATGGAGAAGGATGGAGCAGGGGCTGCTGCAGCCCTCCAGCTGTGTGCACAAACACTTGGCACAGCACTGCTGGAATGGGAGAGTGGAGCTGCCCAGGGAAACGCCAGATTCACCCAGACCAAGAAATGTGTCTTCTTTGGGCTATCCCACACTGTACCCTGAGCATATTCAAAGAAACACGCTGAAAGGAAACATGTTTATTTTTTACTTGGTCTGGGATTGTGTTTGTTTATTACTCCCCTAGAGATGTGTAGTCTTGGCTTTAGGGCTGACACAGAAACTTCAGAAGCAAATTTGAAAACTGACTTGGATCAAGAATTTACCATTGAATCTGTATCTACTACAACTCTCCTCTGTTTTTCACTTTGTAAAGACAAAACAAGATCAATTAGGTGCCCAGCAGACAAACAGTATGTGCATCATGTTGCTTTTAAAATACACTCTGTGTTTGTTACCTAATGCCTACTGTATAACAGGAAAAACACAGTATTTAATAAACAGTAAATCTTCAACAAAAAACTTGTACAAGTAAAATAATGTCATTATGCTCTTTGAATTTGTGTCTGGTCTGTTTGAAACCCAAATACCACATAGACTATGACAAAAAATTCTGTGTTACTCTCTGGTCTGTTTGTTCAGAACAAAGAATAATGTGATAATTTACTTTTAACAGGAAAACTTCAAGTGTTAAGAAACAAATGTAGGTAATAACTATAAATATTAATGTGATCTATTTAGTATTTGCTGTGAGTTATCAAATAGTTAATAGTCAATGTAACTACTTTGGTAAAAATGCTGATGTCAACTATACTTACTGTTGTATAGGTTTTAATTCAAACCATCTGTTTTAATCCTTGTATATATCCTGGGTTGATCTTTGTTTGCAGTGAAGTGTTTTTCTGGAAGTTAAAAGTAATTATTAAAGGAATGGAAATTATTAGTAGTTTGTGGTTTGGCAAGGAAAATAAATGCCTTCTCAAGTTTTTGGTGTCTGTTTTAGAGAGCTCCTGTACCAGAAATGGTTGAGGGTGGAGTATAACACAGAGAATTTTTTGTCATAGTCTATGTGATATTTGGGGTTTGTCCCAGTGAGGGGTCAGGAAGTGTAAATCACTGGTCTGATTATTCTCCACCACTTAATTAAGCCCATTTATTTCACAGGGCCAAGGAAATATGAGTGGTTTATTAGAAGGGAGAGAGGTATAAAACCTGGGGGAAAAATGTCAGAAATGCTGGTGTGTATACATAAACAATGTAATTTACTTTCAAGTAAACTGTATCGTTCTCCAGTGTATTCTTCAATGGATTTGTAGAGGATGTTTGGTCTTGCTAACTTTTTGTCTTAGCTTGTACTGTAATAGTCCTGCCTAAAATTGACCTGTTACCCAAGGATATCTCCACCTGGCTCCAGAGCTCAGCCTTCATGCTGTGAAGATCTGTTAAGCCACTTCGCAGTAAAAAGAGAAGCATCTAGGGCAGCTCCACAAGTAGTGAAGTAGTTGTGAGATCAATAATTTATTATCTTTCCTTTCTGATTTCTTAGCTATTGCACAATAGGAAGCTGTAGAAGTTTATCAGAAAAACCCAAGGTATCTCCTTGTATTCTTGTCACGTGCCTTTCAACACACCTAGGGACCTTCAGAACTCAATTAAAGTCCTGGCTGGATCATGCCATACTTTAGAGATGCAGAAGGGAAGACTTTGCTCTTGAAAGGATGCATTGGGAGCTCTTCAGGCTATCCTGCTGTCACAGTTGACTCTGTTTGACCTCCCATTCTTGACCAAGCCAATTGAGTTAAATCCTTGTCTACAAAAATATTTGTAATAATATTACAAGAACCCTCCTGACAGAGACTTCATGTTAAGACAAGTGACAGAGACAAAGCTGTCAGAATTTCATGTGGTGGCCCAAAACATGCAGCTGATATTATGTACTTTTCCAAGGCTGGGAACACTGTTCACAGTTTAAAGTAGATTTTTCTCTGGTTTGTCCTTTTTTTCCTTCTTCTGAGTCAAGAAACATTTGTTTTTTTTGCCAGGAGGAACATGCATTACAGAATCTGGCACGTTTGCATGTGGTACAAGCTTGTGAGTGTTTAGTTGAGATAAGTGAATGACAGCTTCCAGTTGGTGTTCTGCAGGAGGTGAGGGTTTCTTTCTAGAAGTCCTGGCCATCTCAAAATAACTATATTCTCCTTGCAGAGCTCCCAATCTGACATGTTATCTTAGCCCTTCAATACTGTGGTGCTGATACTCTACTACACCAGTTTTTCTAGATAATTGTCTCAAGAAGCAGTTTTAGTTACAGGAAGGACTGAAAGGATTACATCTATCAGAGTTAGTGTTTGGTCTGTGTTGTCCAGCATTATAACAGAAGACTTGATTGTAAATTGTTTTTAAATGCTGTTTTTCAGTTATGAGAGCATGTTATTAGCACTGGAATTCAACGGGGTTTTTTTCCTATTTTTTAAGCCAAAAAAGGGCATTTTTTCTTAAGAGAATAAGGCTGTGTTTTCTTCTGTTTTAGAGAAGTGTCAACAGTTAAGGCCTTGCTATTTAATTTCATTATACCCCCTGGAAATTTCTCAAGAAACATGAGTTATGACCATGTCAATGCTTTGCAGTTCATGGGTTTCCCATCTCAGCAACTTGCAAAGATGTGTGAAATACAATTAACCGTTCCAGTAATCCCAGGCTACCTATATATAAGCACTGGCTTTCTAGAAACAACATTGTTTTTCCCAAGGTCATAGCTATTCCTAAAGGAAACAGAGTATTAGCCTTAGTATCTGGCTCTTAACCCTGTAAGAATGCAAGTGGGAACTGATTAAAATAATATATGGTTTACATTGGTAGCAGTCGCTGATCTAAAGAGAAGTGGCCTCTGTACGTTGTTGTAATTGCTGTGGGAATCCCATCATGCATTCAGTTGTAGTTCATGAAAAGCTGCTGTAGTCTTCTAACAAATAAATTACTTTTAGAAAAGCCCTGAATCCATCATACTGCTACTGGATGTAAAACTGTCATGATTTGTATATGTGGGAAAGTCTCAAAGCATTTCCTGGTTGTTAATGCACTGTAGCATTTAAATGCAGCATATTAGAAAGCTATGATTTTCTACAAAAGTGCATAAAAATGAATATTCCTTCCTTTTAATCAGGGCAACTTTCAGGTATTAAATGAAATAATACCTAAAATAAGTTGATTAAAAGTTGTTCCATATTTGAGATGGCTTTAGGGTAGATATGTCCCTAGGAGGTTCAGGCTGTCCTGAGTTCTCAGGTGTTTCTATCAGTGCTAAGGCGTGAGATGGGGGGTTAGTTGGGGTTTTTTTATTGTTCATGTGGGTGGTTCTCAACTGATTGGTGTGAAATCAAATTTTTTTTTGTTTTATTTCTTGGAGGGAAACATTTACCTGAATTGTCACTGACAGACATACCTGTCACTGGTTTCAACAGAAAGGTAAAGAGGTGGCAATAATCTGAGCTGTCCAGATAAGGCTGAGGCATGTTGGCAGAAATGGGTGAGCTTCCAGAGCCATTTACTGGTCCTAAAGAAGGCAAAATCCCTGTGATGCCAGGAAGAATAATAGCTCTGTAATAATGACACTGGTGTGAAACAAGCTTTCAGCATCTGGCTGTGGCATAGAAACTCCTCTGTGTCCTTGAAACTTGATTAATATCTGTGTCCTGTCTCCCTAGTTGAAAAGTTGAAGGCACTTTAAGGATAAACTTCTTAATCTGTTTGAGTTTATCAGCTATTATGGTGAATGAAAATGCAAAGGTTGTGCAATATCCTCTGTCAACAGCATTGCATTTATTATGCAGAACAAAATGACAGAAAATTGTATCTCCTCTTCCAGTGATCATGAAGCTGGCAGGCTGCCTCCTTCACCAAGTCAGGGAAAGCTGTGCTTGTCAGGAGGTAAAAGACACCACCCACAAGCAGAGAAAGCACTGATGTGTCCTCCAGTGCATGTTTGTTTAGTGCATAAATCTGCATTCTTGCAGAAACTATGCTTTTCTTCCAAAAGGAAAGGACTTGTGCTAATATGGGCCCATAACTAATAGTTGCCATGGGAAACTCCGAAATGGCCACCCACACTTTTATATGTGAATTGAGCTTGTGTTCAGATATACTGTTCCATCTGTGTGTCAGCATACACACATTAGTGTGTATGTATGTTTCTTCCCTGGTGTAACATGGTCAAGTTGAATTATGAAAGGTTGCCTTTCATATTAAAAGTTCTGGAAGCATCAACCCCACCTGGAACACTGTGTCTTATGGGGCTGCTCCAGTGCTGACATGCCCAGAGTACCCCATGGTGTTCCTTCAGTTCATTGGTGTGCTCAGAGTAGTCAGGAAGGCATAGCCAGTCCTAGGAAATTTTCACTTTTGCTTTTAATTGTTGCCAGTGTGACCCTGCAGCCCTACTCCCCACAGAATAAAATATGATGCAAACATAAAAATGTAAATGCTGGAGCTTTTCAAAGAAGAAAGTATTGTGTTTTGAATTCCAAACCCATTTTCCCCTTTTCCTGTACTCCTCTACAAGGCTGTATTTTCCTGTGTGAAGTTTTCTAAAATACTTGCACTGTGAGATGTGCACTTGATTTGGAGAATCCCAGCTCAGATGACTGAAGTTTGGAGAAGCTGGAAGTGACCTAGCCATCCCAGGTGGCAGGTAGTGACCGAGGTGTCTGCTGGACAGGAGAAAGCAATGTCACTGGCACATGGTTTCTGCTAATCAACAACTGCTTGTGGAAGGTACTTGGACAAGCAGGTGCTCTAACCAATTCTAGATATACTTTTTGATAAGTTAAATTCTACTTACTTTTAGGCTACTTAGTTTTTAAAAGCTTGTTTAGGTCTGCTACTGAAGCCAAGCGACTTGCTAGCAAGCAGCATTATAGAGTCACTAGGGTCTAGAAACAAAGACTTCTCTCACAGTATCATTGTCCTTTCAAAGGAGATCTGTGTGAAGCACATTCAAACATATTGATGAAATGTTATGGAAAAGGCTGCATTGTCACTGGCTGAGCTACATTTTCTTTGGACTGTGAATTTGGCACCATTTAGTGAGACGAAAGAAACACCAGCAGTAGAGTGCAATGCTTGGCTCCCTCCCTGACTTCAAAACAGTCTAACCTGCCAATTTCTTCTGCATACCCAAATACTGGCTGGATTAATATAAATGTTAATTATAGCATCATTTGAGACAGCAAGCTAGCACTTGTTCCTGTCTAGCACTTTCGTCTTGTGTATGAATACCTTTAGCCACCAGCAGGTCCTTTCCTAAGGATAAGCCACAGCTGTCACAGGAGCATGATGAGCCTTAATGATCCCCTAATTGTGTGACTTTGTATAATTCATTAGGCTGTTCCCCTGTTATCCTCCTTTTTTTTGTTTTGAAAGTTATTTTAAGTTTGAAGGAATAGAGACTACACATACTATGAATTTAATTTTAATATGATTATGATTTGTTATGGTACTACAGATGACTAAAGGTGACTAGAGGTACTTAGTGGGATTTTGAGAGGTGATTTGCACCTAATTGTCACACTCTTGCTATGCTTGCATTTTCTTTAAATGACAATTTTGCTTTAAACGGGGAGAGCTCACAAAAACTATAATCTTTTACCTATAATGAATGTACACACTGACAGTATAAATTCCAATAGGACATTGAGGTGCTGGAGTGAATCCAGAGAAGGGCAGTAGACCTGGTGAAGGGTCAGCTGGGGAGGACAAGTCCTGTGGGGACCCCAGCTGAGGGAGCTGGGGGTGTTCAGCCCGGAGGCTCAGGGGTGACCTTATCACACTCCACAAATGCCTGGCTGGAGGTTGTGAACAGGTGGGGTTGGTCTCTTCTCCCAGGCAACCTGTGACAGGAAGAGGTCATGGCCTCAAACTGTGCCAGGGTGGGTTTAGCTTGGACATTAGGATGAATTTTTTCACAGAAGGCATAATTAAACATTGGAATGGGCTGCCCAGGGACGTGGTGGAGTCACCTGGAGGTGTTTAAGGAAAGACTGGAAGTGGCACTCAGTGCCATGGTCTGGTTGACAAGGAGGGGTTCAGTCACAGGTTGGACTTGATGATCTCAGAGGTCTTTTCCAACTTAATCAATTTTGTAATATTGAAGGTGAGAGTACAAAACACCTCTGTATGTATGCCAGCTGATGCTCAATACCTCCTTTTCCTAGTCTTGATAATTTACTAATGAGGAAAAGACCTTACAAAAAGAATGTGAATTTAAAACATATTTTATAAAAGTTTCACTATTTTCAAATGCTCTTAAAGAATTTTAAGAATTAGTTAAATTGAATTGCATAAATGAGACAGAAACCTGTTCAAGCTACAAATACTTCATAATCTGGGAAAGGACCTTTTTTAGTGAAATATCAATATTGAAGTTGTAAAAGAAGAGGACTTTTGTTTTTCCACCCTCAAGGTAACTTATCCAACTGCTATCTGTATTTTTTATGAGTTACCATAATATTTTGTATGTGTTACTTGGACCACTTAAAATATGTTTATAGATCTCCAAGTAGCTAAATCTCTGCTTTCAATTCTTTGAAATACAATTACAGATGCTTGTCATATCATAGCTGTAGTTGTAGAACCATGAGCACAAGAGTTTCTAACGGACTTCATTTTTCTTTCATTTTGTAAAGTGCCTTACTGGAGAGGCTGGATTCTTAGGTGTATGGGTTACTTTAAAGCATGAAATCTACTACATAAGGATGTATTCCAGATGTAATATTTAATCCTTTTGCCAGACTGTCTTTTGAAAAATCAAGAAAATTTTGTAATAGAAGTATTTTTAATAAGTGAGAAAACTGTACTTAGTTGTTTATTGAACAACAAAATTCTTCTATTTTGAGTGATTGCAAAACAGTTGTTTAGAATTTTTTGTTGTTGCAGTGTGTTCTTATTTTTGTTCTCATCCATTACTGTGAACTTTAATCATATTGAGCTTAGCCCAAAGGTTTTCCTGTGTTCCAGCTTTTAAGCTGCCTAACCTGTGTAAATACATTAGGGCTGTTCTAAACCATTAAAAACAAGGAGAGATGGATGTGTGCAAAGTTCAAATGTATTCTGCTGGCTTTTATCATCAGTGTGAATCATACAGCAATTTAGAAGCTTAAAATAGTCGTTCATAAAACACAGCAAAATACAGCAAACAAAATCTCTGTGGAGGAGACAGAAATACATATAGAGCACTTAAGTTCAATGTTGTGGGAGGTTTCTTACTGTAAGGGACTCTATTTTCCATTTGTATGGAGTTTTTTTGTTGTTGTTGTTTTTTAACTACTTCTGGTGTATTTAAAGTGGTGTGTGTTGAGAGCTGTTGAAACTGAAATCCTTCTTTTATCCTCAAAGATGAAGTAGTATGGAAAGTTTAAAATGCACGCTTTCAGGACAGCGTTGGATCACAACTATTGCCCAAGTCACGATTCAGTCTTCCTGCTGAATTAGTGTTTTTCCTTTTTCTGTTATTTTCTGAGACTGCTAGTTTAATTTAACATTTCGTGCAGAATGAATGAATAAAAATGCTCAAAAATCTTAGCCCCAGAAATTACATTTTGTGGGCCAGATACAGTGCCTCCTGTCTGAAATGGCCTTGACATAGGGTAAGCACTACTGAGCGACAACTAAAACATCAGTGCGTCACCAGTGTGATTTTCATACTGAATCCAAAACACAGCACTGTACCAGCTGCTAGGAAGAAAGCTAGCTCTGTTCCAGCTGAAACCAGGACACAGCTCTTCCCTAAAAGCAGTAGGCACAGTGTGCCAAAACAGCAAAGCTGAGTGGGGGAATACATCAGTTCAGGAAAGTGTAGGAAGTCTAATAGGTTCATTGCAATTGATTGAATTTTTTTTTTTTTTCATCTTGAATTGTCATTAGTGTACAGACACAAAACAGTAGGTGCTTGTAAAGCAACCATTAATAGGAGGGACACCATTCACATCTGTGCTGGGAGAAGTTAATCCCTCAAGCGTACAGGGGAGGCAGTACTTGCATTGACAGGCAGAATAGATAAGAGAGAGCAGTAGTCAGTGAGATGACATTTGTGCTGGGACCTGTTCTTTTCTGTGTATTCATAAACAATTCAGCAAAGGAGGCAAATGCTGGAGTTTGCAAAGCAGGAAGTTTGTCGTTGCCCCACTAAACTACAAAGGAACAGCTGAAGAGCTGCAGAAAGTCCTTACAAGGCAAATGCCTGGGTAATAAATCATTAGCAAATGATACTTGGTGTAGATAAATGTCGAATGATGCTTGTAGGCAAAATACAGCCCTAACATGGCACATAAATTCTTGCACTGCAAATGTTACAACTCAGAGATGGGATTTTGCTCTTGAGACAGGCTGTCCCCAGGACGGTCAGCTCACTGCTTGTCACAGCTCCGTTCCTCACCAAAGACATGCGGCGGAGCTGGAAAAGTGCAGAGAAGGCCAGTAAGGATGAGCAAAGCTCTGGAACAGATGCCTTGAAGGTCTTCCTTCACCTTCAGTTTTCCCAAGCTGTTACTCCTCAGATGCTCCTACAGTCAATGTCCTGAAATGAAGAATCAAGAGCCTCAGCGGCAAAGGTGTCTCACTTGTGCTCACAGAGACCCACTGGGTTGCTGTGTGCAGACACTACCTGATGGCAGCACACAGGTTGCATCAAGCCGTACCCTGGAGAGAAGAAGCCCACTGGCATGGCTAATTTTACACTCTGTCTCAGTGTGTGCAAAATAGTGAAAGTAGTTCTGATTGGGTCTAGTCCCTCTTATACTAATTGTTGCATCTGACACAAGCTTTCTGGAGGAACATGGTCAAAAATAGTTGATTGAGACAAATACTACAGAGCCAATTTTTAAAAGAAAGACATAGAAGAGTAAGGGTCTCAGATGTCTTTTCCATGGTGGTTTTATTTGTTTGCCAACCTTAAGCTAGAGTTTAAAAACATTGTGCCCAGATGAAAATTCAGTTATTGAGCAGGAGTAATAAAAATGTAGTAGAGAATAAGGGCAGCTCCTGTTTTGTTAAGTTTTCCTCCATTCTGGTATTTCTGCTATTTCCACAAAAAATACTGGAAATTGTCTAGTCTGTAGCCAGCTTGAGGGAGTCCTTGGCTCCTCTTCTGCTCTTGGTATGAAATGAGTACCATTCCAGTTAGAGTAAAAAACAACAAAACAAAAACAAACACAGGAAAAAAACAGGAGAAGAAAAATTTCAGAACAAGGATGGGCAGCACTCAGTGTTTCTTCTCATAGTTCCTTCTGCAGCCAGCTTTTTCCAGCTGAGGAAGCTTTATCCGTCCTCAAGAACTGCAGCCCCATCCAAGAACACATGCTCTTGGCGGCGAGCTGGTCCCATCTGATGTAGCAAGAGAACTGAAATTAGTTTTCCTAAGGGAGAAACTTACGGCATGGCTATCTAAGGTTGTTAGGTTTTAGAGCATTTATTTTGTGTGAATTAGAGACTAAGAGTGGGAGGTTGTGCTGTTTGGTTTTTTTTTTTCTTTTTCCTCAAAAATAAGCAGCTGAGCAGTTTACCCACAAAGACAAAACAGAACATAGTGAATTGTATCAAACCTGCTGCTGCATATGAAATCCAAATTTTCACACTGTAGTTTTGAGTTATGTGGAAAAAATTCAGTCATTGCTATCAATGTTCAATCTTTGTTTTGTACTGTTTTGTAAGCATAGTTGGCTTATTTTCCAGTTTTCTCATTTATGTTAATAGCAAAGCTAACAATAGTGTTGGATAAATAGATCAATAAAACCTTAGCAGTTTTGTTGAGAAAAAAAAACAAAACCAAACAAAACAAAACAAAAAAAAAATTGTGGAATTTGGATCACCACTTTTTTTCTAACGGGACTATCTGTTGTCAAGTACTTGTTAGCAGTGCATGTTAATTTAAAGCAATCTCATCAGCCACCACTGTGGGAGGATTATGACCTGGTCATCCATTTAAGGCAAGACACAGTGCCGTCTAAAAACAAGTCCCTAAACTGTGCTAGTGCTACAACTCAATTCAAAAGAAGTGGACCACTTTAGTAGTACAGTGTGTTGTGATAAATGATCCTTCAAAAACTCTTGGTGTCTTCATATACAGCACAGACATAGTAACAGAACCATATATAGAGGCAAAAACAACTGCTGTATATACTTCTTAAAGAGGTTTCAAATTCTTACATTTGAGAATATCAAAATAATTGATAGCAATTTAATACAGAATGACAACAGGTTTCATGAGTATTAGTTTCATTTAACTGTTGAGGGAAACAGCAATATAAAGAAGAGGGATTTTCCAGAGCTGTGATGATTGAGAATGTGCAGGCTGGGCAGAGAAATAACTAACATCCTAATGGAGGCAAGTTCCTCATTTTACTGATTTTTGCATATTTCTATTATATAAGTTATAAAAGTGACGTTTTTAAAGCATTTGCTATACTGACACATTATAATTTGGTAATACAGAGAACATCTGGTTCTGAATTTTAGTTACTGGAAGGGAAGATCAATAGATTATTGTGTATGGGAGTCAAATCTGGTGTTTTGGGAAGGGGTGGAAGAAAATTTTTTTTGTCTTTCTTTCAATTTTGTGTTTTACTTAACTTCAGATGCTATTCCCCTCACTGAATATATGAAGTAGAGAGATTTTGTTTGTAAATCTGGTAGCACTCTTTATATTTTATTAGCTTTCAGTCTGCTGAGATCAAAAATTCCTATCAGATATTGACAGTTTCACTTATTTACCAAAAGTATTTTTGGAGAATACTTTGACTTTTCTGAATGACTTTTCTGGTAGAATGGTTTAAATGTTGCCTGAAACTTAAAAAATATATGCAAAATGTGCAAAGAAGAAAATGTTATTGGATGGGTGGATTGTGCTGTTTGGTAATACTGAACTTAAGAGAGTGTGCTCTCTGCAGATGCTCACTGCAGAGTGCTTCTTGAAAGGTTGTTCCATGCCACATAAGAGAGAAGAAAAACAGAAAAGGAGAAGAGTTGAATGGTGATGGGTGAGATAGAGAGCTAACCGCACAGTGGACCACTCTTATCAAGAGCAACACTCTTGTAGTAATTGTAATGATAATTACATAATTTGATATGTGTTAAGTTAAAAGGTAGAACCAACATTGTATTCTAAAAGAACAGCAAATTCAGAGTTTGCTGGTTTTAAGTTGCATTTCTATTTACATACTTGTAGGAACAGATCTTCACTCTTGCTCTGTTTTGCAGTTTATAGTCCTGTGCAGGTAATTCATTAATTTCCAACAGAACATTTACATTTCAAATGATTGAGTATGACTGTAGGTACTAATTTCCTTCTACAAGGAACTGAAAACTCTTTGCACCCAGCAGCACTCAAAATTAAAGGCACTTCCAGGATTTCTTTTACTTCATGAGAGAAATTTACCAACTTTGTTAAGTGGTTCAAAGCAGGAAACATGGGAAATGGTGATCTGTGCTGAAGGATACCAATTCTGCCAGATCCATGGTATAGAGCACTCATTGACTACAACATGGAACTGCAACCAAAGAAAATACTGGAAGACCAGAGCAATTAAAAACTGTGAATTAAGTATGAAACTTTCTGGTAAAAGGAGGGATAAATTAAGAAGGCTGATACTGCTATTAAAATGTGATTTCTGCATTTGAATGCAGAGTATGTTCAAGTAAAAAAGCATTTTAGGCTTTTTATTTTCTAATAGAATATAGGAATTTGTAGCAACTAGGTGTTCTGAACATAAAACAATATGACAAAAAGGCAAAATTTTTATTGATGAGTATCTGGAGCTCTATACATGAGTTCTGTACATACCACAGTCAGCATAAGAACCCATTCCTATGTTTTGGAAATCTGGGATACAAAACATAAATGCATTAATTCTTCGAGCTAGACTGCCTCCAGAAAAAAGCAAACAAATTCTATTCAGGGTTAGGAAATAGTACATTTCTCATCATGCTGATTTGACCCTTCTGTCTGCCATCACAAGCTGGACATTCTTTTTTTGCTTTAAGAAGAATTAAGCATCCTTATTAAGGTGATTCTTTAAATAGCAGTCCAGTCTCAAAACAAATCATGGCTTGGCCTGGTCTTATGAGCAGATACAACTGGACTCTGCATGGAGTATTGTCATGGAAGTTGGAGATGTTTTTTTTCTTTGTCAGCATCTGACAAGTAACATCTGAATGTCTGCCAGCTGTCACTAATTGTTGATTTAAAACATTTGTCCTGGACATGATAAGCTGTTCCATTTGTCAATAGGACTTGCAGTTCTCATAAAAAGGGTTTTTCCTTCTTAATGAGTGGCACCATTTTTTACTGACAGAAGCACAAGTATTTAAAGAAGTGGTTTTCAGATTTGTTTTCTTCTGTTTGGAATAAGAGGTTCTGAGGAAACAGTAAAATTTACTGTTGGAAATGCTTATGGTGCATTTATAGAGATGTGCAACTCTCATTTTCCTCGTCTTGCTGCCAGATGTCTGAGAGGCCTATTTCTAGATGTAATTATGATGAAAAGTCTTCAGTAAGATTTCATACATTGTTCTACAAATACCCATTTCCTAGCTCAGTTGTGAATTGTGTAAAGATCTTGGGGATAAAACAAACAGACCAGTATACGGAAGGTTAGGACAAATTAAACATTTGTCCACTAGGTGGAAACAGAAGCAGCAAGTGTGTATGTGCATGGGGGGTTTTTTGTGTATTCAACTGAATGTTTTCATCTGTTGTCTTCATATGAGAGATAGTAAATAAAGTTATTTTTAGGATTGCAGTTCAAGTCAAGAATGAACTGGACAGCAGAGTATGGCTGAAGTGGACTAAAAATGCGTGAAAGAGCTGAAGTAAGGGAGGGGAAGGGTAAGAATAACAATATGAGGAAAGTGAAAATCAGGGACACTCTGAAAATACTGTATAAATGAAAGCTGCAAAATGCTGGCTCATCAAGAAGTGCAGAGTCTGGCAGAATATTTAAGATTGTTTTGATTTTTTTTGTCAGAGTTTACTCATTCTTGGTTCCTTTGCAGCAGGGAAAAAATTATCTTGAGTCTTCAAATGTGTCTGGAGCGATTATGTTTAAGAAAGCCTTGATTCAGTAAAGCCCTAGCAGTTCTCACCACAACTCCAGATATTACTGTTTTCATCCAAAGCTGAACTTCTGAAGCTCACTTTATTAAACTGAAGAACCACAGCCTTCTTAGTTAACAGTTACTCATCTGTTCTGTATGGGCCCTTTCGAGTCATAGAATCCTTCAGGTACGGAATAATTTAAAGCAGAAGAAAACTCTTTAGGTCTCTAGTCCACCCACCTGCTGAAGGCAGGGCTGAGTTCAAACTTAGATCAGGTTGCTCAGGGCTTTGTCATGTTTTGAATGTTCCACAAACTGGCAAACCTATTCCTGTCCTTGACCACCCTGACTGTGGGGCAAAAAACCAAATTTTTTTTGTCTAACCAGAATTTCCATTAGAGCAACATCTTCATTGCCTTCACCAATTCCAAAACTTCCATGGTCTCCACAGCTGAAGCTGCTGTAGACCTTCACATCCCCTGGCAGCTCTTCTTTAACTGTAGGTTCTGCGAAGAATTTTTTTCAGCAGTCCTTCCCAGTGTCTGAATTAAAAAATTGTTGCCAATAGACTTACTTTACCTGGGTTCCAAAAGTAAATAGGGAAATTTTCAACACCTGTACCTAGAGATGCTTTGGAGATAGATTGACGGTAAGACAAGAATGACAGGCATGCTTCAACCATGATTGAACTCATCATAAAGCAGATGTCCTTCTGATTTTACTTGTCTCCTCTTTCTCTCCACTGATTGTAAAGGCTGATGACTGTGCTGTATATATCATGGGTATCTAAAATTGAATTCAATTAGTTACACCTTTGCTGACATGAATGACCACATCTCTATGACTTGTGGGTATTGGAATCCTGCAAGATGAAGTACAAACTTACTGAATACGATAGTTGTGGTACTCTAAAGAACCTGTCCTATATTGGGATGTTGTTGTGGCATTAGCAGCACCATCTTTACCATTTAACACTGGCAAGAACATACAATAATTTACTGTAACACTTTTATTGGTGCTAAATATCCTGCTAGTTTGCTCCAAAATGTTTGCAAAATTAACTAATATAGGCTATAAATGCTTTCTTGTCTGCTCAGCACATCTCCTGACAAGTTGATAATTTTCTCTGCTGCTTCTGCTCTACAGTGCCATATTATAGTTTTTGGCCGAGTTAGGTAGTATCACTTTGTTCAGTCTGTGAAAGCCTAGACAGAGTTTTTACAACTGTTGATAGAAAAGGTTGGTCATGGACAGGTATGTGGAAAAATGCTAATCTGACTGGGAGTTCAAAGGAAAGAAAAAAAAAATCATTTTCCAGCATCTTGGGAAGAAACCTGAATCTGCACAGATACACTGGCCTTCTGTAGAGGGTTCACAGGCTCTTTTCTTTCTGTTTTGCTGTTTATAAAAATTCACAGGAATAGAGTGAAAAGGTGTTTCTAACTTGCAGGCTTCCTTTCCTTGCCAAAGAGCGTCATTCTCCAACCAGCCTAAATATCCCTCCTTAATTAGTAACAGATGCAGCAGTACGTGCACAAGCGTTGTGTCAAGAGGACATTTGGAAATCATAGCAGAAGGTGCTGTGCCAGATAGGAAAGGAGTATGTGAAGCTGAAGCAGGGAGTTGTTAGGGGAGTTCAGCAGTTGTTTTGTAAAGATAGGGAGGGAAATGGGGCAGCTGTTATGGATTTTTAGGTAACGTTTCACATCAGGCACATGACCCCCCTTCTCTTCACTGGCAGTCTTTATCTGTTATTTAGATTTGTCAAAAATGCATAGGAATTAGAAGATGTGCCTCTGTAATTAGTCTTCAAAATTATGCTTAAAACATATAAGCATTTTCCTCCTGTCCGCAAATGGAGAAGCTTAATAGCAGTTTAATGTCCACATTTCCTTTTCTCCTTTTTCTTTTCCTATCACACTGTTGTGTATGGGAGGCAGACTGGTGCAAAGATATTAATGATTGTACCAGTAGACATAGAAGAAATAAAGAACATAGCAGCACACAAAATGAAACAAAAAATATTTTTCTATCCTGCCTTTTAGCAATGCTGTTACTATATTGCTGGTAGTTCTGTTACTTCTGATGATAAGAATACAGTAATTGACTGTATATATTTGATAGAAATTGTTATTGGGCCTTTACTTAAAGGCCTTTACTTGCACCAATCTCAACATACTTAGGCACTCAATTCCAAATGCTGATTTTGAAAACTTTTGGGGTTTGGTTTGGTTTGGTTCAGTGGTCTTTTGTAGTTGTTTTTGTTATATTATGGGTTTTTTTTATGGTGGTTGCGGTTTTATTATTATGTTAGAATAGTACACTTATAAATATATGGAGTTACATTGCAAAGTTTCTGCAACTCTCACTCAACACCATGGCTACAGTTCTTTACGTACTAGATAGGCTGTAATTTATAAATACTGGTGTTTTCAGTACATTTTTATAATGGACTTTGTAGACTAATCCAAAATACTTAATTTTAAAATTTATTTTCAGTGAAAGAGATTTAAATGTATTTTTATATATAATTGGAGAGGTAGGATCATGAATGTGCACTGAAGTGCAGAGCCTTTGATAGGCAATGACCCATAACCATGCATGACCAAAGGGCTAGAGTGGCACCTCTGGTGTCACATGGATAAGGAGTGTCAGGTGGTATTGATCCATCTCAGCTGTCCACTGCCCCTTCTGGAATACTCTGTGGAGGAAAGATGCTTCCAGGAAACCTGGACTTGAATTTACCCAAAGCCATTAACAATGGTTTTGGTATATGGGAATGAGGTAGGCAGCCCTGCTTGCAGCGGCAAGCACTCTCAGAAATATATAATTTTTGTTCTCCTTTGGGACAGAATATCAGAACTGGTGCCACGTGGTTCCAGCTTTCCTCACCGTTTCTCTGTACAATGAAAAGACAGGAGTTAGGCTTCATAACAACAAGAACTCACTGTGACCTGACAAATCCATAAAATCCTGTGTGAGGGCTACAGAACAGTGCCACAGGATAAGGTAACTGCCCTTACTACGCTGGAGGAGTTTTCATCAGTTTTTGTTTCCCAAGAGTTGGATAATTTGGAGACCTTCTCTGTAGACCACTTCAAACAAACTGACTGTTGTTCAGTGACAAGAAAGGTTTCCAATTCTTAAGTGTAGAAAGTGATTAATGAGGTTTTTCAGAAATATTTTTCAGAAGCACATCAATATCACCTCAGTTCACAGAAATATGGGGCTTTGCTGTATGTGGAATATTCTAAAAGAAATGTTGGAGCCACTCAAAATTTTTCACCCAGTACTTACACCCAGCATGCTTTCACGTTGGGTGTAAGTACCCAAGTACCTTGTGACATTTTCTAAGATAATAGTTTTATTATTTCATAAGCTTTATGTTTTAATCTTACTGTACAACACACCTACAGTAACTGTCCTGTACTGTGTGGTAATTACTGGCCAGATGTACTACTTTGCTTGCAGTCGTTTTCTTTAATGAATCATGAAGAATCTGTAAAATGAATTAATAATATTTATATTACTGTTGTTAAGTCAGTGTGTTCTTGTGGGATTGAGCAATCTGGAGAGCTTTATAAATAATTGCAAATATTGCTGACAAGCTGGAGGCAGTCCAGTGGAGGGACAGTAGGATGGGTAGAGGGTGGGAACACATGATGAACAAGGGAAGAGGAAAAAACTGGCTTTGTTTTCTGTTACCTACAGAAGCTCTCATGGACAAGCCAGTTTCTTCCGAGAGGTATACATAAAAAGTGGGAAGTGGTTCACAAAACTGCAAGAGAAGATGACCTGCATGAGCATAAGAAAAACATTCTTCTGCAGACAGAAAAGGTTTTGCCAGACAGGACATAGGATCTCCATCTTTGAAATACTTGAAGCAGGATAGTGGAATGCCCTCAGCATATTGATCTAATTTCAAAGAAGGTCCTACTTAGGCTGTGAGGCTAAACAAGATGTCCCTCCTAATCTAAACTGTTGTCATTCTCATAAGGAGATGCATCATAAATAAGCACAACTTTATGTCCTCCTCTGCACTTTTAAGCTCACTGATGGCAGAATGAGTGTAGGCAGGTGTTAACATGTTAAGCAGTTACGATTTGTCTCAGTCTTCCTACTGAAAAATTCACAGTTGCCTGTAGTTTACTATGGAATTTTCTTTTACTCTGTATGTGAGAGTGTATACTCAAATTCTGGTGCTCCTGCAAGAACTCTAAGTTCTGGAGGTGTGTGCTCAGTAGAAACTTGCTTGCACTTAAAAACTAAAATCTCCAAAGACCCTGACATCACAGTTTTCTTAGGCTCTCCCAGCAATTAGCACTGACGAGCCTGTGTGTGCTCCTGATGGAGGGTGTCAGAGCACACTGTGTCCCTGGGCTGCAGAGATGAAGCAGAGTTTCTGCAGCAGCCAGAGCCAGCTGCTGTGGGCTGGGATGTGGCCAAGCCTGGGAAGCAAGAGCAGGAAGCCCGTCTCTTGCGTGCGTTCGGTGACCCCTTTCTTGGTGCCAAAGCAGTGTGGAGGACGGAATAGGTTCAAATTTAGTGGGGACAAAATCTAAACTGGGAGGAAGGGATGCAGGCAAGCCGTATTTATGCAGCTGTGTGGATGTGAGCTGAGGGCATCTTGGTGGCCCTGTAGATGCTTTATTGAAGCACTTCCATGCATTTGTGGTTCCTTCCTGTAGTGATGTCTCCATATTTGAGGAGAATATTCTTGAAATTTTGTTCAGGTAGTCCTTTAGAATAAGCTTACCTGAAGCACAGTTGAAACCAGCTCTTTGTACCCCCTGTGCCTGTTATCTGCTGCTGTTAACATCATGCAAATATTCCCTAGAGGTGATCTTGCATTGCGTAACTTCAGGGCAGATGAGGGTCCGTGTTGGCTGAGACGTGGAGTGCTGGGTACACAGCCAGAGAGCCAGGCTGGACTGTTTTAGACAGAGTGAAAGAGAAGGCACCTGCACAGCAGCTTCCTGTGGAGACACACAAAGAAAATACAAAGACGGTCTGAATGGAAAAGGGGCTGAGCACAACTTGAAGAGTGGATTCTGTGATAAGGGCAGGAAGCAAATTACAGGTTTGTGATATACTCAGGCTTGAGATCACACTGGCAAAGAAATGCACAGAAACTCTGCATAATCCCTACAGCCTGCTTTCATCCAGAGCCTGAACTAGAACTGTATTTCTGTTTCATCAGTCTGCTGCTTCATGACAAAGGGATGTAAATCTCACTGGCAAGGCACATGTCAAAGCAAAGGACATATGGAGTGCCAGCAATTAAGCATTTCCCATCCTGGCAGTGTTGTTGCAGTTGGAATTCAGGAAGGTTGGCTCATATTTATAACATATTTTCTTTCTATGTACATAAGTGGGTTTTTTTCACTGTGCACTAGAGCTGAAGAAAAAGAAAACATGAATCTGCTAGTGACTGAGATAAACCTAGGCACTGCACCAGAAGCACACTAGTTTGGTCTCCTTAGAAGTAACATGTTAGCTTTTTAAAAAGTTAGAGAGGGAATATTTTATTACATTTTTCTTCTCAAATTAATCTGAACCGGCCTGTAGTACATTTTGGAGAAGGGTCCCAGGGGGGAATTGTCTAGGTACACCATGTTCTGCATGAGTAAGCATGGCAGAGCTGGCCGCACCCTGTGTTCATTTCATAATTAATTTGTGTCCTTTTTAATGATAGGACTTAAGCTGCTTAGTAGTCACTATCATCTTGACATGCCTAATTTACAACCCAGCTTTCTAAAAAACTGTTGAAATGTTAATGGTTATTGAGTGTATCTTCGATGTGAACTTAAAATATAGTTTTCGTAGAAGAAATTGCCATTGTGTCAACAAGAGGTTTCTCACCAGTACCTGTGACAAGAAGTAAATCCATTTATAGTCTGTAACAAATGACTAAATACTGCAACACCCACATTATGCAAGAAACTTAGAAAGGATGACAAGGATTCTGTGGCAGCAGTGTGGAGAAAGCGTTGCAATATTTTAAGGACTTGATACCTTTTCATTTCTAATACTTGAGAGTTTTGTTTGATGTTTTGTTTTTGTTTATTGTTACAGTCTTTAAACATGCTTAGGTAAGTTCTCACAGTCACAGAGCTGTGGTTCTCGTGGACCCTTCTGGACTTCAGGTGACAAAACAGAATTCACACAAATCATAGAGTCATAGAATGGCTTCGGTTGGAAGGGACATTAAAGACCATCTAGTTCCAACCCCACTGCCAGGACAGGGACATCTTTCAGTAGACCAGGTTGCTCAGAGTTCCATCCAGCCTGGCCTTGATCACCTCCATGAATCATCCATGGCATCCACAACTTCCACTACTTCTCTGGGCAACTTGTTCTGGTGCCTTACTACCCTCATGGTGAAGATTTTCCTTCTAATATGTTATTCCTAATGTTAATTATTCCTGGTTCTTCATATATTCTTCCTCAATGCTTGCCAAAATGTATTATTTGAGTTTTAGTAGTGAGTTATATTGTCTCTATAACAAAAACTCAGTGTTCCCTGTGGAACAGGCAGGACAACTGTTTGGATGCACCCTAATTGAAGATATGAAGATAGATCCTTTCTTAAATCTTTTGGTTTTATTTTTTTTCCTCTCCCTGGATTCAGCTTAATTAGTTCATTTCCACTATCCCACTTCAGGAGGTTTGCTGGGAACTCTTGGTCCTAAATGGAAAACAGAACTGTGTCCTGGGACTGCACCAGGGTCTGTCCCTCAACAAGCAGTCTGCTGCCATTCAGAAATTACAAATTTCATTCCCTCTGTGCTCATCAGAGGCAATGCTTGGTTGAAGTCAAGCAGTGTGGCATATCAAAGAGAAAATAAAATAGGGGTAGAGGGAAGAAGATGTCAAGAGGATGGATGAGGCTCTGCTGAGCAATAGGACAAGAAGCAAGGGGCAGAAACTTATGCACAGAAACATGAGGAAGAACTTCCTTAATGTGCAGTGACTGGAACAGATTCTGGAGAAATGGAACGGATGGCCCATGGAGTCTCCCGTAACAGAGCTATCCCAGAGTGATCTGGACAGAGTCCTGTGCTGTGTGTTCTGGGGTGGCCCTGCTTGGGCAGTGCGGTTGGACCAAATGACCCACTGTGAGTTCTTCCAACCTGACCCATTCTGTGATTCTGTGAAAGCACCTTGAGGAAAAATGCAAGGAATACATCAGTGGAAACAAAGACCTTAGGGAGGGAAGAACAGGATGAGAAAAGGAGAAAATGAGAAGTGCAAAAAGATTTGTGTCACTAGGTTAAGTGACAAAACCTGAGACACTCAGTGCCCTGAAACAGCATGAAAGGGAATGTTTTCTTTGATCTTCCCATCACAAGAATGTTAGCTCTTGTCTTTTTACAAACTGGACTTAAAAATCCTGGCATTACCTTTCGTTTGACTCTCACCTTCCTAAGTGACTGGCACCAAGTGTGTTCAGTTTCCACTGAAATTGTACACTTGGATTAGATTATTCCACTAGTCACGTTTTCTTCCTGTTGTGTCCTGTGCCCTACTACACTCTAAAACAGTGTTCAGAAATGGTGCCACGGACTTGATTCTTGAGGGATTGAAAATTAGTATTTTTGGCTCTTCTGAGAGTATACAGACTTACAAGTCATGATAGCCCCCTTCTCTTTTCTTCATCCCTCCTATTCATCTCTCAAACTCATCATGGTCTATCAGTGACTGGATCCCACACCTGTGCATCCTCTGTCTTATCTTCAGGTGTAATTCAGCAATCACAGGGAAAGTAAATGCTGCAGGAACTGCTCCACAAGATTTTCAAGGGAGATGCTGGTGTGTGGAGTGGGGCAAATCATAACCTGTAATAAATGTTTTTCCATCTATCTCTGGTACAATCTCAGCAGCAGAATAAGCCTATGGCAAAAGCTTAGGAAATACTCTGTTCCTTTAGCTCATTAAATGACTCGTGCTTGTCACAGCTCTGCCTGGAATTCAGAAAGGTTGGCTGTGGAACTTCCAGTTGCTACTGGCTATTGGAAGTGGTGGGTTTAGAGCAGTCAAAAAACCACCATGAGTGCTGTATTTATTCTGGTAATGGAAAAATTATTAGGAGGATTTTTTTCGCAAGGGGATACCTACCAGTCTTATTGGTCCTAAATGACTACTTGTTAAGGCACTTTATTAAGCCATCTTTCCTTTTGTTTGGTATGTATTTCCTTCCAAAAAAATGCCTGTTTTTGTAAAAGATACTAAAGAAACTACTTTGCCTGTGGACTAAAGAGGGAATGCAGCTCAGACTTCCCTATGCTTGGCTGCACTCCCACACTGGTGCTTATATAGTAATTTGTAAGTGAGCCTGAGGTGCCATTTACAGACAGAAGACAGGGTAGAGTTCAAGAGAAGAGTAGAGGGCTTTACACCTTTCAAAACTCTGAATTTCATGCTACCTCTGCCATACGCCTCCTTCTGAGCTCTCTGTGTATACATTGTACATAAATTGGGTTTTCCTCTGGCAGTAAAATAGCAATTGTTGGCACAAAGCTGTGAACCGACATGAGCTTGCCCAGTATTGCTGTACTAAAAGTAGAGGAAAGAGCTCATACCATGTTTGTATTATATAGCAAGTGTTATTAAGTTTGTGATGTACTGACAAGGGATAACAAAACTAGGTTGACTAATTAAATGAATTGTAATTTACTTTGTAGTAGAAAATATATTATGAACTACCACAAGTTGCTACTCATGTCTGTCTTCCTTGCAGGCCTGGCTTTCCAAAAGCATTGTGAAATAGTAATAGCTGCACCAGTGGAAACCTAAAATTCCTTTAGCTTTGTATCCTATCTCCTGTATCTCCAGTGGTTGCTTGCCAAATGCACAGCGAAGAACAGCAGAGTGGAGCAATCGCTGAATAATGTGCCTTGCTCTGGTGTTGTGTGTCTTACAGGTTTTGGAGCCAGAGGTACTTTGATATTTATTATCTTTGAATACTTTTTCCCTTAAAGTTGACAATTTTCCCCTTGAACATGCAGATGTTGAAAATTTTAGGATCCTACTTGCTATTTAGTAAGGATCTTCACAGCTCAACTACAAGCCGAGTGGAGAAATGTGTCCATTTGTTCCTTTGAATCTGCTACTTCCTAGTTGCATTAGTTTTCTTTTTGGTTTAGGTTTTTTGTTTGTTTCATTTTTCTTGAGGGGAGGAAGGGGTTGGGGTTTGTATGTTTGTTTGTTTGTTTTTTGGGGAGTGTTTGGTTTGTTGGTTGGGTTTTAGTTTGGGTTTTCTTTCTTTTTTTCTTTTTTCTTTTTTTTTTTTTTTTTAATTTTTGTATTGCGAGAGACAGTGACTAATCAGTCAGGTCATCCTTTCTTTACAGTTTTGTAATTTCACTTCTTAGCTATTTATTTTCCAGACAGGAAAGTCCTAGCATATTTGTTTTTAAAAACCTGTTCTTTAGCTTTCTTGATAGGCTTGTCTGAAAAGAATTGAGGGTAGGATGTTTCCTTTACAACTCTGATGAAGCTGGGGAAGGAGATGTACCTGTGTGTTCATGAACACAAACTTCTTTGCTCTGCTCCACACTTGTTTCATCCTCAGAGTTTAACTCTGTGGTAGGACTTGCACACTGCAGCTGGATGAGCACAGAGACGCCCATTGTGCAAATCAGCTGCTGTAGAATGTAATAGCAGCTGTTTGGAAGAAGTTTACAGGCTTTCTGCAGTGATAATGGGTGATGGTTCTTTGACTTACCTTCTACAAGGCAACATTAGAGGTACTCCTTTGTAATGTTGTTTCTCTGGATGCTTAAGCAACTGATACTTTAATCTGCTCCTCACTTAACATGGTTTGAAAAGGGCTTGGCACTTTTAATGGGAAAAAGGATCCTGTTTTGAGCTCAAAATATCTGCTGAGTGATTTCTAAAAGAAGAAAACTTGTAAAAACATATTTGATTTATGGTTCAGTGAGACATACGTAGGCATGTTTGGGGGCCAGGTGTAGATTAATCTGTCAGCATTTTGCCACTGTCGTAGGAATTTCCAACATGTGCCACCATGTTCCATGCCCTTAGGACTCAAAAGGGATCACTCCTATGTTTGGTTTCCCAGCTCAGATAACAGCACAAACATCTCACCAACAGACTGAGACCTACACTGACCTATAATAGCATTATATAAGCAGTCACTTAAGAAAAGTGTATCTGTGCCTTACATGATAAAACTGTGCCCTGTGCCAGGGACCAGTGCAGATTTAGGCACAATGTGAAGCCTGTGGTGCATAGTGGAATTGGAGCAAATTTACACAAAATCATATGGTGTTCCTAGTTCAAAAGCTATTTTTAAAATCAAGAACACCCAGAATACTTAGCCTGAGCAAAATGGATAGTGTTACATAAACACTAAGGAATCACCACACTGTTTCAGGTGAAAATTTCCGTAAAAAACAGGCACTGAGATTGTCACCTGCAATATGTTACAGCAGAGATTAAAACACTCAAATACTAGACTTTATAGTGGGATGTGTAAGGAAGGCTTTGCACATGGCATTGTTAGCTCTGCCACTGATACATTTTATTTTAACATTTTTCTGTTATCTTGTATCTGTTTTGTCATGTGGACCCTGAATCTACTCTCACTACTCTTCCCGTCTTCCAACAATTTTTCTCTCTTATGCTAACTTAAGTTAACTGAAGTTTTTGAGTTTTGTTTTACAGTTATCACTGGGGTCTCTGGAATACCATAGTTTTCCTTTTTCCTTTTTCTCTTCAATGAAATGTTGTGATTTCATTTGGATGCTTTCCTCAAGCTTAATCAACTAGAAATGAGCTTGGAAATTTTACATGGTATACTGTAGCATTTCCAATTTTCTTTGGTTTCTGGTTTTGTTGGAATAATTTATACCTTGGAAATTGTGTTTTTACTGATAATTTGACTTCATTTTATTCTTCCTGGTAGAACTAAAAAACATATAGTTAAAGATTAAGAGAAATTGAAAGACTGTGAAAAAATACCTTCAGTTTTTCAAATTTCAAACAAAGCAAAGCTGGGCAGTAAACTATTTCTAAAACTAGATGCTGTTGTTTCCTAAACCAGCTTGCTTATTTGTCTTTAATATGTGTGGTTCTCAGATTTGCTGGAGCCTAAGTTGCTGGAGCTGGTTACACAGTCAACACAGAAATGTTCTTCCAAATTTCATGTTCATGTAATCAGTATAAATTGTTCTCATTAGGTTCATGTGTGGCAAGTGAAAACAGTACAAGCTGATTTCTTTTGTCTTTCTTGCACATTCCTGCTGCTGGAGCCGTACCACAGGCCAAGACAAGGGACCAAATGTACTTCTGCTTGTGTCTCTTACTCCACCCAAAGTACCCCTGAATCATTTTTAAGCTGTGCAGAATCACTTGCACTCAGCCTTAAGGCACCTCATGAAGAGCAAGGGTGGTTTCTTGTTTTCTTTATTCCCCCAAAAAAAGTGCTTTCAGTGCCAGTGAAAGAACTGGGCTCATCTGTGCCTGGCTGCTTGTTTCCAAATCATGGCTGCCTCCCACATGTCTGGAAAAAGCTTATTTTTTTGCAGTCACATGGAAGGCTGGTTTGACAAACTGATTTGGCTGGAAAATACTCTTTTCCCCACCGTGCCCCCAGCTCACCCCACCAGCACCTCCAGTGGTCGCAGCCAGCTGCTTCCCTTCCCCAGCCCATTATAGCACCTGGTCACGGCTGTTGGGCCAGGGGAGAGCAAGTGGCCTTGGAGCCTCCTTCTTGCTGTAGCACAGCCAGCTGTGGCTGCTGGGGGAGCTGGCAAGGAACTGCAGTCACAGAGGAGAGATCCATATCTCCAGATCAATATCTTCATATGGCAGATCAAAGCACCTCAGCTCCTTTCTTCGGGGCATGAATTAAGCCCTTTGAAGTCAGAAGGTAAGATTCTATGTTGTTGCACCCAGAAAGCATGCCAAGAAGCCCAGGGAGAAGAAAAGTGGTAGAGCCCACACGGAACAAGGAAAGCTTTAGGGCAACAGTAGTGGCATGTATCCATAGCATCCTGGAAATGTTCGGTGGGGCCGTTTTGACATCACTGTGTTACAGATATTAAAGAAGTGATGCCAGGCTTGTTTGTCGAGATCAGACACAACTGATTGCAGCACGGAAAGATTTCCCTGTGCTCCCTTGCTTTGATAATAGCAGGAAACCCACAGAGAGATTATCCAACTTGTGCTTACTGAATATCCTGTGTCTCTTGCTTCAGGCAAATACATTGGTTTAGGATGTGATTTGATTTACTGTTTAGGTTTCTTATATGTGTCTTGAGATGTTGAAGGAAATCTCTGATAGCATGGGATACTTCATGGGCAATGGAGGGACCAAACTGTGTAGCAGAGATGTAGAGGGAAGGGTTCTTGGCTAGGCATGAGAAGTAGGACACAGGGTTTGTGAGGATGATTATGATTGGATTGATGGCTAATACAGTATCTAAATATTGCCAGTGCAGTATCTAAATAACAATTTTATCTTCTATTGCAATGAGTTATAGTATCTAAAGGGTTATAATATAAGCAAGTTCAGCTAGAAATGTGCAGGTTTACAGTCTTCAGCCTTGCAGACTTCACAACTACAAAGCAACAAAGCAGCTATGGACATGCTTTAGGATTTTTTTTCCTCCATATTTGGTTGAATCTTACTCACTTTTACTCAGATATCCAAAAGGGAGTGTTCCGTCTTTGAGCTAGATGGACCCTGTAGGCATCCCTGGCAGAGAGAAGGCATCCACCCAGAAGCTGCCTGCAACCTTGGGAGGCCAGTTTGCACAGTTGTCCCTGTCTCCAGCAGCATTTTATTCCCTTTTTCTGGCTGATGTACTCCAAAGTCAGTGCAAACATCTCAGCTCCCCCATCTCTGGAATGCATTAATTGGGCAATCATACAGACAGTTCCTCCTGCAGTACCCACCTGGTGTTCCTGTCTTAGGAGGAACCACGTTGAACATCAGGGAAAAGGAAAAAAATACGGGAGGGACAGGGAGGAAGAAGGGAGGTGTGATGTGTTCATGCAATGTCTCAGCTTATCTTCACTTGCTGTGACACTGATCAAAGTGAGGTTCTGGAAGCCTGACATAATGGCAAAACTGTGTCAAATGGTTGCATCAAAACACATTGTTGGTCCTGTAAGTGTGAAGAAGGGCTTTTGAGCTGTGGATTGTAACTCTGCTGTTACTTCTATGTTTTCATTGCCCAAGAGCAGCAGTGTGTACTCCAGGATCCCTTGTGGAGCTGATCCTGACCCATTTGATGCAGCAGAGGGAACGTGGTGCTGTCATGGGGAATATAATCTGTCACAGTTGTCCTTTCTTCTCTGAACAGTTGTCTTTTCTTTCTGCTGTAACATCTCACACTTTCATCAGGACAAAATGCATGAAGATCATGTCTGCACATCTCTTTTTCTTTGAGTCCTGAAGCAGTTAAATATCTTGGCTGGCTGGTGAGAAAAGGAACAGAGAGATATATTGTAAAATACAGATGGAATTTTCTGTGTCACCAGTGAGGCCTCTGTCTCCATGTCAGTCCCTCTTGTTTGTTGTATTACTCTTCTATCCCAGGGAAGAAGGGTGAGCCTGATATTAAAACTTAGAGGTCCATGACTAGTTATAATTGCTTGGACATATTTTTATTTTTTAAAACTAAGCTGTTATGTATTTCAGCTTCCTACTGTTTTGTGGAAGATTAATTTGTTAAGGCAATCTCTGTCGTTCCTAAACACTGTCTGATGTGATCTGTATTTTTTTCTTACCTTTTCAAAAGAAACAGCTGAGAGCATCTGCAGAAAGAATGATCTTCACGTTTCCTAAGTTACCGACATTTTTTCCTATTTTGAAATGGAAACAGTTAGTAGTAGTAGTAGTAGTAGTAGTAGTAGTAGTAGTAGTAGTAGTAGTAGTAGTAGATTTATATGTGTTTTTATTGTCTTAGGCCTGTCTCTGTGCTAGGCCTACATGCAGAATCTAATCATGTTACACTGTATACTGTACTAATACTGTACCTTGTGCAGATATAGCAGAAATTGTTTGCACTTTATTTCTGGGGTAACCATCAGAACGTGATGGCTGATATCATTCAGTATAATGTTGTCTTGGCCACTGAAACAAGGTGGCAGAAACCCAGAAGTTCTCCATAACCTCAGAACTCCACAGATTTTGATGCTGACTTGAGCTTTGAATGTCCCCTCTGCAGTTCAGATATTCCCTCTGGGGACTATCTTTATATGTGGTGCAGTGCAGAGTTAGAAGCAATCAAGATAGCCTCTCTAGGCATTATTATTTTTTCCAAAGCCTAACTGCATTCCCTGTTTTAACATTACTTTTTAGCCCAGTTATAAAAAGAAGGTGATGAAAGTCACAGGGGAGCCCCTTCTCAGAGACTTCCAACTCAGCTTTGAAGGCCATGGGAGAAAACCTGTAACACTTGTCTGGCTATACTCAGCTAGATTGCAAGCTGAAGATGAATTTGTCTGTAGAGATGGAAATGAGCTTCCAAGCTTCAAGTGCTGAGCTCAGCTTTCCTGAGTTTAATCCAGCTGTGACCAGCGTTAAACAGTAATGAACATCTGCCAAGGAAGGGCTTTTTGATGGAAATCATGCTGTTCTTTTGGTAGAGTCTTTGCTGCAGTGTTTTAAAAAACAAATCCATGTTTCCACAGTTTGCAAAGTTCAACTGTAATGTTTGATGTAAAACTGTCTGACTGTTCAGGATCATTCTGGCCTCAAAATCAATGATAGAGAGCAAACATTATGGGCTTTTATTGATGAGTTCACTTCTTAGACATGCCAGTAAGTGCAAGTAGGTCTGAAATGTTGCAACATGTCAAACAGACTGTACATTTACTTTTGCTGTCTAATCCTTTTCCTCTGTCCTGAGCTTTTTTCAGCTTTTGTAACTTCTGCCTTTCCGCTGGGTTTCTTGAATGTCAACTTTCCACAGAAATACTTTGCTTCTTTTTTTTCTGTTTTCATTAAAAAATAATTTTGCAGCTACCCTGAATAGCAAAGATCAAATATTCTGAAAGAACCAGTGTTTGCTTAAAATTAGGGAGTTTTTGTCAGTTACTCAGAGCTTGTGAATGAGCCTAGACTTCTTAAGGCAGATGCCAATTTGTGCAGTCTCTTCTGACTTTTTGGAAAACCAGAATAAATATCCACCTATGGCTGTAATACAGACTAATTGGTGTCACTTACTTCATTCTGTCGAATAGCAACATTTTGCATTGGCTTTTTGTTCTCAGGCAAGTGTACTTCTCTGATACCTTAGCTTCTTACCTGCTTATGTAGAATTATTCAGTTAATATCCTGCTGTGGTTTTTGGTCTCTCCTGCTATCCCTCAAGCAGCACTCAGCCAGGTGTTTGTTCCACCAAGAAAGGCAGGAAGGAGCACTCTCATCCCTCACAGTCAAATTTGTTTGAGGCTGTCTCTCACTGTCCAGACCTGGAAACAGCTTTGAAACTCCCACCCCTGAGATCAACTTGGCACCAATGAGCCATTCCCCTGGCTTGGTAGTGTCCCTTCACCCTGCTTGGCTTCTCTGTGTAGTGCAGGATGGCAGTAACCCCTCCCAGAGCTGTGCAGGGACAGGGCAGCTCCCTGCCTGTTGGGGCAATCAAACAACCTTTTTGTGTGGGGATGAGCAGCTCCAGCATCTCCTCAGGCAAAACCAAACAGCTCTTTGAAACAGAAAGAATCACAACATTTAGGTCCATTTGTAGCTTCTGTTTAAGCTTCTTTCTATAACATGCATTTAAAAAGCTGCTTTCAGGTATAGGTGTCACAGGATTTATACTTCAATACTTGGGCTCTTGTCTTTTTTCAGCACGCTTTTATTCCTTTATTTACTGCTGTCCTTTTTTATCTACTTTTTGTGGGCTTCTTTTAGCTCAGCATAATAACATCTGCAGTAACTGAAAGTACAGGAATATTGAAATGTTGTGTGAGGGGTTCAGCAGCGTGAGTCACAAGGTAAGGATTCTGCAACTGTCTCTTGACAAATTCTGTTGACACACATGCCATACTGTATAATCCATCTCACCCTTCCAAACTTACACTGGCTCTGCAGGACCATCAAGACGTAGCAATTATTTAAATAAACTAAGACAATAAGATTTGATATCAAATCAAGAATTGTACTTAAGTAAAGGGTAACATTTGACAAGGTCACTCTTGTTGCCACAACAGAAGGAGCTATCTTTACAGAAAAAATATGGGAATAATTATGAAGACTTTCTGATGCCAATCTGAATTGCATTCAAGAAATGTGTCAGCTTTAGGATATAATTTAGTCATCAGTTTGTCATAAACCTTCATTTTTCCCTCTTCACATACTCCTTTACCATTGAAATGTAATCAAACATACAGTTCATCTTTTAGTTCAACAGATTATGTTTTATTTAAGTACATTACTGAAAGTTAACCAAAGCTGGCTAGTATTCCTTTCATTTTCCTTCACGTAACAACATCACACATTATTTGCTTTAAAATAGGTTATTGTATTTACTTTCAGGCCTGATGTTTTATGATTCTAGTCTTGTCATTTAGTCTCTGTTTTCTTAAGCTATATCAGTATACTCCTAGATATTTCTTAGGTATATAGCTTAGATATTAAGTTTAAAAACTTAAGAAAATACTATCCATAACATATCTAATTTAGAAGACCTATAAGACAGCATATTGCATTGTTTAAAAAAAAAAGCACAAATAGCAAAATCTCACAACCAATTTCTTTATACTACTGGTGAGAGTCTCTCCAACTTCTTTGAACATTAAAAAAAATGCACAGTTTATATTTGTCCACAGGCATTGGGATCTAACAGCTTGTACCATGGGAAGATCCACTCTTAGCATGATGCTGAAAACCTGGATCTCAAAAATGCAGGAAAATTCAAAGATCCTTTGGAAATGGTCTGTTAAGAACAAACATATGCTTATTGATGATTACTAAATTTCTACATCTCGAAAATTTGGAAAATATTGCTCTCAGTGTCTTCCTGTTGAAACAAAAAGTCATAATGTTCTTCTTTGTGATTTACTATATTTGGGCCAGCTGGGACTAGTGCAAATGACCTGTGACCGAGCAATAACATGGTAACCTCTATAAAACTTCCTTAAAGATGTTGTGAGAAAAATTTCTTAGAAAAAATTTAAATATTTTGAGCAAGACTGGTAAACCACATGGGATATGAAACAAGGCTGCCAACAGTAATTGTAGCAGGAAATTAGAGAGTAACTTTCTACTGAAAACTAAACTGGATTTTGTTTTTGTCTCTGTCTTAGACTTGTGTAACTCCGTTCTACCTGCTGATGTTGAGTTGTACAACCAGAACTAACTAGAGAGGACTTTTTCACTGACAGAGAACAGTTTCTTGAAGTAAAACTTCATATTACAGTTAGGGAGGGTCTCACATGACTCATCCTCACAGTTTCTTCTATCCATTGTTTTAAAGACAAGTCTAACCCACTTGAGCTCACCATGTTTTTCTGCTTATCTGCAGAGGGAGTGAATTAATCACTTCATCTCATGTTCCCCAGTGTGCCAAAAATATAGTTTTGGTCATTTTATGTAATTACAACTTGCAGGTGTTGATGAGGGGATGGTGTGATTATAACATTATTGTTTAGACCTGTCTGATTAGCAAACTCTTACTGTGCAGGGGTGTAGATGGAATCATCACAGTTTTGAGACTGTAGTCGGGAAAATCTGGCTAAATGCACACAAGAGGTCTGTGACTTGCTTTAAGATCAATTTGCTCTTACTAAGGCACTGGAGCAAAATCACAACTTCTGGCTTTAATGATGTGTTTGTTGATATTTACAAAGTAGCAGGGGATACTAAGAGAAAACTCAAGAGCACGAGGAAAATTGGGCAAGGATTGAGGTGATGCATGGTTACAGTAGGAGATGAGTTCTGCAGTACCTGCCTTCTGGGTTTCCAAAAGTACAGAGTCTCTAAAGCAGGCATGGTGTGTCTGATTGTAATACCTAGTGTCAATTAATAGCACATATATCAATGACTAACCACATGCATTTAGAAAACTGATTGCAGATGGAGCTTTCTGACTGACTGGCACTTAATGTGTCTTTAATATATGTCTGTCACTCAGAAGTAAGTTTTTGATGGCAGGATTTTCTGAGCAATCATTTTGGATTTAGCAACTGTTCTTCCTTCAAACCATCTGAACTCAGTTGAGGCTCACAAGGCAAACCTCTCTGCTGCTCCTATTTCTCCCCTGCAAAAAGCAGTAATTTTCAGGAGATGAGTGTAATTGTCTAATGATAATTTGAATGAGGGCAGTTGCAAAACTCTTCATGTATTGTGTGTAAAATGTTCTTAACCTCCTGACTTTAACTGCATGTTGGAGAGCACCTAGAGGAGAAGGAAGTATGTTAATATAAATGGTATGTAAGACTGTTTCCTGACTGACCTCTGTTTCTTTGATTGTTTTAAAGGCTCGTTAGATCTTCCCTTATTGCTAGCACCTTATTTTCTTTTGTTAATCTAAATAAAGCATGAAAGCTGTATTCATTCTGCATGAATGGCACTCAGGAGAATGAACCCCTCCTTGGCATGGTATTGTGAAAAATCTATGCTTTTGTCAGAAATGAAGTCTTCTTAGGCATGCTAAAGACTACAGTAATTCAAGAGACCTAAGGTGGTCTTCAGTGAACTTGAATGGTTTGGCTTGGTTTTTTCCTGTCAGGAAATGACTATATTTTCTAATTTCAAAAATCACATCTTCCCTATAAACACCTCCTGTAGTCATTTGAAAAGACTAATTTATGAAATGTCATTGGAGGAAGATGGAAAACAAGCCATATGGGAAAAGCTCAGTCTTCAATAGCCATCAAACTTCAAGAGTACTCGGGAGCTTTTATTTCAAGTACTGTAAAGTGCTTCAAGTATTCTGTCTGTGAGCCTTCTCTATGTAAGCTCTGAAGCTCATGGCTGACAGCACTGGATTGTTAGAAAGACAAAACAGGTGTCAGAGAAAGTCAAGTTCAGCAGAGGATACATAATGTAAATAAATAATTTTTTGGCAGTCTGTAAAAAAAAAAAAATTTCCTCTATAAATCTGTCCAATGTGATTTTGAATATGACTGTTTTGTCCAAATCTCCTCTGCAGTAGTAAAATAAGGATTAGTCTGGAGGCTTACTTCTGGCCACCCAGTGCCATAGAGATGATCAGATGGTCTTTTGGGTTCACAGCCAGATGACAGAAATAAAAGCTGAAGGAAAACATGTATTATTCCCTTGAGTCCAACTCACTTCTGAGTCATGTGTGTCCCCCATTTGTGTGTTCTCTGGTGTTTTGTTCATCCTAGTGTTGAATTGCCAGTACTTCTGGGGGTGGGGGTGTGTTTTTTCACTGTTGAGTTAATTCCATCAGTCTAATATCATTGACATGATCTTTCCTCTTGTTTGGTATTTACGTCATCCTGACTTTCAGATACAGATGTATCTAGTTCAGCAACTTTCCCATTTTGGGAAGAACTTCAGATACTCCCTGTTTGTAATTTACAACTGTGTCACATACATTTCCTTTCATGTGCAGGAATCCAGCTGTGATCCAAAGCATATAGGTCAAGTCATGGCTGTGAGAACTGCTTGGTGCTCTGATTTGTTGGCTGGGGTTTTTTCAAATAAAACTTGTTTGTAAATTAACAGGACTTTTAAATGATCTGTCACAATATTGGCTTAATTTCTGACCATTAGAGGTGGAGATTGTTGCTTTATAAATACTATTAAAAGGACAATCCTAGTAGGACTACTAGAACTTTGCTTAAGAGGAGACAGAACTGTGTCACAGAGATTTTGCTTTTGAAACCTACTAAAAAGAATGTTCTTACAAAAGCACTGCAAAACTGCAAAGACTCGTGTTCTTGTTAGGTTTGAGGATAAAAGGAGGAGAAACCAATACTTTTATTCTTCTTGGGTTTGATTTTTAAATTTCACTTTGAAGTTGGAAACTCAGTTCGTGATTCACTGCAATAATAAAGCTCTGAATTATGGACTGAGTAAACATCCTGGCTACAGTAATAAAACAGACATTTTATAAAAAGCACAGGAGAAATCTGGCATGACAGAATATTCTAAAATACTCAATTCAGTTTTCTTTGGGATCCAAAAGAAAGTGTTATGGTCTGAAGGTGCAAAAAGAGTGAAAATACCATGTAAGTTCCTGTATACCTCACAGTCTATCTAAAAATGAATTGGGTGTCACGATGAAGAATTGTGAAGAATCACTAGGACTTGCAGTCTTCGAAGGGTTTTCAGTCATCACTGCCACAGGAATCCTTGGACTGCTTTGAGGACTCTACTTCTGTTGAGTGCCTGTGGCCTTGCTTGCCTAGGATGGTTTTTGTCATAGTGCTTCTCAGGGAATGGCTCAGTCAAATGCTGTGGAGTTTCACTCCAGGTTAAGGTAACAAATGGCCCTCCTAGTAAAGCCTCTGTATCGTTTTTATCTCCATAGTTTTTAAATTGCTGTATGGTGACTGTAACATGGAACTTCCCTCTGGACTGAAGAAGAAATTGTTGCTGTCTTTTCAGAATGCCCTTCGAAGATATTCAGATAGTTGTTCTGTGGATAGAATTGGAATTTTTACTACACTTGAATAAAAACCAAATTTTACAATCTTCATATGGAGATTGTTGGAAATCTCTGTAGAGTACGAGGTAGGATTTTTCTGTCCTATCTGAAAGAGATACTGAGCATATACTAGGCAGCTGTTGTTTTAAAGAACAGATAAAATCTGCAGAAGTCAGAAATAACTTGAAAGTTACAGTGGAAAGTACAAGAATTTAGAGGTTGACTGTGGTCTCCCAAAACCAGTGTGAATTAAAAGGACTGAATGTCAAGAACAAGGCCAGATTGAAGGCCAGTATTTCTGGGAGTTACTTCATTCAAATATAACAAGGATGTAGATGGGAAATAAGCAACATGAAGCATCAGGGCACATTTTTGCATAACCAGCTCTGTTTTGATGATATTTGGGACATAGTGTCATTGTCATCTTACCCATAGGGTTTGGGATATATCGCTGTTAATGAACAGATGCATCTTGTCTGTGAATGAAACCTGGCAAACTCATGGCCCTGCTTTCATGGAGCACTGATTATGTTAGACCTGATGTTTGACACTTGTTAGATTTGTGAGGAAGACTTCAATCTTTCTGTTGTGCTGTCATTATTCCACAGTTGTCCATTAAAAGGTTTGCTACATCAGTGCTTGCTTGTCTCTTTTCACACTGTCCTTGCAGCCGCCTGCTTTCTCTCCAGTCTGTTACCTTAGTATCTCTCTTGGGTGATCCCAGGCACATGCTGCTTCTGCTCCACGCTGTCAGGGTATGCATGTGCCAGACCCAGAAGTTGTCTTCACTGTTTGAACTGAGTAACAGTGACTGCAGGCTTCCATCAGCTCTCAAGTTTAATTTGTAGTTTGTCAATATTATGCTTGTTCTGCCTTACCTCAAGCCTTTTGCTGACCTTCCCTGCCTTCCTGTCATAACCACTTATGTCCTCTTGTGCTTTTCTTTCCAAACATGTCATTTTCTCATTCTTCTTTTCACCTGTGTCTTTGGCCTCCACTTTCTTCTCCCTGTTTTGGCTCCACTTGTCTACTCCCACTGCGGGTTAGTTGTGCTGTAGCTTTTCCTTTGTTAAAATGCTGTCTGTATTGTTCTCAGGTTGGCACTTGTGCTGTTTGCTTTCCTAACACCACTGCACAGACATTTGCTGCTTCCAGGTTTTGCAAGGTGTGCCTCAGTACCCTGACCACCATGGGCTCGATGCCCCAGCCACCTCCACCAGATTCTGGGGCTCAAGGCTTGGACCCTCCTTGTTCCCTAGTCAGACCAGGACCTGGCCACCCTTGCACAATGCCAGCAGCCACTGCAGTGCGAAGTGCCCCAATCCACACAGCTTCTTGTTTGTTGGAGGGAAGCTAATGTTAAAACAAGGGAAGTAAGTTGCAACGTTTAGGCAGGAGCATTAAGATGTGCCCTAGAGTGACTTTCAATAAGTTTTGTCATGATGCAGTTCTTAAACCTGGGTTCACACCTGACAGTCATATTCCCCATGTCCTCTAAGTACTTTCCTCTTAGAGTTTGGGAAGATGTTGGAGCCTGGATTGGGAATGCCAAGTTTAACTTTAGCTTCTCTTTCTGGAAAGCTTGTCTTTCTGGTGCTGGTTCTGAGCACCAATCTCAGATAGTTTTGGAGGAGCCACATCTCAGCAAGGATAACCCCCTCATCACTGCATGGTGGGGAGCAATCCATTTTAGATAGTTGCTAACTCTCAACTGGGCTTCAGACTAGAAACTGGTCATACCTATGCAGGAGATAGAAGGATATTGAAAATTTTTATCATTACTGAAAACTTTGTTTGCTGAGAAGGGCATGGAAAACTTTTTGTGGTGTTTGCTAATTGCACATTCTGTTTGCCCACAGGACCTAATTTGTGCTTCCATATTTCCTCATATGCCCTACCACATAATATTAGACAATGCTGAACATCTACAGCAATGGCTGTAACAGATAAAAGCACTATGCATTATTTTATTTTTGTACATAAATTCTTGAAAAGGTCATTTCAATTTAAGTTACATCTATGTAAGCAATTAAGAGAGAATTGGAAATGGGTTTGTTACATTAACTGCAGATTATTTTGTTTACAAATACCATGACCTTTGGCTTTGCTTCTCTTTATTTGTTGTGTATGAAGGCAGGCCAGTAGATAGGACTTATCTGCAACAGAATCACTTGATTCCACCACTGCACATGGGAGGGCATGATTTGGAAAGTATCAAGTACCATGGAACATGGCCCATGTGCACATCCTCTCTCCTCCCAGTACTGTCTCATGGGCAATGGTACTGAGTTTGCTGTATGATTGTTTTTTCCCTCAGTCCTGAGCTTTGTTTGTCTGTACTACCCTTATAGATCACATGTGTGAGCCACGCTGCTTTCTGTTCTGTGGATGCTTAACAGCATAGAAAGTGTGGGAAACCAGCATGGCTGTTGGACTTCTATGCTGTGGAATAAGCCCAGCTTCTCCAGGCTTTTATGCTTTCAGCTACATCAGCCTCACCTGACTAAAGATAGAAGATGTTTTTTTCTGAAAGAACAGCCAGAATAGTTATCTGTTTTGCAGGGATTCCTACATAACGTATTTTGAGGTAGCAGTCACCAAATTAATCTTCAATGTAGAGGTAAGCATCCCACTTTCATGCTTCTAAGCAAAACACCTGAATTTATCATGAAATATCAAAATATTTAGACTTACTCCATGGACATAATATTCTCTTACACAGGATTTCCATTCTTTTTTCACTGTGATACAGCAATTCAGAGTTACTAAGCTTTGCTTTGTTTCTGTCAAGTGTTTTGTACAAAAGGATCTGATTTATCACTGATAAGAAATAAATTTTACTATTTTCCACAAAAAAATTGTTCCAGAACTTGCTGTTCCTTTATGGGTGGTTTTACTTAGGGCAAAAACTGTGTCAGGTTAGCAAGTAGCCTGATGAAGAAGTGACTTGATTGTTGTCTCCCTGTACTGCATCTCCCACTCTCTGTATAGGATGTCTGACAATTTATTAGTACTAAATTGTAGCTATTTAACGTATCATCCACTGACACCAAATGTGGTTCATTTTTCTGCCCAATTTAAACAAATTAGAATTTGCTGGTAGCATAGAAATCAATTATTAAATAACCCAACCTTTGATGAGCTTGGTGGATTCAGGAGCAGGACCTAATTGACAGAGCATTTACTGCCAATGTACAAATTTGAGCTACAGGAAATAGCACTCCAGCACTTAACAGCTGTTTTCAGTGTTAAATGTAATGAATTCCCTTCTTTGTGTTTCCATTTCCACCTCTCTCTACTGCACTCTAGCAGTGACACATTGTATGTGCTTTGAGAATGGATTATATGAAGAGATGTGCTGTTGCATAATGTTTCATCTGTCACTGATTTGCATAATGGGACATGTTATTCTTCTGTGAGTTTAACTTTGCTGTAGGTTTGATTGGTACAGGAAGTTCTGACAATGGATAATTCCACATGAACCTTCTAAAATTCACAACCAGAAACACCTCCTTTTGTTCAGCAAAAGCACAGCCCCTTTTATCATTTTCCATTTCATTAGCTTGATTTTTTATCAATCAGTCATATGCTCATTACTATTTCACCTACCAAAGTCCCACACTAGTAAGTGGGACGTTTCTGTACAATTTGTATATTCCTCTGCTGTTGTCCCTGCAGAAGTGCTAGAGGTCTGGTGGCAGTTAAGACTTTCTCCAAGATGGTGACAAACTGTTTTTCAACACCCCAGTTACACATTTCAGTTCTTTACTCTTTCACACTTACAGCTCCTTTTAAAGTTATATTTTATCAGAGGGGCATTTAAGGAAGTGGGGAGAAGGGGGAAGAAAAAAGGAAATTCAGTCCCTAAAAGATTTAGCCTTCTGACACTTTCTTCTGTGTTTTTTCCTGTTGAAATGGCATACTTCATCAAGCCACTATCTTGAGTAAAGCAAATGGTTTTATTAATGACAGTTTGACTGGAACTTACTGGATTAGATAGGAAATGAGCAAGTGTGCATCCATGCTTTGTTTTGCTCTTGTTTGTTTTGTTCTTCTAGTCTGTTTAAAATCTTGGTTTGACAGCCTTTATTTTCAGTACCCTGCTGTCTAAATGCACCTAAATGTGTTCAGCTGAGCTACTGCTTACATTTATCTCATTCTGGGACAGTTTGTTCAGATGGAGCTCACACAGCATCCTGCACAGTGCTGATAATTGACTTGTGTGGAAAACAAGAAATTCATGAGCTCTACCTCAGGAATGCCAAGCCCTACAAAAGTCAATATGTTGAAGTTTTCTTCAGTCACAAAATCTGCAGTTTCAGAGGCTGGCAACTTGACACAGAAACTGGAAATGTTTATCATAAGATACTATTTCTTTCAAATAGTCACAAAGTAAAAATATATGTATTCATATAAACTGATTAACCAGGAATACTGAATCCCAAACAAAAATACTCCCTATTCAAAAACTCTTGAGTCTGTTGAAGGAACATCAATGAGAGAAAGAATTAATACCCCTGTAATGATGAACTGGAAAAGAGACACTTGAGGACACATTCCTCTGAAGTTAGGATGTAAGAGACCAAGTCTTAATCTGTATTCTACATTGCTAATCCTCTCCATTGTAAATGATGCCATTCTGGTTGTGTTATGATCTGTTTTCCTAAAAGAGCTGGTACATCTGAAGGTGTGCATAAAGCTGGTAAATTCCAGAGAGTTGATTATTAAGACATTGTAGACCCTCTATCTAAGATTCTGTTGGACCTCTCAAAATTTAAGTGACATTTGATTCAATTCAGTTCATTTCATAATGTTAAAATGTGACATTGAGACTTTATTTGCCCCTACAGATGAGAATATGTTCTGCATGTTCTTTAAATATTGTATGTTCTAGCTATAAATACAGCTATAAATACATCAACAGAAATGCTCTAATTTAGGAGAGTTTTCCAGTATATTATTTTCTCAAATTCTTAATGTGTTGCAGTAAAAATAACTTTATTTGCATATAGCTGAGGTTAGAAACAGGAAAAGCCATAGCCTGTACTTCCTTGCACACTATCTGTTTATAGAAGGGAGAGACACGTGTCTTCTTGATTATAGGTATTATGCAATTGAGGCAATTTTATTCATGACTTTGAAGTAAAGGCAGAAGATTTGATTCAGTTTTCTTGTTCTGTTTTTAAACAGTTATTTTTCTTTGTTTTGCTTTTATATAATAATTTGATTTTCAGTTAAATAAGAATTCAAATTTGAAAGCTGGAACACTCACACTTTTAAAAAGTTAGGAATATAATACTGTTCTTGAATCTTTTATCCTGTTTTATTTTGGATTTATGTTATGATGATTTGCAGTTTCGTGATCATGTGCTGTTTCTAACAAAGACATCTACAACATGAAAAATGTTTGGCAAATGATGTAAAACTGTGTAAAAACACAAATCAAGGTCAATCCCAGGAGCATTTTGGAGTTTTGCCAAAGCTGTCAAACCATACTATACCAAAGCTGAATACCATACCAAAAAAGCCAGACACAATAGTAAAAATGTTCTGTTTAAATATTTTCTGGCAAAAGAACACTACAATATTTTTCCATTTGCAGCAACAGTTAATTTCAAAATGTGTTTCAGTTTTAAACTGAAGCTTACTCAAAGTTGAGTGAAACAGAACTTGCTAGCTAAGAAAAAAATGCAGCTTTTTTAAATCTTTCCAATCACACTTCAGTTATTTTAGGGTGGAAAGATGAATTCTCAATGCTTTGGGGAGGCAGGGGAGGGAAGGGCAGGGCAGAGAGGTTTAATCTAACCAGCTTGTGAAATCTATTTGCTGACATATGCTCAGGCCTTGTTCATTGTCCAAAGCATAAAATCAGACAATTTCATGGGATGAGCAAAACAGAAATTCATAATAATCATGTATTAGTTACTGCCTGATGTGGGTGCTTGGCAGTAATATAAAGTATACAATTTAAAACCATTAAGCCCCAGAAATACAAATTGCTCAGGCATGGAGTGGCTGTGTCTGTCTGAGCCATAAATAAAGGAGTAAGTGTTCATGAATACCACAATATCCTCTTGCATAGCAGGAAGTGCATAGTGCTTGTGAATGACTGTATCTTAATACTTTCTCTGACTTTGAAGGTAAATGTCTTGTATCAAGTATTATCACAGAATCACAGAATGGTTTGGGTGGGAAGGCACTTGTGAAGATCCTCTCATCCAACCCTCCTGCAATCACCCAGGATGGCTTCAACTAGACCAGGATGCTCAGAGCCCTGTCCAGCCTCATCTTGGATGTTTCCTGGGTGGGGCACCCACCACCCCTCTGGGCAGGGTTTCACCACCCTGACAATTCTTCCTTATATCTTGTCTGAAATTCTGATAGTCACAGCTGTGATACTGCCAAAACGTTTGCAAAGAACTTTGCACAAAGGGTCCAATTGCATCATGTTATTCCCTTTTCAGGGATCATTTCACCACTTATAAACACCTGACTAACATCTACATGTTAAGTGCATTTTGGAGAAATTTTCTTAAATAAATGGTCATATTTCCCAGATAGTCTGTGAAGAGAAGTAGACACCTCCATGTGTATTTGATCATCCTCTGAAAGCTTTCCAGGCCAAGTAGGGAACACTGGCAATTAGAACCTTCAAAATCAGGAAAAAGTTAAGGCTTTACTTGGGAAGCAGTGAGTAATACCTGCAACTTTTGCTTTTATGTTTCTCACAAGGGTTGATGTGGCTGCTTTATTGTAGTCTTTTTATGACCTTTCATTGTTTCGGTTTTGACAAAGAATAGAAATTATGGATGTGGAAGTGGCATGTGGCATAACATGGCCATGCTTAGAAGTCCCCTTATGTCCTTCAGAACAAGGTTATAGGCTCACAGCATTGTGCACACAAACCTGAGCTCAGCTCAAGGTGGCTTCTGTCATAAGCAAGCGTTGTGAAATGTCTCAGCTGGGTATGTGCTGTGGTGAGTCTGACAGAAGCTCTGCAGTACCACACCTTCTTTAAAGCAAGTAAAGTGCTAATTCAGGTGTTTCTGTACGGAACTAACCAAACTGGGGACAGCCAGCTGGTCCAAAGGCAATGAGCCCTCTGTGCTCAGCCTTGGTGCAACCTCCCTGTGTGCAGTGCTGGGCCTTGCAGTTTTAGAGGATTTCAATGTCCTTGATTGCATCTTGAGGGAAACAAAGCTGATAAGAAGGCTAGTGACAGGACACGTGGGAATGGTTCAAAACTATACCTGGGGGGGTTTGGTCTGGACATTAGGATGAGTTTAAGTGGTCAAACTCTGGAAGAGGTGTCCCAGAGAGATGCTTGACGCCCCAAGTCTGCCAGTGTTTAAGAGATATTTGGACAGTGCCCTTAATAACAGGTTTTAAGCTTTGGTTAGCCCCAAAGTGGTCAGGCAGTGAAATCAGAGTGGATGATTGTTTTAGGTCTCTTCCATCTGAAACAGACTTTTCTATTCAGTTACAGCTGTGGGGCTGGCAAATTCCTATGCCGAGTGTCAGGCTGTGATACTGTCAATTCTACATGGTAAAAAATAAAGTATGATGCATCTTTCAAATTTGGCTTCTCTAGTCATCTACATGTATGCACATAAGAATTTAAATCTCGCCTCTTTGTACATAAGGGATTGGAAGACAATTTAATTATTCATTTAAGGTGCTGAGTTTCATTTTAACGACAGGTTAGCCTGGGGTTTGGATTTGTTTAATGTGTATCCTTCTGTCCCCTGCTTTTTTTTTTTCTGACAGACCTTTTGCAGTGGCCACAAATCAGCAAATGCAGATCACCTGAAATGGAGACATTTTCATGTTTTTGGACTGCTGGAAATTTTTATAACCTCACTGTTCCAAGAATACTACAGCTATTGTACAAAAAGAGGTAATAAAAGCTGAAACAGGAAAAGAGACTAGTGATTTAATTTGCCATGCTTGTTAGGTTGTTACTGTTAATTTTTTGCTGTGATATGAGCTATACTGTTTTCAAGGGAATGAAACAATTTTTTAAGTACATTTTTTTCAATGTCAGAATTTATTGGTAATTATTAAGTAATTTGCAGGAATGAGCATTATTTGATAGATATTTTGGGTCCTGGTTGCAGAATCCAAAACTGAACATTATATGGCTTGGGTAAGGATTTTTTAGTATGCAGCTTCAGTTTATTCTTTATCCATCTAACCTGCAACACTGATATTCCTTATGTGTGTGCACAGATGTGGAGGTTGGATACAGCCTCTTTCAAATTTTTGTTTAAGTTTTATGAGCTCCCCATTGATCAATTGCTGTGATAAAGTCTGAATGTATAGGTCCAGGGGAAAAGGCTGCTCTGATACTGGGATAATATTTCATTGAGTCCTGTTCAATTATGATTCAGCTGCACTTTATGCTTTTTTAATTTTCAGGTTGCTACAATGATTAGCCTGAAAAAGGACATAGACATTACCAGTAATGGCTATTAAGGAAATAGGCTTTTTGTTCACAGGAACAGGAGGATGTGAACTTCTTGTTCTAATGAACAGGGTTTTGATCTTTTTGATCTACAGATGCTTTTTGATGATGGTAATGATATATTTGCACAGCAGACTTAAACCTAAAGGAAAGGCTGGCATTCTTAGTCACTCTGAGACATCTCTGAAATCATAGGATCATAGAATAACAGAATCCTAAAATGGTTTGGGTTAGAAGGTGCCTTAAAATTCAGCTATTTTCTAGGCCACGAAGAGCACATGAGTACCTAAACTCAGTAATGCAGGTTTCTTCAATAGTGGTTTCATTGTAAATCACCATCAATTTTGACATGTTTTGATCCCTTTCATAAGTTTTACAACTTATCAGCACTGTGTCTCATAACATCTGTAATTTGTACTTTGTTAGGTCTATAAATCTCTCTCTCACAAATACTGTATTTTTGTTGTCATTCTAGTAATGAGGAAGACTGGAAAGAATGCCCTGATTATATCACTTCAGGACAAAATAGCTGTTACTTCAACGCCTCCTACACCTCTGTGTGGACACCATACTGTGTTCAGCTTGCCAGTAAAAATGAAGTATATGATAAAAAATGTTTCAGCGTTGATGAAATAGGTATGATTCCATAATGTATCTCTATAAGCTTTTGTATTACTTAGGCTGTATTGCCTCTTTTAAAAGTTATTACCTAAAATATATGATATATAGAAAGGGATTTGATTTTGTAACATTGTAATGTGATCCACACCAGAAAATATTGTCCAGATTGAGAGAAAGCTTAAAAGATAAAAGCAAATATGTAATTTCTTTTTCTAAATATCAGTGGTCTCTCAAATGTGTGCATGCTGAAGTGAGCTTGTCTTTGCTGTCACTTTGAGTCCTTTCTGATGAATGCTACATCTCCTTGTACAGCAGAGTTGGCATTAAAACTTTGATTTTGCACAGCTGTGGAAGCCAAACACTATTTCATTCCTGAATCTGAACTGTAATCTAAAGGATGGGATTTTTATTTATGGCAATATGAATTGTGACTTCCTAGGACTTTACAGATGTTATTGCTTGTTGATAGGGGTAGTGTACCACCATTAACTACATATCCAGATAATGAATTCCTACCAGTGATTAGAATACCCAATGCTCTTTTTTATTCAGCTGAGCAAATTTAGATTAATTTTTCAAATACCAAAATTTTTCAGTGTACTTCTATATCAGCAACTAAATACTTGTCTATCTGCATTACTCCAATTATTGTTTTTATTTCTGGTCAGAGCTCTAGATTTACATTTTTATGGATAATTTGTTTAATCTAGTGTTTTTTAATCTGCTATTTAGAAATATACTTCAATAAGGAATACATTCTTAATCTTCTTTCTTAGTTGCTTGGGTGAGTTTTGTGCAGAACACGTCTACTACCAATTGTCAGGGTGCCTTCTTGTTACCAAACTTGCAATAACTTTTCCATTGCAATATATTAGATTTTAATCAGAAATTACATGGTTAATATAGTTTTTAAGTCCTGGAATAATGTATCAGTGTATAGTGAGAATGGTCATTTCACGTTGAAAACTGTCTGTTTATTTCAAATACTCTGTTTAAACAGTACTACCTGATCCCCCTGTCCACCTTAACTGGACTCTGCTAAATACTAGTCAGACTGGGATCCATGGGGATATCCAGGTAAGATGGGATCCACCACCAACAGCAGATGTTCGGAAGGGATGGATTACTCTGGAGTATGAATTGCAGTACAAAGAAGTTAATGAGACAAAATGGAAGGAGGTATGAAACAAATATTTATTCTACATTAGACATAGTGCAGTGCAGGCTTGTTCTATCCCTAACACTTTTGTACCACTATGAAAAGCATGTTTGTAATTGCTGATTAAATGATACCTTAATTCTTAAACAATATGCCTACTTTTTTTTCTGACATTTTCTAGCAAACACGGTAACTTTATGTGTCAAGATTGTTGACAAGCAGGATAATGGAAACCCAAGAACACCTGTGTTAGATTAGTAGGTATAGGAAGAGTCAGGTACATACAAGTTTTTCCAAGGATAAAATATTTACCTATTGTTTTCTTAAACTTCAACTATTTAAAAAGTGCATGGTGTTACAGCAGTCAAAAGAGGAATATTTTGTTTCGTATATATCATGTCAATCCAGATCCTTCAGAGTACCTGTAAAAATGAAAGAGAGAGAGAGACAGGGAGGGAGACAGGGAGGGAAGGCAGGCAGGAAGGCAGGCGGGCGGATGGAAGGAAGGAAGGAGACTTTGAGTTACAATGTAAATTTTGATACAATAAGCAAATAAAAATAATGCAATATTAAATAATGCAAACTTACGTATTTCATACCAGACATCAAGGGGAAATTTTTGGGGAGTCTGTGAAAATATAAAATTATATATTACAAATATTTTTTTTCTTTTCAAAAAAATCTTTTTCGAAAGTTTTCTTTTTGAAAATCACTTAGCTTCTCATGTAGTTAGTTTTTCTGTTACAGAGAATATATTCTACCTGTCTTACCTGAATGCATAGGGGAAATGCCAGTGTGTCATGGCATATTTGCATACGGAGAGCTCTTCTTCTATGCAGCAAGAGCACGATGTCAGAGAGAATACTTCTTTTGCTTTCTTATTAATATGCACTGAGTTAACTGGCAGGAAAAAAAACCCAGATAACACTGTTAAGAATTTGTAATAATACTGTTACGAAGTTGTCTTTAACTACAAAAGAAAAATTTAAATGATTTGAACATAGTCAAATTTGCCAATTGGAATGTACAAACAAAGGTTTGCTTGCCGTCACCTGTGAAAGACCTTGTCTCCCTGCTCACTTCTGGTCTTTCTCAGTGTTAGCATTTTATCTTTAGCCCAGTCCTTATTAATAAGTCTACAGCCAAACAGGCCTATAATGTCTGCAGTGTTTTTTTCCTAATAGTTCTCTGTCTTCCTATCTATACTAGTTTAAGCTATACTTAATATATTAGCCTCTATTTTAAAGACTATGAAATGTGTTAGATTTAGGCAGTAAATCAATAATCTTTAAGAATCTGGTAATCTGCAGATTTTCATAAGCAAGAATACAGGTATGTCTCTGAAAATGCACATTTTGATGGGTTTTTTAATAAAAGTTTCAGTATCAGTTGTATAAATACCCTAATAAAGCTTTGTTCTTGTTCGAGTACCATCAATAATCCCAGAATGCTTTGAGAATAGTTCTTCTCAGGAGAGCAAATATCTGAAGATCAGTGTTCTTTCAGAACACAGATAAGGAATTCCTGACTGCGATATTTGCCTCAAGAGGCAAAGTATTACAGATTATGTTGGACATAAGCTGTGTATATTGTATGGTTTTGTAAGCCTTTAATCTTAGGAGCATAAACATGGCATAATTCACTAAAGAGAAAATCTGATCAAAATCATGGTCTGGCCATGGACAAGACATTTTCACTCTTTGGATTCCTTGCTACAAATGCCTTGTCTAATGAGTCTTGAATCACATTAAGATACAAATTTTTGGTTATACGGTGTCAAGTTAGACATGTCTAGTTTTTACTAGTTTTTTACACAAAGGATAATGCTTGACCGCTTAAATATACCATAATGTTTTCTACATATAACTAACAAAAAAATTAATTCATTGTACTTATTATTGTACTAAGTTGCCCCTTACTGAGATTGTTTGTAGTTTTTCTTTGAAATTTTGGGATGATGGATTGCTTTTTCATGCATAGCCTTTATTACTTTTCAATATATTTACTAGTTGAAAATGAGTAACTTTTAAAGTGAAAGAAGATTAAACATTAATTAGTAAAGTGTTAAAACAGCAAGTTATAGTGATAAGAGGACCAAAATTATTTTCTGAGAAATGTTTTAAACCCAATAAAATCCACCCTGACATAATGGGTGTTCATGAGAGAGAGACAAATTATTAGTTACCTTTTATGATGTCTCTTTAATATGGCTTTTACAAATTCTGTTCATCTATTCACTTCATGCTGAACATTCCCTGCTCCTTACATCCTGCTGCATCCAGGAGTCTTTCATAAAGGCTCTTATTTAGTCTTCTAGGCTTTTTCTAAGTCACACCATTATTTGGGATGCATGTAAACTTATCCATAAAACTTAAGTGAACTGTTTCTTTGTGGCTTAATAGCATGAGATAGGTATATATTGAATGTCCTTCCCAATGCTTTCCAAATGGATATTCTTCACATGTTAGAAACATTGGTGATGTACAACAATGGTTCTCCATAATCTTATGCTCAACTACTAGCAGAAAAAAGCAGTCTGCCTCCTCCAAAATCAGTGGTTGGTTGTAGAAACACTGGAGTGTAGAGTCACCAGGGATCAGACAACTCCAGAGATCATAGTTACCAGCAAACAGTGTCTCAAGTTAAGGTTATGCAGCTATAGACTTTATAGGACTGTATTGTTGAAGCTTCCTTCAGATTTCCAAAGGCTTCGGTTTTCCAGATATTTGAAGTCCTAGCCAGGATGGGTTTTTTTCCTGGTATCATCCTTGATTCTGAAGTAAAAGTAGTATATAATACCTGCCACATGGATTTCTATTTTGAGCACATTTTCCTTATTTTTGTATACTTTTGTAGGGCTGTTGGAATTAAAATTCATATTCTTAGAGGTGTAATTGAAAAAGGCAGAAAACTTACCTATTAAGACCTCCAGTGTGATTTCCTAAACAGTTTGATATTCAGCAGTATCTAAATATGTTTCAGCTAACACAGAAGTTTCAAAGATCATCAATCTGATGCCAGATCTCACACAGTATTATTTGGGGACCTATACATTGTTCTCCAAATAAAAACATTTGTAACATGCAATATGTTTGGTTATAACCATTAAATCCTTAGTGGAGATTGCAGTAGTTTTAGAACTCCCCCGTGTTATTTCAACAGAATTTTTGGCATTCTGCAGTCAGTAATGTTGTGTTATAACAGTAAAAAGGACTTACAACTTGAAAGATCAGTGAAAGATGTTCACACCACCTACTTATGGCATGTAACTGCAGGGACCTGCCTTCACTGACTGTATCTACAGAGCTTGGCTTTTCTGCTTTTAGTCCCCTGTATCACAGAAATGCCTGATGGCTACTAAGTCGACAGTAAATGGTGTGAATGTTCTCTGAACTCTTCTTGTAGTATCCTTAAAATTCCCAGGAGTAAAAATGCCTTCAAGTTTTTATTTCTGAAATCAAGCAGCAGTGTAAAGTTTCCAGTACAACTCAAACCAATAAATCACAGTCCTTCTGTCTTTACAGTTGAAACCCAGGCTCTCAACAGTGGTTCCACTGTACTCTCTGAAGATGGCAAGAGATTACGAGATACGAATCCGATCAAGACAACGAACTTCTGAAAAATTCGGAGAGTTTAGTGAAATCCTCTATGTATCATTTTCTCAAATAGGCATTGTATGTGATCACTGTACAGAAGGTAAATAAGCAGAGTGTTTTTATAGCTGTGATTCTTGTCTTTTCGGTGATGGGGTGGAGGGAGGTTTCAACCATGTTATATGATTGAATACATAGGTAATCCAGCCTACTACATGAGAACCATTTGGGGAGATTGAGAATGTTCAATTTCCATACACAAGTTCAGAAGTAAACTCAGCAAAACTGTTTCACAGATCATCAGAGAGCAAAAATACAAATAGCTTAAAAAAATAACTGCTGTTGCACATCTCATAGAATCTAAACCAGAATTAAATCTCATACCTCATCATCTAAAATGAGCACTTCAGTTGGAAAGAGAATTGTGATTTCTTGTAATACTGTTGGCTAAGTTTTTTTCCAGAATTCTGTGCTTTTCTGATCATACTGGTGTACTATCAAGGGCAGTGTTTTTCTCATTCTTGTTTATGACTGGTACTCATTTTAAAATGCTGTTAAAAGCAGAAGAAGAAGCAGCCATTGAGAATCACATTTTTTCTTTTGAAGGAATGAGACAGTGCCTTTTCCAGAAGTCTTCAAAGTAATTTTAACAAGCTGCTTCACATCATTTTCCTGGGTATTAATGAAGGTGTTACATAAAACAACCTGTAACTCTTACCTTTCAAAATCTTGCTAGATTCTCCTTTTTAGCTCTTCCTGTTATTAGTTCTCCTTTCTAATTTATAGGAACCGTTAATGTTCTGTACATGTGGCATTTTTTTATTAACCCCATTCACATTAAGTGGTCAAGGTTTTCATACGAATGAAATTGAAATACTAGGAAAATCTAAGGCCATCCTACAGCCAGTTTTCTTTGGTCACTGCAACTCAAGATTCTCCAGGGTGATCCAAATCCACACACCTCACACAGAAGCAGTGAGCTAATTTGATTGAGAATTTATTTTTGCTTCTTTCATATATCACTTTCAGGAACACAGAATTAAACTTTAGATACATTTTATGTATTAATAATTTAAAGTCTTCTAATGCAATGTTGTAACTTCTTGAAGGAGCTGGACATTTGTTGATCTCACTGACATGACAATGAGTTACTAAAATAGAGACCTGTTTAACACAGACATATCCATATAGGATTTTATTGATGCTTGAAAGCATGTCTGGTCAAAATCTGAGCTGGGAACACAGGGCTCAAACTTGTACCTGAACTTCTTGTTTTTTCTCTGAAAAGTCATTTATGATCATATATAGAGTTCTAATGCTTTCTCTCCAGTGTTCCTTGGCCCAAAAATATAGGAGAGAAATCTTTGTAGAAAATTTAAAATTATCAAAAAAAAAGAGAAAAACCTAAGACTACAGCTAGGACAAAAATTCTCTCTGCTTTGTAATTTAAAAGGTCGTATTAAGAATAATGTAATTGCTAGTATTTAAGAGATAAAGCATCTCATTTATCAGCATGGTTCTTTGTTTCTACTAAATTGCATTTCTCAATTAATTTCTAAATTCTTTGTAGCCACATGCAAGGTAAACAAAAGAGGCTTTTTCTTCAGTTGATTCAGTTGGTACATAACATAATTAATGTCCAGTCTCTAGAAAGAGAAGTACTATGTTTTTTGACACAGCCATATTTTAGTCTTTGTGAGAGAAAAATAGTTTACTTGTGATTTTGTGTGCTATTAGTAACGTTCTCTCAGCTTGGATGAACAAGTAGTAGCATGGTCTGTGGCATTCTATGCCCTCAGGACTACTGATACCATGTTCCAAGCGGCCAGAATGTTCCTCATGGCTGGTTTTGCTATAGACATTATCTTTATTAGGATCTTGTTTAGATTTATGAAATCAGTCTGATTTAGCAAGGAGTCTCAGTGGACCCATAAATGCATGGAAACTGCTGAGACCAAAAGCTGCCATGGATTAGGAATGATGATTCCCAATTCAGTGCTGCGACTGAGACTCTCCCAAACCACACCCCACTCACACCCAAACCACACTCAGTCCCCCCTTCCCCTTTCTGCTCCAGTGGGAAGGAGTTGAGAACTGATGACACAAAAAGTGAATATCACAAGTTGAGATACAAACGGTTTACTGGAAATGGCAGTGAGATAAGAAAACAAACAGTAAAAGCAACAATATTAATAGCAAAAGTATACAAAAGAGAGGGTGGTTCACACCCTCTGAGTGAGAGATGCTCACTGCAGAGACAACAAGCAGCAATGCCACCACTTTTTTCAGCCAGAAGTCACACCCTTCTTGGAAGCCAGGGAGTCCCTTTCTCCTCCCCTGGCAGTGACATGAGGTGGTATCAGAGAACCTCCAAGTGCTGTCCAGAACTAGAACAAAAGCACATTTTTATTTCTGCTGAACACAGAACTTTCACATTTAAGTAACAAAAATTTTCATCAGTTTTTACCACTTTGGAATCCTCCTGGTAAAAGACCAGGTTGAAATTAAAGATGTGACAGTGATGGAGATTCCTGCTTATATGTTCATGTTTTGTTGTTTCAGAAGTTGAGTTTCCATGGTTCTTAGTTGTTGTCTTTGGAGTGTGTGGGCTGGCTGTAACAGTGATCTCAATCATGCTGTCTAAACAACCAAGGTAGAGACTTTTTATTTGTTGGATTTTATGTACCTGTACCTTAAAAAAAAATAAAAAAATAAAAAATATTTTTCAATTATTTCAAATCTGGGGGACTAGGAACCATTCTGGACATTTTTGTCCATTCTTGTAAACTCCATATAACTGGAATTAGTATGTATGGGGCCTTCAGCACGGGAAATCTGATTATGTTTATCTTCCTCTTTGACTGCAGTACATTTTATTCTGCAGAATTTACATGACTGATCTACTTAGGCTTTGAATGGGGCTTGTTTTTTAGTTCACTCAAATTTTGTACATACTACTTTTTATTCACATGCTGTTCAAAAGTTTCATACCAACCTGTGTCTATGTATTTGATTTTGTTCTTAGACCATTCCACTAAACTCTGCTCCACTAAACTTTCTTTGAAGCCAAGGAAAGAGCTTGAGTCATAGGGGAATATTTGGTTTCTGTGAATAAATTGCTCCTGTATACAACAGGAATAAAATTAAACAATTTTGAATTGCATTGTTTGTAAAAATTACAAAATTATGTCATATACAAAAATGAAAGAATGAAACATACATAAAATGACAGGTCTTAAAATTAATTAATCTCCTAATATGTGTTTCCAGGAATAAGTTTTGACAGAATTCAACTTCAATGTTGTATAAGTACTGTTGTACACTATGGAGCAACACCAAGGTCAAGACCCAGTGCACACACAGATGTTGTCAGTGGTGTATATACACTTTGAAAATGAACACTGAGTAGTTTTGCACCTACCAGCAAATGGTGAAATTTCATTTCACATATTGCAATTAAAACAATATGGTGCATTTGGAGCAGATCTAAAAAAAATATTTTTTCATTAAGCAGTAGTCTTGTATTTAAGCAAGCTCCATGGTTTGACAGGGTTTAAATTCAGGAAGCCATTTTCTGCAATTGCATCCCAATCCCAGATTTAAAAGCAAGGCTCCTGATAAAATTCATGACAAAAGCCTGATGTGTCAGAATGGAGCAATGTGCATGTGGCACCAGGAGCTAAGGTCAGCACACTAAACAAGGGGTGGCATAGTCTCAGAAAATACTGAGGTCTGGATCATATTTCTGATCAGAGTTTATAAATACCTTCCATGCTAATCATGAATGCTGGAAGAAGCTTTCCTCCACTGAGGACCTCCACGTGGAAAGTTTTTCTGGACTGTAGGTTTGCGCCCTTTCCTTCAAACTGGACCATTTAGTGGTCCAGAATGGCAATGTGTTCTGCAGAGAACCAGCCTGCGTAGGTTTTCCATAATGCAAAATATCCAGGCTCGGTTTCCTCCTGATTCTGAAAGATACCAATTCATATTTTCCTCAGTTCTGATCTCACAGGCTCTGAATGAGTCTCTCTAGGACAGATGCCATAGGTTTAGGTCACTAGAGTTGAGAGATGAAAGCTTGAATAATGCTAGGCTAAGAAAAGAGCAGAGTATAGTTCTCCCTCCCAAATGTCTTCTCCAGGCAGTGAGTGGTAAAATTCTTTGTCTGTTTCATTAGAAGCAATGCCCAGTCCTGTCAGAATACCTGATTTGTGGATTCAACTGTAAAGCACAAGTCCTAACCCTGATAGCCCAACCAGTTCACACTGCCTCCCCAGGGATTAGGTGGAAAATTACTGGATTTCTGGCTCTCATTAGGCTTGTTGGGCAGAACACTGAGGATCTGCTCAAAACCAGAAACATATGAGGAATTTTGATATGCCATGGTTAAGCCAAAGCTGCCTAAATTTCTCTCTAAGCACTCTTTAAGACTTCTATGACCCTCTCTGGACCTCACCAAGGTAACTAAAAAGGCAGAAAAACTAATATTTGGATTTGTATCTACCATCTACCGTTTTCTTAATTTCTGCAGTTAACCTAGTATAAAGAGAAATTTGAATTTTCCTTAGGTTTATCTGTTGGCAAAAGAAGCAGGGAGGTAAAATGGAAGAGATAGGCATGACCAGCTACTGTTGGATTATTTTCAAGGGAAAATCATCCTTCTGTTAGAATTGGAAGGGGAAGAGGGGGTGGTTTGGTTTGGAGGGTTTTTTGGTCCCCTAAAAAATTAGGAATGCACTTTATGAAGGATTAGAATAATATGTATTTCCACAGCCTGCAAATGCCCAATCAAGTTACTAGACCTTTCTCTACAAGTGTAAATGCCTGCCTTAATTATATATTACTTGCTGCACCAATAATTCAAAAAGCAGAACTGTCATAGAGATGGCAAAATACTAACCTAAATTTTTGCAGATGTTTTTAATTTTTATTTAATAGTTCTAGAGTAATTCACTTTTTCCACCAATTCCCATTCTTTCTTCCCCTATTTAAATTTATTGGGCACATCCAAGGCTAATGTGTCCCTGAAAAAATTTTGGAAAAGTCACCACATACTAAGGTTTGTATCAGGTTCCATTGAAAAGGATGTAAAAAGGGAATCTATTGACAGAGCTCTAGGAATCTATTCTCTTTCTATACAGCATTGACTTGTCAAAGACCAGGCTCCAAAATGGATTTCCACATAAATTTAAGTGATTTCAAAAAGGAAGCTTGCAGAAAAGTTATTTCTTAATTTGCCATGAGAGAAAATGTTACTTCTTTTCCTTAGGACTATTTGAAATGTCAATTTCAAACATTTAGGTTTTGAAGTAATTAAACATAAATGCAATGTAAGCCTGTCTTTTAAATTCCTCAAAAAGGACAACTGTCAATCAAAAGCCTCTTTTCTTTTTTCCAGGATAAAAATGCTTATTTTTCCTCCTGTGCCAGTTCCAAAGATTAAAGGGATTGACCCAGATCTTTTGAAGGTAATATTGAACTCTAAAATCTATGCTGAGAATCTTTGCAGTAGTAGCAGATGACAACTGTTGTCCCAGGCAGAAAAATTTCGTCGAAGAAAATTCTGACATTTGGGGAATTGCCATAGAATTAGTTTGCATTAAATAATTTTGAATCCCTTTGTAATTATTACATAACTACAGTCATCTTTACATAAGTTAGTATCATAAAAAGCACAAGCACTTGTATTAATGCCTTCATAAAATCCTTTTTTATTTGCTTTGTAGAAAGGAAAGCTAGATGAAGTGAATTCCATCTTAGCCTGCCATGACAACTACAAGACACAGCTATACAGCGATGACTTGTGGGTTGAGTTTATTGAGCTGGACATAGAAGACCCTGATGAAAAGAACAGAGCCTCAGACACTGACAGGCTCCTGAGTGAAGATCATCTGAAATCTCACGGTTGCTTGGGAGCAAAGGATGATGATTCTGGACGGGCCAGTTGTTGTGAACCAGATATTCCAGAGACAGACTTCAGTGCAAGTGACACGTGTGATGCCACCTCTGATAGCGATCAGTTCAAAAAGGCTACTGAAAAAGAAGAGGATCTCTTGTGCCTTGACAGACAAGATAATGATGAGCCACTTCCAAACCTGGCCAACACAGACCCACAACGCCAGCACAGGAATACTCAGTCTGAAAACAGCCACCTGTGGGCACCCTTTGGAGACAGCGTTGAGTCACCCCGTCCGTCAGTCCATACCCAGATAAGCAACCAGAATTCACTGACAAGTACGGACTTTTATGCTCAAGTGAGTGATATCACTCCAGCAGGCAGGGTTGTACTATCACCAGGGCAGAAATCCAAGTTGGGGAGAGCACAGCGCGAAGGCTGCACAGAACAAAACTTCACCATGGACAACACCTATTTCTGTGAGGCAGATGTGAAAAAATGCATTGCTGTGACTTCCCATGAAGAGAATGAGCCACGTGTTCCGGAACAAGGCTATAATGAAGATGGTTACTTCACCACAGAGAGCCTTACCACTACTGTTGCCAATCTTGGAGCTTCAACAGCAGCACCCCCAAGTTCAGAGTTGCCTGTCGCAGACTATACGTCAATCCACATCGTTCAGTCTCCACAAGGCCTTGTGCTCAATGCGACCGCGCTGCCAGTGCCAGACAAGGAATTCAACGTGTCTTGTGGCTATGTAAGCACAGACCAGCTGAACAAAATCATGCCATAGCTCTTCACTGACTTGGTGTGTGTAGTGTTTCACAGCAGAGAGTCAATTTGGGGCTTGTATGCTGAAACCAAAATGAAGTATAAAAGTTTTTTCTGGTTCCTATAATTTTATCTGAAATGTTGCAGCCTAAAATATACATCAAAATATTCCTATTGTGTTCTGTAAATATTATCTATGAATTTGTCTTAAGGCTGTTTTGTCTTGTTCTTGTGGGTGTTGATTTTTGTGAAATTAAGCCTTGAAATTGCTGTTTAATGTACAGTAAATTGTGCATTTTGATAAAGTTAAAAATCAGGTGGTTTAAAGTGTAAGAATTTAGAAAAAACTGCTGTTGGCAGAGATCTTTATATCAATAATTGGGAACTGATCATATAGGTGAAAACACAAAAATACCTTGACTAAGTCTATTTTGATTTATATAAATTGGTAAAATATATTTTAATACTTTGGTCATAAAACCATAAATGTTTTCTATTATACTAGATACTATACAGTTAAATACAGTTCAATTATAGTGACCCATTTAAGTGATGTAATTGCTGCAGTCCTAAAAAGGAGTTTTCGGGTTTTTAAAATTTTGTTCACAGCTAAAACTAAAAATAGATTTTTACAGAGCCATTTTATACCTCAAAAAAAAACCTGTAGAAAAAATAAAAAATATTGTAGGAACTTAAAAGTAACTGATTCTATTACTTTCTTGCGGTAACTAGTATAGAAATAAACATGCAATTTAAAGTTCTGTGTAAAATTTTAAAATATCCAGCATACTTGGGCAAATTATTATGTTCTTCATCAGATTCTAGTTAATGCTAATAATAATAATAATACACTTTTTTTATGTAAAATCTTGTTGACCACAGTATTAAACACTGTGCAACTAAACTTTCACTGAAAATTTTTGAGAACATGTGAATAAGCTCTGATAACTTCGCAGCATAGTATCTTCATGTTTGACCAACTTCTGAAGCCCTTCCAGAGCCAAAGGTATCACTACATTTATTAGTCTGTGCCACATAAAGTCTTTATAAAAAAAATTAATTAAGGACTTCAGAAGTTAGCCAGCAGTTAATTTTTAAAGATATAACAGGATTAAAATACTTCAGTGGAACAAGGGGATCAAGTACAGTATCGTTCAAACGTGGTTTTCGTTTTTGCAGCCTAACAGCATCTCCTCTGACTGTGTTAGGCGGATTTTCAGAAGGAAAGGTGGGGAAGCTCTCTCTTCTTGCATATGATAAGAACCTGATAGAGCTTTGCAATTAACAGTTATTATAAACTGTTTCAGGAGTTACCTTCCTAGACCATGATTTCATCACAGCAGGGTTCTTTTCAGAAAGCAAATAGGAACATTCATTTCTTTACTCTGACCTGAACAGAAGTGTATGATATGCAGCAAATTCGGGTCTTGCTTATGTCTCCAACAGAACTGATGCTCTATTTGTGACCAAGTGCTACACAACTGGGCCCAACTACTGGGTGGGATTTTTAAGTTTAGCACCTACTTTATGGTAAATGTGCATTAGATATTCTGCTAATTTGCTGCTATAATTTTCTAACAGCTACATTATTTAGTTTCATATAAAATTTCTTAGATGATAGACACTAATGCAAGTAATGCCTATGTGTGTGTTTGAAAGAAGTTTCTTACTCTGTTTCTATTGCCAAAAATAGTTAAATACCTCAGTCAAACTCAGAATGTCATTTTGGTACTTACTGGTCACACAAGCCATGATATGCCGGTCAGAAAACGTGTCTTTCAGTCTCTATTTAACTTTCTCTATGTTAGTGTTTGTTTGTCTTTCTCAAAGTTTAATAAATGTATTGTCTTTCATTTGTCTGGACACAATGTGGTTTTTTGCAGATAATTAATTTTTTTAATGGAAAATAGGTATTTTATTAGGAGAAATCAAATATTTCTTGTAGAATAAAGCATAAAGCCACTTTCCTTAGAACAGAAACAATGCCTTATGGATCAGTGTTTTCACTAATGCGTGTGTGTGGAGAGATAGGACATACTGTACCCAGAGCTGGCCAAGACATGTTATTACCAGTTTAGCTGGCCCATTTATGTGCTGCCTGAACATCCTGTGATTGACAGGCTAGTCCGCAGCCTGTGCTGGTGCATGAGTTTCTTCCTCCCCAGCTGCAGGACCCTGCATTTGCCTTTGTTGAACTTCATTAGGTTCTTCTCTGCTCAGCTCTCCAGCCTGTCCAGGTATCACACAGGCTCCTGGTGTATCAACCACTCCTCTCAGTCCTGTGCCATCTGCCAGCTTGTTCCTTCATCCAGGTCACTGATCAATAAGCTGAACAAGACTGGACCCAGTACTGACCCCTGAGGAACACCACAGGCCTCCAACTGCACTCTGCACTGCTGATCACAGCCCTCTGAGCTCTGCCAGTCAATTCTCAACCCACCATTGTCCACTCATCAACCTGTGCTTCCTGAGCTTCCTGTGAGGATGTTACTAGAGACAGAGTTAAAAAGCCTTGCCAGAATCCAGGCAGACAACATCCACTGCTTTCCCCTCATCTACCCAGCTAAGCATTACATAATAGAAGGTTTTTTTATTCGCTATGCTGCATGCATTGGCCTACAAGCATTCCAGGGAGTAAGTGGGCATGGCAGTCTCCCAGGAGGGTTGGAGGAGAATTATCACAATCACACACACACACACACACACCCACGCACCTGCCTTGAGGTGACTGACCTTTTGGTTCTTACCTTTGAAGGCATCTAGGGAACATTCACCACTGCTGTGGTTGGCCTGGTCTATTTCCTAATGCAATGGTGTGAGCGTTGCCATGTTGAATCCCACCCCAAAGTCCTTCACTTTAAACCCCATCTCAAACACATTGGCCAGCCTGCATGTGAACTGCCTGCATGTTCACTTCCCTTCCTTAGAATGATACTTTGTTCATAGATTACCTGGCAGAGTTTAATCTGTTCTAATAACTCTTTTCAGAAACCATGTCAGTTCTCAGAAACATAGATTCAAGTTACTCTGCTGGCTGTCTGTTAGTGTCAGCAAGAAGCCACCTTGGTTTGGAAAAGTTTGAATTTGAGCCTCTTTTTATCCATCAAAGACAATGTAAATTTCCAAGGCTCAGTGTTACAAGAAACTGAAAAAAGCATCTATACCAGTTTCCACTAAGATAAATAATTTTGTCAAACATAATGACTTACACTACTATTCTTTACTACTTAGGGTGAAATATTTCTTCTGATTTACAATACAGGAAGTGAAATCAGCAGATTATGAGAGCTGTTCAGTCTGAATGAAAATTAACATTATCAAAGGTATATTTTCTATCTTAAAATGGAGTATTAAAGAACAGTTGAGTGCTCTTTAGACCTGCCATGATTTTAGAAATGCTTCAATTTAATGATGATTATCTCTGCTGGGAACAATTTACTGTCATACACAGTTTAGTATATATAATTACATATGCATCATCTTAGTTATAAGAATGAGAAGTAATTCTCTGGTTCAAAGAGAAACTTCAAACCATATGAACTTTAACCACAGGCATCTTTCTTTCCTGCATTGAGATTTGCTAGCTGTAGGGCCCATTACCAGACACAAAACAGGAGTGCCTGATGCACACTACCTGATCTGAGAGGAGAAGGGAGAAAATGTTTGGATAATAAAATAATAAAATACTATTTTTATTAAAGAATAAATGCAAACTTGTGTGGTGGGAAAATATGAAAGCACTACAGAGTCTTAGTTTTGCAATAGCAATTTTTCAGCTTAACGCAGAATATCTATTTCATCAAGTTGGTGAAATTGGTAAGAATTTAACTATCTTTTATCATCAATTGACTTTGAGGAGGTACGAGTGGATATAGTTCTCTCATGGAACTGACTCTGTCTAAATGTAATTTAGCAGTACAAATTCTTCTCTCTGACTAATCATTATTAATTGTATACACAGTCAGTGCTTTAACTGCCATGGAAACAATGCCCTCAGGCCACACAGAAGCAAGATGTAATCCAAATCCATTTCTGTTATTAGTATACTACTTAAACACTATGGCATAACTGTATTGAGCAAGTGCTTCCTTATCTTCTCTAATTAGGGCTATTAAAGTAGGAAACATTCAGAAGCAGAAGAGAAACTACCATAGCAGAACAGCTGCCAGCAGTCACATGATAAGCAGATGCAGTTACTAAAATCGATGCATCTAGTAAACTGGCATGCTGTTTGAAAGGTTTAATTGTTATCACTACAGTTATTTGGTATTTCTCTTGCATACTATAAGCTTCTTTATCCTAATATATGAAAATTAGCTGAATAATGATACATTAGCTTCCTGAGATTAGTCTGAGTAAGCAGATCATCACACATCATGTGGTAATTTGTAAGAGAATAGGTGAACTCCCCTCTCAACACTGGATGAAATAAAAGTCTGCAGAAGGCTAAGTGGGAGTAAGAGCAAATGAAGAGCTTATGCTTTACAGCTTTCTATAGCTTCCCATCACAATGCTACAAATGACAGCTTCCACTACTGTCCCTGGTCTGCTTATAAGCTCATACTGAAGGAAGTGAAATCTTCTCATAACAGACAGCTGAGACTTAGACATGCCAAGAAACTGATTTGTCTTTTGTTACTTTTCCTTTTTTTTTTTTTTTCAAGTACTAACTTCAAAAGATTTTTTAATATATATATTATTTCCCTTGAATATGAAACCTTTACAATATTATACTAGAAAGACATAAACTATAGAACAAGAATACAGTGTCAGTTAACTTCCTCATAATAAAACTCTTCAGATCTATTTCCCAGCAGCTATCTGTGTAGCATGTACGGTGCTACAGTCTCAGGTTACAGAAGAAATACCAACCTTGCCCTTCTGAATGAAAAACTCCTTCAGGGACTAATTCTTTAAGCCAGCTAAATGTACATTCCTTGGAATAGTAAGGCTCAGGCTTGGAAATTTACTAAAGACAACATGATTCCTAGCTAAAACTGTGCTACCAAATGAGTAGCTCCAACCCTTCTTCAACAGACATCTGAGCACACTGGGGTTGTTACCCAGAGATCATTATAAGCATCCTATCTTCCACCTGTGGTGTAGTTGTGTGGGGTTCCTTAAGCCAAGTTTTTAGCTGTGTGGTAGAATTCTTTCTCTCTCACAGCATATTTCTGGTGGAGTAAGAAAGATTTTCTAGTGCCCTGAAATGCCATGAAAATTTTGAGTGATGTCCTCTGAGCCAAAATATTGCTGGAACAATGTGCAACTCTGGACAAGTTCCTGTGTTAACTGCAATTAGATTTGTAAACCTAATGTGTTTGAAAACGCAAAATTTTACTCTGTTGAGTTCATGCACGTTGTGGTCACAGTCAAATACCAAGAACAGACTAGCCAAAGAATGACCTATTTTATGAAAAGTTACAGGGACACATGGTCTCTTGCCTTTATAGTATAAATAATGGCAAAGTTGTGTCACTTTCTTTTGAATGTGGTTAGTATTAATTAGCTGATCTTCACCAATCACCAATCAATCAATTACAACAACCTTCTGAATTTACTTTATTGAGGAAGGTATTAAATGACTATTTAGAAGCAAAATGCATGCTTTCAGCTTGGCACTGAAATTGAGCACTGTCAGAAATAGAAATACAACAGACAAGTGTCTTTACAAGTTTTCCTGATTCCACAGGGAATGATGTAGTAAATTACCCACAAGGCGCAAGTATTCCTTTCTCACAAGACTGCCTGCAGCTGTTTAACTTCCATAGGAGAAGAAGTAATAACCAATGGAGAAAAAAGTAAGAAAACAAAGAAAATATCATCTAAATGGACAGGTTCCAATAGGATCAATAAGACAAGATTTGATAATCACTGGAAAATGTATTCACTAACAAAACATCCTATGGTGTACTGTTAGAGCACAGTGCTAACAACACTGAGATCGTAGGTTTTATCCCTGTATCAGGCATTCACTTTAGAGTTGGTGATCCTTCTGGGTCCCCTCCAGCTCAGAATATTCCATGACTTCAGAGAAATGTATTTCAGATAAGATGCTCCTTGTCAGATATTTGCGTGGTTTAAACATTCGCTACCACCCTGGTTTTTTAGGTGTACAAGGAAACTAGGTCAAAAGTTCAGCACTATTTTCAAACTCCAAGAGATCCATAAATTGTAAGATTATAATTGTTATATTTGTGCTTAAAATTGAAATTATAATGGCTTGACCCATCAGCATTCAACAGAAAGATAAATCCAATGTAGATGGGAAACCACAGGAATACATATGAGATTACTTAGAAAGCCAGGAAGCAACACAATTACTTCTCTTGAGTTCATTCTCCTTTCTCTATTATTCTTGATCTCTGATGACTAGATTCATCAGCTTTGTCATATTCTGTTTGAAGTGAACAGAATATCTGTTAAATTCTTCCAAGAAAAGACTGGGAGTTTTTGTAGCTTGCACCATGTCCTGCAGGACAGAGTTTTGACATGATTGGAATGCTGACATGCATGCAGTATAAACAGTAAACAGTAATTTGAAAACTGAAAATCTTCTGAAAATAAAATTGTACTAATGACTTCAAGATTTTCAGCAAAATCAAGAATCTGGTTTTGCATAATTACATTCTTTCTGGAAGTGGTTCCAAATGGATGCCATTGATACACTCTAATGAAGAATACTTGACTACTGAAGAACTCAGAGCACAAGAATAACTGAATACAGATAGACAGTCTCTTCCCTGTAGCATACATTAAACTTTTGTTTTAATGTAGTTAAATGATTTAGTCTAGGTATTTGATTTCTGTTCTGCCATAGATATATAGATATATATATATCTATGATATATATATATCTATATATATCATAGATATATACATTTACAGAGAAGCTGTGGATGTCCCACCCCTACAAGTCTTTAGGGCCAGGATGGATGGAGTTCTGAGCAACCTGACCCAGCAAAAAGCATCCCTGCCCACACCAGGGGGTTGGAACTACACAACCTTTAAGGCCCCTTCCAACCCAGGCCATTCTATGATTCTGTGATCTATGAAAAAACCATCTGTGTCAGAAAAAGAACAACAAGCTATGCTAGAAATTAAAGCTTTCTCTCCTGCTTGAAAATTTTAAAACAAAAGCGTTGTTTTGACCTGCTAAATGACTGCAAAGGTCTCAGACTCTAATAACATATGAGGGGCTTTTTCATTTTGTGAACAGTACATACCAGTCTACGCAACAAAGCAGTGGAACAGGCTACCTTAATTCCATATGGCTAAGTATTTTATTATGAGCTATGCTGCAGAAGAACGCAGGCTATTCCAGACAAAGACTTGCAGACAGCAAGATACAATCAGCTAGTTTTCCACTAGCTCCACTTGGGAAGTTATTTCTCAAAGCAAAACAAAAAGCCATTTTACAGTGAGCATGTAGTACAGCTCACACAGAAGATTGTGTGGGGTTTCACAGATTCATTGAATGATAAACATTTTAGGAGATATTTGCCATCCATTTACCTAGTGTTTACTGTTTTGTTTGTTTTTTTAATTCATACTGCAACACAAAACGTTCCTGTTAAAATTGCAAGGTATGGGATTCGTATGAGGAACGTTAGAAATTTACTCTTTACCAGTCTCTTGTTACAAAAAAAATTAAACATTTCTTTTGATACATCCCATAATCACAAATGCTAAACAATTTTGTTTTTCAACTACTGAAGCTATAAAGCAAAGATTAGGTCATCCTTTGACAAGCAAAAGACACAAGAAGAGAGGAAAAAAATACTTTGTGAACAGAAATTTCTGTTCTGTTTCTGAATAACAGCTCAAACACATGCTGAAAGTAAGTGAACTTTTTTGTTTTCTCCTTAAGAATCCCACCCCAATATTTAGGTAACAAACATGAACACCTTTTTTCCCTGATGTGATTTTAATGGCTACAGATACTGTTTTAGCAGGTATATTTGCTCATACACACACACACACACATATTTATTTATTTATTTATTTATTTATTTATCTATTTAAATGTGTTCTACTATATTACCATACTTTCATAATGTGGTGGGTTGACTCTGGCTTGATGGGCAGGTACCTACCAAAGCTGCTCTACCACTCCCCTCTCCAGCTAGACAGGGGAGAAAAAAAGTATAACAAAGGGTTCATGAGTTGAAATAAAAACAGAGGGAGGTCATTCATCAATAATCACAGGCAAAACAGACTTGACTTGGGGGAAATAGACTGAATTTATTACAAATCAGAAACAGGGCTGGATAATGAGAAAAAAAACAAATCTTAAAAATGCTTTCCACCCACACCTCCCTCCCTTCCCAGCTCTACTTCCTCCCCACCAGCAGTGCAAGGAGATAGGAATGGAGGTTATGGTCACTTCACCACATGCTCCTGCTGCTGCTCAGGAAGAAGAGTCCTTCCCCTGCTTCAGTGTGGGGTCCCTCCTGCAGGAGACAGCTCTCCATCAGCTTCTCCAGTGTCAGTCCTTCTCATGAGATGCAGTTCTTCATGAACTGTTCCAGCATGGGTCTTTTCCCATGGGGTGCAGTCCTTCAAGAACAGCCAGCTCCAGCGTGGGTCCCTCACAGAGTCACTCATCCTACTAGCAAACCTGCCACACCATGAGAAAAGCGTGCTCCAGCATGGATTTCCCACTGGGTCACAGCCTCCCTTTGGGCATCCATCTGCTCTGGCAGTGACCTGCATGGGCTGCAGGGGCACAGCTGCTTCACCAGGATCTCAGCATGGGCTACAGGGGAATCTCTGCTCCAGTGCCTGAAGCACCTCCTGCCCCCTCTTCTCACTAACCTTGATTTCTGCAGAGCTGTTCCTCTCACCTATTCTCACTCCGCCCTTCCCTGAGCACCATTACAATTGCACAGTAACTTTTTCTCCTTTTTAAATACATTATCACAGAGGTGGTTCTAGTGTCCCTGATGGGATTTGGCCAGCAGTGTGTCTGTCTTGGAACCAGCTGGCACTGGCTCCGCCATACATGGGGAAAGCTTCTGGCAGTATCTCAAAGAAGCCACTCTGGTAGCTCTCTCCACTCTTCCTGTTACCACAACTTGGCCATGCAAACCAAATACAAATAAACATGTATTTGTATGTATTTTCTGTATATTTCTGCTTTCATTCTTTGGACAAATATAAACATTTTGGAGAATGCAACAGAAATGAGTATTTCTACACCTGACAGCTTTCATCTCCTAAACTGGAAGAACATATCCTTTCATCAAAAGGATGATGTTAAAAAAAAAGTCAAACAGTACACTGATGTCCCAGATGCATGAGAGTACAAATTATACTCCCATTTTATTAAGCTATACTGCAATCTGACACTAAAGTCAATGTGATATTCTGCTAAACACTGGGATAAGTGTTCTGACAGTCTAGAGCAGGCTAAAACCTATGCTCTTCCTTCCATGTGCTCTTCAGAAAAAGACAAAACTAATAATTTTGTAAACTGCACTGAATCTTGCAAAGCTTAACCCTGTGAAGGAATCTAACACATTTGAGATGGCTTGGGTTGTACAGAAGGCTATTGAAGACCATCAAAATGGCAGAAAGATCATTAAAACTCTGCTTAAGCCCATGCCTAACCATGAGATTTTAAATGTACAGAGATGATGCTGTTTGTGAGAAACAGAACATGAAACAATGTCTTATCACAGGTCTTTGGTGCAGCAGTTTATTTTACAGGAATGCTTGCAATGGCAATAAAAGGGATCAGTGTTTTCCCTTTGTGTTAGAAACTCTCTGTAAGGTTGCAGTGTGCATCATCAGCTACCTGCTGCTTTCCTGCCTAATACAGTGGATGTCAAACATTTTTTCAGTGACCACCAGACTCTTGAACCATCTTGCATGAGAAGTTACTACCCTATAAAAGGACAAAAAAATTAGAATGAACTCTAAATGAAATACAGATAAAAATCTCATCTTTTGGAGATGTGATTTGCAATGTTAAACTGCTTAATTTAGCAGCAATATTTTAAAAGCTGAAACAAAAGAATATTTACTGACTGTTAAACCTTTTACAGGCTAAATGTTCTATCCCTGGCTTATAGACTTCATTCCATGTCTTTCTGTGTCAAAATCTCAAACATTTTCCCTCAATGTTTATTTTCTGCATTTTCCCCCAGTGTGTTCATAGTAATCACTATGAGGTGATTCCCATATTTATATATGGGTCATTTAGCATAGCATTATTACATATATGTGCACACTGGGTAACATTTTTGTCTAATCATAAGAATTAGATGTCAGTCTTCACTTCCTGTCTTCCTATGAATGTAACCCATACAATAAAACTACAGCTAAGTAACACAAAAAACAGTCTGTGCAATATGTTGTGATTTACTGTGCAGTAAAATGCTCACTACTCAGTATTTTGGTGGGTTTTTCTCTCTACAGTAACCAACAGTGACTGCACTTTTTTCTAGATCTAAAAGAAACATTAATTGCTGTGATCAACAATTTTATTAACTTCAATTACAAAATTTTCATTATAATATTTTGAAAGTACAAAAACTTTTGAAACATTTGTGCAATTTACAAGGACAACTGAAACTGGGAAACTGGTTTTGTAAAAATTGGTATGTGATGCAGGGAAAGTGAGCAAGAAAACATGAGTAGCATGTACTGAGTTCCCTGGGTACCTCTTTCTCTATTAATATCTGTCCATGACACACTTGGCACTGTGTCCTTTCCCCACTTGTATCTCAGCTGCAGACCTTCTACCCATGAAAATTATTTTCATAGATTTGCCTAGTCAATCTCCCACCCAGTGGACACAACAAATCCACAGCTGTTTTGATGAAAGAGCAGCCTGCCAAACAGCATTTGTGACCAAGACTGGTAGGTTGTTATTTCTCTGGGTGTTTGCAGGTTAAAAGGGTCCTGCATGCACCCACATCTTCTGATTTGCACAGCAGAGAGTTCTGCTCCTGCGGACAGCACCAAAAAGAATTCCAGATGTAACATCACCATTACAGACAAAACCAGGTCATCTGAGAAAGCTATGGAGTATTTAGCATTTTGGACATGAAGTCCATTTATACTCCAGGATCTCAGAAGATAAGGGTGTATGTCTCACTGTGTATGTCTCAAACACGGATAGCTGGATGTGGAGCCAAGAAAGCTGGTAATAACAGACAGAAATGTTGGTAACAGCCAAGGATTGTTAGTTCTAACACAGTCTAAGAAAGAATAAGATGTGGCTGGAGAAGGGGCCATACAGTGATAGAACAGCACTTTTCCAGGACAAACACTGTTGTTCCAGTTTCTGGAGCACAACCCAGCACAGTGCAAGTGCAGGAGTGAAGCCAAGAAGTGAGCATGGACTATGGGGAATATCAAGACCATCCAAGACCCTGGACACCCCCTTCCCTTCCCTTCCCTTCCCTTCCCTTCCCTTCCCTTCCCTTCCCTTCCCTTCCCTTCCCTTCCCTTCCCGCACCTTCCCGCACCTTCCCGCACCTTCCCTTCCCGCACCTTCCCTTCCCGCACCTTCCCGCACCTTCCCGCACCTTCCCTTCCCGCACCTTCCCTTCCCGCACCTTCCCTTCCCGCACCTTCCCGCACCTTCCCTTCCCGCACCTTCCCGCACCTTCCCGCACCTTCCCTTCGTCAGGAACTGACATACCACTTCACATTTTTGTAGACCCCCTGACTTTTGTCGTTTTGCTCAACCACAAGCACTTGTGAATCTTGGCTAATCCCTTCCCAGAAGGGTGAAAATGTACATACTAGAATGAAGATCGGGCTCCAGGAATGGAATTATATAGCCTGTTTCCGAAACGAAACAAAACAAAACAAAACAATAAAACCCTAGGTCCATAAAATATATTAACGGGTATCCCCGTCTAATGAGGACACAGTGAAGTGTCAGGAGGGACTCTCATCGCACCTGAGGGGAGGCTGTAAGCACGTGGGGGTCGGCCGAGCCCACCAGCGGAGGAGGGGGGGCCCGCCCCCCGCAGGGGCCGCCCCCCCCTCAGGGCCGGTAGTGGTACGCTCCGCCGGCGGGGCTGGGTTTCCCGCCTTGGTGGGCGCGCGGGTTCCCCTCAAGTGCCTGAGGGGCAGTGGCGTAAGTGAGGGTCGGCAGAGGACAGGAAAGGACAGGAAGGCCTAGCGTGCCTGCTACTGAATAATTCCTACATTCAGTTAATATCTCTCTCTCTCTCTCTCTGTACATGTGTTTCACTGCCATATGCAGCAAAAAATTGAAAACTTAGTTTTCAAAATCGGATCATCAGCTACAATAGTTGTAAAAGTGATACTGGGAAAGCATGGATGGCAAGGGGTCAAAGAGGCATTAAAGGAAGGTGTCACTTTTACAGCAGCCAAACCCACAATTTAAATCTTTAATTTTTCTCCCAGTAACATAAATATCATCATTCAAATCAGGTGTGGGAGGTTTAACAAAAATGCCTTTGGAAGACATAACATATAATAGTAATATGTACAAAAATAACAGTGATGGGTTTTCCTGCTGGAAAAAAATACAGCATTAATAATACAAAATTATTTTTAATTTAGTGTTCCAGTTCAGCAGGAGTTTTGTACCCAGTGGTACTGTTGCCAACTGCTGAGAACATCCTGTCTTCTGAGAAAAAAAGTGATGCCATAGAATAAGGAAGCAAACAAAACAGCAAAACACTGCAGCTCCCTGAATTCTATCCTCTGTCAAAATGTGGAGAGTGCAACACAGTTTTAAAAGTATAATGAAAAAAATGGTGATTGAAAAATATAAGATACTGCCCATAATAAGGACTGGAAAAGTCAAAGGATTGACATTCATAGTGTACATTTAGATTATCAACTAACAGAATATTAAGATATGTAATTGTTTTAAAAATCTGAGTGTCCTGAATACATATTTTAAACCCCAATTTAACAAATCATTGCATTGTAGTAAGTTACAAGCCATTGAGATTACTAATTAATTGAAAAATAACAACCCCCCCCGTTAATTTAACTAAGAAGCATTAATTTTTCAAAGTTTACTATATTCTGAAAACTGTTAATTTTAAAAACTGAGCTTTGGCTTATGATTTAGTCTTAGTCTCACTGAGGAAAGAGTGGGCACAAGAAAAAGAGTATTAAACACACAGAACCAATATCTTACTGCTTTGTTCAAGAAGTTATACATAAAAGCTTGTCAATATTAAATTACTATAAATTATTCATTTATGTAATTTTGGTTTCTGCTTAGTGTTGTGCATTTACCTATTTGTACCTAACTGTACTGCCAGTATTTCTGTCTGGAAACTCATTCGGTTTCTGGGTAGTGAACACATTTTAACTTCTGGTTCATCTCCCTGGTTACAATTCTTCTGTTTTTTAAAAAAAGCTGTTCACACATTACCACATAGAAGTGGTGATTTTGTTTGGATCACATGGTTTACTGGTATTGGAATTTTTGTCTCACAGAACCTGATGTTGAGAGATAATTTGAATATTTTTAGACGCATTCATGTCATGTATTTCAGATCCATCTTGAAAATATATGTTGAAGATTCTGTAAGTAGAATTTATAAAATTAGGTGTTGTGTTAAAAATCTGGAACTATATGGGTGCCTATCAAAATACTGTATTTTTATTCTGCAGCAAGGTTTATGATGTGTTGCAGTGCCTATTACTGATTTAACACTTTTTAAGAAAATATGTAAGTGCCTTTAAACCTCAGTAGTCAAGTATTAGAGCATTTACACAGGTAAAAGATGCTGCCTTAATATGTGCCTGGTGCATTATTCTCTCTATAGAACTAGGTCCAGGCTAACTTTTTAATTGCAGAAAATTTCCAAATTCAACCGCAATATACCACTTTGGAAGATATTGTTTAGGCTTTCTGACATTCATTGTATTTCCTAGAAATGCAAGATCTTAAATAGCCTGAAGTTTAGCTTCAATACAAAAATAGTTTTAATTTTAAAAAATAGTCTTCTTCGTTCTTCTTATATTTTTGCCTAAGAATTTACATGGTGTGAATGAGAAATATATTCATTTATAGATCTATTTTTTATATCTAGTGATCATTTGATTATATAGTCCAGAAATAAATGAATCATAGTGATGAACAAACTATGAAGAAAACCAGTGTAGTGAACCTTGATAAACTTTTAGATGACTTCTCAGAGATAGAAGAGGTAAGTGAAGAAGGTAAAAAATGTTGAGACTGCAATCTATAATTATTTTGTGACATTTTCAAAATCTTTTTGAGTGAAAATTTCTTTAAGTTGTCTCAGCTTACTGTCATGCCTTGTAATACCAACTTCATGTGGAAAATTGTTTGTACTGACCGTATCCTGGAGTCATGGGAGTGGATTCTGTGAAGTCTGAGAAGCCTTTGTTTCTGTGATAGAATTTCCATCATCCAGAGGTCAAATTGGCTTCTCAGAAAGAGTGTGGAAGATGAAGATGAACTGTATTACACTGCTTTCATAGAATCACAGAATTGTTTGGGCTGGAAGGGACCTCAAAGCCCACCTAGTTCCAAACCTCCTTCTGCAGGAAGGGACACCTCTCACTAGACCAGGTGGTCTAGTGCTGGGGTATCCTCTCAGAAATTGTTCCCTGTTCTAGAAAAATGTCATTGCCCTATCAGGAGCATGAGTGCCTACATTTCATATGTATTGACCTTCCTTTATCTTATATGTGTGTCATTTCTTAAAAGATTGACCCTCTGAGGAAAATCAGTACTGTGTTTCCTTTTAGATTGATATTGATGTTGATCAGATTTCTGCTGATTTCCTGGTCAGCAAATCCATACTAGAGGTAATACAAAAGAAGTACCTGAAATAAATTTAGCATTTCTCTTGGAATAAACTTATTATACCAGTTCCTTTCCCTATATACTGTTCAAGTTGTTGCTCTGCAAGAGCACTGACAGTCTCATATGCAAAGCTGTAGAAAGAACCTCAGTCAAAGATGATTGATCCAGACTCTGGGCTACAAAACTGAGAGGAAAATAGTTTATAAGTCATGATGTAAGTCAGCATTCTTAGTTCTGTGGGGTAAACTTGGAATACAAAGAATCTCAAGTCTTCTTCATTCTTCTCTATAAAAGAATTTCCTGAATGGGAAATACTACAGTCTTGGACTGCAGTTGCAGTATTGTGGAATTGTTAAGTTTTTTATTCACTGAAAACTCAAAACTGAAAACATGTTAATATAATATTAGTCTTTCTCCAATTTTCTAGAAAATATCAGAAATTAATGACATGAATAACCTACTGATTCATCAGCTGGAAAAATGTAACAGATTGCTAACATTAAGCCAATCAAAGGAAGAATCAGTAAAAGAGGGTAAGTTATTTTGTTAGAAAGGTATGATTTTTGCATATATTCAAGAAGTTCTGAGAGATACTTCCATTATTTTCCACCATAAAAAATAACATATCAAGGATCTAAGAAACTGTGGGAGAAGCAGTAATGCCTAATTTTGAGTCATGTAATGAAATCCATCTCATAGTACATATTCATATCCATATTAATTTTATGAGGATTTAGACTGTTCAATGGATGCTAATAAAATTTAATTTACCATTTATAGATGAAAGTTATAAGTCTATAATCATAATTAAAAAGTTATGAAACAAAGGAGGAAATACAGAGACAACTATAAAATTAAGATTTGTTTTATTCTAGAACTGATGGTAGATGAGTATTTGAAATGAGAAACAATATCTAGTGCTTAGCATGGATTTGTGGTTGCTTATTCTTTTGTAGTTTGTAAAGTAGCTGAAAGGTGTGTCTTTTTGTAGGACTTTCATCTCTGGGAAGTCAGCCTGCTGGAAGTTGGGAAGCAGGGTAGGACACAGGAGGGAGATTGCCAGTGGGGTTTCATTTATATCCACTGAGACTTGGATAATTTAGCAAAATCAGAAAGTGTTGAAATTGAGCTATTGAGTGAGTGAAGTTTGCTTATGGTGATAATCATTTGGTGTATCTTCAGATATACCAAAAAACTCATGGTACAGAATGACAGGAGTGATGAAGATCAGTAGCAGTGTAAATGGGAGGTGTTTTGTATAAACAATGGTTGATGTTAGTTGGCTGCTTTTCAGGAAAGAGGTCTTGGTGTCCTCTAAACAGTTCTCTTAAAATATTTGTATTCCCTTAAAATATTAGTAGACAAAGAAGCAAACACAGTGGTAGGCATGATTACGAAAGAAAAAAAGAGAAATAAGCATTGTGACTCTGTGAAGTCTGTGATTTTTGTGTGATGTTCTGGTCCACACATCTCAAAACAGACATAGAAGAGCTAGAAAAGGTAACAGAGAAGGAGGCAAGGCTTGGTATTGCTAGTAAGGAGCAAGGTATAAGGAATCAGAAGCCACTCCTGTAACAAAGACTATGGACGTAGGGGGCTTAACCATGCAAGGCTCACTCCCACTGTGCCCATGCAGGGCTGGCCCAGCAAGAACTGGCGCGGTCAGCCAAAAGTCTACATTGCCAAACAAGTCTGTACTGATGGGAGTGACTCAGGAGGCTGAGTCAGAATGGAGTTCAGAAATGGTAACAAAGGCCAGACATGGCCCAAGGATCTCTACTTGGTCGCAAGTGATGAGGCAGGTCTGATACCAAGCCAGAAAAATCACTCCCTAGGTCATGACCAGGGTCTAGTGTGTGGCTGCATAGGCCAAGGGCTAAAGCCTGAGTTTGCAAGCAGCTCCCTTACCATGAGAAGGAGGGACAGCTATTTCTGAATCTGCTGCCAGCTTTTCTTCAATTACATCATCTACACTCTTTCTAAGATGGCCTTGTGCCCAGCCAAACCCCTGCAGAAGGGTGCATGGGGGAAGATGCACATGGGGCTTTCACAGGTTTGCTCACAATTTTAGAACAACGGAAGGAATACTTCAGTTGACGGGGAACTTTTCAGCCAAGACAAAGAATAGAGATGATGTGACTCAAAGCTGTAAAATTGTGAATGGAATAGAGAAAGTGATTACAGAATAAAATATTCATTGTCTAATGTAATAAAAAAACATATGGAGACAAAGCATGTTTATTGATTTAAAGCTAACAAAAGGAGGAACTTTTCCACACATTACAAAATAAAGTTAAATCAATTCCACAGAAGCCTGTGGATAACAGAAGTATACATTAATCCAACAAGACTGGGAAAAAAATCATAGAAAACAACAAATTTTTGAAACACAAAGACAGTATTTCTCACTGTCCCCCCTCATTCTGTGTTTGGGAAGTTGAGAGGATGTGCTAATGATAGCATTTATCTAGCTTTTTTTCATCTTTCCTGAATTATTTTGTAGTGTGTATTGTGAAGGTGGCATAGTGAGCTGGATGGAACTTTGGTTTGAGTCAGAACACTTGTTTCCTTATTAAGCACAGAAGTCAGAAAGTGCAGTACAGTCACTCAGAAACAGAAGAGGCTTCTTAATTGATGAAACCAGAAAGGAGTGGGTTTACATAAAACAGTTTGTAAAAAAGGAAGGGAAAAGGTGAGCAAAACCAAGAAATAATTCTTACCATAGAATCTGTGGTATAAAAGATAGCAGAGAAAGTAAGAGAGACAACTCAGGAAACCAGAGCATCTGGGATGACTCCAGCAAGTGAGAGGAACAGACTGAAAACAGATCAAAAGTCAGAAGAGAGATCTGAGCTTTGTAAACAGTATTGCCTCACTTTCATGAGATAAGAGAGAAATTATTTGATGAGATAGTTATGCCGATATAACTGAAGAGAATAGCCTCTGGAGCTTCTTTTGAAACACAGGATGGAGAAAGAAGTGTGGGTGGAAGAAGTCCAAGTGAAAATACCAGAGCAATCAGCCCGAAATATGAACTAATGTTTCAGCAAGAGGGATAGTCAGGAAAAAACAAATCTCAACAATATTGAAGTCATAGGGATAGTGCAGATATAAATAGGAGGCAGAATTTCTGGAAGACAAGTGTCCTTCCTGGTCAATGAGTAAGAGTTATTGCAGAGATATTAGTAACATTGACAAAAACAAGTGAAAACCAGGAACTTTGAACAATGCAAGACATCCAAGAGGTGATTCTGAAAGCTATTTGATGATAATGAAGTAAAATATGAATAAAATGCCAAGGGGACACAATGTATTTAGAAATAAAGGCAATTATCATGGCTGCTCTGTTATGTTAAGCACAGAGAGGTTGTGGAGTCCCCCCCATTGGAACCATTCAAGAGCCATCTAGTTGCCATCCTGTGCAGTGTGCTCTGGGATGGCCCTGCCAGAGCAGGGAGGTTGGGCCAGATGACCCAGTAAGGACCCATTCTCTGATTCTGTACTTACCAGTAGGTAAACTATTAAATTGATGTGCTTAACAATAAGGTAAACCTATCAAATACCAGAGCATGAAATGCTTCTAAGTTTATAGTTTTGAACTGTATTCATTATTGATGCTCATAAGTCAAAGCTTCGAAAAAAACGTCTTGGGCAGAAAATTGGCATAACTGTCACAGGAACCTTCAGGTAAACAGTTAACATGTTACTGGAGATGAGCAGAGCCTGTGAAAAGTGGTGGTGACATTAGGAGTATTTCAAAATGATGTGAAAGGCTGATGTAGTGATTATAAATTAGTAAGTCTGTATAATTTCTAAACCATTTTTCTTTTTTTTTTTGCAATTGATAGAAATAGTCTTTGCACCTTTATTAAATTGACCTTCCACTCTGACCCTTCAAAAGAAGCAATAGCATATGTGGTATTCAGAATCAGAGTACTAAAACTTTCGCATCTAATAGTTCAATCTTTTACAAAAACCTTTTGGAAGGTCAAAGCACTCTGGGATTAAAAGAGATGCTAGACCCTCTTTAGTATTGATGAGCTTATAGAGGGGTCCTGTGCAGCTCTGGAGAGGCACAAGGGACCAAATACAGCATTGATTTCAATTGACTGATTGATTCAATCTTTACTCTGGCAGTCGTTATCTGAACAGACTGTAGTTGTGAGACTGGCTTTTATAGAGTGATAATGTCAATTGTGGCTTGGAAAAAGTTTTCTCCCAGCCTTATGTCCCAAGCTGTTCCCCAGAACCCAAGTCAGCCACAATTCCTGAAGTATCTTTTGAAGAGTTGGTCCAATTACAGAAGAGTAACAGGAAGAAAGAGTGCTGTGGAAGGGAACGCTGTTGTTCCACCTACCCTGAAGGGTTTGTGGCTACTAGTGGTAGTGGGGTGGAGGATGTAGAATTTTATCCTGACTGAAGAACATTTTGCTTTAAGGGGAAAAAAAAAAAAAAAAGGCATTTCACACCCCAAAAAAATTTCCAGGTGAGAACCTGAGAACTCCTTGATATCCTGGTCAAAAGTCTTTCCTAGAATTGTTTAAGGTATTAAAAGATTGGAAATTCTGAAGGAAATGCAAAGAAAGAAAGAAAACATCTAAATATTGAGGTAGCAGGTAGTGAAACACTTATATCCAAGATAAGGTGGATAGTTTGGACAATGTATATACTCTCTGAGAGGTCATAAATTAACTTTATTTTCTCTTGATACATTCTTTGCTAAAAAAAGATGAGATTCTAAACAACAATTTTTGTTTTGTGTACATCATTGCAGATCCATTTTAGACAGATACAAGTCTGACATCTTTGTTTTCTACTCCTAAACCTTTTCTATGGCAGCTAAATAGACTCTTGTGATGCTACAGTTCTGAATTAAATTCTAATATAGTTTTCTGAAAGAAAGCAATCACATTTTTGTTTTAAGCATTTTGAAATGCTTAAGGAGGTTCTATTTAACATATTCAGGGTTGTGTATTTGTTTATTTAGCATTTCTAAGGTTTAAAAGGAAGAAGTGGTTGATGTAATTGCCCTATAAAAAAATCGGTTATAAATGCAGATGAACACTTATGCTGTTCAGTCTTCTATGTGTGTAGGCAGTATTCCTTATGGGAAGGAACTACACAGAATCTATAGCAGATGCTATGACAGGGGCCACAAGGCTGCAAACATTAAGCAAAATTCTGCTTCTTTTCCTTAATGTAGGCAAGTAAAACTTGTGGGTTCCCAGGAATTTTTTCCGGTCACAGCTTTAAGTACAAATGAGATTTGCTGAGATATGTCCTTTAAAACTAAGAAAGATGAGCAGATATTCTTGGGACTGGACAAAAGAGTGGCTTACACTTAAAGAGTTGTGATTCTTTTTAAAAACTAGCTGCTGTGCTAGTGTTGACTCAGAAGTCTTTCCAAATTTTGCATGGATTACAAGAATCTGTGTTTATTTCCGTACATTTTCAAGTGGGACGAAATCTGTAGTAGAACTAGTTGGTACAAGCGGGCGTGCTGATCTCGTCATTCCGACTTTGAGCAGGATTTTTCCGCAGTTGCTTTTGATCCGGCTCAGGAACTGAAGGACAGGCAATGTATTTGCGCTGCTCGTGCTCCCTCTACTGTTTTCTTTGGAAGCACGGAACGGGAGAAGGTATCTGGCTAACGTACACGGCTGCGTGAAAAGCAGACTTGATGGACGATTAGACTGACGGTCAAAAAGACTGAGCGGAAAACTGAACCTGTTAGCTGTGATCTTAGCTCATCTTCCTCACTTCATTATTTGTAACGTAATCTTTACACGACAGACAGTTTTCAAAAGGGCTGTAGTCTGATGAGACAAGTAACTGTTATTTAGCGAACTTCTGTGTTGTGGAAATTAAAAGCCATCTAAGAAACGCGGTGGTACTCAGGAAAGAGAAAGAGAAGTTTTAAAATTAAGCAACATCAGTTGTAGAGCCCCCACTATTCTCAAGCTTTGACAGTTTTGCGACTTTACTGATAAATTTACAATGAACGTAAGGGATAAAAGTCATATTTAATGAAAACCAAATCCTGTATTATAGGAAGTTCATACGGTGTTTGAATATTAAAAATACCGTTTAAGAAATAAAATGATGAAATAAAATTATGAAAGTACACAAACTGATAAGCACTTGCATGTGTAATTCTCCTGTATAAAATTAAATAGTGGAGGCATAGCACATATTCTGAATCTCTCAAAGCTTCTGTTGAGCCACAAGATGAAGGTTACATGCATCAAGAAAGGGGTACAAAAGGGGTGAGAGGCTGCAATGAGTGGACACTTTTGGTCTTGTTGAGAAAGAAATACTGTAAGGAAAGTAAGTTTCAGTTTCATTAAATACATCAAACTGCTGGAAGGCTGATTGAGAAAATTCTAGTACTGCCCAGAAAACAAAAAGGTGCTTGTTTTCTGACTAGAAACAAACATGTAATAAGTTTTATGAAATTGTTTGTATTGCTTCATAAAATTGATTCTAGTCAATCATCAAACTAAAAGCTAGTATTAAGCAGTAACCATGTAATAACTTATTTCTACAGACAGAAAAAAGATTTAGGGTAATATTTAACCAAAATTATTATAAAATATTTGAGAAAATTTTGTAAACAAAATGAAAATTTGTGAAGACACTATTCAAAAATACTGGATGTTTCATTTCTTTCAGAATGCAGTACTCTACAGAATGTGATAAAGGGTCTAACACAAACCATTGAAAACCAGTGTAATGTGAAAGGTAAAGGCAAAAAATGTTATTTTATATAAATGCTGTACTGTCATTTTGAATGACCAGGCATTTGATTGTTTCATTTATATTTACTGATTTTTTTCAGACAAACTTACTGGCAGGCAAAGAGAAACAAAAAAAAATTATCTAAAATCAATTGTGCAGTAATAAATGTCTACTGCCATTTTCTTACTTAGAAACTGCCTCAGGAGGGTTATTTTAATCAATAGTTCAGCTTTAAATTAATTTTAGTATAACACAGGCAATTTTACAAAAGGTGAGAAAGTATCATTCAGCTGTTGACTATTCAAGTATTTATGCACAGTTTTTATCACTTTGTTAAACCAAAGTGTCTTAATCCTTTGTGTATAGTGTTATTAAATGTTACTGCTGTTATCCACATATACTTGATAACTAATAATTTTTACTTGAAAATAAAGTATATAAATATCTGCTATATCTTTATATTACAGCTCAGCAGTACACCATGAAATTAGTTTTATAATCATTATGCATTCAGGCATATTAGCATATCCAATTCTAACATTGGCAGTATATGCATGTTTTTAATACTCAAACTGATATTAATAATAAAAAAATCCATCTATTTTCTCTAAATTCTGTGTTTGCATACTGTTTTCTAGTTTTTGGGAAACAAGTACTTAAAAACTTGCATCTTTCAATTTGAAACTTGTTTCAAGGCCATGATAATAGCCTTTTATTTTCTGAGTCAAAGAACTTTGCATCTAGGTTTTCTTGAGTGTGTCAGTTATCAGAAGACTAAAGAAAGTTCTAAGTAGTTATACCAGGCAAATATTATGATTAAACTATTATTTTTCTTGTTAAAAAATGGAGACTGACAGTATGTGGTTCTGTAATGATGATTATGCCACAAAAAAAATTTCTCAAAGTTCAGCCAAGTCAAAAAATGCAAGCAATTTCCGTATTGTGCTTTCATCCTAAAGAAATTGTCAAAATGTACTTCTTAGTGTACCATATAGTTTTTGTTTATGTAGATGAAAATGATAGACTGAAGGGAACCATTCACATCTTGGAAGATAAATTAAAGACCTGTGAAGAGGTATGTCACAAATTATCATTCTTTAGGTAGAGGAATAATATTGTATCTCTATTATGTTGCATATCTTTTTGTTTAGGGTTTGCTATTGATAGTCTTATTGTTGCTCTTCTCTTAATGCTTTTCCTGTGTAAAAAGAAAAGGGTTGTTCTCATGACAATATCCATGTGGGGTGTTAGGAGAACTGAGAAGTTAAAACTTCTTGGTGCTGAGGGTTTTGGCTCAATCTGAGGTGCACTTGGGGGTTTTTTAACTGTATTTAGCCTTAAATTGAACTTCACCTTCACCATTCTAATCCCTTGCACTAAAATAATTTTTTGTGTGGAAATACAGTCGTCACATTGAAGATGCCTGGTTATGCTGACAGAGAATCAGGAGTGGTTTGAATTTTGTCCAGTTTATTCAGGAACACTCCAAAGATAATAGGTCTCTACTTCTTATCTGTACATCGTAATAAGTTCCATACATTATCTCTTTACTTTTTATCTATGGCACTCATTTTTGGAAAGAAGGTAAAACTAGCAGCGCTAGTCATAACCTCTATTTTCAAAGTTCTCTGTGTGAAGAGTGCAGATCTGTTATCTGTTTAAGATCAGAAATCTCACTGCTGATTTTCTTTGCCTGTGTTTGTACTATGAGTTAAGATTTATTAATATTTATACCAGTAGACCTTTTATCTTGATTGTTGGAGTGAAAAATAAGAAATGCCTTCCAAAGGATATGATAAACTATTATTGCACCCATTAAACACATGTGAGCATGGTGGGACCTCCTGGTGTTGTTCTGAAGGTGCAGACTATGTCTCCATATACTCATCCCCAGTCAGTGATCACCTTTGTGAGTGCCCTCAGGTACTGCCCTGGTGAGTAGCAACCTCGTCAGAAGGCTGCAACCAGAACTTCAGAGTGAGCACCTCGACAGTGGCAGCTAGTGATAATTCTGGAGTAGTTATTGGAGTAAATTTATAACTGTCATCTTCAAACTTTGAGTGTCAGTGCCACCAGCATCGCTATTGCTGGTATCACTGATGTGTCTACTGCTGCCAACATGAAGTTCTGGAATCCCTCGTTTAAGCAATACTAAAAAAATTCACACTTGAATTATGCGCTCCTAGATCAAAAATCCACAAAGGTGAAACTGTAGTCCCTTAACTAACTGCATCATTTTTCAGAATCTGTTCTCAGGAAAGTAATATTACCTCTCCATTTGCCTGTCCTCCTAAGGAGTACAGTTTCTAATTTAATATTAACAGATAGCTTTAATACAATGAAATCTGCTCGTTTTCATCTGTGGACTTCAGCCAGACAGTGTAAGAAATAAATGGGCATTTAAATTTACAAGATTGAGAATAAAACAAGTACTGAATTATAGAGTGCTGTATATTTTTACATGATGGTTGTGCTTTGCAGAAGGCTAGGAGCATAGAAACTGCAAGATCTTAATAAAATATTTTACATTCACAGGAGTATAAAGATCAAATTGAGAAACTCATGATAGAAATTAAAAACAAAGAGGAAGACCACAAATTAGAAATAACACAGTTGAATTGTGATATGAGGAAAAAATGTAAGTTCTCTGAAGACAGAATACTTTACAATGGATAAAACAGGCTGTCATCTGTAGATGCTACATTTTGTTTAGGATAAATATCAGTTCCACTTCTTAGCAGAAACATGTGAACACTAGAAGTGGGCAGTGTTTAAAGGAATTTTATCTTTGCTGAAGAGAGCAGAAAGTGGTAATGAAGCAAGAGTACAGCAACACAGGATGAGTGGAAATTCCCAAATAGTTAGAACAAATGCCAGGAATGTGGGCCTAAAAATCTGAAGGAATGAAATTTTAGGTTAATTGGCAACTGGAACTTTGCTTTGAACTGTAAGTTAGACTGCTGTTAGAATGTCCTATCTGTGTTCAGCACAGAAGGACGTTATTCACAAATAAATAATACTGCAATGAGGAAAAACTGACTTCTGTGCTCATTTTCTCCATTAGAGACATAAACTTAAAAAGCAGGATTTTTTTGGTCATCCATAGGTAAAAGCAACAAATAGAGTTTTTGTAAATTGTGATGCTTTTTAAAAAGACACCATCTGACTGGGATAGGACAGTGTGATTTTCATATAGTTTCAGTATGGTTTTTGCTTGAATTGTCTTCCAGTGAAATGATATTCAAGAAAGTTTTAATATTTGGAAAACTATGTTAATTTTTCACCTAAACATCTTCTATAATCATATTATTTGGTGTTACTCTGTTGCTAGTTGAAGTAAAAGAAATGGAGTATAGAGAACAGAGAGAGAAAAAAGAACTGGAAATATTAGAGCTAACTAGACAGCTGAAAATTCAAAATGAAGAGAAGCAGAATGAAATAATTAAACTGCAGATAGAGGTATGCATTACAAAACTGACTTAAAGATGAACTAGGCAATGGGTAGAAAAACCTATGTAGTGAAAAACTGTTGATTAGTACTTAACAAAGTTATATGATGGAATCTAGAAAACTTCATTATTTATTGTCTTTACGAGGATCAGTGGCAGGTGCTTCCTTCTACAATGGTAACTCATTCCTGCTCAGGAGTCAAGATCCATCTGTGGTATAGGGAGACTGAAGGTTGCTCTGTTCTTGTTCCAAATTAAATTACTTAGAAAATTTTTTAGATTTTGAGATACTAAAAAATTCAACAATGTTTTCTGCTTAACTTTCTTGTTTTTAATTTCTGAATGGGGAGAATATATATGTTTTAAAATAAAATTCCAACGAAAATTTCTAATCATGCAGAGATTTAAGAGCATTCAACATGTATTTCATTGCTCATGTTTTAAACTGCTCTCATAACAGAAAGAATTAAGGAAGTACTTCAAATCGTTCACACATCAAAAAAGAATTAAGATGTGAGTGTTCAGGCTGAGTTATCTTTGGAACATAAGAGAAGAATGATGGTTTTGGAGGTTTTTAGCACTCTCTGTATTTTCTCCTGCTGTAGATATGTTGCTGGGAATCCTTCGATTTTATTCTTTTTTCAGGAGTGTCTTTTTTTTATCCATATGGTTTTAGTTTATCGTATTTCTACTACTTTTCCAAAACTTTGAGGCTTTTTTTGAAGAAAATAGCTTGTAACTGCATTCTTTTTAAAATAAGCATAAGTAGCTTCCTTTTCCTAGAATTAGTAGAAAGGCTTACTGCTACTAATTCTCAGGTAAAAAAATGCAACTAATAAAAAGTGAAAATGACCCTTGACATACTTAGAATAGCTTTTTACTTTTTTCCCTGTTCATTCTTACCGGTTTGTCTTTGCCTGATCCTTTCAGTTCAACGCTAAATTGGCAAGAGCTCAGGATAAAACCACCAAGTCCTTTTCAGATGCTTCAGTCTTGCCACAAAGTATCTATCGAAGGGTAGGTGCTTTCACTTAGCACACAGATACTGTTTCAGGGTGTTTGAAGCACAAATTCCCTGGGGTTTCTCTGTTCTCTCCCATACCCCCCTCCCACGTACACACGACTGGATTCACAAAATTGTTAATTAAGATGGACAAGGCTTTTGAGATCATCAGCTCCAACTGTCATGGCTCTCGACATATTGGTACTGCTGAGGGCAAGCAACAACAAAAAGCCACACTTGAGGTGGTCTTACTACAGTATTGTTAATCAGGAAACTTAAACTAGAGCTGCCATCAGTGACACTGATATAAACTCTGCATATGCTGCTTTTTTTGGTTGGCTTTTTTGTTTGTTTTGGGGATGTTTTTTTGGTTTGGTTTTTCTTTTTGTAGGCTTACAAGACTTTGGGATGGCAGAAAAAGAGGATTCTGGGGAAATAGTTTTTGTAATTTTGTGATATGAAATACCATGGAAAATATTTTTATTAGAATATATCTTCTACACAGTAGCAAAATGTACCAGTATGTAATTTTATGTGATATTTAAGAATTAAGCCTTTGCCTGCACTTCTACAGAAACTGCAGCATCTCCAGGAAGAGAAAAACAAGGAAATTGAAATTCTCCGAAACACCATAAGAGACTTGGAGCAACGTCTTAATAAAGGCCAAGACCTGTCCTTAAAACGGAGGAGATTCTGAGTAAATGACATGAAGTATTTCAGTGTTTCAAACTGTGCATCTCAAAATAAAAACAAGATGTGAAGAAAGTATGTTTTATTGAAAACAGTCCTGTCAGATATTCCAAAGACATGTATTCTGTGTACATTCAGAACTACTCTCTTGCTAATCAGCATTCACAATAAAAAGATTCAGGTTTTGTAGGAGTAGTAATTTCCCTATTAAACCATCATTAATTATGGTGTATGCTTTCATAGCAGTTTTCTTTTCATGAATATTCTTTTCTTCATCCAGGAATCCTTCAAACTGGATTTACTTCCATTCATTTAATCAAACATTAGAAATGCTAGGCTACAAACAGAGAAGTTATACAAGTTTAAGTGGTATATATTGTTACTAATTGAAACAGATTTATCAAATTCAGCACTGTTATAAACAAAGATCAACAGTACACCAAGATTAAACTTGTTTCATCCCACCCTCTTTTTGATTCTGCCTGTGAGTTGTTAACACTACTTCTTGCTTATTGATTGAGTAGGATTTTACAGGCAGTAGCAGTATGTGTTAATGGACCCTCTTACTGTATCTAAGAGCCACAAAAGTTAAGCATATCTATCTATTACTTGAAAATAAAGCAGTTACTGTCTGTATATTACATTTTTGTTGTGGAATTATTCTGTCACATTGCTTAGGAGTAAGTTTTGCTTGTACATGATTTGTATCCCCAGGTTAGAAAAAAACCAAAAAGCTCAACTTCTGAATATATCATCTTAATAAAAAATGATTAAAATATCTGTCTTGGTTATCTTCTGTTCTTGATTGCAAAACATCCGACAGGAGCCCCTAGGTCATAGTTTATGCTCCTGTCCTCACAAATGCAAGCAGAATGTTAGAAGAGAAACAAGAAAGACAAATTAATCAAGAATGCAGACACCTTCCCAGTGGAACTGAAAAACAAACTAGGGGTCAACCAAATTCCTTTAAATCATGAAGCTTTTCTCTGATGGAATTTGACAGATATTCTATTATTCTAAGAGCACTGCTCTAAAATTACACTTCTTTGCAATATTTTAAATCCCCATACCTGTCAGTATAATTTTGAATTTGGGGCAGTGAAAACACTTAATTTGTTCAGTTTTCTGCTCTTGCAACTATAAGAACTGAGTTAGTGGGACTCCCTTGTTTCTGGAAGGTGCTTAGTTTGTTTTTCAGGATCAGTTTCTCGCTTTTTCCTGTCACTGTCAGGTGTCACTAGTTTCACTTGCTCCTGCTGGTGGTGAATGTCAGGCAGCAGAGAGCAGACGTCACTGTCAAGACTCAGTGATGTCCTCTGCTGCCAGTTGCCCATGTCACCTGCAAGAATTTGGTAGTGTACCACGACACTGTCAAGTGACAGAATTCCCTAGCTCTTCAAACAAAAGGTGTCGACAATGACAGGATCAGCTACTAGAGGCTGAGTCTGATCCTGTCTCCCAATTTCAAGTTAACTGGTTTTTGCAGCTGTTTTTCCCTTTCTTTCGTAGTTTTCTATCTTGTGCAATTTCCAAAATTTCTCCTGGAGGGGCAGTGTCTACGTGCTCCTGACTACCTATCTGATCATGTCTGTGACGGCCAAAAAGCCTGTGATGCCAGCCGCCGTGAGGATGATGTCTCTCAGTTTGAGAAGCAGCCTGGTGGTCCTCGTGTTTGGGATCACGACTGCCCATGTGATGGTGGTGGTGGTGGTGGCGGCGATGGTGGTGTCCATGTCTGTGCAGGTTGGGATGGGAATGCTGACCTGTTGGCTTGGGTTCTATCTCTGACAGCTCTTCACCTGCTTTTTTAGTGATGTTTTCACATACACCATCAATATCAGGTTCCTGCAAAACAGACACTTGCATTAAATACAGGGCACTGTATTCAATTAAACTAGTTGTAAAATATTAACTAACATTTTTGCAGAGCATGAAAGGCACTCCTAAATTATTTGTTCTATTTTGTTGAAGAATGTATTAGCATATCAAAAATAGCCTTCTGTTGTCACACTACTGTCAACTAGACAGGGCTTTTTAGCAATTAAAATTTCAGTAATTGCCAATAACAAGTACTCTTATCCTAGATCCTACATCTGACCTGTATGTGGTCTACATTTAGCCAGAGCACTGCACAATGGGATCAAAATTATTATTCTCATTGAACTTCTATGACTGTGTATTTACATTTCATTATAATCCTTAAAAGCATTTCTGATCTTCAATGATGCATTAGAAAAAAGCTTCTTTTACAGCAGTAACAATAGTTTGTCTTGTACTGTATCACCTTTTTTAAAATAACTTTTGTAAACTGTGTTCAAATGCCAACTACAATGAATAGTAATGCAAACCAGTTTGAGTTTGATTCCCAAGTTTTAAAAAAATACTGGTTTTTATGTACTTACCCATCCTACAAAACTAGAGTAGTTAATTGCTCACTACCTCTATATAGCTCTACAAATTGAATTACCCTCCAAGACTGAATTTACATTTCTGACAGTTAGTTGCATTTCTATCGAGGACAGGAATTCAGATAATCAATCAGTCTATTAGAAACCAAATCTAATTCACTTAGAAAAATGTTTAAAAGCTATCTGCTGAGATACATGAAATGTGTAAATTAGAAATTTTTTTGGATTAATCACTGAAATCATTTTTTAAATACCAATCATATCCAGTTTTCTTTTCTACCATACACAGAATGAGACAAGAAAATACCGTGTAGGAGCAGTTTCCACACTTGTTCTCGCAGTATGCAATCTTAATGGATTCTTCCACATACTGAAAATGCAGGAAGGAGTAGGGCAGACCGAGATGGTACACTAGACGGCCGCATCTAAGGAGAGAAATACAAATACCTACAATTAAACCTCTCTTCTTATGATATCTCATTTTACTTGCACCAATCCACCCACATTGTACCAGTTCCATGGGGAGTGTTTCTGTTCCAGTCACAGGCAAATCCAGTGTCTTCCTTACAAATTCTTGCCTGCTCACCTGCACTGGCCAGTATGTGAAGCATGATTTCCAGCTGATGTGGTAACTTCACTGCCTCTCCCTTAGTGGCACTTAAGGCTGGCAGAGGTGCAGTCTTTGCAGACCCATTGGGACAATGAGATGGGTTGTTTGCATAGTGATTGCTGCATCCTTACCACGTGTTTTTATTTAAAATACTAAGGTATTTTGACTGGGATGGGCACTGTGGTGCACATGCATTACTGATTTATTGTACATGAGAGGATTGTTATGGCGCCTGCTTGCCCCATGTCTGCACTTGAGTGTTCTGATACACACTTAACTACACAACTGATCTGCTCAAAGGAGCTGGAGTAAATGCAGAACCTGTACACAGTGGCAGTTCAGTGCCAACACACAGTCCCCTGGCCTTAGCTCCCCACTGTGGACTGCATGTTTAAAACCAGCAGCAGACAAAGCTTTCACAGCTAAGGCACAATAACAACACAGACTCCTAGAACCATAATAGATCATGGTCATTAAACCAGTTCATAATGTACACATGTCCTGTGTGTTGACAGCACAGAACTGGTCAACTTTCCAAATGCTCCCAGACAGAATACAGCCTTGTTCTGTTTGCCTGTTGTATGACACCAGCCTTCCTTACTTGGGCATACTTGCTGCTGTAACATGCAAGATCATTCATTCCAGTGTTAGTTTCATCCCACAGACTTAATCTAGCTAATTTAAATTCATCACATTAGAGAAAAAGAATAACTTTCTAACTCTTCATTAAGCTTATTTATGGTTTAGAATAAACTTGGAATGTTCATAACAGTAATATAAAGTAACAAGGATAGACATGTTTGAAGTGCAGAATTTTTCAAGTAGTAGTAACTATCTGAGTTACTACTCAGTAACTACCATGACATCAAAATTGAAAAACTGGGATTTTAATTACCTACTGGTGCTTCCAAAATATACCTGGGGCAAAATCTTATATTGAAAAGCAATTTTCTTCTGAAGTTTTAAATTTGACTGGAAGACTAAATTTCTTTATGTCTACATGGCATTTTCAACAACTCTCATCAAAAAGTTTCCATGAAATAAAAGATAAAACTTTGACATGCATGAATGTAATAAAGTTATCTGAAAATAAAAACACTATAAAACCATGAACATTACCAAATTTTACACTCATTTAATGATCATCTAAATCCATGTTAATTATAAAGAAAAAAAAATATTCAAAAATTACTTATGCAAATGCAAGCTTTGCTTTTGTAACTTTGTTTTTCCAGTAAATACTAGTACTTTACCTAGTTCAACTTAAAAGCTGAGCACGATGTCTTTGTTATTTGCACATCAATGAAATAATACAGAGATTTACAAATCATTACTCAAAGTACATGTGAATGTTTTCCCATGTTTGTCTGTAAGCACACACCTGTCATAGATGAGAAAGTCATCCTTGTTTCCATTTAAAGTAGTCCAGACATCCTCTTGCTGCTCATCTTGCTGGTAGACAGTAATGTAGTCTGAAACACGTTCTTTTAGTAGGTGAAATTCCCTCTGGGATTGAGGTCCCTGATGGTTGACAACCACATACGAGATGTTGACCAGTCCTTCATTCTCCAACTTTACCCGCAGGTCCTCCAAACTAATGGCAATGTAAAGAAGCAAGACCATAAACCATTAGAGAATCATGAGATTTGACAGATTTGACGTAAGAGTTAATATGCTCCATCGTGCTCTTATTATAGATCTATGATGTGGAGTTTCTTCCTTTTCATTTGTATCTTTCCTATGGAATTGCTCTAGAAAACTATTTTTCAGTTACAGGAAATAGTTTAGAATGTGGAAGATTCTTTTTATTTTTCTGTAAAATGTAAGAACCGAAACCAACGACCTTGAAAGCCAAACACAAAGCCCACTTTTAACTTTGACAGGGCCACAGATTTACCTCTATGTTTTTAAATCCAATTCTTAATAAACTTGCAAAGCTTATTATGATAAGTCATGCAGCCTAGAGAGGAAAACTTAGGTGTGCTCACTGCGACTAAAATCCAAATCTAAAACTGGTACTATGAACTTTTAAACCAAAATAATTTTGCAGTCCCTAAATGAATCAAAAATAAAACCTTTATTAAGTTCCTATTTGGGTCAGCTTAAAATGATTTTATTACTATTGTTACTGTCATGCTAGCTACTTATTTGCAAGGATTAAGTTCTAGAAAATAGAGCATCACTGTCCCAGGTCTTGGATGAGAACCTAACACTAATGACTTCCTTGAATGCTTCATCAATTTTTTTGAAAGGACAGTATTTACCTTAACTTCTGGATTTTTTAAATATATGTAGGATCTCTGGACACAGGCTGAAAGGCCACATTAAAAGCACAAGTTTTGATTAATTTCTTCCCCCACAGATCTTACATAAGAAACCAGTGATCACATCTCTCTCTATTTAGGGTGACCATGTTAAAGAATCATGATGTTTCTTGGCTTCACTATTTTTGCTACATTAATCATCTGTTGCTGTTGGTTCTGTTGCTGTTCTTGTGGTTTGGGTTTCATTAATGTCAAGTGGATCATACTATTACATTGTAAACATAATTTGGAGAAGATGATCTGTCAGTCAGGAATAGGTCAATTATTAAGAGATAAAGAATCTTACCCACTGGCACAGAACCCTTCTGCTGATAGTGAGCCTGGTCACTGGGTCACACATGCCAGCTGTGATGGTGGCATTTGGGGCAGCTAGAGTTGATGGAGTGCATCTGTGGCAGGGCACACGTAGTATTCTCAGCTGGACAGCAAAAACTGCGATGAGACACACTTACCTGGAAGCCTGCCGCAGGCACAATGATCAGCTAGCCTGGAGGAGAGCCACCACTGTCACCGAGCCTCTGGAGTTCCACATTGGGTCCTCCTCCCCAATACGCCATTCTGGGGGCTCCTGGCAGTTCTGGATCTCTGTCCCTCCTCCTGGGAGGACACAGAGGGCCAGAACTAGCCCCAGACCTGCCCACATGGCTGGGCTTTACCTGAGAAGAGAGAAAATAAACGAAGTAAGGCCAATGCCTAAACAAAGTTCAGACTGAAATTCCCGTAAGAAAACACAGCAGCATATTGACTCCATTCAGTTTAAAAATAAATAAAAGAAAACAACAAAAAAAAAAAAAAAAAGCCAAAAAAACACAAATCCCTGTAAGAATAAATTTTGAGCACCTTGTCTTCTGCTCAATTTCTTTAGTTATCCAGTGGAGTTCCTCTATAATAGAGGTAGGTGTATTTTCCTTTGTACTGCTTGAAGGTTTCTTGGGTTTTTTTGTTATTGTGTTTGAACAGCTACAAAGTAAACATTCAGAATAGCTGGAAATTTTTTTAGCATTGCTAATCAGACTAAGTTTTTTTTTTCTCTTTGTAATTTTTTTTTGACCATTTTTAACACTTCAGTGATTTTAAAGTGGCTTTTTTCTTGTGTTTTGAAATCAACTGTGGTAAGCCTATTTATGTCAGGAAGAATCTAGACCAGTTCACCCCAGATTCCAAAATAATTCCACTATCTTAAAAGTACATGCGCCAATAGTGGATTTCAGTACCCAGAAAGTCTTACAGAACATAGTAGAAAATAAAGAAAAATAATTAAAAATTTTTGCAAGTCAGTCTGGAGTATCTGGATCCCAATGAAAAAAAAAATCTATGAAGAAGTCAGGCACTAGAAACAATTTTACAAAAACCAGAAATGAAAACTGAATTTCATTCAGGATTCCTCAGATCTTATGAAATCTCATATCCATTCTTAGTCCAGTTACTGTTTATGAAAATCAAAGCATATAAGAAATTCCATAGTTACATTTTCATTTTATTCCATTAACATCTCAATTTTGGCTTAAACACCCATTATAAAGAAATATTTAAAATTATAAATGTAAAAAATTATAAAGCTGCTCCCCAACATTTCCTAGGTTGTGGGATTATATAACTTCACCACTTACATCAAAGTCTGACAGTGACCATATAATAATAGTTTGGAAATAATAAATTCTGATTTATGACAGTTAATAATGTTTCAGCCACCTTGTCATAGCCTAAAAGATTAATAATAATTGACCTTTTAAAACAAGAGTCATTTGTTGCTGCATTTGTGAAAGCCAGCTGTCCCTGACATTTCTTTCCTGACATTCTAGGTAAAGTACTATGAAGACTGAACTGTGGTCCAGTATATACCAACACAGCCTTTTTCCACTCTTTCCTGCCTTTATATCCTTTATAAACACATGACACTCTCATGACATTTTGATCTCCTTCCTTGCCTTTACAGCAGCCTTCTGCAGCACCAGTATGCAGCACCCAGCAACAGATGTCCACCCTGTGAGTTGCAGGAGAGCCTGCCTCATACTTCTCTTCATATTTCAACTTTCCACTTAGTTTCCAATGGAAATTTCCACAGTCAGAATTTTCAGCCAAAGAAACAAGCAAACACTCTGCCAAATCTTAAGTCATGAAGCTCTTTCACAGCAAACCCAGCACACTTACCCTCTCCTCCTCCTCCCCCTTCTTGGCAGCTGTGCCTGGATCTGCCGCAGAAGGAAACAGTGTGGGGAAAAGGGCTGTGGTATTTATATGGCTCTTGTTTATCTCACTTTGCAGATACGGTTCAAAGTTCAGGGAACTTTTTCTGAACGTCCCTGCAAGCAAACGAAACCTCTTGAGCAAAACTACCCAAAATATTTCTCCATTAACTAATCCCAAGTGGAAACCATTTATTGTGCATAACAGCAAAGTATTTTTACTGTCATGACTTCAAATATCTTTTTATGCAGTTTATCAGTCACCCCAGTCAGCTGATGGTAGTGGTACAGTCAGAGGAGGGGGATGGGCCAAGGAGTCATTATTTTCTGAACACAGTGGTAACCACAGTGAGGGGGGGAAGGTACTTCCCTATTTACAAAAATGCTGAGCTAGCAGGTTTTGTCTCATACGCTTTATCTGATATTTGCCTTAGAGAATGTTGTGCTGTGTCTGAGGGCATGTGCATACTGAGCTCCTTTGGCCCAGCTGCTCTTGATTATATCACTCTGCTTTCAAAGTTTTCTCAGTAGAACCTTCCAGTTCTTCAACTTTTTTGAAAGTTAAAGCCCAGAACTTCAGCCATTTAAATCAATGTAGCTACATGAAAGCTATGAAGCTCTAGCTGCTGGCAGTAGGTACCTGAGCCTCTGTATTTCACTGTTACGTTTTCTTAACCCCAGGATCACCAATGTATCTGTGGACATCCATGTTAAACTGTTTCCCTATTCTCTTTCCTTGATGAGAGAATTGTTTATCCATGCATTTTACTTCAACAGCAGCTTGCTTTGCTTTGATTTCCTTCAATGTACATGTTACATGTGTATGGGGAAATAAATGTTTAAAAAGTTTTAAAATACGAGGGTGTGCCCTCATATTTCAAGGTGGTGAGATTGATACTTCTTAGATCTATGGCCTGAGGCCATCTTCTGCACAGATAAGCATTTTGCTTTAGGCTGGATTCGAGAAAGGGAACTGCTGACCTTGGGGATTTATGCTGTAGAAGTCCTATGCACTTCTTCTCTACTAGTCAGTGGTCTTGGAAGACACAATGCAAAAAACAGACAGAGTTCATACTAGACCTGAAGTTTTTTTAAGAAGTGGAGTGTGCTCGTATTCCTTATAATGTTAGGGGAAACACATCTTGTATTCTTTGCTGGGTTGGTACCAAACTCTCCTATCTGCAATAAACCTTTACTGTTCCAATTCATCGACAATTTGCTCACCGCCTGTTGCAGTTGTTGGGGGTTGATTCTCAATACTGATAAAATCCTGTAAGTTTGGCTGGAAGTATTTGGTGTGCACCACATCCACCAATTCTTGCATGAGCACAGAAGCAGCCAACAAAAATTAAGCACATACAGCTCTATTAATAGGGCTAATAAAAGTAATGCAGCTCACTGGTGACTGCTGCTCTCTGAAATTGTTCTTCTGCCAATTATAGCAACACAGGTGGAGACACTCTCAAAGGAAGACCAATACTCTTTTTCCTTTTCTTTGTAGAGAGGATGTGGACAAGGTTTGATTAACAAGTGCTGAACCTATAAACTATATGTAATACCACTGAGTGCTGCTGAGACATGCAGCGCACAAGTACTGAAGAACTCAGACAGTAAATTGAGCTGAAGCAGTATCATATAAAATAAGTTCCTTGCTGTGGAAAGCACACACTGAGGATGGAAATGGACAGTGGTGACTATGGAAAAGTCACCCTACCTAAGATCATTGTTCTGCCTTAATATTTATGGAGGAAAAAAGTTCCTCTGTCTTAAAGCAAGTGGTAGGAAATATTATAATCTTGGTTGTGGATTAAGATAGATCTAATTAATTTGGTTTAGAAATGTATAAACTAAATATGCTTAAACTTCAATCTGAAGCATTACTGTTTCAGAGTGGAAAAAAAGAATCCACTTCCACAGGATTTTTTTATGAACATGGATAAAGCTGTTAAAAATTGTCAAATTAACAGTCTAGGAGTCTGACTGTTCCATTTCTGTACATAAATCCCCTTTCTGTTCATAGGCTTCTGTAGCCCTTTGTTTATAGCTTGTAAAGAAACAATCACCTTAAGTATTAATTTTTGCTTTCCACGGCAAATATTTTCTTAGTTATTGAGTTTGGTCCAATCTCACAGCAGGAGGCAAGTTATGAACTCTAATTTGGACAAGCCCTCAGTTTCAAAGAATAATTTTTTTAATGATCATCTTGTTTCTGTTCACTTTCTTTCTTCTTTGGGGGAGGATAATAGCTGTGGTGGAAGTAACAGCCCCCTTTCTTATTGAACATAAGCTTTTCTGACATGTTCCAAACTTTTCAAAGCATGACAGCATAGAAGTATCATTTGTTGTTGCTGTTATCTAGATTAGTAATATAACTTTTTCTTGGAGAAAAAAAATAAATCAAAAATATATTCAAAACCCCAACACAATGCCACAGTCCCAAAGGAGAAGGAGTCATGGCTGTCAGAAATTAATTCTGGTAACACCTGCTGAGGAGATTTGTAATGTGCAAATAACATGAGGATGGGGGCAGAACACAGATTCAGCATGAACCCTATTGTGAGGCCTTAGGACTTCAGTGCCTGTTTTGCCCTTGTGACTGAAGGATGTCATAAACACAGAATACAAAGTCCACTTGCAAATCTTAATTCTCTACTGGCTCTTCTCTGTCTTCTCTGACACTGTGTCAACTCAGGGTAGTTACTCATACTTTATAGTGGAAAACATTGCAACAGCAGTAGGCTGTTAGAGTTACTTAATGCTTATATAAAGAAATTTCCATTAGTTTATGAGGCCTTAAACTTGAGTAAATGCTGTGGAAAAAAAAAAATGGGTCGCTTAAGTGAAGAGCAAAAAGATACACTGAAGTAAAGTAAATTGCAGCGTAAGGTTACTAAATGCTTACTTCTCAGAATTCAAAGGAAGGAGCTAAAACTGACATCCTCTGATGCAGGCCTAAAGATTTTTTCAGTGAACAAAGAAATAGCTGATACATGCAATTGTCCACTTATAAACAAAATGTGACTTAAAGGAGCCCTGATCTAGTTGCAAAATGATTGGGTTTTTTGCTTGGAAATTCCATTACAAAAATGAAGTACCTTTCTCTGCTTGAACTTATGTGTAGCACACAGTAATTAGGAAGGGAAATATTTTCAGATGTGTCCTCAGACCCAATCACTACACAGATTACAAATGCAATCAAACCCTAGTTGCTGAACACCTACATCTATTCTGAGCTCCTTACAGGCTTTGTTTACTTTCTGCATTTATCCTGCAATAATTCTATCAGTCCACAAATTCTCCAAGTCACTGCAGTGAGCTTAAAACCAGTTCTCTTATCATTTGAAGGAAGAAAAAATTTGCTGATGATACCCAAGAAGTGGTTCAGAAGATCACAGCTGTAGGAAATCTTCCACATTTTTGTATTTTTACTGGTATATTAAATAATACTTGTCTGTGTCCATAGAGGAAAATATAATAATACTGTGATCCATAGAGGAAAACTGAAAATTCCTTCAGTTTGGTGTGACTCTGCTGAGGCTCCTGGTGCTTGGCATACTAAACACAGAAGCAAATGTAGTCATGCAGTGCCCAAAGCAGGGTATCTGTACAGATCTCATGTCCCAGACAATGATCCTCCTTCTATGGGAATGATGCAGTTGCACCAGGAATTCAGCAGGCAGCTTTAGGCTCTCCAATGCAGTTCACTGTTTTTATAAATATAAAATGGTAATGGATCTAGACCAATGAACACACAGAAAGGTAAACAAGCCTCTCTATTACACTGCATTCAGACATTTCTCTTTACATTAAAAGATCAGGCCTCCAAGAGAGTGTAACTAATCAAAACCTCAGAAGTACCATCAGCAATACATAAAATTCCTATTAAACTCTTTATACACAATAAACCTCCTTAGGAGATGTGGAGGAAAATGATTCATCAGCTAAATTCACAGTTGTTCATTCTAGGTGACTATATTTAAACGCTTCTCACCAGAAATACCTGTACAAGCAAGCTGTTGCTAATGATTTACAACAGGTTATGCAGGCACAGTTCACTGCACTGAACCCTGCAGAATGGAAGACAGCCCAGTACATGGGATTCAGTGACCATATACAGTGAACCTGACGAGAAGTTCAAGTCTGTCCTTTGCTTATCTGTTGTGAAATACATTAAAACTGAAGTGAAAACTGGTCCCAGCTAATGAAAAGAGATATTTGTGCATAAAAAAAACCTCTCTTTCAAGAACTTTTGAACTGTGATAAAAAAAAAAGGATTATGTGTTTTTGGTTAAATTTCTTTTTGCGATTCTGTGTTGCTCTCTTTTCCTCTTAATACAGAAGTGGCTGTGAACATTATGGTCTGCAAGAGATGTTAGGAGCGTTTATGGGCAGATTCAGATAATCAACTGTAAGATAGAGGTTGTCTTACATGGAATGGAGTCTGACAAACTGAAATACTGATGGCTTCAAATACATGATATTGACAGTAAATTGCTGATTGATAATAATTCTTTTCAAATAGCAGGGTCAGAGGAGGCCACAAAGATACTGAGAAGGCTGGAGCCCCTCAGCAGCAAAGACAGGCTGAAAGAGTTGGGGTGAAGAAGAGAAGGCTCAGGGGCAGCTTACTGAGGTCTTTCAGTACCTAAAGGGGGCTGAAAAAAGAGAGAAGGGGACTTTTTACATAGGCAAGTAGTGACAGGGAAAGGGGCAATGGTTTTAAACTGAAAGAGGGAAGGTTTAAATTAGATGGTAGCCTGACTTAATGAAAGTGGACTAGATGATCTTTATGGTCCCTTCCAACCCAAACCCTTCCACGATTCTGTGACTCTATTATATACTCTTTTAGTGTATTTAGCACTTCCAGAAGATTTCCAAACTTTCCCTATGTCATGAAAAGTTTGCATTTTTGCTGAAAATTATAATTATTAACTTATTAATTATTTATTGTAAAGTTATTTTTATGTATTTTGGATGAAATATGTATAACAGAAGTCCTCAATCTTCTGATATTAGTCCTATATTTCACTTTCCACAGATGCAGTTGTTGAAAATAACAATGAAGGTGAAGTAAAATTTTGAATACAAAATATAGTTTTCGGATAACATAGATAATGGGTCAGCAAAGACCAGAGACATTATATCTGACAAACATATTAGCTGTACTTTGACATTGGTAGTCTTCCTGTTCTCCTTACAGTTTTGGATTCCATCTCTGGAAAAGGCAAAATTAGAGTAGCAGAACTGCAGCTGTATTCCAGAAAAAAGGATGCAGAATGCAATGCAGAGGAAATAACTATGTATTTGAAAGAAAGAGAAGTGAGAGAAGATTTGATGACATTTTGTCTGAGGACACATTTGGAAGTCACCTGCACAAGCCATCACACTACTACATATCACTACAAATACCAAAGACATGGGAAAATCTGTCCTGCAACAGTCAAGCAGCCACTATTGGTTGTTTTTCCAAAATTACCATAATTTCTTAAGTTCACATGAATTTAGAGGGGCTTCTTGGCTCATCTGAGAATTCACACTGGACAGGCTTCTTATCATGATGTCTAATTAAAGGCAGCAATAGCAACCCCCACTTTTATGTCTCCTTATCCCATTTCAAAAGCATTGGTTAAACCTGTGGAACTTGAAAGGTGAGTAAGTCCTGGTCCCATCAAGAAATAGTCATCATAATGCCTCAATAGCTCTCCAGCCAGTGGGGGTTTCCATGGATGTAGTTCTTTGTGAGTCATTTGTAAGGACTCACATAGAACTACAGCAGAGATGAGTCCCATGTTGGCATTTTACTTTGCTAAGTCTTCATCTTTACCTGACTTCTGTTTAATTTTTTAATGTCTGCCTCTTAGCAGGAGGATGTTCATAATATTATTCATGTATGCCTTGTATTATTTACTAATTATTATTTACATATCAGGCATATGACAGTCGTAAGGATTGTATTTAAGGAGGTGTAGTATCCTCCAAAGAGCCCAGAGTCTGCATCCCACACCCATCTTTGACCATCAGCATTTTATCCAGCCTGTTAAACTGCAAGCTGATATTTTCAGACCTTTTTTTGTCAGAAAATGGGAAAAAAAACAGTAAAGTAGGGTTTCTTTCTGCTGACCCTGCGTCATAATCCTTGCCAGATTTCCTGTAAAAGCTCAAAAAAAGGAAACAAAATATGATTGCAAAGTGAAAAAAATTTGTAATGATTTAAGAATCATGGCAGTAAAGTTGCTGAACATTCTCTTCAGTTAACAGGCATTCAGGACAGACAGACCAGAAAACCAAATGCAAAAGTGATCCCATGACTGCACTAATAATTAACAATAAATCCGCTTTAATTGTGTTCCACTTTTTGCAGAGGCTTCTTGCTTGTAAATGTTGTTATTAACTTCTGTTAATTCTTTAACACAGGTGCTTGCATACGTTAGTTACAAAATACAAAACTAAAGGACAGTGAGGAATTTCAGTTGTCCTGAAGCCAACACAGGACTTCGGTCTCTGCTGTTCAGGCAAATCATTATGCAATCAGCAGCTCAGGCACTGTTTGAGGCTTACAGCATGGATCATGTGTGAGGTTGGCCTTAAGAACTGAAGTGACACCATAGACAGAAGCTGGGTGGTCTTCCAGTAGCATGTGTGCTTTGGTAGCTGCTCCACCTGTGAGTCTGCAGAGTGCTCACATTATAATCAGCACAGTCCCAGGCAATGTGACACAGAACACACATCGTCTTGCACAGATAGAAGATGCATTTGATGGAAGGAAAGAAGCATTTGATGCCAGAAAGAAAAAAAAAAAAATCTTAAAGGGAAAATAATATTCCTCTAGATAACAGGAAGAATTCTAGGTTGCCCAGCTTTCCAACTTTTTATTGCTCTTAATCTTATCTTAATTGCATGTGGAATGACTCCTTAATTGTCTCCAGGTTCTGAAGTAAAGTTTATAGTGAACATTTTATGCTCCTATCAGCCATACATAATTTCACAGCAATAGGATGATTCATAGAACTACATTTTATTAGGAAGATTATCTGACCTGAAAGAGGAGTGATCTAAAATTATCTGTTAATGTTTCTACATGTATAATACATGGAAGTACAGTTGTGGGCTGGGTCAAAACTTTTTCTTACAATTTAGGTTTAACCCCTTCCAGACTCTGTAGATTTTCATAGATTGTGAAAGAGAATGAGAAAAGACATCATATTTCAAGTCCTAATGCACTGTGTCCACTGTTGCTTATCAAAAAAACCTCACAAAACAAAAATACTTTTCCAAATGAGGTTAAAGATTTGGCTGTGAAACATTTGGTTTCACATGTCCAGAAGAGGTACCAACTAAATATATGAACTCTGTAATAATAATGTCTCTGTGTGTTATTTCTACTCATGATGCACAATGCATACTCATACAAAAATTGCACAGTGTATATGTATTTTAATAAACACAGATAAATATTTAACAGAAGTTTTCTGTAAGAGGTTTTCCAGACAAAGCCTGCTGATTTTGTACTAGGAAATGATCTTCCAACACAACCCATTTTATATTTTTATATATGATTCTATATTATGGAATTTAAAGAAAAAAATAACTAAGTAGTTAACATCTAATTTATTTAGGCATGCTTCTTGTAATCCTGAAGAATCCAAATCACTATGGTGTATGAAACTGAGAAGCAGTAAGTTGCTGGACTTGCTTCTTCCTCCAGATATTTAAAATTATATAAAAGAAAATATTTAGATAAGAACTAGAATTCAACTACCATTGCTTGCAGTGTTCAGCAGACACTGATCTCCCTGATTTCCCTAGTCAGCTGATCTTTCTGGGGTCACAAAAATATGGAACTTGTAAACAGTAGATAAGACTTGGCATGCAGCTCATACGTCAGCAGATAATACTGAATAGATATAAATGCACATCCTGTCCTAGCTGGACATTTCCTCTGAAAATAGAAAGATAACGAAGAAACAGGCTGATACATTTGTGTCACAGGAGTAACATTTAAATACTTTTTTACATCAATCCGCAATTCTACACATTACAGCTTTCAAGCATCGCATTTTATAGTTCGACTACCATTTTGATTACCTTTAACTCCTTGTATCTTCCCTTTGCTCTGGAAATAATAAGGAAATAAGGAGGATTAACAGAACAGCTCTCCATCAGAAGCACAATCCATGTTTATTTTCCTTTAAAACCTTTTAAACAGACACTAGTATTATTGCCCTCGGCATACCTATCAAAGGGGCTCCACAGAAATGTTTTCCTCTTGCATAACAGCACACATCTGGCTTGCTCTAGGCATGATGGTAAAGTCTTCTCAGGCACAGAACAAGTCACTGTGCAAGGGAGATGTACTGACTCATCTGATACAGAGAAGATTTCTTGCAAATGATTGATAACACTACAGGAATGACCAGTTGATTTTGTAAGAATTTTTCTAATAGAAGAGACCAGTAAAGGCCACATTGCAGCTGCCTGTATTCTGTACCTGCCTGATGAATAATTTGGTTTTGATGTGGGAGATCTGGGTGTGCTATGAGTGAACTAAGCCGCTATCAAAACCGTTTTGGGAGCCAGTCAGAACTTTCCAGCAAGCTGGATATAGGTCAGAGGCTGCCAGGTGGATGGCCTCACACTAGATGAGCTAATGGTCCCTTTTGGCCTTCATTCATTATCTGAATCACCTGCTTTTGGGCAATAGTTAGTCAATGCTGCACAAAAACAGGCCTTCTGAATTATTGATTTCACATTTCCAGTTTACTAATTTCTGTGTTTCCTCAGACAAAGAAGTGATTCCTTTATTAAAGAAGGGAAATATAGGATTCAAAATGTTCTACTATTAGTTTAGTACTCATATTTGTCTGTTTGCTGCTTCACAGTTCCCCCTGGGAGAGGCTCACAATGCTCAGCCTGGAGAGATGCTTTCAACCCTATTCAATGCTGCTGAGGCCGGAGCTAGAAGAGAACATCTACACTTCAGTGACTTTCCCAAATTCAGACAAATGTCATGTCCAGAGGAATGTTATTTTAATTAATACAGGATTCTCCAGTGTCATTGAGGTGATTCTCTAAAAGGAGAAAAGCATAGGTAATTTTTAGACATATAAATGGCTAATACAAGTTGAACTAGACCTATTGATAAAGATCCTTTAGATGTTTGCATAACATATTCTTCCTTATGTAAATAAAATGCACTGTAAACCAGGTAGTTTTTAGACTTACTAAAACTAAATTGCATTGTTTTGTAACATAACCCTTGGAAATCTTAGAGATTTGTAACATAACCCTTGGAAATCTTAGAGATAGTACTGGGAAACAACACAGCCATCTCTGAGAGAAGAATGGAGAACATGAGTTACAGCATAGTCAGTGTAATTTTTTATTTGAAAAGCTATTAGGACCAAGTACAAACTGCTCATTTAAAATCTTCAGCCTAACCTGACAGCAAAACTAGATGGAGGAAGCCATAGGGAAACAGAAATACAGTGGAAAGTATTTCTGTTTACATATTTACAGGAAAATATCTCTGCTACTTTAAAACAAAACTTCATATATTTTTAAATGCAGGAGGCATCAACATTACTTATGTATTGCTGTGAACCAGAAAACAAGAATGGGTGTGGCAGGCAACTCCTAGGTTGCAAATAACTGTCTGAGCAGACCTACTGACAAGAACAATAGTATTGTTATGTTAACAAAGCCATTGAGCAATAAGCACCATGGAGAATGAACAGAGGTCATAAACAAATCGATTTTCAGGACTTAACATGGGTAAACTCATTAAAGCCACTGCATGATGCTGCTCTTCTCTTGTCAGCTTCAACACAGAGGCTGTCAAAGGGATGATCATGCTGTCTGACAAGTTAAATTATTATACTGGTTTATTTGGATGAATACATTTTCATCTGGTGGAAGGACATGAAACCTAGTGACTAAAGGACCCCTGAAGACTCCAGTGTAGAAAAGAAACCCGTTTCATGCTGTCAGCACTCAGACAGGATGGCAGAGGGGCTGATTGCAGCCAGTGCCATGATTTTGTCGTCTCATCTTAAGGTGCCTCAGCCAAACAGTCCAGGAGCTCTGTTAGGGCTGCAAGGTGATGCCTCTGCCTGTCCTTCTGCAGCTGTGGGGACCTGGAGCTGGAGGGGCACAGCTGGGCACCTCAGAGTGACCTTGCTGGGCAGTGTTCCACTTTTGACTTTTCAGCTATTCACACCACTTCATGATACCCATTTTGGGCTCAGCTCAGTCTGAATTACACAGTAACACAGTGTTATGGAACTGCTTGGAAGAACGGCTGTGTTACACAGTCGAGGGGCATGGGATGAAGGGAATCCTGTGGGTATGAGTCCTGCCTATGGAGGTGTATATGGCCCTAACATCATTTGCCTTCCAAAATGTTCTGGCGTGCAATGCAACTGCAGAATGCATCTAGAAGGGGAGACACAGGCATTCCTTGTATGCAAGAGGAACAGAGTTGAACAAAGATGATCAAGGGACTGGAGTATCTCTGTTTTGAGAAAAGGCTGTGGAAGCTGGGCCTGTTCAGCCTGGAGGCAGCTGAGAGGGGACCTCAGCAGTGTCTGTCAGTGCCTGCAGGGAGGGGCCAGAGGAGGGACCAGGCTCTGCTCGGTGGTGCTGAGTGATAGGACAAGAGGTAAAGGGCAGAAACTGATGCACAGGAAATTCCTCTCAACATGGGGAAGACCTTTACAGTATGGGTGACCAAGTACTGGAACAGATGACCCAGAGGGGCTGTGGAGTCTAACTTCACAGATACTGAAGAACTGTTTGGAGACAATCCTGTGCCATGTGGTCTGGATGATCCTGTTTGAGCAGGGGGACTGGACCAGATGACACGCTGTGGTCACCTCCAGCGTGACCCATTCTGTCACACTGAACTCGTCACGCTGCACAAAAAGACTACAACTCCCAGCATGCCCCGGGCCGCCAGGCCCCGCCCCCGCCGCGCGCGCGCCCTGTCGCGTGGAAGGTGAGCGCGGGGCAGGCCGGGAATGCGAGTCGGGATTGGCCCGCGTGCGCCCCGCTTTCCAGCGTGCCGGGCAGCAGGAAGCGGCGGCGGTGGAGCGGCAAGCGGCGCGGCGAGGAGCTGCTCCCGGTGAGTCCCCGGCGGAACCGCCTCCCCACCCCTTGGAACGCCGCGTCGTCGGGCCGCGACCCGGCCGGGAATTGAAAAGGGATCGATTTAATGCGCGCTTTGATGACGTAATAAGGACTAACGAGGCGGCGGCGCTGCCGAGCGCCAGGCTCGAGCCGGCAGCGGTCAGGTCCCCTCTCGGAGCGCCTCGCGGGACCCCTGCGCCTGCCGGCGCCTCCCGCACTGCGCTCCGATCCCCCGTGTGCAGCCAACCCTGGGCGCGGGCCAGGCCTTCCGCCTTCGCCCGCTCCGGGCACTCGGCGGCCTCTCATTGGCTTCTGCGCCCGGGGCGAGCGCTGCCCGTGCCTCGCGATTGGCGGGGGTCGCGCTGACTGACACCGGCGGCCGCCAATGAGGCCGCGGGTGGCCGCGGGGCGCGCGGGCTGCAGCCCGAGGGAAGCGCGCGCGGGTGGCGGGAGCCCCGGGTGGGGCGGAGGTGGCGGGGGCGCCGCCTGGCGGCCGCTGTGCCCGCAGTCCCGGGGGGAGCGGCACCGACCCTGCGCCCGCGCTGCGGGGCCAAGGGGCGGGGCGGGATCGAGGCCTGCGCCGTGCCTGAGCGTTGGTTTTGAGGAAAACATGCGGCAGTGCGCTTGAGGAATTCCTGCTTCTGCACTGCACAGCCCGCGGCTCCCCCTTTCCCAAGATGGCGGTGTTGTGGGCACTCCGCATCAGCTCCTCCGGGTCACCCGACCTGCCCCAGCACTGCCCCGTCTGCGACTGTGGGATCCATGTGAAACAAACATCTGCTGCCTGAAGTCCAAGGAGTTCCAGATGTAGCCCAGGAGAATAGTAATAATAACATGGTTTCATTGAGGTAGATTTATAAAAAAAGCTCGGCTAGAATCATACAAACATCACGTGAAATGCGTCTAGGGTTACAAGTTTATAAGGCTAAGGCAGTATTTCGATGAGTCTTTCAAGGAAATTGCACAGACAGCTGAAGCAGTCTGTCCCTCATCTGTGGGAATTTGGATCACTTCTGTCTTTCTTGCTCAGCTGCTTTGTTTTCCCAAATGTACTTTTCACTCTTCCGCCAAAACAGTCACGCTCTTATTAAACATGTGCTGGTTTTGTGCAGTAAGACTGGGGTTTTTAAAATGAGAATACTCAGTGAAACTGCAACTGCATTTAGATTGACAGTAAATTCACATTTTTACTAGTTCTCTGTAAATTAATGACCTGCCTAACATAAGTTGTATGTTTCTTACAATGTTTTTTAAGAGTTCTAAGGAAAAAGCTTTTTAAAGTATCTTGTGTTTGCTGAGCTAAGATTGCTCTATTATTTTGAGTTTTGGGGTATTTCTTTTAAGATATCCTTACAGTCAGTTTGGAAGTAAAGCAGAAGTCATGGGAGGGGAAAATCACGAGAGTTGGAGGTCAATTTTTTTTTTTTTAAGGAATTATGCTTTTCATTGCAAGTCATCTGCCGTTTTATAAGATGACTTTATAAGATGACTATAATTTTATAAGATGACTTTTATAATTGTGTTAAAAATGTGCAAGAAGAATTAAACTGTGAAGTAGGTAGCTGACACCTTCCCATGTGAGACTTTATGTGAAATACCAGATGATGAAAGAGAGGTGGGAACTTCTGGTCTGTCTTAGACCCACCATTACAGATCAGGTGAAGAGAATACAGCAGCAGCATCCGCTCCCTTCCACCTCATCTTCCCCTGCAGGCTGGGCTCCTCTGCCCACTTGAAGACCCTGACAGTTGTTTCTGGTGCAAAATGCGGAATATGTAGAATTTTCTTACGGAATAATTTGCTTTGATGCTTGATCTTTTTGTACTGTCAAGCCTCTTCAAACAGGGAGGATTTAATCCATGAAACAGGCAGCAGCCAGCAAGCTCTAAGTAATGTCCAGGTGTTAGAAAAACAAATTTCTTGTTGGTAGAATTGCCTTCTTAAGCTTATGAAGGCATACTTAAGTGATCTCAGAACTAATGGCAGGCTAACAAAGCCTGGGAAAAGGGGTGTACCACTGACAGTGGACAAAGAGAATGCAGAATTTAGAGGCCACAGGGACATGTAGCAGAAACTCCACATAAGGAAGAAACAAATCAAGCAAACTCAGCAATTGTGCTGGAATCAGCTCTAGCTGGGTAACAGGTAATTCTGGCTGAGGAAGATTGCAACAACCAACCCAAGAAACCCGCTGATCCAAAATAAGAGAGACTGAATGTGAACTAATTAGCATGGGAAGCAAGTAAATAATGAACCAGTAGAAGAGAGAATAATAATTGATAAGAGAACTATGTTACTTATAACCAATGAATACTAATCCTTTTGCTTGCTAAAAATGTATAATTAGTAAAAAATTTTTATAGTTGGGTACTTGATTTGTGGAATTCCACTGGGCACCCAGGCTTGCACAACTCTGAAATAAATAATCAGTGTCACCTGGAGTGTGTAGTTACTGGCTCGTTGCACACTAGGTAACGAATCAAACTTTTGTGGACAACATTTTTGTGGTTGGCAGCGTAGCAATAGCAGGCAGGGCTGGATTTCCCTACGTAGTTTCTTCTGCTCTACGTATTTCATTCTCTTGGCAAAATGACTTCTTCATGAGTGACTTTTTTCTGAGAGACAAGAAGGGAGTGTGTTTTGTGGTGTAAACAGGAACTCCATGTGTTTAAGTGTAAGCCATGTTAGTGTGGGAGTTGAAGATGAGCATTGCTGCATGGATCTAAAGTAATTTTTCCGGGAGGTAATTTGTGAAGTGCTTTAATTGAAGCACTTGGATGCTCTCTTGAGGTTCTTCTGCATAAGCAGCAGACTACTGTCTGCATCTCATCCACAGGTACCAAGTTGTGCTAAACCTCTCCAGGTCCGAGATCCTCTGCATATTCCACCCCCAGCCAGCTATGTTTATTGTGTTAGTAAGGGAGGAAGGGATATCAGATTACAAGCACTATATGCCTTCCTCAGAAGGCTGGCAGAGAATATTTCACTTTACAGAGGAAGAACTGTAAGTAGGATGGATGAATAAGCTTGACAGTAAATGGCAATTGTGATGCACTCAGAAGCTGAGAACTGCTGCTCTATTAGATCCATATTTAAAGGAAGTAAACATCTTGTGTTCGTGAGCTCCAAAATGTCACTTAAATATAAACGTTTTAAGAACTGTCTGTTAACCAAGTGGATTGATGGGATTGCAAGAAGTAACTGTAGAAGATTCTGAGATTATTCTGCTGCAGTGTTGAATAAATAGCTGTGGAGATGTTGCTTCCCTACAGTATTTACTTTGAGGGTGGGGGGTCCTTCCTGAATCTGGAGCATAAGGAAACCCACTTTGGTGTTTCTTCATGTGTCCAAATAAGACAATATTCCACATCATTAATGGTGCCATTTCCTACCTGTCAGCTAACATTGGGTAAAAAATCTGTTAGCAAGACAGTTTTTCCATTGGTTTTATAGTCTGGCAAAGTGCTTGTTAGTTCACATTTGTATCATTTCCTGACTGAGCACAGTATTTACTGAGTGGCACAGTATTCTTACTGTCATATCCCATTTGTTTTGCAGACCAGTGTTTCTGCCATGGAAGCTGAGGAAACGATGGAATGTATCCAGGAATTTCCTGAACACTATAAAGTTATTTTGGATAGACTGAATGAACAACGTGAGCAGGACCAGTTTACAGATATCACTCTGATCGTCGATGGTATGTACAGGCGTGCAATCAGTTGATATTCAGAGAATTCTGAAAGCTGTGCTGGGATGCTGTCAGATTTCTCATGGTCAGGTGTCAAATTGGGCTGTGAACAAATCCCTGGTTCTGTACCTGTGTGCAAGTTACTCGCAAAGTTTCATTGTAGTGATTAATAATTTTGCTTCTGCTTCCCAAACCAAGAGACTAAAATATTTTCAGATATTGAAAGACCCCCGAGCTGTTCACCACTCTTCACAGAAGTAATCGTGAATGCCACTTTATTTCTATCTTTAGCATACTTTTATAGGGTTCTACAGGGTCTGCAGGCAGAACAAGCTACTATTGGCTAACACACACGGTTTACATTTTTTCTCTTACACACAGGGATATTGTTTTACTTTACTCTCTCTTCTGCATGAAGGTTTCAAGGACTTTAGCCCTTAATATCACGACTTATTTCAAAGGCTGGTTTGTGCATACAGGCCTTTACTAATATATAAAATATAGCAACATTCAGATAGAAGCCCTCTTCCAAACTGCTGTGGTATATTTAATGTGCTAAGGATACCCAAAACATTGTTAAAATATTTTTCTCTGACTTGAGCTATTTGACTGCATGCAGAGAACTTTCACAAATACTTTGTATTTAAATACAAAAACCCACACCTTAAAATAATATTTACTTCTCACAGTAGCTTCTCTGGTATCTGTCTACTATTTTAAAGCATACTTTAAAGAGGGTAGCAGCACACATTTTTTATATGTGTTCTAAGGGCATAAGAACTGTTTAAAAAGGATAATGAACATACAAGTGCTTATTATCTCCTTAGAAAAGGTGGTATGTGATAGATCAGTTAAGTCTCCTTCATATTCCAAACACTTCTTAGAATGGATCAACACTACAGGTATACAGAATATGGGCGGTGTCCACTAGGACAGACTTAGCTAAATTTGTACCGCCTGATCATTAAACAGATAGCAGCAACTCACTTGAAGAAAAAGGATACTAGAGAGTCTAGATTAGAAGGAGGTAAGCAAATGAATTAAAAATATATTCTTCAGGCACAGCCACAGTTTCACTGACAGCGCTTGAAATATTTTCTCGTGCTCTTGTCATTACCAAATCCATGTGTTGGGCTCAGGGCTGGTTTTGTGTGCAGCTGAGTAGTTCTAATCCATGTTGCTTCCTTTATCCCTATACCATTAAGCCTTATGAATGTTCATGCCTCCAATGGGGAGAAGAAATACAGATTCTGTGTATTGGTTTGAAAGACAGGTGTCTGCTAAGGAAGGCAGGAGCCTCGCTTGAAATAGAAAATATAAACCTCCTGCCTCCAAATTATTATAATTTTGAAATTAAGGGGCTCTCAGGCGCCTTGATATATGGGAATAGGAATGACAGTTCTTTACTAGGAAAATTAATATAAAAATGCAGTACCACAAAAAAACCACTGACAGAATCAGAATACAACCTGACACCCTGTTGGTCAGGGTGTTGGCAGCAGTCTGATTATGTGGTGGCTGCAGTCCTCCTGGTGTGACAGATGTGGTTCTGTTGAAGCAATGATCCTGTAGAAATGCTGTAGTTTTCCTCTGAAGATCCAGTGGTGGTGTAGATGGTGTTTCCTCTGGGAAGCCAGTGGAGAAAGACTGCCTGTGTTGTTCCAGGTTTCAGATTACATCCAGGTAGGAATGCTTGGCTCCTCCCCCTGGGTGGAGCATCTGACAATGGGATGATGGAATTTTATCAGTCATGCAGTGAGACTCAATGGCCCATAACAGAAGATATCTCCCTGGAGGGAGGATGGAAGAGATAAAGAACCCACCTGGTTTTAACAGATGGTACTTTCAGTTACATCTTGCATTGCAACCTAAAACACTCTGGAAAAAAATAGAATATAGATATGTAGCTGTGAGGGTGGCTGCGACAAACCTTTAGGTCCCCTGATTTCAGAGCAGAGGGTGGAGAGAAAATAAATAGGAGCAGGAGCGATGGTTGGCACCAGGAACACTTTAATGAGGAATAAAAGAAAATAGTGTTTGCCCAAAAGGCCGAACAAAAATAACCAGGGAGAGAGAGCTCCATGGGGGTGATCAACCAAAGAAAAGAACAGAGGAAGGCACAACAATATATAACCTTAGGGGACGAACATTCTAGTAGCCTAGCCACATAGGGAGCAACATTACCCAGTCTGTAACTGACACATAACTTACTTAACATAACAACAGAGGGATATCTTGGGAAAGACTTTTAGATTGCTGTTAACGTAAATGAAAGATTCCCATGACTTCAGGTAGATAGGTGGCTCTTCAGAGGCAAAAGTCGGCTAGCTCAGGTCCCTGGCCAAGCTTAATTCCACATAGATGTTCTATAACAATAGAAGAAAGAATAGAGCAGAAATACTTGGTGTTTATGCTGGCAGTGGTGGTAATATACATCAGTCTGTAGGAGCAACAAAAACTTGAAACATACAGAGCTAAGCCCAAGACATACAGAAAAATGTTAGCATAGAAATTTCCCATAATTCATTGCTTAATCATCTGAAAAGAGAAACATGTGAATGAGGCTTTAGCAAAGTCAGCACTGTCAGCAAGGTTCTGTGTGGGAAGGGACGAGCCAGCTGCAGTAGAGTCCTGTGTTACAAGAAGCAGCAGTGAGTATATGCTGCTGGAATAGATGTTTGTGTTTGCGCTGGGTGGTCTTTTTTTTCGCATCTGCATTTATTCTGCACTATGGAGGGGGGAAGGTACCACCCTAAACCAACCTTTTTGTCTTCCTTTGCAGGTCACCATTTCAAAGCTCATAAGGCAGTTCTTGCTGCCTGTAGCCAGTTCTTCCACAAATTCTTCCAAGATTTCACTCAGGAGCCTTTGGTGGAGATTGAAGGTAATCTGACTTGTGCAAATAAAAGCATTCAGAGTTGTGTTGTCAAGCTGGATATTATTGTAGCATCCTTAGTACAGGCCAGTGCATAGAATCATAGACTGTTTAGGGTTGGAGTAATAGAATATTAAGATCATCTAGGCCAAATCTCACCTGCCATGGGAAATGACGCCTCCCACTAGATCAGGTTGGTCAAGACCATATCCGGCCTGGCCTTGAACACTTGAACATGCTTGGTCATTGCAGTTAACTTGGTAGATCTTTATTTATGAGTTGTTCTGAGATGGCTACCATCACGGGAAAGAAAACCTCCCTGAAGAAAAATCAAAATTAGAACAGTATTAAATATATTGGAAGGGAAAATGTGAGATTATGCGGTGCTTTTTCATTATTTTTTTTCCCCTTCTTTCCCCTAATATATGGCTAGTGAAGGTCAGGCAGACCCTGTATATGTTTTTAGGACTAGCAGTACTGGACAAAAGCTTTCCCAGAGAAAAGCTGACCATTCTGGTCAGCTAAAAAGGCTGTCAGTGATGGCCAATGGCAGATGCCTTGGCTGAGATGTAAAAGCAAGGCAGACATGGAGCAATACTTATGTGATAGGAAGGGAGGAAATTAAATTCTTGGAGCAGCATTTCAGCCTCCAGGAATAGCATTTTTTTGTTCAAATGTATATATTTTTGGAACAGCTTTTTGTCCGTCTTATAATTCCTTTTATCTTTGTCATGGCAAAACTCCACAGTTGTTCCAGACTCACATGTTTCTCCAGCAGATTTTTTTTATTCCAACATGAGTGAGGTTGGAACTAGGTGATTATAAAGGTCTCTTCCAACCCAAACCATTCAGTGGAGCCATTTAAGGGTGTGATTGTATGAAACTGGCGGCTACAGTACTGTGATCAAAATGAAGTGTGTGCAAGCATGCAAGATTCACTGGGAAGATGAGGCTGTGGAACTGTTGGAGGTGACTTGTTTCTCTTGCCTGTATGCAGGTGTAAGTAACATGGCATTTCGTCACCTAATTGAGTTCACCTATACAGCAAAGCTAATGGTACAAGGTGAGGAAGAAGCAAATGATGTTTGGAAAGCTGCAGAGTATCTACAGATGCTAGAAGCAATCAAAGCCCTTGAAATCAGGTAAGCACATAAGCCTCTTTTTCTTCACAACACTGAAGGTGAGAGTCTGAATAAGGCTTTTGCAAGAGGTGGCTGCCAGTATTCTTCAGTGCTGTTCCTTATGCCGAAACCTCCTTAACTTGTATAGAACCATATATTCTTCTACTATAACATACATGTTAGAATTACACAGGGTAAAACAAGAATGTCACATTCAACTCAATGACAAGTGACATGGCTTGTAAATGTTGCTGATGTTGTAGTACTGTGTGTTAACTGATAGTTAGTCTCTGTGCTGTCTGATGGCCCACACCTGACTGACAGCTGGCTGTACAGTGACAGTGTCTCTGGTAATCACACAACATTAGCAAGTTTGTGCTGGTGTTTTGATTTCGTACAGCTTTCTGCTGTTTCTGAGAGAATAATCAGTGATCTTAAAACCTCTTACTGCAAAATTAACCTCTCAAACTTCTTGAATGAATGTAGCTATTAAAGTCAGTTTTATATGGGTTCAATACTCAATCAAATGTTGCTGCAGCAGCTGTCATCCACTACCAGGATCTGTAATCCATTGCCAAAGTCTAACTTGAAAAAAATGGGTGTCAGTCCCATCATGCTGTTTTTTATCCCCTTTCTTCCATTTCACTTCCATAAAATGCTCTCATGTTTTCATTCCTTCTGCATGCTACACTGGTTGCATTTGGTACATGATCCAGGAGCTCCTTGCAATGTACCTGTCATCTTGTAGACATCAGAAATCCCAGCTATATGAAACTGGGTTTAGATACACTGTTTTCCTGTGTGTGAACAGACCAAGGTGCCATTTATAAGCTGTGGCCTGCATTACATCATTAGTAACGCATCTGGCAATATGCCTTAGAGACACTGGAGGTCTTCTCTCTTGTTACTAGAAGGCCTGGAAGTGATAGGGAGTGCATTACATGAAAGGATGCATCATGGTGCAGAGGAGGGTTAAAAGCACAGCTTACTCCAGTCAGTCTTTTTGATGGGAAGATACCCACTTATTTTTGAAACTGGTGATGAGTAGTAAAACCTGCAGCACAGTAGTGATGTGGATGACTTGAAAGCATTGAACCACTCAGCTGTATCTGTGTTTGAGATGATGTGCGAGCCCTGACATTTTGGAGGAGGTGGGGTTGTGTGTGTGTTATTCAAGGAGAACAGCACAGAGCTGAGGCTAGTGTTTAAGCCTAGAAAATTAAACTAGAATACTCCTTTCATATCCTGTGGGTTTTCCAAGCAAGGCTAACACCCTAGTCCAGGAGCCAGCCCGTGGCCTCTCTCCAGGGCCACCCTGGCCAATCTACCCACAAGACATCAATATGATGGATGGCGAAGCAATGGCGTTTATTGCAGGGGAATTTGACAATTTATAACCTAGGGTCATTGTGTTACTCCCATCTACATACGTCACACCTAAGTGCTATTGGCTAATTGCAGGTTTTGCTATCCTAACAGAGAGGGGGTCTAGCAGCTTCTCGTTACATCCCGAATTCTTCCGCAGCGCAATGCCCTAGACTACAACATATTCCCCCCTCACTATGAATAATTAATTTGCTAAAATATAAGGTATATTAGTCTTAAAAATTCTAATGTTATTTTTTATACGTATTTCTAAACACTTTGTCTAACTTACCTATATTATAAAGTTTTAAAAATGGATAATATAAAATTGAATAAAATATAAAATAGTTAACTAAAAGGCTAAAAGCTTATAAAATGGATACTACAGTTTTCATTAGTAAATATGAGGCACAAGCGGTGACTAAGTATATTTTTAAAGCATCTGTTGCCTTTCTATAAACAAAATGTTAACTTTTTCTAGTCGGCTTTTAACAAAGGATACAAGCTTATTTAAAACACACGGTCGAAAGATTAGCACGAGTAAAATCATCACAACTGGTCCGATCAGGGTAGACACCAGGGTGGTTAGCCACGGAGATTGGTCAAACCAGGACTGGAACTAGTTTTGCTGGGCTTCTCTCTTTGCTTTTCGTTGAGACAGCCTGTCTCGTAGCTCTGCCATGGTGTCTCTCACTACTCCGGTGTGGTCAGCGTAGAAGCAGCATTCTTCATTCAGGGCAATGCAGAGGCCTCCTTGCTGCATGAATAGAAGGTCGAGACCTCGCCTGTTCTGTAAAACAACTTCAGAGAGTGAGGAGACTGATTTTTCTAGAAAGGATATGGATTTCTCAATTCTCTGTAGATCTTCATCTACAGTCATTTGTAGCTGAGAGAGACTCTGACTCTGGGTTATCAGAGCGGAGACTCCCGTGGCTGCTCCAGTTGCTCCCAAGCCGAGCAGCATTGCTATTGACAATCCTGTCAACAGCTCTCTTTTCTGAAGGCGGCCTGCTCGCTCAAGGTACTGGTTCACTTCTTCTTTGGAGTGGTATAGGACCCTGGGGATGATAACAGCTAATACACAAAAGTCAGCAGAGGAGTTAAACTTTGGGTATAAATGCAAGGGCTTGACTATTAGATCATGGGTTTTCAGTTTGTACCACAAAATTGGGGCTCACTGCTTCAGGTGTTGTAACTATAAACAGCGCAATTACTATAAGCAGTTTACCATGTAAATGACACCATGCTTACAAACTTACAGCTAAAACTTTAACGTAAATGAACCTTTAAAGATGCTTACACTACCTCTTAAAGGAAAATACTTATATTTTATACTAACATAACAATTATTACACAGGCTAAACACTTTATCTTAAACTATTATCTAACTACTTTTAACACACGTGCTCTATATATATGTAGTCTAAGCGTGAAAGCAATTTGCTAAAAGGATAAACACACAATTACAATTTGCTTTATATATAGTTAGATGGAGTCTCTACACTTCTTAGATCTTCTACAGAATTTCTCTAACACAGTCCTGGAATGTTCACTGCTCCCGTGATGTCAGCTGGCAGCTGATCGGTGACTGAGGGCTTTGATGTTCAAGTTGTTCTTCAAACCCTTCTAAATCTTAAAACAAAGGATAACTGAAAAATTAATAGAAACACCACATCATAATAACAGTATAAAATTTCTGTTGGCAGCTGTCTGTATAGTGTTCAGACACAACTGTGTCCTGACAGGTCCACTTCTGATCCAAGTCTGGAGTACCACGGCTGTGTGATGACTTCTCTGTTCACTGGATCTCGTGTGTTCATAGGCACACAGTCTGGTCAAATGGACAGGTGACTTTTCTCAACCTGCCAACAAAACACAGGCACTTCTCTCCTTAAAGTTAATGAATTACACTAATTAAATTGCTTTTAGGGTATCAATTTCCCCCATTTTCTAAAAAATAAAAATGAGATGTATTTCTGTTCAACATTAACACAAACCTTATACACAATTAATAAAAACCTATAGCAGTTGAAAATCAATTAATATAAAAGTACTGTTAATTATTAAAACACTGCACCAGCATCTCATAGTTAACAAACAAATAGAGACAAAAATCATCAGTGAAGGATTGGATCATCACCTCTGGAAATGATTCTCCAAGCCCACTTCAAAATTGATCCAGCTGTCATATTAATAGGGTCAAATTGCAAAGTCAAAAAGTGACTCAAATACTGATTTGGGACAGAAAACATCTGGATCTGCTGGCAAACATTCTGTCCAGGTAAAGTTAAGGCTTGGCCAGGGCCTTAGACTTTAAACTGGAAAGATGCCTCTTAACATATTTTTAAAACAAGGTTTTCAATAACAACAGCTATGAGACACTTACAGCACTGCAAACTGTTAAAATGCATTTATACAAAGCAAATGATTAAAAACTTTAGGTACCAGACTAATTAAATCATTCAGCAGTTGGTTTAATCTGAGGCTTATTCAATGGCAGCTGATCTTCAGCAATGGTACATCTTAAAATTCTGAAAACACTGAAAAATAAAAAAGTTACAGCAAACGAAACTGCAAAAATTGCAACAACTAAATAGAACTCCCAATGAAGTCTAGGGTGTCACAGTCTGCATTCATTTCTGTCCACAAGCAGGTGTTCATCAGTGGTTTATCACAGTTGCTTCAGTTGTAGCTGTTTTCATATTTCTAGGAAAATAACTATACTTTGCAATTTAAACAAGTGTTTCTAATAAAACATAAAACAATTCAAATTAAACAAAATTTAAACTTAACAATAATTATTTATAACAAAAGGAAATAACAAAACCTAACTTTAAAAAAATATCCAAGTTATACAGCTTAACTTAAAAACATTAAAGTCAACAATAACATGGATTCACTATAAAATTATAAAAATTTAACAAATACATCACAATTCTATGTTATCTAGCTTTGAAAATAACCCACAATAACTACAAATGTTACTAAAAACACTCATTCACAACAAAAATTTGCCTAGTATATGCTCAAATTAGCTAAGATTCCAAAGTGCAGCCTCTCTAAAAAAAAGCCACAACACAGGATTGGGCAAGTTGTCATTTAGCTTTTGTAGCACTTTTCAGGAACATCAAGTCTAATTTTTAAATTAAAATCTAAAATCCGAATTGATATATATGCTGTTATATGTGTTTTATATAACAAAAAAATTCACATTAAAATTTCCTTATTAAAATGGTCAAAAACTCAGCAAATGGGTAATATATAATTAACATAACTTTAAAATTACTGAAACAAAACAAAAATCTTTTAAGTTTTTTGGGATACAAAAATACAACATTTAAAATTTTTAATCTATTTTTAAAGGCACTTCATTTAATAAAAAATTATTTTTAAACCCAATTTTAATTATAACAATTTGCTAATTTATAAACAGTACAATTTACAAAACTTCTAATTTTTTAAATTGTCTCATTAAAACTCTCTCTTTTTTTATCCCTCTCAAAAATGTCCAGGTTTCTGTTGTTTTTTGTTGTTTTATTGCTTTACTTTCCGCGGTTCCATTGAAGTCGCTGTTACTTGTTTCACCGGCGGTTGCCATGGCAACAGCATTCTGCCGTGTGTTTTCCTGAACTCAGCCGTGCCGGGCTACTTTTTAAATCTAAGAAAAACTCTGAAAACTCCAACTGCATAAACTCATAATTACTTAAAACACAAAATTAACTCCAAGAGGGTACATAAACACCTTTTAAAAACTCAAGAAATCATGACTTTGTAGCAAACTCGCTATTATCCCAGCGCTTCTTCCCGGGCGGGAGGGGGGATGCTGAACCGCTCGTGTCTCGGTTACAGTTAGAACTCAACCGGTCAGCTACTTCCTGCTTGCCGTGCCTTTTCCTTGGGCCCCGACTACCACCCCTGTGGGCAGGCCGTTCTCTCCCCCCTGGCTCCACTCCGCCTCCATCCCACCTTTCCCTTCGCCCCTCACTCCAGGCTCTAACCCGCCCTTTGCCACCCCTCGTTTCCACCGCCTTCACATTCCAAGAATTCTGCACACATCCACTTTCTTCTCTACATTTCTTATCTCTCTCAACTCCCCAACTGTGCCCATCTTCCAAGGCCAGCTTTTGTTCTTTGTTAAAGACATACTTTTCCCGCTCTATAACATTTTTCTCAGCGCCATCTTTAAGTCCAAGGGGGGGATGTGTCTCCCCTTACTTTCTTTGCTACATTGCTGGCTTCTTCTGTTAAATTTTCCCCAAAATCTCTTGTTTTCTGTTGCCCTTCTGAGAGAAGCTCAGGGTTTGGGGTTTTAGGGGGCATATCATCCTCCTGTGTCCCTTTCTTCTCAGCTGAGCTACTCTCATCTGGGGATTCTAAAGTTTGTGTTGTAGCACTCACCCCTAGTTTTGGGGTGACCAACAGACAGCTTTTTGCTGCTGTCCAGGTTTCCTGTTTCAGTCTAGCTTTTTTCAAGGCCTTAACGACCTTCCCCCACAACTTAAAATGTTTCATATTAACAGAATCTACAGTTTCATTAGCCAGAGCTCTGGTACATTTCTCCCACACCTCAGGGTGAAGAATGTCCACTGGCTGTTCTATAATACCGATTTGTAAAAGCTGTGTAACAGCAAGCATAAAATCCTTAGATTTACAGTCTACACCCCACTGTTTATATAGTTCAGATACGACCTTTATCCTTGGGTCCATCGTCGTTCAAGATACAGGGACGTCTCCCTCGTCCAGGGAAAGGTCCAGCCTGTCCTGACCGCTGCTCCTGTTTTTTCAGGGATTCCTCGCTTTCTGGATTTTTTCCCACTTTTCCTCCCGGGTTTTGGGCACCAATTGTGGGTTTTCCAAGCAAGGCTAACACCCTTATTCCAGGAGCCAGCCCGTGGCCTCTCTCCCGGGCCACCCTGGCCAATCTACCCACAAGACATCAATATGATGGATGGCGAAGCAATGGCATTTATTGCAGGGGAATTTGACAATTTATAACCTAGGGTCATTGTGTTACTCCCATCTACATACGTCACACCTAAGTGCTATTGGCTAATTGCAGGTTTTGCTATCCTAACAGAGAGGGGGTCTAGCAGCTTCTCGTTACATCCCGAATTCTTCCGCAGCGCAATGCCCTAGACTACAACAATATCCTGGTGGCTTTTTTATGTCAGCTGTTAGCAATGTGCCTGCCTGAATTATGGGATATGGTAACCCTTGTGTGTATAACCATCATGTGAAGTCACAGCTAAAGTGTTTTCTGACAAGCTCAAAGTCCTGCTTGCAGTTGCACACACTCCAGAGCTTAAGAGGTAAATGGCATAGGAGGGACTTGAACCTTATTTCTGAGTAGGCAGGCCAAAGAATTAATTATTTTAGAAGAGTTTTCCTTCCAAGTAAAGAATTTTTCAAATTTTTAGATAAGTCAGTAAGTTAACTTGCTTTTCTTCTTGATAGATGCTTTGTATTATTCAAGCAGAGCTCTTTATTGTAAATATTTAAAAATATTTTATCAGCTTTAACAGTGTTATTTTACTGCACTAAGGAGTGTAGGTTAAGGACAAATTAGCTTCTGATGTGCACACAGATAATGTGGTCGTCATTCAGCTTTGAGAAACAGCTAGGGGAGTGTTGGATGCAGAACCTCATTACTAGGCAGGAGCTGTTATGTCATTGTTAATTGATCTTAACCATATTTATGCAAATGCTTTTCAGGAACAAAGAAAATTCCTCACCCTTAGAATCAAATGAAGCACAAGGTAAAAATAAACCAAAAAAGAGGAAGATTGCTGAAACCTCTAATGTTATCACAGAAACATTGCCATCTGTAGAATCAGAGCCTGTTGAAATTGAGGTCGAGATTGCTGAAGGGACGATGAAAGTGGAAGATGACAGCATTGAAACTCTTGAAGAAGTAGCTTCTGCAGAGCAATCCATAAAGTACATACAGACAACAGGTACATCAGATGAATCTGCTTTGGCTCTTTTGGCAGATATCACCAGCAAGTATCGTCAGGGAGAGAGAAAATGCCAGATCCAAGAAGAAGTTGATAGTGCAACTGACTCCTCATGCAAACAGGTAGAAGGTATTGAAATTGTGGAACTTCAGCTGTCACACATGAACAATTTATTCCACTGTGAGAAATGTAACCGTTCATTTAAATTGTTTTACCATTTTAAGGAACACATGAAAACACACTCTACTGAGAATTACAAATGTGACATATGCAATAAAAGATACCTACGAGAGAGTGCTTTGAAACAGCACCTCACCTGTTACCACCTTGATGAAGGTGGTGCCAGCAAGAAGCAAAGACCTGGCAAGAAAATACATGTATGCCAGTACTGTGACAAGCAGTTTGATCACTTTGGGCATTTTAAAGAGCACCTTCGGAAGCACACAGGTAAGAACACGCTACCATCCTGTGCTCGTGGCCTTCATTCTAGTATTTTGGGCTTTTGCATGTTTTGGGGAAGTAGATCATATGCTGAAGAAAATAAATGAGTCCTGAGTGCTATAAATACTTGGCTTCTAGTTATAACTAAAATGGTGGTATGTCTTTTTGTTTGTTCATGTTTTTTTCTTTTCCATTGATATAAACCTTTGGGGGATTGAGTCAATTAAAAATAGTCACCTAAAACCAGAAAGTAGTAAGGAAACTTCTCTGTCAAGTCTATTAAATCTTAGAGATTTTTTTTTCAAACTGTTTCCTTAAGGCATGTCCCCTTCTTCAGAAATAACTGAGGAACTACTTCTATTTTCAAAGTTTTCTAGTAAATATTTCTGTTGAAATATTATTTGAATCACAATCTTCTTCGTGGAATACAGTCTAGAGAGTTTCTTTATGTAAGAGAACTTCTGAGCAAGTGCCTATTAGACATAAAATACCCTCAAAGATTTATGTCTTGTACCATCTTGTTTGGAAGGTTTTACCCTTGCTCTTGTCTCATCTCATCTATGATTTGAATTTTCTTGGTTAATTAAGCAAAACTACTAAAACTGGCAAAACATCTCTAGTCATTATAGTACACTTTTTTAACTGTGAAATCTGCCTCTTTGAAATGTGGGTAACATCTTTTGAGTACAAAGTGATTTGTGCTTCTCCTTCTTTTTAGTATGGGAGATTACTTCTTCATCTTGCTGAAAAGTCTGCTGACTGAACAGACACTGAGAATGCCACAGATAACTGAATGTAAAATATATGTGGTCTTGATCTTCCAGATGTTTTTGATTAATATGCCAGTCATGAGTCACAAGTAAAAGTTTAATGGAGGGTAGCAGCTCTATTTCTTTTGCAGCTTATCATTGTTAAAGATTTTAATTAGAATTTCTTAATTTAATTAGAATGTATCTGTGTATGGGACTGCTGAGTATTGATATATGGCAGTGTCCAGTCTATTCCCAATAGCCACTTAAAAGCTCCTTTTATAAACAAGCTTTGGGAAGTCCTTATCCCTTGTAAAGCAAGGAGTGTTTCTCCATTATAAGCAATTCAAATAAATGCTAGTTAACAAAAATCTATTCAGAAAAAAATTGTGGGAGATAACCAGAGTAATCCAAAATCTTGCAAAATAGGATTTTCAATTAAAAGAAAGCTAGCATGCCACAAGAGGTACAAAATACTAAATATATATTGATCTAGTGAGTATAACATATGAAATCTAATTACTTTCAGTTTAGCATTTTCAATGTTAAAATTACAATTCTGATATAAGCTTAAAGTTAGAACAGACATAATCATTTAACTGTGGTCTCCTAAAAGAATGAAAAAGCTCCCGTTCTCTTATAGGCTTTCTAAATTCTGAGCTCTGTATACCGCTGATTGAATGCTAAACTGAACTTGAAAGCCATGTGAGAAAATGTGCTAAAATATTTGATCCTGTTGTTCAATCTCTATACCAGCAAGTACATTCAAATAGCAGTAGTGCAGTAATAGGATGATAAAATGGCTTGGGTTGGAAGAGACCTTAAACATAATTTAGTTTGACCTTCTGGGACCATGGGCAGGGTACCTTCCACTAGACCAGGTTGCTGCAAGCCACATCCAGCCTGGGCGTGTACACTTGTCAAAGATGGGACAACCACAGCTTCTCTGAGAAACTTGTTCTAGTGCATCATTACCCTTTGAGAAAATATTTTCTTCCTAATATCTAACCTAAACATACTCAGTTTCAACTTAAGGCCATTCATTGTCATTATCACTACATTCCCTTGTAAAAAGTCCCTCTCCGGCCTTCCTGTAGACCACCTTTAAGCACTGGAGGGTGCTCTTAGACCTTCCCGAAGCCTTTTCTTCTCCAGGCTGAAAAACCCCAATGGTCTCAGCCTGTCTTCAAAGCATAGCTACCAGGAGGATCTGCTCTGTGATTTTTAGGGCATTGAGATGAGACTGACTTGCCTGTGGTTCCCAAGGTCTTCCTTATGTTCTTGTTTTGAAAGGGTTATGCTTCTCCTTTTCAAGTCATCTTGAACTTCACCAGACTGCCTCACCTCAAATTTTATGTACAGTTGCTTAACAATTTCCTTCACCAGCTCTCTCAGGACCAGCAGATAAATCTCATCAGATCCCATGGACTTCCTTTTTGTGTTTGAGTTTGTCCAGGACCTCTTTCATCATCCATGCACACTCTGTAGAATCACAGAATGGTTTGCATTGGTAGGGACATTGAAGATCATCTAGTTCCAAACCCACTGGTTGCTTGGGTGAAGTCCATGTATTTCTGACCTGCAAGACTGAAGGCAGTTTAGCATCCTCTGCCTTTCCTGGACAACACTCTGAAAATGTATTTTGTAACCACTGGGGGAAAGTTCGCACCATTTAACATCTTTCTATGGCTTTTGAGTGTGTGACACTTAAGCTACTTGTGAATTTCTTTTGAAAAGCTAATTAAGTGTGAAAAAAGTGTGAAATAGCTTCTATTTCTTTAAAATATTTTCCCAGAATAGTAATATAATTTCCACAAATGCCTTAAAAGCTCCTGGTAATTGTTACATTGGTTTTCTTCTGAATGAGAGTTATGACTGCATCAGTTTTCTGCCCTTTTATGCTGAATTCTCTTTTCTTTTTCTGCAGAATAATCCAGTTGGCCACATCTTTACAGCCAGTTTATCAACCTAGATAAGAGAAAGAGGGGAAGAAGAGAGACCTGAAAGAAGACTGGGTGGTTTTGTACACTTAAATCTTTGTATCTGTTTTAACAGGTGAAAAACCCTTTGAATGTCCCAACTGCCATGAACGTTTTGCTCGGAATAGCACGCTCAAATGTCATCTGACAGCCTGTCAGTCAGGAGCTGGCGCTAAAAAGGGAAGAAAGAAGCTTTATGAATGTCAGGTGGGTAATGGAAGTAGGTGAGTCTGAGTTTAGGTACCTCCCTCCTTCAAGGAGCATGGGAGTACTGAATAGGAGAGGCAATGAGAGTGGGCTTACGTCTCTGAGAGCTATTTCAGTAAAATAATACTGAATCACAGAATATACAGAGTTGGAAGGGACCCACAAGGATTGAGTCCAACTCCAGGACACCCCAAGAGTCACGCCATATCCCTGAGAGCATTGTCCAAACGCTTCTTGAGCTCTCTCAGGCTGCTGCTGTGACCACAGCCCTGGGGAGCTGTTCCAGTGCCCAAACACCCTATGGGTGAAAAATACCTTTTTTGATATCCAGCCTAAATCTCCCCTGACACAACTTCAGGCCATTCCCTCGCATCCTATCACTGGTCCTGTCATCTTCACCACAAAGAAGAGGTCAATGCCTGCTCTTCCTCTTCTAATAAGGAAGTTGTAGACGGTAGTGAGGTCTTTGGATCACATTCAACCACAATGTGCAGATAAATTTTTACATTTAAGTATCTCAATTTAAAATATGGAATTACTGATGTGGAGCCTTATGCTTACTTACAGTCATAGAGATTCTTCTGGGTAGGCTGCATTTTACTGGTCTTTCTGCTTCCTTTCGAGGTTCTTGATATACTCACCTAGGTCTTTCCCACTCCTAAGCACGCTTCATTAAAAGTGAAGCCCAAATTAAAATCCAAAATAAAAATTACTATTTAATTTCTTGTTTTATTCTTTTCTATTTGATACCAAGCATATGGGTTTTGTCAGCAGAGTAATTCAAATTTATGGTGGCAATCTGTAGTATTTTTTTAAGCCAAATAAATGCTGTAGAGATTGCTAAGGTACTTGGTCAATATATGTAACTGACATTTGAAAAGCTATTGAGATAAATCTCACTTCAATTTTAAAGAGCTGATTCAAGTCATAACTCGTTTTCTAAACTTCCTTATACTGTCAGAGATGTTTTGAATGTGGATTTGTGTCCCTTCAGCCTGCAGAAAATGCAGTTATTGTTTGATAAATTTTTAGGTTTTCTCTTTGGAATTGAATTTGAACAAATAAATCTTTGTTCACTGAACAAAGAGGAGAAAAAAATGTCCTTTTTTGATTAGTCCTTTTGGTGCTCTAAAGTGTATGCCTTGATTACTGAATTACATTCTGTGTGGCAAGAAGTAATTACGTGCCTGGCCATTGCTGATAGTCATTATCTTTATGTATGACTAAGTAATTTTGAGTACTTACTTAAAATATTAGTATTTTTAAAACTGTGTGTGCAATCTCTTTCTGAAGTGTGAGTCTCGGGGGGGGGGAGGAATGTGGCAATAGTATTACAATCCATTTTAGCAGACTTCAGCAGCAAAATGGATATGTTTGTCTCAATTAGACAGACCTGCTCTTGAGTTAATTCTGTCAGATACTCCCTGCATCATCTTTCTGTGCTGTTGCTTAAAATAATGAAGAGACAGAACGTCCTGTTTCAAAACTGTTGGCCAACAATGAAGGGGTGTTGAAATGTGTGTTCTTGTTGCTTTCTACAGCCAAACACATTTGCATGGACAAAAGACTCCTGAGCCTGTGTGTTTTTTTACTCCAAGCCTGATTCTGCCCCACGCTTATGTCTCTTCTGCCTGCACCTCATATATTTCTGCAGTCTCTGTGTGTTGTTTCCCAGCTATTTACCTACACTGCCAACTGAAGTGAGCTCTGTGCTTTGTGAAAACAGCATGTCTGCTGTTGAGGCAGTACTTTTGGCTGGAAAAGAATGAGAGGGATGGAGTTTTTAAAGTTTTATGTCCTGAAATCACTCAAGTGGGTATTTTTAAAATCACAAAATGGAAGTGTTCAACCTAGCCTGTTAAGCCTCACAATGTCATGAGCAAGTGAAAGCTGATAAGAAAAAGTTGTACTTTTTCTAGATGCAGTAGTACTGCATCTAGAATGTCAGTAAAACAACAGTTTGTATTACACTTTCATTGCACCTTATTAATGCGTAAATACCTTTCCACCCAAAACACTAGTGCCAGACATGTATTGATTGGGGTACGATACTGTACATGAATTTCAGATAAGAAAACTTTCAATGCTCTACTGACTTGCGGTTTTTGTAGGTATCTTATGTACGCACAACTCAAAATAGCTCATCATTCTTAAAAAAAGAATAAATAAATATCAAGTCTGCTGTTCATTTGAAGCTTTCATCTCAGCTTTTATCTCTAACATGTATGTTTTTTGAATCCAAGTAGCAAGAAGCTTTGCAGTGTGAAGCCATAATCTCAGATAGGCAGTGTATTTTGTCACATTTCTGTTGGCACTGTTTAACATGCTGTATCTTTTGTTTCAGGTTTGTAACAGCGTGTTTAACAGCTGGGATCAGTTCAAAGACCACTTGGTAATACACACTGGTGACAAACCCAACCACTGTACCTTATGTGATTTGTGGTTTATGCAAGGCAGTGAGCTGAGAAGGCATCTCAAAGAAATGCACAATATTTCAGAACTGTTAGTGACAGAAGAGGTTCTTCCAGTGGAAGCTATGGAAGCTGAACCAGTAACATCAATGACAATAATAGAACAAGTTGAGCAAGTGCATGTCCTACCGGTAATTCAGGTACAAGTGGATCCTGCACAGGTAACTGTGGAACAGATGCACCAGGATCTCATACAGGACAATCAAGTGAAAGGCACACAGATGGAGGAACTACAGGAACAGGTGCAGATTAGTTACTTGGAAGTTGAACACATTCAGACTGAACAAGGTGCTGAAGTTCATGTGGAGCAGTTACATGTTGAGCATGTAAATCAAATACAGATGGAAGAAGTACAGGCAGAACTTATAGATGGAACAGCTCTTGAACAAGTAGAATACCAAAGTGTTGATCAAGGAGAAACAGAAGAAAAGGATCCTAATCAAGCAGATGATGCAGATAAGGAACATCATGAGCAAGCTGAAGACTTAAAAACACAACAATTAATGGACACACAAAATGCAAAAGTAGATGACTAGGACAAATAATGACACTGCAGTTTTAAGAATGAAATACCAAATTATTTTTGTTAACTTTTACATTGGTTTTTGAACTGTCACTGGTCACATTTCCAATATGCTGTTCATAGGAAGCTGGACAAGTGGACCAAAATTAGCTTTCTTCATGTACAATTAAACTTCTCTCATATGTGAAAAATACTTCCCCATTCATGTAGTGCCATGGAAACTACAAACTACCACAGACATGGACAACTTTGTGAGATTTTTAGCAATGAATAGCTTGTATCATTGTTAAAGCATTCCTGGGCGTATGTAAAATTAATTTCACCTCTTTTCCTCTTGCAGTAGAAGCAAAGTCTTGTATAAATTTGCAGGATGTCTGTGGCAGGAGAATCAGTAAAACCTGAGGGGTTCTGCTGTAAGTGGCAATTGCATACCTGTGAATTTCCAGATCTTAACTTTCAGGCTGGGCTAAAAGCACTGTTGCTGGAGGTCTCTGAGCACAAAAGTCCTGTGCCTTTTCAACACTGAGTGGTTAAATTTCCACAAAGTTTATAGAGTTTTTGAGAGCTTAGTTCTGTAAAAGGCAATGTAGGTAATGTTATAGTGCTTTATATTTTCGCTTGAAATTGCCGGTTACTGATTTTCTTTTTGCATTAAAGTTAGAGGTGGGGGGCTGAGGGAGGGAAAAGACTTCACTTGGAGGCAGCAGGACACCCTAAAAGGGACACTTAAAAATAGGAAAAGCTTGGTAGAGTCTGTGATAAACATGATTTGGAAGAAAGCTACAAACAGGCTTTTCTTTTATAAATAATCATTTCTGAAAATGAATATGTTTAAACATAAACATAGAGACTTGTCTATATGATATCAGGTTCTTGGGGGTTTTTTTAATGAAATTCTGACACTTGGCAAAAAGCTGTGCTAAACATAAAAGTAAAAGCCATAGGTATGAGTGCTAAACTGTGGATTGAAAAGTAGAAGTGTAAATACTTTAATCAATATTAGAAAATAAAACTATACCAACCATTAAATGTTGCATTATTTGTTTCATCCAATATATTAGGAACAACTGAGTGACTGGCAATTAAGTGCCAAGTTCCAGTGTTAAGGATCAATCTCACTCTTAATATGAGTAATAGCTTTTTACTGTAAAGTTAGATTAGTCTTGAAAATGCTTGTCTACGGTCAAGGATGTTAAGGATGTCTTAATTACTGCTGGAGGTTAGAGGTGCTCCAAACTCCTGAAGAAACTATTTTCCAAGCCTTAAATGAAGGGAAGAATTTTTACAAGGACAGTCCCTACTGCTCTTGGTAATACTATAGATCTTTGTTAAAATCAGACTTTTCTATTCAATATTCAAATGCAGAACTGTTTCTTGGGATATGTGCTTTTTTAAAATATTCAAAATTATTTCACCATAGCCTATGAGATACTGTTGCAAAAGAAATATGGATCTCAATTAAAATTGAATTTGATTAATGTAACTTGCATTCTTTTTAATTATGTTTTGTGTTTTCTGAGATGCAAGTAATCGGACGAGACTCTGTGCAAGGGAAAGGATGTGGCCCAATGTTAATCATGAGAGTAAATTTTAGCTATTTATATCTGATTTTTGATAAGCAGCTTGTCTTCTGATAATGTGTAGAGGACAGGCCTGTTTTTTTAGCTGCCAAGCTCTAAATTTTTTTATGTATAAACGCATATGGACCACGTTTGTCTCGGTAGAATTAAACGAACAATCTGACTGTGCATCCGACCAACAAAACTAGCTTTTGTGTAGATTTTAAGTCGAATGTAAATTGAGTAATTCCATGGTATCGGCAGGAAGGCTGTGGTTGGTTAGCAGTGCTGGGCTGTTTCTTGGGTCTGTGTTTGATCTCCCCTTTTCAACTGTAGTTCATATGGATTTGTAGGAATGGAACGATGCTCTGCAGTCGTGCCCAGCGGAGTCTATGCTAATTCCCAGTGAGGCTGGGACGGAGCATGGTGTCCCCTCCTCACCCTGAGGGACAAGGAGGAATGCTCGCCTCAAGAAATCATTCTGCTACAGTGGGCCGTTCCCCGTCCCTTGTAACTTCCGATCCAAATTACTGCAGTCCAAATTCTTGCCAGTTGCGTCCTTCGTACCCGTTCCCGCAGCAGCGGACCCTGCAGGCAGAGGGAAGGTTGCGGGGCACTGGGAGCTCCCGGCCGGCAGGCGGGGAAATGGCGCGGCCGCCGCTAGCAGCAAATGGCGGCGCTGGGCAGGACCCGCGGAGCCGCTGGATCCCAGGGAGGGCCGGCCCGCCGGGGCCGGGTAGGGAGCTCAGCCAAGGGCTGGGGGCTGCGGGCCGACCGATGAGCCTCCCCGCCGGCGTCTGCCGAAATGCCGCCGGATGTGTTTTGGTAGTTTCAGTAATAGCCCGTAGATGCTGTTCTACCCTTTGTTGCCTAGAGACGAAGTCTGGCGAAGGGGAATGGCGGAGGCACTCCAAACCCACCTGGACGCCTTGCTGTGTCACCTGCTCCAGGTGATCTTGCCTTGGCAGGGGCTTGGGCTGGATGATCTCCAGAGGTCCCCTCCAACCCTGGAGAAGCTGCGGTTTTTCCCGAAGAGATGACTGATGCAGCATCCCTCATCCTCATAATGCCCAGACGTCTTCAAACCCCTCGGAGCAACATGAGGCAGTACTTCGGTTTGAGCCCCCCGGGTTCCAGTTGTTACTTAAATGCCGATTGCTTCAGGCATACGCGTGTTTTCTCTGAGACCCTCTCAAACCTGGGGCTAACTGGAGCCTAAGGCAAAAAACGTTTTGATACCAAGAAATCTCATCCCGTGTTTGACTTAAAAAAATACACGGCAAACTCCGTGGGAGGAACAGGAACATGATGCAGTGTTTTCTGTGTTGGGTTGTTAATTTCTTGGACAGTGCAGTCGGTGTTTGAAGTTCATAGCAAGAGGAACAGGCCCCGCCACAGCAAACCTGTCTTTTCGGGGCCTGCTCCTTTAAGGATGTAGTCTGGCTGCTCAGTTCATGTACACCAAGATTTGTTGACATCATGGGTGCACAGGTGTTACAGCCTGTTTAGGTGGTCCCAGTTCAGGAAAATTAAAAACTGGTGCTTGTTATCAAGAGACAGAAGAGTATTTGCTCATGTGTATATAAAAAAACCCCACCTGAATTTAAGAAATATAATTCTATCAAAAAGGGTCCTAAAATTACATATGTTTTTTCTTGCACTAAGTAATTAATTTTGAAATATTTTGTCAGATCTACAGCAGTCACAGGGCCTGAGGAATCTCATGAATGGAAAGAGCAAATAATTTCGTTGAGTTTATTTATTTTTCCTGAACATTTAAATTTTATAATCTAGTGCCTTTCATTAAGTGATGGTTGTTTTCTAAATAGTACCTTATCCAACAAATAGAGGTGAGAACTTGAGGATTTCAGTTGCTCTTAGATAGTCAGTCTATTTGGGAATTAGGAAGTAAAATACCTGAACATGCCAGTTCACCTGTTCTTGCAGTTGCCTATAAGGCATCTTTTCAGAGTGTTGTTTTAAAAATTGCGGCTCTGGGGTGTTTAAAAAAATGACCAGTTGTGGAGTCCTTAGCTTTGCCAGATGGAAAAACAGCTGTTTTGTGAACTAACACAGGATCTACATTATTGCAAATACAAATAATTCATTATAACACATTCAAATATACTGATTATGTTTGAAGGCATTTTGTTTTGAATTGCACTGGAAGATAATTGGGTTTTTCATACTTGTCCTAGTTTAGGGCAAATTAGGAAGGAAAACTCTAAATGGGGATTTCCCCAGGGAAATGCCCCCTCCCCACCAACTGGTCCGGGAAATGGAAAAAAAAATTCCTTGGAGAGAAGTGGAAAAAGCTGTTTATTTAACAGAAATTGAATAATATTAAATAATAAAACCTCTTGCTGTTTGATGGGATGGCAAGTCTAGGAAGAAAAGTCCTTTTCATGTGGTGTAGCTCGGCTCGCTCAGGTTCTTATCAGTCCCTCTGGCGCTGGAAAGTGCCGAGGCCCAGGCCCCGGTGGGCCACAGGCGTGAGCTCCCGGGGTTTGGCTGGGTGTTCAGTCCAGAGCAGGCTTGCACAGATCCAAGAAAAAAGGAAAAAAACAAAGGTCCAGGGAACTCCTCTGCCTCAGCTAGCTAAAACTAACTAAAAACCAGAGAGAAGCTCTGTCCCGCTGTCTGTCCGTGCTGCAGACACCACAGTCCAGGAGCGAGATGTGTGGGAGTGATGTTTTTCTTTAACACAAACTGCGGCTTCTTCTTTCCCCCTCTCTTGCTCTCAGAGCCAGTCTTAAAGGTGCAGAACTTAATATATAACATAAACCAGACGATTGGGGATACCAGTATCATAAAGTCACCCCAGGACAATACTGCAGCCACATTGCAATAAACTGATCTGTTGGCCCTTTGCTAAAAAGGATTTTTCTTTGGTTCCTGGAGAGAACTTCATGGCAAGATTTTCTGGACTTCACGGAGAAAATGTTCTGGAGTGGGACCACTGCAAGTTCTCATTCCACAAGGTACTGACCCAAGGAAATGCAGCATTGTGGCAGCTGTAGTACTTTATCTGTACATGTGGCAGAGATGCTTGTAAGACATACATTCAGAAGTTGCTCCTTTTGGGAGAATTTGGAGTTGTTCTTTTTTAGAGGCCAAGTTATGCTGGGGTGGAAGAACACAATAAAAGACAGCACATGATTTTGAACCAAGTAATGGGATTAGCTCCTTAGAGCTGGAACATCACACAGTTTGTTCATGGCCACTTTTAGCTTCCACTGTTGTTCCACAGCCTTAGAAACTGGGCATGTTTGCTTCTCTTCCTGAGGTTTACATTGAGTTGGGAAATAAACTTTCAACCTTTGAAATTCTTGGCTAACACTGAGAAAATCTCCAGCATGGCTCTTCTGTGTGTTTGGAAAAAAGTAGTCCTTCATGCATAGACAGCTCTCTCTTACAACACTTGGCAAATCTTATTTAGCTCAACCTCTAGCTTTTCCCGCGAAGTACCTAAATGGCTTATATTTTCCCGCTTTTAAATTTTTTTTCCCAGTGTTTTCTGTGGTTACACAGACTAAATAATTCTGCAAGCAAGTAGAAATGGAACTGAAAATACAGTCCAATTTTCTGACTTTCTCTCCGGAAGCATGAAACCAAAGACTCTTCTCATTGCAAGGAAAAGAAGTTACCAAGGACAGTATCTCCAAATTAGAAATCAGTGTATCACTTGAAATATGACGATGCCTAGTGTGGAAAGTATAGGGTAATACTCACTTTCTTGTGTTAGTAAAATAAACACAAACTTACTCAGTACCCTGGAAAATTATTTAGAAACCACTAATATTTTCTAAGAAATTACTTATTTCAGATAGTGTCCAAGGATTTTCCATTGCTTTCAGCAATAGTGCATCATATGAGCATCTCTTCTGGTTGTGAATTGGTATTTTAAGATGTAGAGAGAGATAGAGATTATATCCATCTAGATATCTGCAATGAAATCATTGAAAGTGTGTTCTAGGATAAATCTTGTTAATGCAGCATGGAGATAGGTCTGCTTCATGCAGGGAGGATTACTGGGATACATTTTCTGCTGGTTGTCATGGAAATCATAAATCCATGCAGCTGTACAGCAGTGCATTAATCTGTGCGTGCAGTGTAATCCAGTTTCCAAATTAGGTCGTCAATTCTGAGCAGATTGATAACAGCTGGATTAAATGATCCCCATTCACTTCACTGGAAATAATGCCTGGAGTCCAGCCAATACACCTCTGATCTTCTCAAAAAAACATAGTGTTATACCATGGAGCAATTTCATGTTGTAGGGGCAGTGTATGACTTGCCTCAGTGTCCCAGCCCCATGTTTTTCAGGTGCTTATAATAAATAATCACTCTCAGTCTGAATTATTATGTCATTTATGTTTTAGAGATTGTATCAGAAGTATAAGGACTCTTTAGTTCTTCATTAAGATAATCTGGTTATTACACTGTACAGCAATGCATGCTGATTACTATCATGACTTTTAAAGCTCTAATTGCAAAATAACGATGTGTTTCATCTGGAAGCAACTTAGAAAACATATTATCTGCAAGGCAATTACAGTGTGCTTGAAAACTCATCTGTCTTTGAACAATTAGGACAACTGCTGCTGATGTGACTTGATCCCTCTTTTGTTATTTTGCAATTACTACATTTTATTATTTTGCTATTATTATATTATTACTTCCACTGCATTTCCTGTAGCTTGCTGAAATGTGCTTATGAACGTCAGTGTTTGAGAAAGGTCTCACAAAGTCAAGGTGAGAAGTCTCAGTTCAATATGTGCAAGGTGGCCTCTTTTGAGAGGCTATGTTTGTGTAAAATGAAAGGACTGTCCTCTAAACCAGGCCTGCAGATAGGGCATTTTTTTTTGGATAGCACAGTTGAAAAAATCCATTTTTCTTTGTCCCACAGGGATTGGTTGTACTGCCAGTTGTCTTCTTTGCCCTGCCAGGCCATTGAGCTAATTGTGGGCTGAAAGGAACAGCATGAAACTAGGCTCATAATTACAGAAGGAGAATGTAACAGTGCTTCTCATATTCAGATTAATTTTTACACACAACAGAGTAATGTAAGTTTGGGGTTTTCTCATTGGTTACAGGTTCCACAGAATCCTCATTTAGGGGCTTTGTTTTCCAGAACTCAGGTTGAAGAGTTGTTTCAGCTTGTGCCCAAGTCCAAAAATAATAGTGTAGGACTGAGCCTGAGGCTCTGCGCCTAAAAGTTCCACTTCTGTGCCCAAGAATGGCATAACGGCACTGAAGGAGAGCTGATCACTGAGTAGTCAGTGTTTAATTCCCAGTGGCACATTTCCATAAGCATGTAATAGGAAAGTCTTGCTTTACTTACTCTCAGCAGTGTGCAGGGTTGTTTAAGATTCCAAAAGGCATACAAGGAGCACAGGGATTTCAGTTTTCCAGGGATGTTCAGCATTGCACAGCTGCAGCACCATGCTGAGTGCAGACACTGCAGACCTCTGTGGCTGTACGTGTTGTATCCCTCTGCTTGGAAGGGAGCATCTTCAGCCTGGGCTTCCTTTACCTGTGCTGCTGCAGCAAGGGCAGAGGGCAGCTGAACTCTCATCATTAAGGGCTTGTGTTTGTAACTGGAACTGCATTTCTGCAGGTGTTACCCAGAGGCTGGGGCTGCACCTGGAGATTGGGAACATCCATGACAGCTTGAAAATGCTCACATTCTGCAGGGATCAGATTTTGAAAAAACATCAGAGGAAAGTAGTTCAGAAGTAGTGCAAGTGCAAAGTGTCAGCTCTTCTGTAGAATATGAATGGCTAGTTTTTATCTTAATTTGAAGTGTAATCAGCTCCGTTTGGCGATTTCTCTTGACAGCAGTTCATTTGTAATTAAGACTGACAACTTTTTGCAGAAGTAATGATTTTCAGAAGTATTTTATTTCAGTGTCATTGTTCTTGTTCTTCTTTGGGGTTTTGGCTTTTTTTTTTTTTAATCCCTCATGCTTTTCTCTCACAACCCCCTTTTGGGCTGCTTGATATCACTTGAAACAGCTGATAACTAATTATCTAAGATAACTGATTGTTAAGTAGAAAAAAATAAAATGCAGGTTTCCCTTAAGAATAAAAAAGCAGGAGCATCAGTAAGAGCTGCGTTTGGCCTTTTTTACAGATGTGGATTGTATCATCCTCTTTGCTGATCTTTGGTGACCCAGGATCCAATGACCTACATGACAAACACGAGAGCGTGTTTGGTAGAAAAATGAAAGACTGACATTAAGAAATACCTGTATCCCTAAGCATAATGAAAATATAGACATTAAGCAATGTATATTTATGTATATTTATGGGAATATATATTGGAGTTGCTGAAACTTGTGTACTTAACAAACACATTGAAACTGAGGCTTAATTCTTGCTAAGTATCACATTACTGTATTCAAGTGTCTTACATAGATCTGTGCCTATAAGCCTGATGTTGAGAAATTACTTCTTAACTTTCCTTCACATGAGGGTGTGGTACTTTTATATGTAAATTGCTACATGGATCTGCATCACAGAATTGCCCTCTCCTCAGTGTTCTATAAATCTGCTTCAATGGTTTTCAGTGCTTATAGGATAGTTGAGCAATGACATTACATTGAAAGACTGCATCTGAATTCCTTCTGGGTTCAGGACGGGGATTCAGTTACACTGTTAAGGTCTGCATAAGTGCTCCAGTCATGAGGCTGTTTTTCAGAAGCTCTTTTGACCTGGGTTCTGTTGCTTTTGTTTTGCTTAAAAGCATACAGAACTTGTTTTTATCCAGATGTACCTGCTTCAGACACTGAAATGACAATTAGTTGCAATACAGTTCCCCAGAAATTTTATTGTTCAGAAGTGCTTTGTGAAGTTTGGCAGCTTTAGCATGAAGGGTTCACTTTTAATTTTGGTCTCCACTAATCCTCCCAACAGAAAATACAGCATTTTTAATAAAGGATTTCAGGGCTTTGAACAGGACATGTCTGCCAAGGCCTTTGGAGTTTTAAAGATTATTTGCACTCATGTTCTGTTTCTACAATTTGTACAGTCAAGGTCTGCATCTGCTGTTATACTTTTCATCTTTGTAAGACATTCTGCCAATAGAAGGATTGACAAATGCATTTCAGTACAGAAGTGATGCAGACATGCTCAAACGATGTCTGTGTTTTGGCTGATTCTTGGAGTGCAAACATTAGGTCACCTAGTAAAACCACTGAGGAAGGATGAAAAATGCTTCTATTAGCAGTATTTTTTTTAATTACTAAGTTAGAAACCAGAATTAAAAGACAGTCTAAATTACTTTGAAATAATAATTGCATGAAAACTCTGTTAAGCATTGGAATTCCCATCTGGGCTGAAGGAAGGCAACTCAGCTTCATCAAGACATATGAGAAGTCCCTGTATAAATTCTTTTTTGTCTGATTCAGTAGTATTGCAAAACTTTTTAAAGCTCAGAACTCTGTCTTACATTTAGTGCTTGTCCTAGTTTAGGGCAAATTAGGGAGGAAAACTCCAAATGGGGATTTCCCCAGGGAAATGCCCCCTCCCCAACAACTGGTCCAGGAAAAAAAAAAAATTCTTTGGAGAGAAGTGGAAAAAGCTGTTTATTTAAGAGAAATTGAATAATATTAAATAATAAAACCTCTCGCTGTTCGATGGGATGGCAAGTCTAGGAAGAAAAGTCCTTTTCATGTGGTGTAGCTCAGCTCACTCAGGTTCTTATCAGTCCCTCTGGCGCTGGAAAGTGCCGAGGCCCAGGCCCCGGTGGGCCACAGGCGTGAGCTCCCGGGGTTTGGCTGGGTGTTCAGTCCAGAGCAGGCTTGCACAGATCCAGGAAAAAAAGGAAAAAAATAAAGGTTCAGGGAACTCCTCTGCCTCAGCTAGCTAAAACTAACTAAAAGCCGGAGAGAAGCTCTGTCCCGCTGTCTGTCTGTGCTGCAGACAACACAGTGCAGGAGTGAAATGTGTGGGAGTGATGTTTTTCTTTAACACAAACTGCGGCTTCTTCTTCCCCCTCTCTTGCTCTCAGAGCCAGTCTTAAAGGTGCAGAACTTAATATATAACATAAACCAGACGATTGGGGATACCAGTATCATAAAGTCACCCCAGGACAGTGCTGTAATAAGAACTTCCAAAATTAGTAAATATATTGTTAAGACTCCTTTGCATGATGAGAAATTCCATTGTTGATACTCAGATAGAAAAGGTGAACAGATCCCTTCCTCATCAGAAATGATACTCCATTGTTTCCATTGCATCCTTCAGGCTAGCAGTTGTGTTCTAGCAATCTTTAAGGCTCAGTTTCAACTTTGTGATCATCTGTGTGTGATTGTCTTGGGTATACAGTAAGAATTCACTAAAGCTGTTGGCTTAAGTCCTTTACTTCTGTACAGTGAATTGTACATAAAAGCAATGTACAAAAAAAGTTATTTTTGTGCATTTTTTGTTTTTTTTTGTTACAAAGGAAAAATACATGAAACATCTTAAAGGAATATTAGGAGTTTCATTATCAGGAGTTAAAAGCAGGAACTGTCACACTGTCTAGAGTGAACAATAAATCTATATTCACATCTAATTTACTCTTCATGAAGAAGAACAGAGCAAGGCAAAGAGTGGCTGTCTTTTTGCTTGGCTTTGAATCCAGCAATGTACACAAATGGTGTGTATATTCAGTTCTGTATCACGTATGAAAAATTGTGGAATTCTATATTGAGAGTGCAAGAGGTGCAGGACATAGGCTTGATGCTGGCTCTGACTTGGGAGCTTTCAAATTAATGGTTTTCTGGTTTTTTATGTTAAATAAATAACTCCACAGTGTTAAATAGTAAAATGGTAAATAACTGTATCTTTGCCTTTAGAGTGGTTAGGGGTGTCCCTAGGTTTAAAAATGAGAGGAATGTATGAAGTACTTTAGCCCTGTTAACCAAATTATGCCAGCCCTGTGCTTTAGAGGCTATGAGAATAATCTCTTTCCAGTCCTGTTGAGCTCTGCATGAAGTCATCAGATTAAATGGTGTGATTAACTGGGTTAAGTACTAATTATATGAAGAGGATCCAAGAGATGTGCATTTTCTTTATTTTTCTCACACAGCTAGTGCTGTGGCACTGAGAAATGCTGCTCCTGTGGAGAGACATCAGAGTAAATATTGTCAGTGAAGGTTCACTCAGAGACTTTGGAGGAACCAGAAAAATCAGATAATCTTTAAGCTGCAGGCTTAAAATCTTCATGCCAGCAAAGCAATTCTAGCTCTGGTACATCACCAGGTAATATACTAGGAGAGTGTTGTGTCTACTCTGTTTGCTGGAGAATTTCTTCAAATACACCTCTTCAGAGTTATCATGAGTCTGCTTCCTGAGCAGACTCTTAATGGAACTGATTTACTAGATTGAGGATATAGGAGATCAAACAAATCAATCACCTTTTACCTGAAAATACAGCCGTTACAACATGCAACTCTGCATATCATTTCCTGACCCGTTTCCTGTTGTTACACTATAGTGCTAAAATGATATAATGTCATTTGTAAAGTACTGTGAAGAGTAAAAAGATTCTGGTCTTGATGTTGCAGTTCCTTGTGATGCATTTTTTTAGTTTTCAGGAAGATGGAAGAGTGCACTTTCTCAAGAAGTATTGCTATCATGCCTTTGAGCTTGGGGTGATGCACCCAGCACATGAGAGCTTGGCCTTTTACTGCCAGAGGCTTTGACTGTCTGCCTGACAGCAGGTGACATCCTGTCCAGGCTGTTAACCTGGCCAGCACCTGACAAGTCAGAGTTGGTCCTGAGAGAATGTGACTGTCTGGATTGCTTTGTTCAGATTTCAGAGCTACATAAGCATTTCTTGTTTTATCTTGCTGGCCTCCTGGCGTTAACCCGCTGGGTTTGGGAAAACTGAACAGACTGTTCCTCTCTGTCTCTTGTTCCCATTTTCCTCTATTCACAAAAACTGTCCTAGAAACCTTAGCAGGTCTTATAACTTTATGTTTTTAGATGCACAATCACATGAACCACTAGTGACACTGTGTGCTGTCTTTTGTAGTAAACAAAAGCATTATGGTTTTAAAGCCTTTTTCTTTTCTCAGTATGTTTTCCTACTGGCAAATAATTTCATGTACATTCTACTTAAACAGCAGTTTCATTCTTAAGTGTCTAAACAATCTCCCACTCAATAGGTTTTATAGCTTAATTACAGTGATAAATGGAAAAAAAAGTTATGCTCAAGCAACTCGCACCATTAAGGTAGTATAGACTCTTCTAATATTTTGACTCTATCCATTTTCTTTCTCTTTTCTTTCTTTTTTGTCTTAAACACAAGTTATGAACTAATTCCACTGATTGTTTTCCCATTGTCTTCCCTCCTCCCCATCCCCCGTTTACAAAGTAAAATGAAACTAGAGGTTTTCCCTTTTCATTGAGTTCTGCTGCACTCAGGCAGCTGCTTTTCCTGGAGCTGAAAGAAGGCTGCTGGAAAGGGGTGCAGCATTAAGCAAATCCAGGATAGATTAGTAAGTGAATGAAATTCTAGCAGCATTAAATTGTTGTCTGTTTAAAAATAGATTGCTATTTCAGAACTTCAGTCTAATAGGAAGAGCTTGTAAGGTTGTCTGCATACCTCTAGTCTCAGATGTATTTCTGGATTCTAATCTGAAGTTTTCCTGCAGATTTCTTTAAGGAAAAGATAGAGGCAAGGTGAGGAACTGAAGTCTCTTATCTATAGACTTTTAAATAAACTTGGGATTTTGGATTGTGTTACGTGTGTGGTGGCTGTCCACAGAACTGTATCATGGGAGTGGATGCTTGCAGGAAAGATTACAGCTTAAACATGTTCTAGAATTTGTATATGCTGTACTTCTGCATATATTTGCTTTCTGCTTCCTTAGTGAACCTGTGCTCCCTGAAATCATGGAATGTAATTAGCATCTGTGTAATACCATAGAGTTATATGTAATATTAGAGTTACATGTAATACCATGGACTTAGTCTTCATTTCCATTTCTGCAGATTTGTCAAAATCTCTTTCGTAAGCTTGAACATTTAATCTGTTACTTGTTACCATTTTAACGAAGTATCAGCAGTATCAAGAGATCAGTATGATCTTTTTTACTCAAATTTGCTCTGTTCTTTCTAAAGAAACATAGTTCACATAACCCTTCATTTTCACAGTAGTAATAGTACTGAGAGCAGCAATAGTAATAATAGTAATGGTAGTAATAATAATAATAACAACAGTAGTCTGAGTCCTAGGACAGATACTCAACAAATATCTGTAAGATTAGTTAATGAAATTAAAGGCTAGCAAAATTTATTAACATTAATGTTAATTCAATTGAGAAAAGGTTTTACTGTCTAAATGTGATATGAAAAGTAGCATGGGTTTTCGGGATTTGAGATGTAGCAGCTTTTTTCACATGACTCTTTCTATCAGTGGATCAGTAGCAAGGTCTGTATTGCTTGGAGCTCTGCAGTGTTCTTCTGCAGTTTCCCAGGGTATTGATCTGTGCTTGCCCTCAAATACTGTCTGCTATGCTGATCCTTGCAGCAGGAGAGGTCAGTTGCCTAAGAGTGCTGGCACCTTCCTCAGCACACTGCTGCATTTGGAAATTCAGTTTCAGCATTATGAATTTTTCAGTGCTCCAAAACCAGGTCAGTTTAAAAGGAAAAAAAAAAAAAATTAAAAAATTAAAAAGGCTTGTAAAAGAAGCCTAGGATGCATGTGAAGCATTAAGCTGCAATACTGAAGCCAAAGTTACAAAAGAAGAGTAAAATCTAGTTGTGTTTCATCTTGTTTGGGTTAATTTCCCTCACTTGGGATGATGAAGCTGATAGAAGATTTCAATTTGCAGTAGGCTGTATTGAGTGTTTCTTGCTGCCTGTGTTTCTCTAGATCCCAATTTAAAAAATACCTATCCTAATCTCACTTCTGTTCTCAATCCAGTGGAAGAGGAATCCCTTGTGGGCAAGATGTCTTTGATACACAGAGATTAGTGACTTGTGACTATAGGTTGCCAAATAAGATCAGATTTTTTTCCTGCTAAGTTCCTTGTTGCATCTTGAAGATTTGCTATGCATTAACCAGTTTCTAGAGGTTAATCAAAGCTTCAGCAACACTGGGGAGCTTGTGCTGATTCCCCTGTGGCTCTGTGCCTGGAAAGACTGGGGAGGTCATATGGATGGCAAACCTGGTAGCAGTGCACTGCAGAGGTTTTTCAGCGTGTGGTATCCAAGTGGAGTTCCAGAGGTAAGAGCTGGTGTGAAGGGCATGTGGTCGGCATGGCAAGGGGACCCATTTCATTTGAGAAGGTGGCACACTCTTACATTACTAGAAAACTATGTCTAGGATTGTTTTCTGTTTCTGTGTTGTTTTCTGCTGTTTTCTAGACATTTCCAGTCTAATAGTCAGTGAGATAAGAAATACAAATACCTGTCTTTCCATCTAGATTTTTTTTTTTTTTTTTTAAATCTCTAAAAGCTCTAGAAGTCCTCAAAGCAGGACTTTGTCACTTCGGGACATTTAAAACTGGCTGGGCCAGAGAAGTTGCAACACTTTCAGGGAATAATTCTTCAGCATTTTAAAAACCATGCTGACAGCCTTCATGATGCTGCTCTCCTGCCACTTTTATGTGGGTATTATATTTTTACATCTCTGTCTTCTATTAGTGAGGAATATAATTACTGTGATGCAGTGTTTTCTTAATACTCATTAAGGGCAAATCTCAAGGGTCTTGGAGATTGCTCTGAAAAATTGGAAGCTCCAGTCAGTATAAAGTATATTTGGAAATGCAGGGCAGGATTTATATGTTTTCAAGTAGGTCCCTGGAGAATAATACCAACTGCTTCTGCCCACTTACACTGAAAAAATACCTTAAAATGCTTAACCTTTTAGTACTCAGTATTTTTGAGTAGTGCGTATAGAGTGATGCAACTAAATTCACTAAGGCCCAAGTCTAGTAAGTAAGTAGGAAGTAGTGAAAGAAAACTGTCATAAACAATATAAACCAGAACATTTTCTGGTTTTCTTGTATGGGAACACATTTTAGGTTTCTGTTCCTTGAAAATGACAGGTGATTTTATTGTAGGCCATCTTCTTAGGAATGCATATCTGCCTAAATATGCAATCATTTTTTTGATGTAAGTGAAGATTGATTTCTTCGGTGATTTCAGCAGGACTCTAAGTATTGCCTGTTTCTTACTTCTTGGATTATAGCTTGCTTTATCTGGAGAATTTATTTTATTCTCACTAAAAAAGGAGTCAAACTAATTTTTAGTGAATTAGGCATATTTTTTCTGTTATTTAAAAGGCTAATAAAGACTTTGTTTCATCTCTCTTTACTCAGAATACATACTTAATGGAAACAGATTTTATATTGGAAGACCAATTCTGAGGCAAATTTACCTCATCTGCATTATACCTCAAAGAAGGAAATAAAATAGACTGGCCAGGCTAAAGTTTTGAAAGGGTAAATTTAGTTTCAAAATACAGTCAGATTTCAAATTAGTTCCTCCCATGTATTTCAAAGACTTGGGAAATCAATGGGTTCTACTAATAAATTCTTTTTTTGTCTTTGTTTTTAATGCTAATTTCTGCACAATTCAAAGACTCAATGATTTTATTTCTCTTTCTAGCTGTTTTATCAGCAGTGCTGTGAAAGGATGAAAGGAGTTACCCTCCTGCACCCCCTCCTACCATTTTAGTTTCCATTTCACAAGTCTTAATGTACTTGCTTAGTATCGTCTGTGTTATGTTGATTTTCTTTTCCGTGTACCCTGTTCATTGTGGAGGGTGGATTTGATGTGACACCACCAGCTGGGCTGCACCCAACCTGTCTTGGAGGGGTTATGTAAGCTCTGACTGCTGAGGGCTCTGTGCAGCTTCCCTTCATCTCGCCAAGAGCTTATTCCAGCCTGTCGGCAGATAACCCCTGGAGAGGTGGGAAGGTGAGTCTGTGCTGTGGCCTGACAGCCGTGTCACATGAAGTGTCTGTCATTGTCCCTGCAGGACTCCCTGAGCTGCTGCTGCCACACAGGCGCTGGCAACCCGAGCGGGTGAGTGTGTGCTTGTGCTGGCCCAGCCTGGGCATCCCTCTGGGTGGGTGTCTGTGGGTCAGGCTGTGCCAATCCTGGATGCAGGAGGGTTAGCTGTTGAAGATCGCGGAGAGATCTTTTAGGGGTGGAACACAAAACAGGGCACACCAGTGTGTTTTTCCTCTATCTCTCATCTCTGGTTTTGGCAAGAAGGAGTTTGACTAAATAAATGAGGGAAGTTGCTCAGATCTGTAGTTTTGTCCTACAGTGACCTGTGCTGAATAGTGCTCAGCCAGCAGATCCGGCAATGGGCTTTTCAGGTAAAAATCTTGAGAGATTATGTTCCATCAGGTTCTAAGTAACTGTCTTTAACCATTCCAAAAGATGAAGGTTTCAGTCTTTCCACTGTGGTTAGGGGACACTTGGGTAAGCATCCACCTGTATTCTGCTTTGTTGTGAAGGGCTCAGGCTCCTTAAATTTCTAAATAGGTTACAGAATTCCCTGTCTTTTGTTCCGAGTTACAATTGTAATTGAAACTTAATTGTAGAATTAAGTTTCAGGCTAGAGTTAGTATGTTCCAGTATAGAAGGGTATTTTTTGGCTGTTTTTTTCCTTTTTATACTAGATTTTCTTGGGTTTTTGTTGGTGTTTTTTTTTGTTTGCTTGTTTTGGTTTGGTACAGCATGTACACCAGACTTTTGGTTTTTTGTACAGCATGTACACCACGCTTTTCATTGTACATGAGTACATTACAACTTTGTTGTCTCTTCCTGCTTCCATTCTTGGTGCTGTGGCCAGTAAGTGAGGTTTTGTATAGAAGCCTTGAAAGTGTTTATGTTCGTTTCAGCCAGGGTTGCTGCATATGTTAATGTTCCTTGTGTGGAAAAACAATGCCATGTGTTAGGCTAAGAACAATAGAATTATTTATATTGGTAAAGACCTTTAAGATGATCGAGTCCAATGTGTCATGGTTTGATAGTGCAATGAAGTGCTCCCCGTGCCCCTGCTCAAGGCTGGATTTAATATAGTGCATAGTCTGCAGTGCCTTCGGCTGTACCTGCTTCAAGTGGAGCCACTATCGGTGATCCACAGTCTCCTCAGGGCTACGCCTGCTGCAGCATAGATTCACTCAAGTAGTCCTTGGAAGTGCATCTGCTCCAGTGTGGCCTGCAAGGGCCATAATCCCTCCAGAGGTGTACCTGCTATGCACAGTCACAACCACAGCCACTGACGCTTTGAGGGGCACATGCTCCCACCATCTACAGGTCACAGTCCCTTCAGCTCGAGCTCACACTGTAGCTCCAGCCTGTCCAGTGCAGCAGCACAGAACTGGCAGTGATGCTCTGCCCACCTGCCAGCCCAGGATCATTCCTGTGTCCGTTATCAAAGCATTCCCAGGCACAGTAGGAAGGTGATAAGAATGATGTTCTTCATGTCTAGTTTTCATCAACAATAACTGGCAAACTGAATGCTGTGCCAGCTAACTGTAGTAATTCTGGGATGTATGGAAATGAGTGGTATGTGGGCCTGGACAGAGACAGCAAGTAGTTTCTGGAGGTTCTCCATGGTTAGTGCCCTCTTAGTATTTCCTCCTACCTGAGCTGGGAACATACAGGTCTGTGTTCAGCCTCTAACCATGCTGTATTTTGTGTTTTGAATAGTTGGGTTTTGGGGAGTTTTAAAACAATTCATATGAAGCTCTGGGGTGTATTTTATATAGCCATTCTGTTTTCTGGCATTCACAGAAATAAGACTGAGAGCACGTCTCATGTAAATAAAAAAATGTGCTCAGGACAAACCTTGAGCAAACGTTGACTTCCTTTGGCCACAGCAGTCATGCACTCAATATTACTTGAACATAAGCACAGAAGTTGAGCTATTCCTTTCCCTGTGGTGCCTGTCTGCACAGCAGAGATTTTGTGTCACGTGTGGTCTGTGCTACAGGTCTTGCAGGACTGTTTTGCTGGGCTTTACTTTATTGTAAAAGATAGGTCTTCTATACACAGGAGTATACTAGGTTGTTGGTATTTTCTTGCAACAACTGAATATTCAAAACTGTGATTAAAAGGACTGGGGTCGATACTTTTCTAGCAGATGAGTTAAAAAAAATCCCTTCTACTTCAAATTCAGTTTTGTTCCAGGGTGGTGCATGGTGCATATAATCTACTAAGCAGGAGACATGCTGTTCTTCAAGGGAATTTTAAAAAATTGAATTAATCCCCTACCCTAGGGAAATACCTTAAAAATCCTCATCTTCTCAGACTAGACAGCAGAGGGGCTGAAAGGGGAACTCTAGTGAATGAGTTACAATATCCAGTGACATCCTCATTAAAACCACTTGATATTCTGACAATTTGAGTGGTAGGAGACCCTTCACATTCACTCTAATAGGAGCTGCAGCAGTTTAAGCACTCAAAGCTGAGTGGGTTTTTTCCTCTCTGAAAGACAGGTTTAATGAAAGAGACCAATTTTCAAAACACAGTGCTTGGAGCACTGGTCTAGCTGCCTCTGTGCTTTCATATGCTCCATTCAAAGCTTCTTAAAACCAGGTCACTTTTTATCTATCTGTCAAGATGGGATTTTAGGAACCAAAGTCTGTATACCTGGTGAACTCTTTCTTGGTTTAGTTCTTTTTACATCATTGTGAACTTACTTAGAGCTGTGATGCAAGGTTTAAACTGAGCCTGCAGCTGAAGCCTGAGGGTACTTAGCACTTCTTAGAACAGGAGGAGAATGTCAGTTTGAAAAACAAGGTTAAACAGCAGTGTTAGACTGGCTCAAGTTTTAAAGGATTGATACATTCGTTCACTCTGTCTTGTGTTGCTTTTTACAGTGGTTTGGTTTTGGTTTTCTTTTGCTTGCTTATTTTGGTTTTTTAAGTGATTATTTGCTCAAATAAATTCTTGTGAAGTTCTTTTGGTCACTGGTCAGCCAGACTGGAGGAAAAAAAAAATCGTTGGTCCTTCATTGTGTTTGGATTGTTCCTGATCTCCTTGTTTTTACCTTCTCTCTTAGAATTGTTTTCTTTTACAGTCAGTGCCCTTTTGTGTATCAGGATAGATTTTGCTGGGTTTGATTACAGGAAGGAATGTTGGCCATAAATAGATGGTATATATACTGCTAACACCAGGAATACTGAAATAGCTCATCTCAAAAGCCAGGGAAAACTTAGCCAGCTGGCCAAGTGCCAGGAGTTTGCAGGGTTGACAGTTACGTGTCAAGCCTGAAAGGGAGATTAACGATAGGCTGTGCTCTAGAAAAGAGCATGTTGAGCCCCAGGAGAAATTCTGCAGGAACAAATTCAAGAAGAGCCATGTGCTGATGCCTCAATGCAGTTTTGCCTTTCTCTGGACTCCTCTGTCCCCACAAGGTTCTGGCATTTCCATATGGTTTGTCTCTGTGATCCACATGGACTGGGCTAGCTGCCTTCTGTGCCTTGATGGAATGTGTTCAGGAGGGGCTTGTCTACACAAGTCTGTTTGAAGGAAACCCTTCTTACACAGTCAGCATTTTCTGTACAGCAAATTAACTGCAAGGGCACTGATAATTTTTGGAGAAGATGGTGGTAGTTCTGTGTTTCTTCTTTTGCAGGAGCAGAATTGGTACTCTGGAGGTTATAGCCATAAGTTACAGATATTCTTTGGTGGTGAGGATGTCACTGCCCAACTAAAGACACTTGTTATAGTTTACAGTTTGTACATGGCATGCCTGACATTGCTCATGGAGGTTTCCATCCTTTTCATATGGACAACCTGTGCTGCTGTTCTCAAGATCAAGGAGCAGAATGGGGCCAGAATTCTGCCACTGCTGTGGCACTGTACAGCAGACAAGTGGCTTCTGCCACTAGAAACCCTGCTAGTGTGTCATCCACCATTAAAATTGTGAAATACAGCCGAGTTTCATATAAAGAGTTTTTTATTACTTAGAATGCTTCTACAACTGTGATGTGAAACAGGTTAAAACAGAAAACTTGTGGGCCAGAATTCAGGAAATCCTGGAAGAAATCATCCTTTTTCCAAATGGAGGAAAAACAGAATGTAAGGTGTGGGGTTTGGGTTTTTCAGTTTGCACAGAGATGGTGTGTCCTTCCACATAGATTATTTTCTTCCAAGTAATAAAGTAATAAAATTGTGGGGAACATTTGGTGCTAAGAAAGAGTGGTTTGGTGGGAGAATACTGAAGAATTTTCTCATTTGTCACTTGGTTTCTTTCCTAATAAGAATATCAGGATTTGGCTATTAGCTATATGTACACATACATTTATTTGTCAGGGGTTTCACTCTATTTAGATCCAGAGAATAATACGATTATGTATTATTTTAAGTTTCTGTCAACCGTGAAAATGGCCCTTTTCTTCAAACATGAGTAAGCCAAAATGAGTAACAAAGTCATTATAGAAGTAATAAATTCTCCCTCCATTCCAGTTACAAACTGCATCAGCCATTAAGTTTGCTGCACACGCAGTGAGAAGCATACCCGGTTCAGAGAAAGATAGACACAGACTCTGAGGGAAGCACAGGTTTTCTGCCTCACCCTGGGGCAGTTTTGTCTGTCAGAAAAGTGGCTGCAGCACAGAGAGGTAAAGTGACGTGCAGAATTTCTTCAACGTGTCTCAAGGCAGGGAGCAGTGTCCCAGAGCATGGGTCAGTCACCTTGGCCTCTCTGAAGGAGCAGACAAGTGCTTCTGTGCCAATCCAGTTCCCATTTAATGAAACCATCACCAGCTGCCTTTTTTTTGCCCTTAGGTCATGCCTCTGACCTCTCTTTCTCTTGCTCATGAAGGAGACAGGGAGGTTTAGAGGGCAGCTCCACCTGGCAAATGTCACATGTGCTCTGCTAGTGTGGCACCTTAGGGGACTGTCTACCTAAGCTTCAGGCAGTGAGTTACTGGTCTGATTCACTCCCCCTCAATCTGGTGCATCTGTCCTGGCAGTCAGGTGTCTCCCATGTCCATCAGTCGGGTGTGTGCTGCAGACTGAGAGCAGAGGAGGTGAACGCTGCCACTGCCTGCGCTGTCTCAGCTCTCTCTTGTGCCCAGCTCACCACCCTCAGGCGTGCAGCTGCATGATCAGCACTTGCTGATCAACTCCTGGCTTTCAAGGTTAAAAGAGAAAGATGAAGAAGAAAAAACTGGTGTGCTGCTTTAAAGGTAAGTGCTTGCTTGTGTATTTAGGATAAGTAGTTCTATGTCTGTGCTGCCAGAGTTAAACTGGTGAAACGGTATGGGTCACGCTGTCATTCAGTGAAGCGTATGGCTGTTATATAAAGGTTTTAATTACTTTCTTCATCTGTCTGCTCAGGAACATCACGCGTCTGGCAAAATTTTGAGAAGGCTCAAGGCGTTAAAGAAAGCTCATCTAAATAAAGGAGGGTTAACGTGACATTGCAGTTACTTAATCCTGTATTGTCCTGCCATGTGACTGCAGGGATACTGAGGCGCAGCATTTCTTTTGCCTGGTGCACAGACTATGCTTTTCCTGTCATCTTCCAGAATCAGTTGCTTTGTTGAACACACCATGGGAAAGAAACAGAGGGGCAGTGTACTTTTTACAGCAAGGCTTCCACACACAGTGGTATTTCCAAGGCACAGTGACAAGCTCACAGGCTGAAGAATGAATTTAAGGCAATCCCTACAGTCAGCTTTTGGACTTTTACCAGAATCAAGGAGAACTACGTTCTTAAGGTCAGCTATTCAAAATTAGCTGGAAGTATCTGGATTTATTCAGAGGAGTTAATCAGCTTTCTGTTTGACCTTTATCTATCAAGTTCTCAAAGGATCAAGCTAAAATCTGAATATTTGTGTCAAATATTTTGCATGTGTCAAATGTACTGCATAGACAGTGAGCACTTTTCCACTTTCTTGCACAAAGTTTGCAGTTTTAATTGCAAAGCCTCTTTTACCTTGCAGCTGAAGATCCTCACTAACTCTATTAGTGAGGAATGGATGTATACAGCTTCCAGATTTATCTCTGATTTTGAACAAGACATGAAATATGTAGATGTGCCAGATTTGGTTTTGAACAAATTTTCAAACTAGTCTTTGGACTTTCTGTAAACTGCTACTATTATATTTTTTCTTTTGCTGCATTTGTCACAGTGTCCATAATGTGCAGGATTGCATATTCATACAGAATTACTTAATTTAAACTTATCAGGACATCTTGTTAAATGGGGAAGTGATTACCCTATAGACTATGACAACAGGATATGTGAATGAAGGAAGTCTTGGAAAATACCGCTGTTCCAGGTGGCATCATGAGGACAGCAAAGAAGATGATGGGCACCAGGAGTGCCATGAAGGAGAAGAAGGAAAACAGCATAGGCTGACCCCATTTGAGAAGCTAATGCAGGATATGTCTCATAATGAAAAAGTGGTGAAAGAATTAACCCTGGGAAAGAGAATTGCCTTCTATCGAGTCAGAGGAGAAATAGGAAGTGGGAATTTCTCACAAGTGAAGCTTGGAATTCATTCCCTAACCAAAGGTAGGCACCATTGCATGCTGAGTGACCTATATAAATGGCTTCCTATGGGAAGAAAGATGCTGTATGAGCCTTAGGTACATATATAGAGTGTGTGTGTTTCTGTATCTGTGTGTCTGTGTATTTTTAATGCTTTTGAGTTAATAGGCAGGGTCATACATAAAAGCTCAGGGTTGGATTAGGCCTTAAGGAAACTAGAAACATTTTCACTACATGGCAACTGTTACAGGAGGAGTTTGTCGCTGCACTTCATGGAGTTAACACATCTTACCCTGTTGCTCAAACACTCCACAATTTGAAAAGTGCTGTTGGGCTTCCCCTCCTATAACCTGCCCTGTCCATCTGCCTTCTTCCCTGCCCCAGCTCGTGCCCTGCAGGGATACAGGTGATGAATACTCAGGACAGTGGGCTAGGCATCCTCCTGCCTGCAGCCAGAAGTAGCAAGACTTCCTTTGTTTCATCACAAATTTTACCAGTATGGACAAAAGTTTTATTTGGTCATGATGATTCTGGTGAGAAATGCTATGCCAAATTAACTGAATCATTTGCTGATGGTTCTTTACTGTAAAAATCTGGGATGGGGCTAGAGGTATGGGAGGAACAGGTGCAGGGAAACAAGCTCTGGTATTGCCAAACTGGTGTTTGGTTTGAATTGTCAGTTATTTTCTTGTTTTAATTACAAAGCACCCTATCTGCTGCTTCTAGGAAAGACTACAAGGGCTAGGTAACTAGGGGACACTTCAGTCATATATATAACTAAGAACTTGCCATCAGCTGTCCTGGTTCTTCTTCTGCCTTTGTCTGGCAATAATAGAAATTGTTGCTGTTTTCCATCAGGGTGACTAAGTTTTTCTGTTTCTTTGTACACTACTATCTTGCTTTTCTTCTAATAGTCTTTACTTTTCGGTTTGATTGACTCCCCTTCCCTTCATCATCTTAGAGGTGAGAGAAGAAAATATGCCCCAAAACTGTATTATCTATTGTTTTTTTCTCTAGTCACTTATTTCAGCCCAAATTTAAGAGGGACAATGCTCTTAATTGTGAACTGTGAATGCTCACAATTGTCCCTTGGGTGCAGCAGTTGTTGCACTGGGAATCTAAGTGGAGAACTGATGGTACTTAATTTTTCACATTTAAGCCTGCCAACACCCAAGGGTTGCTTTAACTGGGTGTTGAGTTTTTGGTTATCTTTGTTTCAGAAAAGCATCTTTGTTCTATTTGGCCCACAAGTTGTTTTCTCTTCTGTGATATTTCTTCTTCTTCCCAAGGTAACTGTTTTGTGCTTACTGTTGGAGGAAATGCTGCTTCTGTACTGGGAACACAAGGAATACTAATGAAAGGCAGTTAAAATTTTGATATGGATGAACCCTTTGCTGAACTTACTCAGGAAACAGGTTGCTTTAGTATATGAATAGAGCTGATTAAAAAATTATGAACTTCAATAAGCTTGGAAAAAATAAATACTAAAACCAAAACTGTACTTTTTGTGGAAAAGGTTCTTCTTCAACAGATATCTCTCAAATTATTTTTCTTTTGTTTGTTTGTAACCTTTTTGGTTAAAGTGTTCCCTGGAAAATGAGCTGATTTATTGATGCTAAGTTTGTAACTGTCATGAGGAAGAATGAAAGATAAATACTTTCCAACTCATCTCTGCCTGTGAGCTTATCTGTGTTAATACAATACAGTACATGGACAGAAGAACAGAATGCACATAGGCATTCATGTATACACACTCACCATCATCAAAGAGGATTCTATTTTTTGCAGTAGATTGTTGTGTTGGTGATGAAATTATGTCCCTGCACAGTGTTAATGAGTGCAAGTCTTTTTTAAAATCTGATAGTATAAATAAAAGGATTCATCATTAATGCTGTACTGATCTCTGTGGTAGAGGGTGGTGCATGTGTCAGAGGGCTGTTCAGCTCTTCAGTTACTGAAGTTTTAATATGGGCTTTCTCCTGTATGATCCCGTATCAAAAGAGGAATCAACTTTTTCTTCCACTAAGAGAAGCATTTGTAGCAATTATATATATGTGCTTTTCTGTTGCCCTTGCTATCTGTTGCAGCAAGACTAATGACTGAGAGAGAGAGAGAGAGAGAGAGAAAGACTACTTCAGGATCATACCAGATAATGAACCATGTTTCCATCATTAAGGGCTGTCTTGGTTGTTTAGAAAAAACAGAAAAATCTCTGGTGGTATGATGTGGATGCCCTGTCCTATGCCTTGGACAGGTGCACTCTTCACCGGATAAAAATCTGCCTGGCTGGATTTGGGGAGTGGTGCTGAATGGAGTTATATCCATAGGGGCTAGTCACTAGTGGAGCTTCACAGGACTCAGTATTTGGGCTAGGCCTAATCAATGTCAGCTAGTTTGCAGGTGACAACACACTGGGTGTGAGTGTTGGTCTGCAAAGGGATCAGGACAGGCTGGATCATGGGCTGAGGCCAATGGTGTGAGGTTCAACAAGGCCCAGTGCTGGCTCCTGCCCTTGGGTCTCAACAACCCCAGGCAGTGCCACAGGGATGGGACAGAGTGGCTGGAAAGGACCTGGGGGTGCTGGTGGCAGCAGCTGAACATGAGCCAGGCTGTGCCCAGGTGGCCAAGAAGGCCAATGGCATCCTGGCCTGGCTCAGCAATAGTGTGGCCAGCAGGAGCAGGGCAGGGATTGTCCCCCTGTCCTGGGCACTGGTGAGGCCACACCTCGAGTGCTGTGTTTCATTTGATTTGGACTCTTCACTACAAGAGAGACTTTGAAGTGCTGAAGAGTCCTGAGAAGGTCAACAGAACTGAGGCACAAGTCCTGTGAGGAGCAGCTGAGGCAGCTGGGGGGTGGTTAGCTTGCAGAAAAGGAGGCTCAGGGGAGACATTTTCAGTCTATAACTACCTGACAGGATGGTGTAGCCAGGTGGGGTTGGCATCTTATCCTAGGTAGCAAGGGACAGAGTAAGAGGAAACGGCCTCTAATTCTGCCAGGAAAGGTTGAGGTTTAGGTTGGATATTAGGAAAATTTTCTATACCACAGGGGTGGTCAGGCCTTGGAATGGGCTCCACAGTGAACTGATGAAGTCACCATTCCTGGAGATACTTCAAAGATGTGTAGATGTGCCATTTAGGGACAATGTTTAGTGATGGGCTTGACAGGTAGGACTGCATGATCTTAGAGGTTCTTTTCTGATATATGTTTCTATGTATGCTGTGTTATTCAGGGGTTTTGCCCACTATATTAACCTGAATTTTGGCAGGGATTTTCTCCAGAAATTCACGGAGTTTTCTTGCTAAGGACTGTTACATTCCTAAGCCCTGTATAACTTTTATTTTACATGCCTTCCAGCTGACAAAGGAAGTGTGAGAGCACAGCTGAATAGAAGCAATTAAGAGCATCCAAAATTTGTAGCTAGTAAGAAATCTGGCTAATGTGATATAAATTGCAAAAGCAGGAATGTCCAGGCACCCAGTTTCTGCTTTATTTTTAAAGCAATTTTAACTTGGTTTTGGTTGTGTTTTTTTTTCCTTCTGCCATCACAGCATACACCATTTCTTCCTGAAATTATTTCCCAACCTTTTCCTAGTTTCTCTTACCAAGATTTCACCTAGCACTTTTCAAACCTCATACACTGCATGTAGTCAATCAAAGTATCTTTCAACTCTTTTTGTAATTATTTTGGTAAAAATAAGCTGCCTGCTAAAAATGTCCTTCTGTTCAGCACAGCTGCTAAGCAAGAGTAATAGAGGATTTGTAAACCAAGCATTGTTTGGAAGCAGAAAGGAAGAGTTTAGAATATAAAAGAAAGGCATCAGATTTTTTCACTCAAGGTGGGCTGGGTTTCTTTGCATGTCATGCATTTGCAACTGCAATGATGTCGATTTAAAGGAGCCTAGTCCTGATTTATGGTGGTGTTTGAGTAGGATCAGGCTCTTCGGTTTTAAACCTTTTTTCCCCCTCCTCTTTCCTTTTAAAACCTTGCAGGGAAACTGACCAGGATGAAAAGTAGAGCAAAATGAAAGGGAAAAAGTAAAGCTTGAAGATTTTATTTTAAAGCCCAAATGTCCCCAGATTCTATAGATGTAATGATGAAATTACATAGTTAAGATTGGAAGAGTTGTAAGGATTTAGTTGTGCAAATATAACCTACTGCAAGCTGCTGCACTTTCCTCTTGGTTTAGGAGATCAATGCACTATGAACATAACAAGGGTCTTTCACCGGGTCAGCAGTCAGAGCACTGCCAGCATCACTGTCAGTAGCTGCATTTCCTCCTAGTTCACCCACCTCCACACCACACAGGAGGTACCTGCTTCCCTCAGGGGCTCTCCCTCAGGTCAGAGAGAAGCAGTGTGGCCAGGACAGCTGCCCTGTGCTCAGCACAGATTCCTGAAAACAGGCACATCAAGGGATAATTCAGCACCTTCCACCACAAGAATCACATGTGCTTCAAGTGTCTGCTGCACTTCACTAGGGAGATCAACTGATACATGTATTATACTAAAAAAATTTAAATATAACAAATGTGGAGTTTTCTTGATCTGTACAGATACATGCATAAGTATCCTTCACATTCCCTTATGTATGTTGAAATACTAAACTTGAGTTAAAATTTGATAACATTGAGTAAAAACTTGAATTATTTTATATCTGAACATGTGTAAAAATGTAATAGCCTTCTCACTCTTCTCACTCTCTACAGCAAGGGAGCAATACCTTTTTTTCTAATTCATTCCCATTTACTAGAAACCAAGTGAAGTATTTTTTTCTGAAAGAGTTATTAAAAGTGATCAATTATTAAGAAATATATGATTGTTTGATTAAGATAGTCTTGAGGGGAAAAAAAACCCCAAACAACCAAGAATCCCTTCTTCCCAGGAAAAAATAGTTGCTTCTATTGCTGTGATCCATTTAATTTTGCTGTCCTGACAAGTTGTACAAAGCCACCATAAACCTGTTTTAACCAGACTAATCCTTCAAATACCAGCTGTATTCAGAAGAGTAAAGACAAAAGCCGTAACCTACAGACTAATACAGGAACATAAGGGCAACTGTGATTGACCTATTCATATTGCTCTGAGCTACCCTGATGATGTAGTGCAGCTGCAGATATGTATGTTTTGTGGCCTTAGCTTCACTATGTAGGCTTCCAGAAACATGTAGGACTTAACAGCAGCTTTGCATTACCAGAACAGCATATGCCAGCTAGATTTGCTGTCTTAAGGATCCCTGCGACTTACTCCACTGCTGAGAATAAAATAGCCAAAGCCTCTAAATTCCCCACAAGCTTGTCTGCCTGGTAGGGAAAAAAGCACACAAATTTCGCAGCTCCATTAGTGTCCGAGTACCTGGCTCATCTGAGGAGCTCTGAGCTAAGAACAAAAGCACTGACTTTCTCTACCAGCAGTGGACACCAAAAGCAGATGCTCTGCCTTCAGATACGTATTAGCCTGTCACAGCAAAGCACACCAAGGCAGCAGATGATTTGATCAGCCCTTGGAATACTCTACCAGCCTTCAGTTACTCCATCACTGAGTAGGATGTCACAGACAGAAAGGAGCAGGGATTGTGTGAAAGATTGCAGGGCTTAGTAGGTCCCTGCAGCTTAGTTTATACTGATGAGGTGAAACTTTATTGCACTTCTACAACCAAGCATTATTATATGTAAATAGTATTACCATTTGTACTTTGTTGCATTAACAACATGGAAAAAATGTTTTTCTCCTCAGAGAAAGTTGCAATTAAGATTTTGGACAAGACAAAGCTAGACCGGAAGACTCAACGTTTGCTGTCTCGTGAGATATCCAGCATGGAAAAGCTGCACCACCCAAATATCATCAGGCTGTATGAAGTGGTGGAGACACTCTCAAAACTGCATCTGGTGATGGAATATGCAGGAGGTGGGGAGCTCTTCACTAAAATCAGTACAGAAGGAAAGCTGCTAGAAACAGAGTGTAAAATAATCTTCTCCCAGATTGTGTCTGCTGTGAAGCACATGGTACGTTGCTCTTACACAGGCATGCTGCCTCTCACTACTCTAAGCACATTTTGTGGCTATTTCTTTTGACTTTTGTTTCAGTTGTTTGAAACAACTGACTGTTGTTTCAGCAACAGATTTACTGTTACCCAAAATTTCAGACCCACATTTCTGAAAAGCAAAACAGCTATAGAAGTACTGTGTTAAAGGTATCTAAGGGTTTTCATGTCCACCTCAAGTTACTGCCTCTCTTTTGACAGCTTTTGGGAGGAGACTGAACTGGAAACGCCTGGTGGGTGGAATCACCCTTTTAGCACCAGTGTTGTATTTGCTTTAATGTGCTGTGGGCACCAGTGAACAAAGCTTCATTTATTCCCTCCCTGTTTCAAAACACAGGATCAGTGATTCTTCTGCTTCCAGAGAGGCTGGTTAGGTGTTGCAAACATCTGGTTTGCTTATTAATGAATGTGGGAGTCCGTCACTTAAGACAATCAACTCCTAGTTCCACTTCAATGCAAATCTGTGAGGTTAACACCCAACAAGTCACTTCTTGTCTTGTCTTCAGTATATACACTTAGGGTGATGTTATTTGTCTAGAGCCCAAAGTATCTTGTCACAGCAGAAAAAGAGCAATTAACTACTTTGGTACATCTTCTCTAAACCTTGCAGAGTAATTACAGAGACTTCAAAAAAATAAAAATGCGGAGAACTGTTCTACAATTCTGAGAAGCAACATTCGTTAAAACTGTCTCAGGCTGCCCTCCGGTGGCTCATGTCCTTCTTGCCACGTAATAGCTTCTGCCGAAGTCAGAAGCAAGGGTGTTCTCAGGTCAGACATCTAGAGACGGCATCTCGCACTACATGTAGCTTACATAAACAGCATGCATTTCTCATGTATTTTGATGAAATGATCATATGCTTTAAGTGGTGGATTCAACATTTTATCCCCAGGACAGGCACCCTGCAGATACAAGAACTGAATTTCCATTTCAAAATTACACTACATCTATTTCTTAGAATTAAACATAGACTATCAAGCTGGCCCAACCTCTTCATTTGTACACAGAGACTTCTGCACATTTCACTTTTGCTAAGCCATCACATCCAGGTTACATAAATCCCATCTCCCTGATGCCAGTGCACAAGGACAGAGGATCCCTGACTTTTACTGATGAGAGTTGAAATAGGATGCCAAAGGATTTCTTCATAGCCTCCAGATACTGTACAATGTTACTCCAAAGGATAAGACAGAGCGTGCTCATCCATTCCTTCTAGTTATTCCAAAGAAGCTAAACTCTTACTTAACCAAGACAAGTATGTCATGACTAGGTGGAGCAAATTCAGTTTGAGTCCTTAGCTACTACTGGCATTTCCAAAGGAAAAAAGTAGAAGTTATGGTGTATGTATTATAGATTTCTAAAACTAGAACACCACTAGACTTGGTTGTCCTGCATCATGTAGCACTATGAGGTCCAACTCTCTGGTCCTTTTCTCCTGGCACCACCAGTTCCTCATAGGACATCAGATCACAGAATGTAGTGGTAGCAAATTTCTTACTTTATCTGTGAAAATGTTCAATTGGTGAACTAAATATTTAAATCTGTAAGTTAGATGTAGTAACGGCAAAACCCTAAAATGGCTGTTAACCCTAAAAAAATACAGATTTTTCACATGCTATCTAGTCTTGTAGGATTAGCCACACTGCCCTCACACATTTGCTTCATGAAAATAGTTCTTATTAGGTAACAAGTTGAGAGTGCTGCGCTTAAAAAATCCCAGCATCCTTCTTCTCCCCTACTCAATTGTTTTGGTATCCTTGGAGAATTAAGTTAAATTTGTTTAATATTTTTCCAATTGCAATACTAGTTGCTGAGTTTGCCCAAGATTACTCCCTTTCTCCTTCAGGGTAATTAACCAATTAGAGGTAGCCATTGAGAACTTTCCTGGGAACCAATACCAACTTTTCCTCTTCTTCCACAGCATGACAATAATATCATCCACCGAGACCTGAAAGCAGAAAACGTCTTCTATGCCAGCAACACCTGTGTTAAGGTGGGAGACTTTGGATTCAGCACAATAAGTAAAAGAGATGAAACTTTAAAAACTTTCTGTGGCTCTCCTCCTTACGCTGCTCCTGAGCTCTTCCGAGATGAAAACTATATCGGCATCTATGTAGACATCTGGGCACTGGGAATCCTCCTGTACTTCATGATGACAGGCAGCATGCCATTCCGGGCAGATACTGTAGGCAAACTGAAAAAGTGCATTCTTGAAGGGACATATACTTTGCCTCCCTGCCTCTCAGAAAATTGCCAGAAACTGATAAAAGGAGTCCTTCAGCCAGTACCAACCAAGCGATACTCTGTCAAACTGATTATGAACAGTGAATGGATGCAAGGAATACAGTTCCCCAAACCTTTACAGACATTTAAATTGGATCCAAAGTATTTATCAGAAATCAGTACACTCAGAGAAGAAGAAATTGAAGTGAAAAATATTCTGGAAGATCTGGGAATCACAGAAGAGCACATTCAAAACAACCAGGGAAGAGATGCACGCAGCTCCATAACAGGAGTCTACAGAATTGTGTTGCACAGAGTACAGAAGAAAAGGGCACTTGAATCTGTTCCTATCATGTCCCAGCCAGATCCAAAAGAAGATGACTCAAGGAACGGAATCACTTCTTACAGTGGCATTAAGCACACATCCAAGCTGTGTTCTATTTTATAAAATTGCACTGCAGGCTTTATGCTCAGCACATTTGACAAAGGGGATTACTCACTTATCCTTAAGCTGTAGCATTACATTTTTTTTTGTAATTTTTGAATAAACCAAAAAGGCCTCATTTTCTTTGCATTTCTCAATTGACAGTGAAGCACTCAAAAACAGAGCTCTCATGCATGTTTGACCCTATCTCCAGACACTTGGTATAGCCAGTGCAAGAACCCAGTAACTGAAAAGATCATGAGTGGAGGGATCTTTCAATAAACACCATGCTACTGCACTTAATTTGGGAGATTCTCTGCACAGGCATGTAACAGCTAACTTCTGGAAAGCTGTACCTCAGCTCAACACAACTAAGCTCAGCACTGCAAACTGGGACAGTTTTTGCAGAGAACTAAATTTAAGCAGACACCGACCATAATCTAAACCATTGCAAATTCTGCTTTTGAACTTCATCAAATTTAACAAGTTAATTTTGAAAAAGCTTCTTTCAAGAAGCATCAAAGCTGTTGTTGCCTGCAGTTCCCAACTTGTCATGATTCCAGAAGAACAGTCAGGATTCAGTATTTTAACCCTGCATGTGTGGGCGCCTGACTGGTTGGGCTACCATCAATTACCCTTCTGACGCCTTCCACTGCTTGCATGATGCTGCCAGTCTGGAACTGCCTGGACTCCAGCTGCACTCCAATAGATAGATTTAAGCAGACTCCAAAACCTATGTAGTTTTAAGTTCTTGCCTTAGCCCTTGTTACCAGTAGCTGAATGCAAGCAGCAGCAAAATCTGCTTATATTCACTGAGCATTACAGGCTTGTCCTCACTCCTGCCATCTGCTTTGGCAACCAAAGCTAGCACAAAGCTGATCTTGACACTTGAAAGTTAAAAGCTGACAACTCCAGTTGTTCTGAGCATCACCAAAATGCAGATGCTCTGATTTTCAGCTTTAATTGCTTATTCTGTGCTTAGATCTTCAACAGCATCAACTCCAATGCAAAGGACAAGTGTGGCAGCTGTTCTCTGAGCAGGGACAGCTGATGTGCCTAAGCTAAGAGGTAGAACCTATGAGTTTAGTTAAGGTAAGATACCCAACACAAGCTGTACACAGGCACAGCTGGTGCTTTCACATTTAAAGGCAGGGTGCCTTATGTGTTATGATATTGATGAGTCTATCATTTCACTTCAGAGGGAATAATTCATATAAATGAGGAACGGAATAACTATGAAAAGGCACGTATAGGAAACTGGACTCAGGGGGTTCAGGTGTGTACAAAGCAAGAACCGTGCCTCCTTCACAGGTTTTCTGAGGGTAATAAAACAATACCAATTTTTTAAAACAGTAATTAAAATTAATTCAATTTCATAAAGTGGGTATTAATTTCTCTACTATAAACACTTTCCTTATAAAAGCATTTTAAGTTATCTTGAAACATGGCCCTGATAAAATTGTTTTACACCAGCCTAAGCAACTCTTTTTCCCCCTTTTGTAATGGAACCAACACTAAGAAGAAAGATGCAGAATGTCCACACAGCTTGTGAACCCACAACTTTGAGTTTTTACCAGAGCCAGCTTCTGCTTTCCTGTTAAAGAAAAAGAAATCCATTCTAAAAAATGAACAAGTCAGCATTACTCCAACAGGTTTCAAATATCTCAAACTTTATTTTAATAAAGGATCAGCCTCACAGACCCATGAGGCCTGTGCCAGTAGCTCACTTCTTGGCTTGTCCACTGCCAGCAATGGACTTTGTTCCATGACAGTTTGTTTTACAGGTGCCAAGGCTAAGTTTCATGAGGGCAGCCTAAACCAAAATACTTGCAAACACTATCATCATGCATTGCTCCATCATTTTCAGCAGAACAAACAGATTAGTAATCATCAATTTATAATAAACAACTATTTATCAAGGCTTGACTGTACAAATACAGCAAGTTATCAAATCCTGGTGAGTGACAGGTAATACAGACACTTCATTACACACACGCAAAAAAATGTAATTAACAGAAATAATTTTTTGCTACTTTATATTAGATGATGTAGCTTTGTAGAATTAGCAAAGAAATAAATTCAATGAAACTTCATTCTGTACATTAGCTCAACTTAAATATATATATATATATGTATGTATGTATATATATATATATTACAAGCTTAAAAGGCTCATATCATAGTTCACTTCCAATCTGGGCTTTAAAAATCTACCAGAATGGACTCCCCATAACCACTGTATATGTATCTACTGCTTGCAAAATGGATAACTTTAGCTTGCACATTGGGGAAGGGGGACAGAAATTAAAGACTCCACTCCTACAGTATTAACAATAGTGAGAACGACTGCAAAGTACAAAGCCAAATTCAAAGCGAGAAAGAGTCTTTTGGAAATGTATTATATAAAGACAGCTAATAGGCTGGAGTTCCAGACAAAGCGATGAACATCAGTCTCTTCCTTCGCTGGCCAATTAAAACAGCTCCACAATAGCTCTAAATTGTATTTGAAAAGTCTGCTGCCTTGGATATTCTACTAAGCAATCTATTATGGTGCCAAATCAATGATCCCCTTTCTTTAGAATAAAAAATTTACTACCTCCCTTCTTCTAAATCTTTTCTCCCAGTCTCCTGTGACTTAGAATGCAGGTATAAAATGTGTAAGATGTTAGGAGGGATTACACAGTAACTAAGAAACTGGATCACAGAGTTTCTTCTAAGAAAACCACTTGTCAGCCTAGCTGTTCTTGATCCGGTCATTTTGACAGGGAAGAGAGATTCTATTCCAGAAATGGATGTTCTTGGCTCTATGCCTATCCCAAAGCAATGGCGTGATGGGAGGCAGACTGGGAGATGAAAAGGAAGGTGATAAAGTGAAAGAGAATTGCAGTATTCAGAAGGTTGACTGCTTATTGTCAAGGCACTGAGAACCCTAACATTAAAAGCTTGGACTATCTTGCACACACTTGAGTACTAGTAGAAGTTAACAGTGTAGGTTTCAAGTCATTTTACATGGAAGAGCAGGCAGAAGATTCCTTTTTTTTTCCTTTCTGTGTATGAAGACTTTGTAATAAACTACAGCTACTTCTCAGCAATTAAAAAAGTTCAGACATGTTAAGGAATCCCCACAGCACCTGGCAAGTCCTTCTATCTCCAATATACTCCTGATTTTAGTGTTCTGAAAATACTATAAAATCAGCATACCATATTATGATGGTTTTTTTCAAGGAGCCTAAACAGTTCTTTCATGCTCCAGTTAAGTACTACTGTACACTGAAACTTCAGTGCTACTGCAATCCTTTTTCTCTCTCTCTCTCTCACCCTGCCCTCACACCTCATTTCTTTCCCCACCTCACAGAGGTATCTTAGTGCTCCCCATTGGAAATGGCGACAGTAACGCCTTCAGATTCTGTTGTTGCAGGGATTCTTGGCACTTTCTTAGCAGGGCTTGGGATGTGCTAAGAAGAAGGGAAAAAAAACATTAAATACAGTTTTCTAGTTCACAGACATTCATACTTCATGGCTAGTCCAACTCTCAAACAACATTCATGCAACAACGGACGGCTTTGTCTTAAGTCAATCAAATTGGTCATGCTTCATGCAAACAGATTGTGTGAGAAGAGCCAGTTTGTTCTTCTTTCATTCTTGAGCAGTTTTGTTCTTTTTATGATGAAATGTACCTTTTAAAATTGCAGTTTCAACTTTTTACTTCTGGCTTGTATGTTACACGTTAACAAAGTATTCAATGCAACTCGTAAAACCACTTCCTTTTAACATACATGCACATGCTAAGACAAACATGTAAATGGTTCCACCATTTACATCAAACTTTAAAAGAGTGCCGAGTGTTCACCTCATGAACAATGCCTGGGTGGACAACTCCAACTCTTGCTTCCAGAGGTCCATCACTCATAAGTGGGCGCCGGGCATAAGTTCTCCTGTGTTTTTCATCCACACGCACAAGGTACCATGTTCCTTCAAAGAGATCCTCCACTGAACACTGCGGAATATAATTGGCTGTAAGAAAGGAAGGAACACACTGTTAGTTGTTTCCCGCTAAGTTTTTTACCCAACACACGCCTTTGCAGACTGGATGCACTGAGACAGAAAAAAGCAAGCCAGCATTTTTACTTCAGACATGTTGGGCCAAATGAACACAAGCTACAAAGAAGCAGAAAGGGTCAGACAGTCATTTCCTTTATTCTACACCCTACTCATTTAAAGTCAGGTGGATTAAGTGATAAGCATTTTGCACTACGACTAGGAATGATTGACATTTATTAGGTTCTTACCTAAATGATGTGTTTCCTGTCTGAGCTTCATGTTTTCAGCAAAGACATCAGGTGCAATACATTTTCTTGAGTCAAGTCTTGTTTTGAGATCAGAAAGGCTGGCAGTTATTTTGTCCAGTGCAGAACCTGCAATACAGAATCATCATGTAAGGCAGAATCAGTATTGAGAACTGCACACTGGTATGTGAACATTTCATTCACATGAAATGAAAAGTACACCCCATTCAAAGTACTCTGCATTACAGAATCTGAAGTACTAGTCATTTAAAAACATTGCCAATTACCAATTCAAAACATTTAACAGAGTTTGAAGGCTATTATTTATTTGTTCAAGGAGACACTTAAACACTCCCTGAAGCTGGATATTCTCAGTGTGGCACTGCTGTCATTAAGACACTGCCCTGCAGGTTTTCTTATGCTGGTAGGTTGTGTAACAAGGCATCAAGAGCAAGCTGAGCAAGGGAGGCAGTTGATGTAACCTCGATTCACTCACCAGGAGTGGCATCCTGTGTCACCCTGATGGAATACAGGGTAGCAGCAAAACCAGAGCCATATGAGAACACACTGATTCTCTGTCCCGCAAGCTGCTCTGGGGTGTACCTGCAAATCATACAACAGCTTTTAAAAGTCAGAATTAAGCCAAAATGACAGTTTTAAATAACTAGAAACTGCATCTAGCTTTGGAAAAGCAACCAGGAAAATATAATGTCTATAATACACATTTAACATACTATATGCATAAATACTGACTTTTAAAACCAGATTCAAATACTGCTGTTAAGTGATGAGTTAGAAAGCTGCCTAGAACAAAACATGCCTGAGAAATGCCCAGAATATGATGAAGGCAAACAGATTTCATTCTTAAGCAAACTAAAGCAAAAAAAAACAAAACAAAAAACCAAAACCACATCCTGGAAGTCAATGTCAGAATAAAGAAAAATAAAGAAAAAAGGAAAAAAAAGAAAACCGAGGAGTGGTTTATTGTAAACTTAATATGATTTTGCAAAAGACTGTATTTGAAAAAAAACCACTTTAATTAAATGCTAATTTAATTTAGCTTTGCTTATTATAGTAAGATAGAGAAGATTCAGATTTTTTTTCCACTTCAGGAATGTTTCTGGGGGAAAAAAGAGCCGGGGGAAAGCTGGGGCTGAGAACAGACGCTACCTTACAAATAACATCCTACTCTGCAAGGCAGTAAGCAGCTGTTTTGGATCAGCTTCTGACACAGATATTTTCAATCTGCTTATCACTTGAACTGAATGTATGTGCAGAATTGTGTTTTAGCTTTAATTTTTCTGCTTAAGGAAGTCTCATAGGAAAAGGTTTGCTAGATGATGCCTTTACAAAAGACTTTCTGAAAAAAAACTTTTATGACCTTATTCATAGACAGCTTTTCCCAATTTTATTCTTACTGGGCTAGAAGAGAGGCAAGGCAACCATAGACTGAAGGGGTATACATATTTCCATTCTGATTGGATACAAGTAATGAAGCTTTGGTTTTCTGATTGAAGAGCTCTGCACTAGCTTTCATAAAAGCTTTTTCCACATCTCTGTCAAAGTATGTATCTTCAAGTTTTATATCCCTATTCAAAAGAAAAGAAAAAAAAAAAAAAGGGTCAGAAACAGTTACTAAAATCGCAGAAAGTAAAAACACACCTTAGATGTGTAACAGATTATGTGAATAAGGAAGACAGCATCCATTCTCACCTGAAAGCTTCCAGACCACTGAAAACACCAGTTGCTGTTTCTGGGTTCTGGTCACTGAGAAAGTCATTCAGCAAGAGTCTAGCCACAGATTTCTGTACCAGTTTACAGTACGGAGAATGGAAGATCATGAACCCAAAGTCATTCAAGGTGAAATGTCTGTCCATCCCCTCTGGAAGTGGCAAAAATGTTGTGTTACAACCTATGTTTAGTACTCACTTCAATTATGGAAATAAAGCAGGGAGCTGGCAAAACACCAGTCATCTTAACATGTTGGCATAGAAAAGACACAAACACACAAGTAATACTAACTACTGCCATCAAGTGTACTTAACACACTGAACTGCTTCTATTAAAGAATTCTTTTTTTACCACCTTTTGTACCAGGTAACAACGTTAGCACTTTCTCTAGAACAAAAAGTTATGTTTAACAGAATCTCTGTATTTCTACCCAGCATTTTCACATAATAATCTATTTAATTTGCCTGTCTTCATATCTATGCCTCTTAATATAACTGAAGCAATCACTAAACATGTTGGGTTAAAAAAAACTGTATAATTACATAACATTTAAATATTAAATATTAACATAAGTTTCTTAGAAGCCTGGATGGAGGTGGGTAACAGCATGCTTTTAACCAAGGCATTATATGTTACACCAACAAATGCCTGTAAAGACTACTGCTTACACACTGTCAGGAATTTAGCATGCCAGAACAGACATAAATTATTTCATACAGGATAAAGCAAACATTTCAATTACTTCAGAACATACAAACATGAAGAGACTCACAGACTAGTTTTTAGATCAGATACTAAAACTGTCTGTATAGTACACGCTCCAGCATCTGCCAGTCTTGCAGTATCATCAAGAGAAGGCTACGCACCCTTTTGCCACTGGGCGTGGATTTTGTTGCGATAGACGGTGTAGCAGCGGTCTAATGCACTGAGGTAGCACTGTATGGAGAGCTTGCCATCCACTACGGGATATTCAGAGACCATGTCTGGTTTATAGAAGTCATACGCATGCTGCATGTGGGTTCCACGCAATCCTGGTGGAGAGAAATCAACGGAAGTTGAAAATTAGTTAATCCAGCTGCTTTGATTCAATTGGAATGTGTAAGTTGACACATGTAGGAAAAGAAGCAGTTTTGGCCCCAGTTCAGCAGTTTCTTTAAGGCACTTCTAGCCTTTTACAGTAAGGTTTCACACAGTCCACAACTGCCTGTACGTTAGAGTACGACTGAGCATGACAAACACATTCAATAAAGGATTGTCATATTGTCCTGGAAGTTGAATTTTGTTTTATTCAGCTCTTGTATTACTCAATCAATTTTACTGGAGAATCCTCAAGGAAATAAACAAATAGGAGCACCTCTAATTGTTCTCTGATGTGTCCTGTAACTGGACTTGACTGAGTTAACCCAGAGCAAAAGAAGGCAAAGAATAATTTCCAAAATTAGCGGGAGTTAATCTACCGCTTCAGCAAGGCACAAAAGCCAGGGAAGAGGCTCCAGGGAAATGCAGTAATCTGACCTGAACAGTGTATGTTCTCCCACAGGACTAACCTCTCTCAAAAATCAACGGTGCATTTGGTCCAACCAGCATTGCAACAGCACCGGCTCCCCCAGTGGGCCTGGCATTTCCAGAGGCATACACAGCGATATCTCCAGCCACCACGAGGGCATAGCGTCCTGGGAAAAACAGACAGGCAAAATGGCGAGAATGAGCCACAAGTCTGGCACATCATAAGATTCATCAACAATTTTTAGACTTCAGTTATTGAGGAGATAACATCACGATTAAAGGGCTTGTCAATTTTGACTTTTCTCACATTTCAACTGGCAATCACCAAAATTTACAGAAGACCTTTACATTAGTAGTTATGTCATTATTCTTCACACTGTAACTGAACTAGTGGCAAATGCCCAGGGCATTTAAGAAAAGGACTTCAGAAGAGAAAAACAGTTCACCCTCTGGATTTTATATGGTTAAGCATGACCACTGTCATTGTAAGGCAGTCTGATGTAAGGATGATGTAACTTTTCAAAAAAACACCCTTGACTTACCATCCCAGGAACTGGACTCAATCCAATTAATAGCATTAAAAAGAGCAGCAGTGCCTCCATAGCATGCATTGGTGGTGTCGATTCCTTCTACATCTGTATTACCAGACTCTTCAAAAAGCTGCATCAGGACAGTCTTCACAGATTTTGATTTGTCAATTATGGTCTCCGTTCCAACTTCTAATCTCCCAATACAATCATAGGAAAGGTTATTCCTCTCCATGAGCTTCTGAACCACAGTCAAGCAGAGGGAATTGATATCTTCACGGTCAGAGCAGAACCCCATCCTTGCCTGGCCTAGCCCAATGGTGTACTTCCCAGCATCCACACCATCATACTTCTCCAGCTCTGTCTGGTCAACATACTGAGAGGGAAAATATATTTCCAGTGCCACAATTCCCACATCTTTGGGCCAACAGGATTCAGCATTCACAGGAAGAGACCCAGGCATGGTGGCAGATCTTTAAGGAAAAAAAAGAAAACCACAAAACCATGTGATTTACTCACATATATTGAGACAAACTTACTTTCAGTTCCTGTAATTGTACAGAGAAAGTTGTGTTGCACGTACTCTATAAAGTCATTTGCAAAAGGCAAGCCTTTGCCTCTAGTGAAGCTTCAGTACAAACATTCTGTAAACATCATAGTTTTTTAAGATTTTTTTTATTAAGGGAAAATACTTATATATATCAACCTATAAATAGATTTCAGCCCTGGAGATGTAGGTTAACCCCAAAGCTATGTTTCTGAAGCAAAACACACATCGAGTGTTAAGTGTTTGAGAAATAAATGTTCAATATCTTCTGCTTATATGCAAAGTCTGTTTTGCATATAACCAAGCTAGGAACATTGGACATTTTTATTAGCATTACCAGTTGAAAACTCTTACTAGGAAATCGCCATCTTAAAAACGGCCAGGACCCTTCAAAATAATTTTTATTTTCAAACAAAGTGATATAGGTCACTTTGCTTTGTTTATACTTGCAACAAGGCAGAATTATTTCCAAGCAAGGCTTGTTTTTTGGTTTTAGGGGGGGTGTTGGTGTTCTTTTTGTTTTTATTTGTTGCATACTCTATTTTGGCATTCCAGAACACTGGCACTCCCAAGCCTGGAGGAATATTTCATGGCCTGAGATTAACTGTGTTCTTCCTGATAGGCCAAGTTTCCTTATTCTAACCCAACTTTCCTGTCACCACACTTGAAGATTTACTACTCCCAAGGCCACCCTATACCCTACTACTACAACCCTCCCTCAATTCCACAGCCCGGCACCATGTTCCTCGGCTTACATCCTGACAGGGCACTCATCCCTTCCGTACCCAGCTCCAAGCTTCCAGAAGCCAGGACCAGCTGCATAAACGGACAAAGAACGGCCCTATAGTGCACTGCGCAGTTTTAAGCAAAAGAACCAATTTCACCTTGCTTGTGTCCCCTGCCGCCGCCCCCCCACCTCAAGGTTATCCACAGGGTACCCGGGACCCAGGCAGGAGCCGCGCGAATGTGCGTACAGGGGGTCACAGCGCGCCCCAGCCGCAGGCTGGGCTGAGCCGAGCCGAGCCAAAGCGAGCCGCATCCGGCTCGGTTCAGCCCGGCTCGGCTCAGCCCAGCCACCCTCCCGCTGCCCCCCTCCGCCCCTCATGCCGCCCGCCTCTTACACGCTGCGGAATCCCATGGCCTGCTCCTGCCGTGGTGCGCATGCGCACCGCGGGCAGCGCGCATGCGCAGCACCCGCCCCACCGCAGCGTGAGGGAAGCGCTGGGACAGCGCGTTTGGCTTGGCCGCCTGACTCGGGCAAAAACCCCGGGCAAGAAATAAAACTAATTCGCCAGCACCCAAAATGCCGGTGTGGGGAGGCTTCCTGTGTGGTTTTGGCTTTGTTCGTTTGTTATTTTGGACAATCCCTCGTCACCTCGCTTCTACTTGCAAAGTGAGGCGGTGCCGTATCGCCGTATTTTGCTTTAAACTAGACAGATAAAATAACCCACAAACTGAGTAAAACCATCGTTGTTCCTGCCTCCTGGAAACTTTTATTTTTGTCGGTACAGCAGCAGGCTGATGTTATTAGTAGAGTGGCCATCACCGATTCGCTAAAGCCACGGCCAGGGGAGGGAGTGTGCTGGTCCAGAGAGTCCCCAGGAGCTGCGGGGAGCAAGGGATGTCCCTGCTCAGCAGCACCGTGAACAAATCACACACACGGCCTGGGGACACAGAGCAGCGCCGGGGTCCAAAACTTGGCTCCAAGCGCTGTGTCTTATTCCAGTTCATCAATGTCTGGCAGCCACACTGAGTGTGAGCCATGTACCCAGAGTGGAGCTCACTGTTGCTCCAAGGGCTACAAAGCTTAAAGTTGGAAGCTGCAGAGAATCTCAAAAGGCTTAACTTTATTTAAGATTTATACAAAAATTATTGAATAGTTTGGGTTGAAAGGGACCTTAGAGATCATCTCATTCCAAGCCCCCTGTGATAGGCTGGCACACACCTTCCACTAGACCAAGTTGCTCAATGTATCCAGCCTGGCTTTAAACACTTCCAGTGATGGGGCATCACAGCTCTTCTGGGCAAAGCGTGCCAGTGCCCCACCACCCTCACACTAAAGAATTTCGTCCCCATATCTCATCTACACATACGCTCTTCCAGTGTGAAACCATTGCCCCTTGTTCTGTCACTACACGTCCTTGCACAAGCCCCTCTCCCTCTATTTTTTAATAAGCTCATTGTAAGTACTGAAAAGGCGCAGTGAGGTCTCCCTGAAGCCTGCTTGGAGCATACAATGGACTTGACAAATAACGGGCATGGGAGAACAGCAGCTTTTAACCAGGCAGTGAATTATTGGGAAAACCAGTATGCCAAAAGGTATTGCATTATTGGTGAGAGCTAATGAAAACCAATGTTTTCAGTGCTTGCTCCTTACAAAACTTTGAGATGCCAAAACTGGCATTTAAATGATACCACTCGCTGCAGTTCTCTCATCAGAAAACTTTGTGCAGAACACAGAAGGGAGGGAGTTTCTGTCACGTTCCCAGGCTCACCAAATACCAAGCTCACCAGTCACACCTAACAGGGCGGCAGTCTGGGCTATCGGGCTGTGCTGCCATGAGAAGCACTGCTTCGTAAGCATACTCTGACCACTGAAAGAAAATGGGACATATGGCATCTTGAGTCAGTCATTACAGAAAAAAAATTGTTTACTCAGAGTAACAGACAGTCTTTTGTCTCCCTGGTCAAACAGCAAACAACATCCTATCATTGAGTTTTTACTGGAAATTAAAACTTTCTCAAAAGTATGATTTATTTTAAAAGAACAAGAACCCCAAATGCTTTGATTTATGGAAATGAGAAACATGCTTTGTTTCGTGTCTCTATATGATTCTGCTGGGAATGAACAAGAAGTGCAAGACAAGCCTCTGCTTTCTTCTTGTGTTACCATAAACATGTTCGCTCATAATGACTGGTAGCATTATTGTTTTCCTTGGCAATTTGAGAATATTGTGTCAATAATTTAATTCTGTTATTTCCTGCCTAATTTTTAATTCTAACGGAACAGTTCACTCGAAGGTAGAAAATAAGTCCCGGCCTTGTTTGCCACAAGCGATGCCTTTGGCTCCAGAGCACCAGTGGGACGGGTGTGCCCGTGGCAGCCCCGGCAGTGACATCACCCACTCGTCCCCGCAGGTAACACTCGCGCGCACCAACCCGTGCCGCCACCAGAGGTCGCCGCGCCCGCCCGGACCGCGGCCACATCCCCGCGGGACCTCAGCTGCGGGCACCGGGATGGGCCGGACGGGCATCCCCGCGGGATGCGCGCTCGCCTCCGTGCGCCGGCATACAGGCAAACTGCGCAGAGCCGCGGCGACGGAACCTTGGACGGAGCCGTGCGGCCCCACCCGCGGGGATGGCGGCACATCCGAGCACGGGGCTCCGGTAACACGGGTGGGCCCCGGGATGCCCACACCCTGCGGCAAACGCCATCAGGAAAGAAGGCGGCGGCATCCCTTGGGGCAGCACCCGGCTGCCTTTGCTTGGGCGACGAGAGGTGGCGTGGTCAGGGAGACACTCTCAGTCCGCCTTTCCCGGCTCGGGAGGGCGACGGTGGCGCGACACTGAGAGGCAATTACGGAACACACCGAAGGCTTCTCGCTTGCCTCCGAGGCAGAGCCCGGCGGAACCCCGCAGCAGCCGCTCACCGCAGCTCACACAGCCGGGGGCCTCCCTCGAGGGCAGGACGGGAGGCAGCGGCCGGGACCCCCATTCCGGGATGCGGCTCTTTCGGGAGGCACCTGGTTGCCCGGGCAGTGAGCGCCGCCCGTTGCGCCGCCCCACGGGCCGTGATGCTCGGGACAGCGGCCGGCGCGGGGTGTGGGGTGACACCTAAGTTAGGACACCCTGACACACCTTTCTAGGGTGTTTTTTATCCTTCCCCCTCTTCTTTTTATGGCATTTTTAATTTTTTTTTTTTTTTTAATTTTCCCCCTGCCGCGCTACGGGCTAGGTCGGAGGGACCTCCGAACATGCTCGCATCCACTGAAAGCTGCTCCCAGCTATGCCGGCCCTGCATGCGGCTCCATCTCCCAGCCCCGCCGCCCCTCGCGTGCTTCCCCCACGCGGCTCCGCACTCCTACGCTCCCGGCCCGAGTGCCTCCGAGGCCCGAGCCGCGCTCACCCGTCGGAGGTGATGGTTCCCGGTGTCGTTCCCGATGTCGCTCCCGTTGTTGCTCCCGATGTGGCTCCGCACGCGCTCAAGACAGCACCGGCCTCCGGCGGGCGTGCGGCCCCTTTAAGCAGCTGCACCGCCTGCCGCCCGGAGCGCCGCCTGAGCGGCAGCGCCTTCCGCCAATCAAAACCGTCGCCGGGCCAGGTCCCGCCCCCCACCCGGCGCGCGGCGGGCGGAACGGGTGGGGGGAATGGCGTGAGAAAGTGACGCGGCGTGGGCAGAGGGTGGTGCACCAATGGGGACACGGCAGAGGCGGCGAACGCCCAATGGGAGCCGTGCGCCGTGCGGGAACAGCCAATGGCTGCGCGCGGCCGACCGCGGGTGAGGGTAGGACGGGCTCGGGCCGGGCGCGAGGCGGTTGCCTGGCAACGGGAGTGTCCGCGTGTCCCTGCCGGAGCCGCCCGGGCTATCCCGGCCCCGCCGCTCCCAGGCCCCGGCGCATCCCGGCCCCGGCCCATTCCTGACCCAGTTTGTCCCGGCTCCCTCCCGTCCAGTGCCCCGGCCCGGCATGTCCTGACTCCGGCGTGCCCCGGCACCGGGGCTCGCACGGGGCTCTGCCAGCAGAATTGCTTCACGGAGGATGTGACGGATGTCCTGTCCTGCCCTGCCCTGCCCTGCCCTGGATCTTCCCGTAACTTTTTCGTCCGATCTCTTAAATCCTCCGTGTGCCAAGCCGCACATCACAGGGTTACTGCTGTCTGGCAAATTGACATTGTGTGGGTTCCTCCTGGCAGCCTCGCTTGCCTGTAGGCCGTGCTAGGATTTATTTTCATCTAATCCATTGCTGCACACCCCCAGAGAACTGGGAGCACAAACCTCTGTTGCAGATGTGAAACTGCTTGACAAAAGTTAAACACAAATTTTGTAGCTTGGATAATTGGGTCATAAACCACTGCTCAAGTCAAGGAAATGTACACCCTTAGCAGCTGTCAGGTTCTGTGAGATCTGACTGCTGAAGCCAGCAGAAGACACCACCTTGCTCACCTCTCACCACTCCAGGGTGTTAAACCACCATCTTAGGGGCAGGTAAAAATACCGCTGAGGAAACGGAGAGGACATAATTGAAAGTGTTAATTCCTGTCCTGCTTGTTCAGTCTGTTTTGAACTTGTAACTGTTGTGCCATTGTCATGCAAAATCATCACAGATTTGTCACAGAGCTATCTGTGGTGCCAGGATTGAGAAATACTACTGAGAAATCAAGAGGAGTTTCATTTGTACCTGCTGCCCTGCAGCCTCCTGATAAGCTTGTGCCAGTCGCTGTTACAAGCTAGTCCCATTTGTTATTCTGAAAAAAACATGTTGACGAAATGCAAACTCAGTAGGTGGTGGCATAGTTACATCATGTAGACACACTGTTACCTCATGTGCCTACAGACAAAAGGGACTTATCAGGAAGGTTCATCCTCTGCTCTGGGACTCTAGAGCTTCAATTCCTTCTTCTTTTCCATTCCTACTGAAAAAAAAAACAAAACAAAACAAAAAACAAAAAACCAACCAACAAGCAAACAAAAAAGCCAAAAAAAGCCCCACCACCAAAAACACAACCAACCAACCAACCAACCAACAAAAAAACCCAAAACAACAAAACAAACCCAAAACCACACAAAACCAAAAAAATGAGAACCAGAGCTGTATCCTTGTTCTAGATGCCAAAATGGGCTCCTAATGCCAACTTCTCAATATGCGCTTGGTGGCAAAATGTTTCCTGCCACAAGTATGCCTGGATTGTCCTGGTTTTATGGACAAGGTGCCAGGGAGCAAAAGGAACAGTCCACTTCCCTGCTCCCTGGGGTCTCAGCTGCCTATGCACAAGACCAACACTGGTTCCTGCATCTCAGATTGCCTGGAATGGGGCTGCCCTGGAGAAAGAAGTGCGACAGAGCTGTGAGGAGACTCCTTGGCCACCTCTTCCCTTTCACTTGGGATGGTAGTCAAACTTAGGCCATTGCCAGAGTGGTACCATGAATGTGCCAGTGCCTGGTATAACTCTTGCTGATCCTGACCCAGTGACTTTACTTCCCACCTTCACCTCTGACCTACTCATCTTTACAGACTTGTCTGGAAACCTGGACCCTGGAAACCTCAACCAGGTTGACCCTGTTTTGCTGTCACTGCTCCCGCTCTACATGTTTGTTTGGGCACTGTGAGAGGATGCCCTTGGTGAGGTCACTGCCCTGCCTTGTCACAGCTCTGGCTGCACCTACTCTTGCTGCTCCTGACAATGCAAACCTACTCACCTGGGAGCCTGCACTCAGGTGTGGGGTTTCCTTCTGATAAATGTCTTATTTGCTTTCAAAATGGTGAAGTCAGAATTGGATCACAATTTGGGTTTTTTGTGCATGTATAGTCAACACTAAATGCAGATCTTAAAAAGAATCTTCTTTTAATGATCTTCTACAGATGTCATAAAGAAACCCTGCCAAAATTATGAGGATTAGCTTAGGGAGGTGATCCATATTATTGCTTTCTTTCTCATGGTCTATGTGTCTCTACTCTCTATTTAGAGATTTGCCTGGTCTTTACACTGCTAAAAGCATTATTTTTTTTCTCCTCAGGATGTTTATGGATCCAGATGCTAATTTAAATTTATATATCAAGTCCAGACATCCTCCTCTTGCAGACTGATTTGATGACTAATTCTTTATAGCCTAAGATCTTGAACCTACTTTTTCTTATTAATCAGTGCAGTTTATTTTATAATTGTTGTCAATACTGTTATTCTTTTTATTCAGTTTTATGACACTGTTTGCTTTTCCTGACACAGACTCTATTACAAGGGAATACTTATTAAAAAATCACAATTGGATCTTCACAAGAAAGGATCTGCCTATGCTGCTGTTGCAATAGTCTACAACAGTTTTAAACTAATTTCTCATAAAGATTGCATTAATATCATTAAAGTTGTTGGTGAATCTTATTCCAAACCTCTTAGTTAATTAATTATAGTTCTCTAACCAAATTGTACTCCAGACATGTTATTGCACTATTTCCAGCCCAGCTACTGAGAATGCAGGTCATTTCCCTTTCACAGATGAAGAGCTTAACCAGTCTACCCAGGGAGATTCAATCAAAAACTGTATTTGCAAATTCTGTTTGTTAATTTGGACTAATGCACCAAAATGAATGCTGCACCTCAGTAAACTTAGAAATGGAAACCTAAGAAGGAACAGGTTGTTTTAATAAAGATGGTGCTACCAAAGAAACTCAGCATAACTCAGAATAGGATTGTCTCAGAAACATGTACAGATGTGCTAGTCAGAGGGCAAGCACGTATTCTCTCCCTCTATTAAAATCCAGGCTGTTTTGGTAAAAGATGGATTTGAATTTGAGCCTCTGTCAACATTTTTCAACTGCGTAAAAGTGTGTGGTAACTCCTAACCCAGTACTGTTTTTAAAGAAAGGAAAGTATTTGCAGTTTTATGACTCCAGTGTGACTTCTAGTTTTAAGCAAGAGTATTAAATTGAGGGTGCTGGTTTTGCCTTAATAGACCCAACTTTGCTTCTGTTTGGCAGTTCTTGAGCAACGATAGCTGTGATTTTTTTTTAAAGTACCCTAAAGACTTAGAGGCTGTCACATTATGTTAATAACTCTTAAAATAAATTAAAAAGCCAGATGATAATAATCTGTTAAGCTGTTTCTTAAAAGTGCTTATAAATGCCTTTATTTGAATTCTCAAGAATATTAATTACAAGCCTAATTTGGACTTAACTGGATGAAAGTTACACTTCTAAGCCACTAAAATACTCACTGGGGTTTTCAAATGCATCCAACTAAATCTTTTAAGCACCTAAAACCTTTGAAAAGAGAGCTTTATTCAGAATTTTTAGGGAAAACAAAGCAATGTGCCCTAATAATCTCTTCCACAAAACAAGATGTTGAGATGACTTTAGTGAAAAAGGCATTGATTTTATTTTGTTGCCAAGTACAAAATAGCAAAGGTCAAAAATAATGCTCATGTACAGAGAATATGAGGTCACTCAAGTGAAGGTTTGGACACTGGAAGACTTTTCTTCTACATATTCGTGTGTCAGCATTCAGGGATAAATGAAACTATATGAGGCAGTGGATCTTTCAACTGCTGTTTTGGTGCTTCATCCACCAGTATCAGGGAAGGAAGGGTTTTTTTCCTTTTAGATTGAATGACAGAAGAATGCAGAGGAACCAAAACTTGAAATACAGCTGGCAACAGGGAGTGAACTTCGTAATCTCATAATATCTCAGTTTGATCTACTGGTTCCAGGAGAATCTGATAGAAGATATCACATTGAAGAGCTGGAAGATGTAAACAAAATTATAAAAGCCTGTCTTTTAAAGTAGGTCCAGTAAATGCAAATATTTCAATAACATTTGAGTTGAAGATCTGGTTGGGTCTTCAATTTTGAATATGAAGAAGGAATTGCTAAATTGGTAGGAATCAGAGATTTGGAGTCCAGAAAAGCTGACAGTACAAAAACAAGTTACCACCTAGTATCTGTACTGCTTTCCAAATAAGAAAGAGAACTGCAGCTGTGCTATGATCCTACAAGTGTCAGAGGACAGGTCTGCAAGCCAAGAGTGCATGGAGCTTCCCAGCAGTCTGTACCTAAACCAGCACGGACCCCTTCCCTTCCCTTCCCTTCCCTTCCCTTCCCTTCCCTTCCCTTCCCTTCCCTTCCCTTCCCTTCCCTTCCCTTCCCTTCCCTTCCCTTCCCTTCCCTTCCCTTCCCTTCCCTTCCCTTCCCTTCCCTTCCCTTCCCTTCCCTTCCCTTCCCTTCCCTTCCCTTCCCTTCCCTTCCCTTCCCTTCCCTTCCCTTCCCTTCCCTTCCCTTCCCTTCCCTTCCCTTCCCTTCCCTTCCCTTCCCTTCCCTTCCCTTCCCTTCCCTTCCCTTCCCTTCCCTTCCCTTCCCTTCCCTTCCCGCACCTTCCCTTCCCTTCCCGCACCTTCCCTTCCCTTCCCGCACCTTCCCTTCCCTTCCCGCACCTTCCCTTCCCGCACCTTCCCTTCCCTTCCCGCACCTTCCCTTCCCTTCCCTTCCCGCACCTTCCCTTCCCGCACCTTCCCTTCCCGCACCTTCCCTTCCCGCACCTTCCCTTCCCTTCCCGCACCTTCCCTTCCCGCACCTTCCCTTCCCTTCCCTTCCCTTCCCTTCCCTTCCCTTCCCTTCCCTTCCCTTCCCTTCCCTTCCCTTCCCTTCCCTTCCCTTCCCTTCCCTTCCCTTCCCTTCCCTTCCCTTCCCTTCCCTTCCCTTCCCTTCCCTTCCCTTCCCTTCCCTTCCCTTCCCTTCCCTTCCCTTCCCTTCCCTTCCCTTCCCTTCCCTTCCCTTCCCTTCCCTTCCCTTCCCTTCCCTTCCCTTCCCTTCCCTTCCCTTCCCTTCCCTTCCCTTCCCGCACCTTCCCGCACCTTCCCGCACCTTCCCGCACCTTCCCGCACCTTCCCTTCCCGCACCTTCCCTTCCCGCACCTTCCCTTCCCGCACCTTCCCTTCCCTTCCCTTCCCTTCCCTTCCCTTCCCTTCCCTTCCCTTCCCTTCCCTTCCCTTCCCTTCCCTTCCCTTCCCTTCCCTTCCCTTCCCTTCCCTTCCCTTCCCTTCCCTTCCCTTCCCTTCCCTTCCCTTCCCTTCCCTTCCCTTCCCTTCCCTTCCCTTCCCTTCCCTTCCCTTCCCTTCCCTTCCCTTCCCTTCCCTTCCCTTCCCTTCCCTTCCCTTCCCTTCCCTTCCCTTCCCTTCCCTTCCCTTCCCTTCCCTTCCCTTCCCTTCCCTTCCCTTCCCTTCCCGCACCTTCCCGCACCTTCCCTTCCCTTCCCGCACCTTCCCTTCCCGCACCTTCCCTTCCCGCACCTTCCCGCACCTTCCCGCACCTTCCCGCACCTTCCCTTCCCGCACCTTCCCTTCCCTTCCCTTCCCGCACCTTCCCTTCCCGCACCTTCCCGCACCTTCCCTTCCCGCACCTTCCCTTCCCTTCCCGCACCTTCCCTTCCCGCACCTTCCCGCACCTTCCCTTCCCGCACCTTCCCTTCCCGCACCTTCCCTTCCCGCACCTTCCCTTCCCGCACCTTCCCTTCCCTTCCCGCACCTTCCCTTCCCGCACCTTCCCGCACCTTCCCTTCCCGCACCTTCCCTTCCCGCACCTTCCCTTCCCGCACCTTCCCTTCCCTTCCCGCACCTTCCCTTCCCGCACCTTCCCGCACCTTCCCTTCCCGCACCTTCCCTTCCCGCACCTTCCCTTCCCGCACCTTCCCGCACCTTCCCGCACCTTCCCTTCCCGCACCTTCCCCTGGGAAGGTTGTTCCATACTCTAATCCTGTGAAATGCTCTCTCCCATAGCACAGCCATGGAAATTAGGGTATTAGTATGTTGTGTATACACTCAAAAAGTCACTGGTTGATGCCACAGCTTTTGGTACCATTGATGACATCACTGATGGCACAGCTCTGAGGACCTGAGATGCCATCTGTCGTGGTTTTAAACCAGTAATTAACAAAAAGGGGGAAAGAGAATTACTTATTTCTTGCTGTGAGATATGGATTAAAACAAGAGCAAACCAGGCATAAAATTTTAAAAGGAATAAAGAAAGTTTACTGACAAACTACAATAATAAGAACACAAGAATAAACTTCCAGAAAAAAAAATTTCATTTCTTACTGCCCACTATTCTTTTGTTCACATGACAACAGAGACAGAAACTTTAGAACTTTGATGGTTTAAACAATCCTAATTCCTTTTACAGTCTTTTCACCAGTCTCTGTAGAGAAACAGAAGTTCCTTTCTGTTAATTTATGGAGTTTCTCACAAGAAAGCTATTTTTGTTATAGTTTTCCGTTTCCCTGATATCAGCTGCTCAGAGCTGTTATTATCAGAGCCCACCCCTCCTATTCCACATCAGTCTGAAATGTTATAGGTCATTAGTTTGGGGATAGCATTTTTAAGGATAAGTTATTCAAAGGCAAAAAGTATTCTTCATCTGTTTCTGTGAGCTTCACTAGAAAACAGTTTTCTCATTGCCTCTCAAGGCTTAAAATCTCCCAGCACTTCACTATACCATAATTACTCTACTTTTTACTCAAATTTACACTTTGAACACTCTATTCCTCCCCATACTCCATCATGAATTAAAGGAGTTCTTTTCAGGACTTTATTGTCCATCTCCATAGTTTTAACAGAAAGATATTTCAGCTTAATTAAAGCATCTTCGTAATTCTCTACCTTTCTTGAAGTTTCTTTTCTTTCTTGCCACTAGTAGTTTATAAAGTCTCTTTTCATGTTGATCACTCTCCTTTTTTCTCTCTGGATAAAAAGATTAATCCGCAAGTCTCATCTGGATAAGAAAGAGTTAAAATCTTGCCCAAGCTTTTGTAGATGGTTCGGTGATCTCTGCTGAACAGGAGCTGGAGCTGTCTGCGATGGAAAGTTCTTCATAGCTGCTCTAGAGAGCGTGGTCACCGTCTCTGCTTGCAGCAGGCCCCATCTCCCTCTCTTTCTTCATTCAGCAGTTTTCTAGTGAATGTAGTTACAGCAAAACCTGCAGCCGAGCCAGAAATTGGGCCGGGCCCGGCCCGGCCCGACCTGGCCCAGGGCAAGCCCCGCAGGCCCCATCTCCCGGCCGGGAGAACGGCAGGCCCAGCCCGGCCCCCCCCCGGCCACATGGCCTGGGCAGGGAACGGGAGGCCAGCCGGAGGTCTGCTGCCTTTCACAGCCAAGCAACAAAGAGAACAAGAGAGTTCTGGTTTTTTTACTTTAAGGTGGGGTTCACAGGTTGATCCCACTTTTCAATGGCTAAAACTGCTGTCAATTCTCAGCAATTACCGATAATTGGTCATGAGAAAGACTCCAGGTAGTCCCCAGCAACTCCAACTTTCCTTAAAGGTAAAGTAACTCCATGACACCATCATAAACCCACCTAGAAATCTGAAGGAAGCAAGAAGGTTCAAAATCTGAAATGCAGAGCAGAACACGAGGAAGAAAATGGAACTGCCAGAAAGAGTAATATAATATGTTGGTGCCATATTGTAAAGTGTTTCAGCAATTTTGCATTCCTGGTGCTCTGCTGACCTGGGCCCAGGGGGATTGGATTCTGTGTGATGCTCATTAGCTAATTATCCATGTGGTGTCCAGGCAATGCAAATGAAGAGGTGGAAAGCATGTGCCATTTCAACATGCATTACCCAGGGTCACATAATCTGCATCAGCAGTGTGCCAAGCACAGCCTTGGGAGGAAGAACCTCTGTGCAGGCTCAGAGTCAGAAAGGGCAGCTCCAGCTCCTGCTCCCAGCAGCAGACTTCCTGCATGCTATTCCAGCAGGCAGAAGATGGAGCTATGCCAGTGTACATGCTGTACAAAATATTCCCTAGGATCTGGAAGAAGAATTATGTCAGTTGCCTCATCCCTGTCAGAAGGCAGTTGGCTCATAAGAACAGTAATTGTTTCTCTTATCTCTTTTGGAGGGAGTCAGGTTTCTTTCCCCAGATTTGCATCTGTAGGAGTATGCTGTTTATCTCTAGTGACCTTGCTGCAGTTGTTCATCAGCTTTCTTATACAGGGGACCTCCCAGCAGCTGCTTCTATCCCCTATCATCAGCCTTGCTTTCTGCCATGCTTGCAGGTTGTAGTTTTACATAAAAATTTCAAAGCAAACACTAGAGGCAACTCAAAGGAGCTCATTTAAGTCAAATGCAGTGATTGAAAAAAAAACAGTAATTGCTGGAAGGACAAAGAGTGGAATTATGCTGCTATATGAAGTATTTTTGGCTCATGAGATGTTGCATTCTATGGCACTCTTTAAAAGATATCTCTCTTCTTCCTTTTTAGCTGCTTACTCTATAGGTGTCTGTGAGAAGTGCTGTTGATGAGATGTGTTTGTGGAAATACTAAATTAGTTTGAAGTTTCCAAGGAATGAGGGAGGGAATCAGGACTGTGCCACACAGGAGAAGGCAGTGCTGAACAGTAGAAGAGAGGCTATGGACTGGGTAGCCAAACTGTCATCCTCAGTTATATCCTTCTAATTATGAGAAATTCTGCAAAGAGTGTATTGAAGGATCTGAGTATTTGAATAAACAAAATTGAATGAACAAAAACAATAGAGACAATCTTTATTGCATAGCTCTGAGTGCCACACTTTGAATCCTATGAAGAGGATCAGATATTATCACTGAAATTATATTTCATGGTATTAACAGCTGGGAGCAGAGACTGCTTAGAACAGGTAAAAGACATGGTGTTGACAAACAAGCTGGAACTATCTGAAAAAGTGTTTGTGAAACTATGTAAGATGAAGAAAAACGATTAATGACTCGAAGAATGTAAACAAAACAGGCAACAGCAGAAAGATGATTGCTGGCAGGGAAGAATAAGGAAAAGGATAGGACTGGGTAAAAATGGAGGAATGAGAAGGAACAGTATGTTAAAACAGAAATCACAGGGGAGGTTGCCATAAAAGCAGGGTGAGAGGGAGGAAGATTTAAGTCTGCCAAAAGATCCAGGAGGTATGGCAAGTACTTGTTACAAGGCATTACCAGGAACACCTTGTAATTTGTCTGATAATCTGATCAGCATTGTTCTGAGTACAGGTGATGTTTCCTGCCTCTGCTTTCTCTAGCACAAAGAGATTTGAAAAGTCATTTTAATCCTACAATCATCCATCACTGGTGAAATCTGGTATCCTTGCCCACAGTGCTGTATGCCACAGTATCTTCATCACGGGTCTTGCTTCATTTTGCTACTGCTTCTGTTCTTTCTGTTTGGTAATTCTGGTTCTTCTCTGCTTTCTGATATGAGATTTGCTCCTATGAATCTTGTGCTTCATCTTCTTCATCATTTTCTTGATTTTTCTGTTCCATGGATTCACACAGAACTTTTTGCCTTTCATGTGAAGACTAACAGAGAAAAAATGGTTGTCATTTTCAAAGAAAAAAAGAAAAAAACCCCAGCTTTTAAAAATCATCATAATTATAATTCACCTATGAAGACCACCAAGTTAGACTTGGTTAATCTTAAGTTATATTTTATGCCATGTTTATTAATTTTTTTGCTGGTTTCAAATATATTAGGATCTATGTTTACATGATTAAACTTATATTCCAAAATCTGAAAAAATGCTTTATTACTTCAGTACAAAAAGAACCACAGTGCAAAGCAAAACATTCCTATGAACAATAACTAAGTAGATTACTGTGTAGATATTATGACTATGATTATCATGCAAAAGTCTAGAAAATGCACCAATTTAATCCAAATGGTATGATATTGTACCAGGAAAAAAAATAGATATAGTTTATGCACAAAAGTAAAGCTGGTTTAATGAGTTTAGGCAAGGTTTTTAGGGGATAAATGATTTGAAAAAGCAGAGAAATCTTTAAGGTGCATGAATACTTTTTCAGTTCTGAAAAAATAATATTCAGTATATTTACTGAAAAAATACATTTTAACAATCGAGTTTAAACATCACAAGGAAGGTAATTTTTTAAATCGCATACAATGTTATTTTTTGAAATTGTGTTAGCTTTCTAAGATGTTACTTATTTAAATGCTGCCTAATAGCTATTAACTTGCAGGATCCCTTTCAGGGTGAAAGACACAAAATATCTCTTACATAACAGCCTCTAGGTGACACAGGCCATCAGCTTTCTGGATTTCAAATCTCTCCACTCTTCTGAGAATTCCTTTGGGAATTTCATCTGAAATTTTCATGCAACAGTTAAAAGCCCCAGGAAACAAAGCTAAAAAGAGGAGGAGCAATGTTAGAAACAATACAGATATAAGAGGGATAAGTCATAGTTTGACTGTACAGAATCACAGAGGGGTTGAGATTGGAAGGCATCTCTGGAAGTCATCTGGTCCAACCCCTTGCTCAGGCAGGGCCATCTGGTCCCTGTGTCCTGCTTGAGCTCTGCTCTCAGCCCCTGATAATGTGCTTAGCTTAATTAACTCCATTTTATGGGACAAGCAGCCATTCTGTGATGAAGCAAGTCATGTGTTCATGCCCCTTCCCTCATTATCAGCAAAACCATGTGGTGCACCTGGAGGTCCTGGAAAACAAGAGACAAACCAATCAGATTTCTATTTCTGTTCTTGCTAGCCTCCAGCCTGCCATCATTCCTCCCCAGATGCAGGACTCAGCATTTCCCCTTGTTGAACTTTGTGAGTTTCCTCTCTGCCCATTTCTATGTGCAAAGCCATGCGATACACCAGCTACTGCTTCCAGTTTGTTATTGTCTCCAAACATGTCACAGGCACATTCTGTTCCATCATCCAGGTCTTTAATGAAGGTATCAAACTCTATTGTAGCCTATGGTGACCCCTGGGGTTTGTGGCACCAATTACAACCCTCTGGACCTAGTCCTTCATTCAGTTCTCTGTCTGTGTCAATCTTCACGTGTCTCTCCTACACTTTTTCAGCTTGTCTATGATGATATTACAAGAGACAGTAATCAAAACCTTTCCTGTAGTCAAGGTACACAAACCCCATCTCTCTCCTCTAAACCAATAAGTTAGTCATGTTATTTGGAGATGGCTACCAGATCAGTCAAGCATGATGTCCTCCTCATAAATCCATGCTGGCCACTCCTGATGGCTATCTTGTCTTTCAGATCTTGGGAAATGCTTTCTCAGATAATTTTCTTCATCACCTTCCCAGTGACTGAGATGAGGTTGGCCTGGGTAGTTTTCTGGAACTTCCTTCTTGCCCTATTTGAAGACAGGGGTAATACTTGCTCTCTTTCAATCTTCAGGAACCTCTTCCACTTGCCATGACTATTCCAAGGTAACTGACAGTGGCCTCACAATAACATCAAACTGCTTCCTCAGCACTGGTTGTAGTCCATCCTATTTGTTCTGTGGCCTTATATACATCCAGTTTTTAAAAGTGCTCTCAAGTTTAGTCTTTCTCCACTGACAATAAATCACCCTTGCTGCAAACATTCAGTCTGGTCCCAGGAACCTGGGATTCTTGTTAGTCTGCCTAGTTTGCACAGTAAAGAGTAAGAATAAGATAGTGTTGAGTGTCTCAACCTGATCCATGTAATTTGGCACCAGTCGCTTTGTTCAGCTTAGCAGTGGGTTTTCATATTCAATCCTCTTTCTTTTGTTATTTATAGACTTGTGGGACATTTTGTTACACATCACATCTCTTGACTGATTCAACTCCAGCTCAGCTTTGATTTTGTCCTTCCTAACTTCATTCCTCCATGATCAGACAACCCTATACTCCACTTGGGTCAGTGGCCCTGCTTCCACCCCTGTGTTCCACATACTGTTTTTAGGTTCTGGTGCAGTTAAAAGCTCTAAGCGCATCCAGCCAGGCCTCCTGACACATTCCTCAGGTTTCTATTTGTCAGAACAGACCTTTCTAATGCTTGGAGGGGGTGACCCTTAAACACTAGCCAGCCCTCTTTGACCCCACTTCTATCCAGGATCATATTCCATGGGACTCTTCCAAATTTCTGAAGAGGTTATAAATCAGCTCTTATTAAATCCAGGTCCGTGATCTTGCTTATTGCCCTGCTTCCTTCTCCTAGAATCCCAAACTCCACTACTTTATGGACACTGCAGCCAATGCTGCCTCTGATTTCATGCCCCTGACTAGGTCTGCCCTGTTTGCAAGTATCTGGTCCACCTGAGTGCTTTCCTGTGCCAGATCCTTGATCACTTGTTGTGGATGATGTCATCAATGCACATCAAAGCTTGTGGATTGCTTCAGCACTGTTGTATTGCCCTTCCAGCAGATATCAGCATGGGTAAAGTCCCCCATGAAGACTAAGACATGTGAATTTGAGGATTTTTCCATCTATTTGAAGGACTCAGCTTCTTCTCTCTGGCTGGGAGGTCTATGGCAGACACCCACACTACCACATCACCTCTGTTGGTCTGCCCACTAATTCTGACCTGTAAGCTCTCAGCCAGCTCATCTTCCATCCTCAGGCAGAATCCATGCATTCCTGCTGCTCTCTTGCATAAAGACCAACTCCTTGCCTTCCAGCCTGCCATTCCTAAAAGCCCATATCCCTCAGCTGCAGCACAGCAGTGACATGATCCACCCGAGCACGTGTCCCTGAGCCCAGTGAGGTCCAAGCCCTGCACCTGCAGCCTCACTTCACACTCTTGTTTGTTCCCCATGCTGCATGCCTGAGTGGAAGGGCAATTCGGAGTGCTGTCAAGGGCTAGTTATCCTCACAGATTGTGCAGTGAGATACTGTCCTCTCAGTTCCTCCCACTAGAGAGACTGGTGCTTTAAAAAAGTTTCCTTTACCCCTCCTCGTGCACGTATATGTAAAGGCTTGTTACAGTAATATAAAAGTAATTTTAAAATATTTATTTTTTACTTGTGGAAGATCACCAACATTAATGACACAGGAAGTGTCAGGAGTATAATTTAAAAGCTCTGGGTTTTAGGTCAAATCAGGCCCATTATCTTTTGTTGTCTCTTTGAAATGATTAATGGTCTTGCTGGGCTTTGTGTTTTCTTTTACCCCAAGGGCTCCCATGGTTGAATGTCTCTCCCCTGTGGGATTATCTTCTGCAGATTTTTTTCCTGTTTGTTAATACCATCTTGAAAATAAAAAGTCACTGAACTTTCAAAAGAAGATCATCAATCTAGGTGGATTTTTGTTTTTTAAGACAAATACTAACATTTGGGGCTTGATTTTCTTCTGTGTTAGCAGAGAAATAGATATTCTAAAAGGGATTTCCTCCACTAGCTCAAGGACAAGCAAAGCTGTATTGCTCAGGGATTTATCTAGGATGAAGGTCTCAGGATTAAACCCACACTTCAAAATGAGCCCAGCAAGGACCCCTGGGTCCCCTGGGTCCCTGACTCTGAACTAATCTGGGAGAAGTGCAGAGGGAGTTTCCTTCCTATTTGTTTTTGTTTTTCTTTCTATACATGCTTTCCCTAAGTAATCATTTAACCTTGAATGCAAGAGTCATGAGCTAAGAAAAAAAAAAAAAAGAGAATAAATTTCAACTTCTGTAAGCTGACATAAGTCTGTTTAAAATTTTTCCTGTAAGCAAGACAATTCTGTGTGCTTCTTCTTACAAGAGTGCTTGCTTAGTGCTGGAATAACAGATGCTGGCACAGCTGTAGCAGTGAGCTTGAGCAGTCAGCAATGGAGCTGGAGTCATCGGAGAGCACTCACACTGCCTACTACTGCTTAAAGGGGGATTTTATACCTGTAGGATTGATGACAGGGCCCTGGGATTTCATAGTCAGAAGGGAGGTGGAAAGACAGAAGCTGGCTCAGCAGTTGTCTCCTCAGCAACCCAGAGAGGAGTGCTATAGATAATCATATGGTTCAGAAGGACCAATTAAGTGTTGATTGCTACCTGTGTAATTTCCCAGTTGTCCTTTGTTTTTCTCTCTTCAGCAGCATACTTCTTGTGAGGCAAGTCAACTGATGTTCACAAATGGAAATTCAGTTCATTGAGCATCACTGACTGTAATTTTTTTCCTGGGTCCTCAAGATAGAGTTGATAAAACTTAAGTATAAACTTTTGTTGTTGCCAATCAGCTCCTGACAGAAAGATTCTGTCAGATAAAGACTTAAGGAAGGATAACTGTATTTTAAACTGTCTGATGTTGTCTGCTGTGCTTTTTGGAGAGGTCTATTCCACTATTGCTTTGGGGTCCAGTAAACTAAAATATTTGGCAGGACCAGTACTGCCAGTGGAATGGCTGAATATTACAAAAGGTGTTAGGGAGAGCCAGCTTCCCCTGAACTATTCCTCAACTGGTTTTGCTGATGTTTTTGCTTGTTTACTACCTCTTGCTCACATCCTACTTTATATACTTAAAACCATCCCTTGCTTTGAAACTCAGATCTGAACTATCATTATTGCACTTTTCAGTGCACTATATAACTCCATGCTAGCCATTTGTACACTTTATAACTGAAAATTATTAAATTAATATTGATGTATTTTTATAGCTTATAGAAAAAATATACGCAGGCTCAACCAAGGAAAATAAAGTAAAACTGATGCATCCAGGTGGGCTTGTGTGTGTCTCACTGGCCACTTCTGGCTGACTGCCCTTTTGCAAAAAAGTTAACCAACTGGAACTGCAACCTTTAACAGCTTGTTTATAACTGCACATTTAGACACCACTTACTTGGCCAGAGTTGCCATTTTAGAGCAAATTCAATCATCCACTGCTCAGTCAGTCTTTGACCTGGAGCATTGGATGTCACTGACATCCAACCCATGAAGTTGTACAAAACTGTGCCCTGCAGTGGAAGCACAGGCAGCAAGCCTGTGAACCTGGGGAATGCCCCAGCAGAAACCAGGCTGAAAATAAAATGTAAATGAGTGGTGATAAAGAGGCAAGAGCATTTCTTATGGACATTGAGAGCCTCCTAGTACATTTTTATTAGAGTTATGTGCCTGGGGAGGCTTTCTTGCTTTCATATGTATGTATTCTTTGAGGAATTCTGACATGCACTGGGTTTTTGATGAAAAAGAAGCTGTCACAATTCATTTTCTTTTTTTTTTTTCCTACATTTTTGTTAAGTGAAAGTATGAAAGTACAGATACAACATGGAAAATAGAATTTGATAATCTGTGAATCACAGATGAATGCATGGCATGAGGGTCTTTCTGTCAGAGAACATGAAAGTTTTACCAGCAATTGTCTGTTGACAGAGGCACTTCTGAGAACTGGTACCTTTTTACATGGAAGTCAGTTTTAAAAGTATTTTTTTTTCCTGTGTATGAAGTACAAAAGCAGTGACCCAAGGAAATCCTGTAATTCCCCAGAGCCTGGGAGAACTGAAGCTGCACTCATGGAGCACTGAGCCATTCTGCAGCTCCATTGTTACTGTAACTTCATTCTAATCTACTAAATTACTATAATTTAATTTTAATCTAAGTGGGAAGAAATTAGGAGGTAAACCTAAGCAAAGCTAATAATTTCAGCCCAACCCAGGGCCATATTTTTTATGTGGTTTCAGCAATTAGCTCAGGGTTATTAGTAATCGTTGATTTAAACAGTAGTTAAAAGGAAAGAACTGTGGTTTTGCACACGGTTGTTGGCATGGCCTGTTTTGTGCCATTTATCAGTCAAGAGGATTTTTGCAGTGTTGCTGATTTCATTTGTCTCAGTGCTCAGTGACACAGTAAGAAATACACTGCAGCTTACCCAAAAAATTATTTTGGCCTGTTGTCTGACACTGAGACTCTTAAAGCTGAAGGAACTGCTGAAAGGACTAAGCCTAGTGATGGATCTTGAGACAGAAGGGATTCCTCTGTTGTTATTTTAGCAAGTGATATTATCTATTTTGGTATTTCTTCTCTGGGAACTCTCTCCAGGGAAGGACCTGTTGTCTTCAAAGTTATTTAGCACATTCAGAAAAAGGAAAAAAGGAAAAAAGAAAAAAAGAAAAAAGAAAAAAGAAAAAAGAAAAAAAAAAGAAAAAAAGGAAAAAAGGGGAAAAAAACATTGAAGTTGTCCAACTTGTCCCTGCACAGGACAGAAGGGGTTGGAACTGAATTATCTTTAAGGTGCCTTCCAAATCAAGCCATGCTGTGATTGAAGTGGAGTACTTGGGAATAGAGTGCAGTGAAAACAAAGCTTCTCATGGAACAAGACCTCCATGAATACTATCCATTATATCTGTCTTTACCTTTTAGTTGATTATTATCAAATCTCTTTGACTTCCTAAACTTTCTTTTTCCATTTCCTCTCTCTATCTGGACAAACTTAGTCTATAGAAACTTGTCTTACCCTTCTGCTCTACTTTTTTCATTGTCATTCTCGAACTTGAGAGCCATATGTTAATCAGCCAGAGAAGGCTGGTTGTCTAGAGTTCAGGCAAAAAATACTAAAAAGAGTTATTGGTGCATACTCAATTTCTGGGGCCACAAAGAACTTTTCTGTCCTTCTTCAGTTTCAAGCTGATATCCCTAGATTCACCAAATCTCTTAGGAAAACTGTCATGCCTGATGAAGAACCTTCCAGTGGCACACAGTGGGAGCATGCCAGGCTCTTGTACTGCTTTTCTTTGCAGTTTCAGGCAGGTGGGGCTGGGCAGGGGGTAGGGCAGAGCACTGGTAAGGAGAGAAATGGCAGTCAGTGGTTCTGCCAGCCTCCTCCACACAGAATTTAACATGGCAGGGTCCTGGAGATCCAGGCACAGAAAATGTCCCTTTCTCTATGCTGCCAGGCTCAGGCACCTGAGAGAACACTATGTTTAATTTCAGACCATGGAGAAGGCGTCTAAAACTAAGTTGAGAAACTGAAAATGTGAATGTGTGAGTTAGATAGAATTATGTTAAGTTACTGGGTGAAAAATATAGAGTTTAGAGATATAGTAGTGAATAAGAGACAAGATGGAGGTTCTTGGGCATTGGTTTGTCTTTGCCTTTCTTCCTTCTTCTTCATGGATTTTGGTTATATTTTTGTGATTTTTGGGGGTGAAAAGGTTTGCAGTGCAGAACACAGGTGTTTGGTTTTTGGGTTAAACATAAAAATAAATTAGTTGGCATTTGATAATTGGATAGTTTTTGCTTAAAAGGCCTTGTGGACAGAGCCCAAGGTCACCATTTGTAGCTTGTTTGGTTAGTGTTTAGAAGTACTTACTATTTGTAAAAATGTAATATAGATAAGGTAAAATAAACATTCTAAGTCTGAATGTGAAAACTGTCTCTCTGCTTGTCAATCCCGATCCTGGGGAAAAGAACTGAACACTTTTACATTTGGTGCCCCAGAGACTTCTACAGCAGGGCAGGTCTTTGCCTCATGAAGGAGGGCCAGATGGAGGAAGAAAGAGGAGATGATGCCCCATGGAAATAGATGGTGAGTGATGGAACCATTGTGCCCCCAATCCCTTTGCTTGCTCTTAACTATTGGTTTCATTTTGGTCTCTTTTGACTAAACACGATAAAGAAAAGCTGTGCTTTAAGTGAGAACAGTAAGGAAGACATTTTACCTTCCTTTCTCCATTTCCCTCCACTCCAGACCCAACCCAGCTGCCCAGAACTTGTGCAGCTCTTTTCTTCACAAGTTTTACTCCAGCAGTCAGTTTTGACCATGCCTTTGGTGGTCCCTCCTGAATCCTACTGGC